>NC_064638.1:683992072-684617072 GCF_023864345.2 Schistocerca serialis cubense | reverse complement strand
CTGGTTCTCGTCAAAACTATGCTCGTTTATGACGTTACTTGGGCTGTACCAAAGGGTGGACACGTTCATTTAGCAGATTTCCAAAATTCCTGACTTCGAAAGAAAACTGTTTTGTTCGGACAAAATATTTTCATCCTTTCGTTGTTGAGTGTCACGTATGCAACACTATCGGTACTTTTGATCACAATGGACAGCTTTTGGGCTCATGACACTTTAGGAAACTCTTTAATAAATGACCCGCCAGTGTAAAATACGCTATGTCTGTTTTCTAAGTATCCTGCTGAATACAGGAAATTAACATCGCTGACTTCGAAAGGTGGACCACATGATAGCAGGTGGTCATAATGTATAGACTGATTGGTGTATGTTGGGGTATAGTTTAAAACACAACCATATTGAATTATTTGTAATCACTCTGTGTTTAAGTTGTTGCCGTCAAACATAAACAGGCGATTCAAATGTAAGAGACTGTCGTACTTCTGAAAGACCACGGTCGCATATACGGTATATCGTTTATCGACAGCTATTGTGAAACTGCCTTGGAAAAAGAAAGTATGTAAACACAGGACGCAGAGAACTGTGTCGTGTACGAAACGAGATTCATGGGACTCACTGATGTTGTTAACGGATGCGACAAGGGACTAACACGTCAGAAGTGTGAAGTCCACCGTGATAGCGAAGGGTGGGCGTACGGGAAACGATGCGGTTCAAGGGACAGTACTGTTCCCCGGGGTTTTAAACAAATTTATTGTGACTGGATTTACGCTAACGAACGTGCGCCGGCAGAATGACTATATTTTGCGTGACAGGGGTGAGCTGGTTAGAGGAAGGTTGCTTTCTCCAGAGATGAAAGGCAGTGGACGACATGGCTATGCAGTTGTCTCTGTAAGAATATAAGGGGAATGTTTGGCATGTCGCTTGATCCATGGGTAGCTTGAACAATAAATCTTTATGATCTGTAGCAAATAAATTTGTTACAATATCAGAACATCAGATACACCTGGCTGAACTTTATCAGTTCCTGTAACTTCAATTGCCTTAAAAATAATCAAGGTACTTAATTTTCGTAGCCAAATACAAACTTTTGTACAGGACTTTCAGATCGGTTGACGAACACACACACAAACACAAACACACACACACACACACACACACACACACACACACACACACACACACACACAGAAAGAGAGAGAGAGAGCGCTACATCTGCATACATATTCCGCAAGCGACGTTGTAGTATACGGTGGAGGGTACAGTGTACCACTACTACACATTTCCTATTCCACTCGTACATGGAACGTGGGAAAAACGACTGTTTACTTGCCTTCGTGCGAGCCTTAATTTCTCTTATATTGCCGTCGCGGCTCTTACACGAAATGTACATTGGCGGCAGTAGAATGTTTCTGCAGTCACGTGCAAATGCCAGTACTCTAAGTTTTCCCAATTGTGTTTCGTGAATAGAACGTTGCCTTTCGACCAGAGCTCAGTTTGAATTGACTAAGCATCTCCATAGTACTCATGTGTTGATAGTAATTTTATTTTGTGGTGGTGGGGGGGGGGCGTCAGGGAGGAGGTCATCCTTCTGATCAGTTTGATGAGGACCGTCACAAATAGAAAGTTATTCCCTAACTTCTTATCAGATATCGTATCATACTGTCCCTTACTGTTGTTGGTGTTTCCCAAGTATTCCTTTCCTTATCGATTGTGCTGAGTACATCCTCATTCCTTAGGTTACCAGCCCATCTAATTTTCAACATTCTTCTGTAACACCGTATTCTCTGCTGTTCCGGTTTTACGAAAGCCCACCTTTCACTACCGCACAATGCTGTACTCCAAAACGTACATTCTTAGAAACATCTTCCTCAAATGAAAGCCTGTGTTTGATACCAGTAAACTTCTCTTGGCCAGTAAGGACCTTTCTTCCACTTCCAGTCTGCTTTTTATGTCCTCCTTGCTCCATCCTTCACGGGTTATTTTGCTGCTTAATAGCAGAACTCATGAACTTCGTGTGTTTCGTGATCCCAAATTCTAATGTCAAGTTCCTCGCTGTTCTGATTTCTACTACTTATCGTTACTTTCGTCTTTCGTCAATTTTCCTTCAGTCCATATTCTGCACTCACTGGACTGTTCATTCCATGCAACAGATTCTTTAATTCTTCTTCACTTTCACTCAGGATAGCAATGTCGTCTGCAGACCTTCCTATTCATAGCCGTTCCCCTTGAATTTTAATCTCACTCTTGAACCTTTCTTTTATTTCGGGCATTGCTTCTTCGTTGTATAGATTGAACAATAGGACCGAAAGATTACACTCCAATGTTACACCATTTTTGGTTCAAATGGCTCTGAGCACTATGCGACTTAACTTCTGAGGTCATCAATCGCCTAGAACTTACAAGGGAACCTCCCCATCGCACCCCCCTCAGATTTAGTTATAAGTTGGCACAGTGGATAGGCCTTGAAAAACTGACCACAAATCAATCGAGAAAACAGGAAGAAGTTGTGTGGAACTATGAAAAAAATAAGTAAAATATACAAACTGAGTAGTCCATGAGGAAGATATGTCACATCAAGGATAATCTGAGCTCAGGAGCGCCGTGGTCCCGTGGTTAGCGTGAGCAGCTGCGGAACGTGTGGTCCTTGGTTCAAGTCTTTCCTCGAGTGAAAAGTTTACTTTCTTTATTTTCGCAAAGTTATGATCTGTCCGTTCGTTCATTGACGTCTCTGTTCACTGTAATAAGTTCAGTGTCCGTGTTTTGCGACCGCACCGCAAAACCGTGCGATTAGTAGACGAAAGGACGTGCCTCTCCAATGGGAACCGAAAACATTTGATAGAAAGGTCATAGGTCAACCGATTCCTCCACAGGAAAACACGTCTGTTATATTCTATACGACACTGGTGACGGCATGTGGGTCACATTTCAGGAATATGTTGTCCACCCACCTAACTTGTACACTTGACGAATGGGTAAAAAGATTCTTCTACCTTGCCTGACTTAGGTTTTCTTGTGGATGTGATAATCACTCACAAAAAAGTGATGAAAACATAAGAGTTTGTTACATAAACAACAACAAATGAATGCAAGTTTCACAGTAGCATAGTTTTCCCTGTGCTCTGTCAAAACATATGTTTTTAACGTTTTCAAATTTTTCCGTGTGTAGACCGTCAAATCCTGCATATGTCCAAGCAAATCTGAACGTGTGCTGAAAATGAAAAACTAAATTTTTCACTCGAGTGCAGACTTGAACCTAGGACCTCTCATTCAGCAGCTGCTCACGCTAACCACGGGACCACGGCGCTCCTGAGTTTTCGGCTTCATTGATGTTGCCTATCTTCAACATGGACTACTCAGTTTGTATATTTTGCTTATTTTTTCATAGTTCCACACAACTTCTTCCTGTTTTCTTGATTGACCTGTGGTCAGTTTTTCAAGGCCTATCCACTGTGCCAACTTATAACTAAATCTGAGGGGGGTGCGATGGGGAGGTTCCCTTCTTAGAACTAATTAAACCTAACTAACCTAAGGGCATCACACACATCCATGCCCGAGGCAGGATTCGAACCTGCGACCGTAGCGCTCCCTCGGTTCCACACTGTAGCGCCTAGAACCGCACGGCCACTCCGGCCGGCGTTTACACCATTTTTAACCCGAGCACTTCGTTCTTGGTCTTCCAGTCTTACTGTCCCCTTTCGGTTCTGGCACAGATTGCATGTTACCCGTCTGTCTCTATACTTTACCCTTATTTTTCTCAGAATGTCGAACATCTTGCACTATTTTACATTGTCGAGCGCTTTTTCCAGATCGACAAATCCTATGAAGGTGTCTTGATTTTTCTTTCAGTCGTGCTTCCATTATCAACAGAAACGTCGAAACTGCCGCTCTAGTACCAAATTGATAGTCATCTAACACAGCGCCAATTTTCTTTTCCGTGCTTCTCTATATTGCTCTCGTCAGGAAATTGGATGCATTAGCTGTTAAGTTGATCATGCGATAATTTTCACAACTGTCGGCTCTTGAAATCTTCAGAATTGTGTGGATGATGTTGTACCGAGAGCTTTATGGCATACCGCCAATCTCATTCATTCTAAAACTACGTAAAAAGTCATTTTGTCGGCAAATGACCCAATGATTTTAGGAATTACAGTTCAGTTAATTTTATCTCTTCCTTCTGCTTTATTTGAACTCAGGTCTCCCAAAGCCCTTCCCTATCACTTTTATATCGATTCTTGTTTCTGCTCTTATCATGTTATCAGACAAACCCTCCCCCTTATAGAGGCCTTTAGTGTACTCTTTCCACCTTATCCACTCCCTCCTCTGCATTTAACAGCGGAATCCCCATTGCAGTCTGAATGTTAGCACCCTTTCTCTTAATTTCACCGAAGGTTATTCTGACTTTTATATACACTGAGTTGGTTCTTTCGAGAATCACTTCTTTTTAGATTTCTTCACTTTTTAACGCAGCCATTTCGCCTTCGCTTCCCTGCACTTTCTATCAATTTTATTCCTAAGCGACTTGTATTTCTTCATTTCTGATTTTCCCTGAACGTTATTGTACTTCTTTCTTTCATCGATCAACTGATGTACTTCTTCTGTGATCCATGGATTCTTCCCAATTACCTTGCTTGTACCTACGTCTTTCTTTCCAGCATCTGTGATAGCCCTTTTTAGAGATGTCGATTTCTCTTTAACTGAATTGCCTACTGAGCTGTTAATTATCGCTGTATCTACGGCCTGAAGTTCATGTATATCTCTTCATTTCTTGGTGTTCCCGCATCCCTTTTCTTTGCGCACTAGTCTTCGTCACGACTTGGGTTTTCATTGTCCATAATTACGATGGCTATTTCGCCTCTCTAAGGTACATTAAATCGACGTTCGTGTTCTCCACGTGGTCTTTTATCGACTAAAATTATAACTTTACAGTCATCGTAAATCATTGTGTCGAGTGCTGTTTTGAATAAGTAAATCACTTGATTCTCTTTGTGTAAGATCATCTGTAAGTTTTGGACTACTTTTGCTTCCAGTGGCGGTAATCGAATTCTTCCATTCTTGTAACAGAACCCTGGTGTTTCTGTACTGAATTTTTTCGCGTTGCAAAACTGGCAGATGTTATTCAGTTTTCCGATTACGACTTGTTTGTGTTTGTTATATTATTTCGTCGGGTCGAAGTGGAATGCTTCATTTTCTAGGTTGTACTGTTTACTTGTCGTCCTCCGCGTTTCTCGTAGAGTGATATTTTCATGCCTGTCTCGGGTTCGCCATCATTTATTAGATTGTGTAGCAGTGCTTGATTCTTCAATCTGTTCTTCGTTGTTCGGTTTCTCTGCATCTCACGTGCTCATTCTCGTTCGTGAGGTACTTAAACGTGCTTCGCGCTCTTCGACTGCTCCGTTTTCTCGCTGTTCTTCTTGTTTTCGCCGTTTTTCTTCAGAACTGGCAAAATCTCCTCCTCTCATACTCTTGCGCATTGTCCAAAACAAAAATCAAATCAACTTTTTACTAACAAATACACTAAGTACACTTTTACACATTTTTGACACATTATTTTCGACTTACATTGAGTCACCGTATTACTTTGACAACTCACACTTCACTGTTTGGTTTTATTCACTCACTGCACTACTTTTTCAGTTCCTCTCTTCGTCTCTGATATGAAACTGAACGTTCGAACTGACGCGGCTGTTTACCGACGGGTAGCGCCACTAGTGGCGAATTCCAGAACATACCGAAAAGGTTTCGAATGGTGCACGATGTTACAGAATATTTTACAACATTCGAGAGTTATCTGGAATGTTCCACAATGATCTAGAATGTTCCGGGATGTTCCCCAACATTCTGTAATCTTCCCGAATGTTCCAGACTATTCCCCTAACATTCCAGAATGTCCAGGATCATTGTGGAACGTGAGAAATTCTGGACTGTTGTATAATGCTCTCGAATGGTCTCGATTGTTTTTGAATATTCCCGAATGTTCAGGAATGTTCTAGAAATTTTAAGGGAGTGAAACCTCCCAGCGCTTATATCTTCAAAAGCACGCCCTTCAGATAAAAACGGGAACCTTCTTCATGGATGGGGGATGGAGGGCTGCCACATGATATATGTTACTTGATCGTACCTGGATTCGTTACTGTGTTTTAGCGGCACGCATATTGTGGACTTACTTTTATAACACGTATTGATTAATGATCCACTCACGCAGACAATACAACAAAACTTCATTTTTCAATTACAATGTCACTGCTCGTGGTTCACTGTGGGCGGCAACATTCTAAAACAGGGAACAGTGATCACGAAATGTTTCGAATAGTGCAGACTTTATAGGATCGAAGCTTGGGGTCTGGCGGCTTACTTACAGGGTTTGAACAAAAATATGGAAACTCCACGAGAAAAGGGTGCTTGAACGTAACTGCTTATTCCGCTCACGCCCGCAGGTTGCGCCGTTGTATTTAACCAAGGACCTCACCTGTGCGATATCTTCCATGTGAGACAAGTGTCAGTCGTGGTCAGCGCTGTGTTCTGCGCAGTTCGGAGCACATTACGTCGGAGCTGGGTGCATTCGAAAGAGGGGAAAATTGTTGGTGCTCGTATGGCGGGTGTTTCTGTAACCAAGGGAGATGAAGTTTTTGGTGTTTAAGACACGCAGAATCTAAGATTCATGCCGCAGATAGGGAAACCGGGGGAAATCATCGTCTAGGTCACAACGCGAACGACACTGTACGTCGAATGATGTTATCGGATAGTCACTGAACACCAACGTGGACTTTGACGAAAGATGAGACAACGATAGCTGCAAAAGTCTCTGCAAAACTAAATGCCGCATTCGAGAACCTGTCAGCACCAAAACAACAGGGTGGGAGCTCGATACGCTTGGAATTACAGGGGGTGCTGGAATCCGAAAACCATACTCAGTGGCGCAAATGCCCCTAACAGGAAAACGTGGCGCCGAAATCACAAGGTCTGGACTACGGAGAGATGGAAGATTGTCACTTGGTCCTGTATCACACTCTTTCTAACTTCTGCCCGAGTTTACATCCCAAATCTGAAACATGCTGGCGTTTTGGTGGTGATTTGGGCAGCCATATCGTTATATTCAACGGACCCCACGGTTACTCTGCAGTGCTGCATCACTCCAAGGATTAAGTGTCCATTTTAGCTGATCTGATACATCCCATGATACAACGTCTATTCCTCAATGGTGACGCTGTGTTCCGAGACGACAGAGCCCCTGTTTACACAGGTCGCATCGTCCAGGACTGGTTTTGTGAGTACGAGGACCCATTGTCGCGTCTCCCCTGGCCACCACTGTCACCAGATCTCATGATCATTGAACGTTCATGGCCTGCTTTGGAGAGAAGGGTGCGTAGTCGCTATCCATCTCCATCATCATTAACTGAACTTGCCATTATTTTGCAGGCCTAAAGATATTAGATCCATTCGAAAAACGTATAGGACCTGTATTTATCCTTTCTGAGACGACCAGAAGCTATTTTGAATGCCGAAGGTATTGCTACACCGCGTTAGGCATGGTAGTGAGTTGTTGTCTTTCCGTATTTCTGTCCACCCCATGTGTCTTGCCCCCTATTATGGATACTCTACTCGGGACTCATAACATTTGAATTGATGTACTTTACGAACTAATAACAAGATCGGCGTATTTGCAGCCCAATGTGGCGCCCTACATTGTCAATATTGTCTCGTGAGAAAAAGCATTTGATGACCACTGGCCTAGGCGATTGTTTCTCCCATGAATTTTCCCTCTGCAGCGGAGTGTCAGCTGATTTGAAACTCCTTTGTAGACTGCCTGCTGCATCGGGACTCGAGGCTCGGACGTTTGGCTTTCCCGGGGAAAGCGTTGCACCAGCTGAGGTAACCAAGCTGGTATCACGACCTGCCCTCACAGCTTCAATTCCGCCACTATCTCTTCTCCAGCCTCCCAAAACTATGTAAAGCTCTTGGAAACTATTGTGCATCTGCCAAAGAAACCACACAGAAGGCTCTATAAAAACTTTTCCAGAATAAACCGTTCTACCGTCTGGAATAGTCAGTAACAGATCTGGCGGCACATGTAGCACAAATCCAGAGACTTGCTGCTAGCAATGCAATATGTTGGAGGAACCCAACCTAAAGTGTTTACAGGATAGCTCAACGAACATATCGGGAATTAATGGGAGAAAGGCAAAGTTGTTCTAACTGGACAATTCTGGAGGAGTCTAAAATACTGAGGTACGAGATAGAGTGTGCAACATTCCTTTTAGTCGTAGATCATGTGAAGGGAACATGAGGAGAATATAAGATAAATTAGTGTGCTTAAAGATTCATAGAGATGTTTACATTTCGTTCCGTACATCCGTACTGTATTGGAGAGGAAAAGGCTACAGTAAGTAGAAAGTACTTCTCGAAATGCACTGTACGAGCACATTGGCTTGTGGAATATGTGTAAATACACGAAAATAAAATGGAAGGAAGTTTTTCTTTATTTTCGTGTAATGCACTCGGTAGGACGCTTGTTGCAAAGCCCCACACAATAACGTAAAATGAAAGACTGGTTATCACAATGACGACGCACCTCAGGGCATCGAGAGTAAATACACATATTCGTCTAATTGGTGTCCCACTTACTGATCGTCGTTGAGAGGGACTCAGCAGAGTAAGAGGATGGGAGCTACTGAATAGACGAAGGCCTTACGAAATTTATTGGAGGTCTCCCCACCTCGCAATTGGCCCATAAATCTCCGGGGCAATTAAGAATTCAGCGAGGATTTAGGACGCGATAAACAACTGCTGGAGCTTAAAGCTTAACTTTCGAAGCAGTTACGAGTGACTTCCTCTAACGAAATGAAGTTTTAAAAGCAAGTTCTGTAGGCACTCGCATCGTAAAACGAAAAAGGAGCTGTGAAGTCTAAGTAGCAGTACACTGCTAACATCGTCTGGCCCGAATGTGTTATGCAGTTCTCAGGTGTTGTGCTGCACATCAATTTGACGCATGGCTGCAATGAGACGTGCAGGTGTTCTGCAGTTTAATATGAAAACGATGGCGCAAATACATGCCAAGACATATTTCCTGACCTATTTGTAAATTACAATAAAAAGATTCCACGATCAGGCTCAAACGATCACGCGTAGTTGAAAAGGCACCGAGCCATTCTTAGCCATATGGCGTAATTCGGACGTCATATTTGACAAGGTGGAGTGAGCAGACCGTTCTACCGGCCGTTGTCGGCTTTCGAGATATAGAAGCCGTTCATGTAGCTCCTCAACTGACATCACGAGGTTGAATGATCCCCACTCCAGAGCTCTCGCCAAGGACTAATCTCTGGAAGGTCCGAGGTTGAACACATGGCAATGAGTCGCGGTGACCACTGAGCTACAGGTGATAAAGGAGAAAAACTGATTAGAAAAATCACTTTGATATGTCAGAGTATCAGTACATTCAAACTAAGCGTTAAATTTTAGTCGGAGAAATAGTTTGTTTCAACACATATTTGATAGTGCCGTAAAGTGACGAAAAGAAGCTGACCACCGGTAAATAATATAACAATGAAAACCACAATTCGATAGGTCGCAAAAGTTGTTCTTAATGCTGTGATGAAGAAAGAAAGTTTCGTATGGCTTTGTTGGCCGGGGGACCCTGTGGGCACCTAAATGGAAACGATTTTATTTTCTTCCTTGCCGTACAATTGCCCCGTTTCTAGAGTTGTATGACAGTTGCGTTACAAGTGTCATTTGTGAGAATAGGTGAGTGTCACGAATGTGTGTATAATGTGGTGCCATGTTTGGGTTGTGTGGTGATGAGATGTTTAACAGTCTCATCCGGATTACCATCAGCAGTGTCACATGTCTTCACTCCATGAGACATTGCGAACAGTTTAATCCAGAACATTGGCGTGAAGTCGGATGATCTGCAACTTTACACCGCTACCTCACCTCCCCTTGCCGGCCCAATTCTGGGGGTGAATATTTCTTCTACCACCAGAATTCGAACCGGGTGCCTCCGGGTAGAGCACCAGCGTACGTAGGTGCACCAGTGACTTCGGCCACAGAGATGAGTCATACTACGCTAATACTATCATAAATTCAGCTTTTCAGATTTCACAAATCGTACGAGATTCTAGCAATGTTCGCACTTTTATCTCAGAGCTAAACAACTCTTTTTAAAGTCAGAAAATAAGCTGTTAAAAATAGTTCAAGACTATACTATAGTGTCGCCAGGTAGTATCAGCCCTGGAATAACCCTCGTAATTTTCATAAATTTATACGGCAATCTAAACAGAAATTTAAGGAGAGTGGCCGAAACTAGGCGATTCGTTTACCTCACATCCAAACACAGTGTCCTCCGTGGAACGATACCAAAACTCGACTACTCTCGGAGTGTTCTATTTGAGCCCTAGGTTACCTCCCTCCCTTCAGAAATCTCTAGTTTTCACTACGCGTCGGATTTCTAATGTTTATTACAAAGAGCGGGCAACGGCTTTGCCACAGTGGTACACCGGTTTCCATCATATCACCGCTGTTAAGCGTTGTCGGGCGTGGCCATCACTTGGATGGGTGACCATCCGGGACGCCATGCGCTGTTGCCATTTTTCGGGGTGCACTCAGCCTCGTGATGCCAATTGAGGACCTACTCGGCCGAGCAGTAGCGGCTTAGGTCACAGAAAACCATCTTAATGACCGGGAAAGTGGTGTGCTGACCACACGCCCCTCCTATCCGCATCCTCAGCTGAGGATGACACGGCGGACGGATGGTCCCTATGGGCCACTGTGGCCTGAAAACGGAGTGCTTTTTATTACAAAAAGAAACTACAGGTGTAAAACCAAGGTTGCATCCGCTCTTCCTTGCTGACTGCTGTGATATCAAGCACGTCAAAAAATTTCTGTGACCAGTTAATCAGCACTGCCACAGGACCTGGCACCAAGTACCATCTTGAAATCATAAATTCAGTATGGCATATCTTTAAACACCGTTTCATGGCGTTTGTCTAAAACCTGTGCAAAATACCAGGTTGCCACAAATGTTATACTTCCACTACTGAAAAAGATACGGACTTCTGTGGAGGAGCCGGCCGGTGTGGCCGTGCGGTTCTAGGCGCTTCAGTCTGTAACCGCGTGACAGCTACGGTCGCAGGTTCGAATCCTGCCTCGGGCATGGATGTGTGCGATGTCCTTAGGTTAGTTTGGTTTAAGTTGCGGTTTCGAGTTAACAACATTGTGAGGCATCCAGAGAGTGTCGAATACTTTCTCACACAATTAGTTACGCCAGCGACTGAAGATCCAGGGAAGAAATGTTATTTTTACACAGAATATTAAACGCTCTCGTAGGATGTTGGTGACGAGAACCCAGAGGAAATGGATAAGAAAGGGAAAAAAAAAGCAAGAGGAACGATTTTGTTAGAATGGTGGGGACTGGTGTGCGAAGTTCATTAATTCAACCAATCGTCACTTCTCTAATATCCCGTATTAAACTGTCAAACTCTGTTACGAATACGTTATAAAAGTTAGGACCGTGCTCTGACTTATAAAAGACGTGATAAAAGTGCCCCAGTACACCGTCAAAGATATTATAAAACATCTTTTATGAAAGTAATTCCGTAAAGACCTTTTACAGCATTACATAGGCCTAATCGTGAGAAGCATAGGCGAAACGAAGGTTTTCTCTGGATGTAAAAAAAGAGATCTGAGGCATTCTACGATAAGTGGGGGGTTTTGGAGAAGGCTTTCACATGAAACAGTGGGAGATGCCTCAGACCCGCGCCGCAGAGGCAGCTGACTAACTGTCCACGCACCTACCGCCCACACGCTAGAGACCACAATGTTTACTGTCGCCCCAGTCACCCGCAAAGCCAGACAACAGATCCTATCAGTGGTCCCCGCAACAGCACCACTCATGCCTGTAGTAGTAATAGTAGTAGCGGGCGGTAGTTTTATTCATCCGTGGATCATATTTACAAGAATATCCGAAATGTCACAGTATTACAGTTTCCAGTCAACAAGTACATAATTACTGCACACAGGTATTTACATACATACACATCTAGTTCAATTAGGTTATGACAGGTAGTCAGCCCTGAAATAACAGTACGAATCCTGCTCACATTTTCCTGAAGTAACTTCGGAAAACTCAATGGAGTCTGGAGCCTCTCATACTCCTGCACACAAACCCAGTATATTTGAAGCAGTGAAAACTCATTTGCTTTGCTCACAGTGTACGCTACTGTTTTGAAGAGGAGTTATTTATTGACGTTAAAAGCTAATACTTCAATCTTCATTCGTTTCTCAATTTTGATTGCTACGCACATCATACATACATTTTTTTCATAATCAGCTGACATTAAGATCGAGTCGACGGTTTCTGGCTCCCATTTTGTGTACCGTAACTTTTAATTTCTTTGTGAAATATGTTAATAAGTGAGAAGCAAGGAATGGTAAGGTGCCTGGCCACGAAACACTTTTCCGTTTAGGTTTGAACGCATAACATTGCGTGGAGCGTCCGACTCAAGACAAATTCAAGAAAGCTCAGTACGAATTCATGTACTATCAGAACAGGTAGAAAAAGATCTCGGCTAACACATGTTCAAGAAAAAAAATGCCGAACATCAATAAACATTCGATTAACAGATCAACCGACACCTGTAAACAGTAGACGAGAAAAGGGCAATAAAATCTATAAAACAATCTTTATATTCAATGCGAATTTTATTAACATTTAAAAAACCTCGTAGCGGCGCATACGAAGCCGAGACAAGTAATTTAAGACAAATAGGTATGCAAATATCAGGATATAACCCAGAAGTGGATGACAAATATTGAACACGTGACGTCATAGTCAAAATACGGAGGATATTTTCGATCGTGTGCTTGAGGGGACAATTGAGCGATGCAATACTTGCATTCGAGTAAACGGTGCAAATTTCGAACACGTTTTGTAAATGTGATCTGTTGTAAACGTAAAAGCTACAAAATTATTTCCACACCGTAACAAAGCAAAAGCTGTTTTTATTTTGTATTGATTTCATTTTCCTTTTTCCTTTTTTGTTTTGTTTTCAGACGTTACGCAGTAATTTACTGGTAATGACGCAATTCAGAAGATTATACTTATTCGCTTGTGTCGGAATATGGTAGTTTTTTGTCATACCATACTTTGCAGTTTACCAGTGGAGACCGCTAGACCGGTAAGTAAATTAATAACTTTCTGCCTCAGTGTAAACACATAATTGTCCCACGCAATGAAAAAAAATGCTGCTTGTCAGACACAAAACTTGAACCCTGAGTCCCGCACGCTAATGTCGCAAACGTAGGCACGGTGCCACACCAACGTGAATACTCCACTTGGTTTGGGATGATCGTGTGTTACAGACGGATAGGCCCAATCGCTGCACTTGGTGTGAAGTACATCATCTGGTGACGTGAAGTGTTCAACACTTGTCATCCACTTTTGGGGTGCTTCCTGACGTTTGTGGCCCATGTGTCTTATATTAAATTACTTATTTCACCTTGAGAAAGACGTGATTCGTTCGCCAATGTAATACAGACAATATTCATGTAATATCGTGACTACGAGCGATGTGTACACCTATGACCTTTTCATATTGTGAGTGTACTTTAGATATTACCTTTATTGATTTTAATATCCACGAACTTGAAACGCTGTATACTAGCATCTAGGTTACGTCTTTTGTGCGGCCTTAGGCAGCGAAACAGGTTGAGTTTCAATAAAACAATAATTTTACCAACTGTCAGCGGAATTTTTCTCAGCATCATGCCTTTCAACAACTGCAGATGTCCAGAATTCAAAATACTTTGCGACTGAGAGCAAGCTCATGCGCATCGTCATTAAGTTAGGAAGACAGAGAACGGAACGAAAGGCGATTATTCTGCTATAAAGGCAAAGAGATTATATTACGCCTTCAGTATCACATCGAAGCACTGCCGGGTCAGTCTGAAAAAAAAAAAAAAAAAAAAAAGGTCACCGTTCTTCTATAACGAGTGAGATGATGTGCTCAGAAACAGGATTTAGCCGTGTAATGCAGCCCCATAGTTTTGACCCAGTTAAATCGACCCAGAGAGCGCTCAGCATTAATGTTATTTTGTAACTATCTGTTTACGATCCCCAGAAGAAATGTTATCTCTTTTGCTTTGTAACTTAAATTCTTTGTGTATCACCCTCGAAACTCCAGTAAAAAAACTTTGAACTAGCGTTAGTTATTGTAGGTCTGGCACCCATGATAGGAATTGATACGAGACTACTCAAATAATATCACAAGTGTAATCTCAAGATCAATAAAATGGCCTTTAGCACCTATTACAACATGAACTCGTCGACTCTTAGCAGTCTCCGACAGCTAATGTACGATATCCTAGTACCTTGGTTCGATCCAAACCAATGTTCCATTTTGAATTACAAAAAAAAAAAAAAGAAAAACTTGACTCACTCGGTAACACACACAACGCACTAGTGGATATGTCTGATATCGCCCCTCTTACAGTTAGTTGTTCTTATAAATGATACGCAGTTTTGCGCCTGCTGCTTCCCCTTCCCCACCTTTAGATCAGCTCCGTTCCGCTAGCTGTCCGCCTGTCTTTACGTGTTGGCGCCCGCGGCTTTGCGCCCGCCACCCCCACCGCCACCGCCGCCGCCGCCCCCACCGCCGCCTCCGCAGCCCACGGTTTGCCTGCTACTTGTGGGCTCCACTAATTCCCCGGCTCGCTGCATCTGCGCCCGCATTAGCCGCCGCAGCTGCTGCTGCCGCTACCGATCTGAAATATCGCCGCCGGGGATTCAGCCGCTATCGTCTCCACTGAGCCGGCCTTAACAACTGTCGTGAACACACACAGACATACACACACACACACACACACACACACACACACAAACACACACACACACACACACACACGTACGGTACGTTTGTCCTCTGGCTATCGATAACCAAGAGATATGCAGCATTATACTTTTTCAATTCCATTCTCCCAACTACGGAAACAGAGTGATACCGGATAAGAGAGAGTCCAGAGTTCCACCGAAATTGCGACTAATATTCGTATTTATAGACAATCAATTACCTCTCTTAGTGCCTCAGCCAAACCTATAACGAGAAAGACTCCAAGGAAACCGGTTCAAGGATTGTGGTCCCTTCGGTTGCATTTGTTGAGCGTCAGGCTGAGATTGTACTCACATAGCATCTCGTGATATCGCACGTGGACACGTAAACGGCTCATAAATCTGGACTGTTGAGGAATAAGGAAAGTAGTGATGTGAAAAAAAAGTTTGAAAACCTTGCATAAATTGCCGGCCGGAGTGGCCAAGCGGTTCTAGGCGCTACAGTCTGGAACCGCGCGACCGCTACGATCGCAGGTTCGAATCCTGCCTCGGGCATGAATGTGAGTGATGTCAAATGGTTCAAATGGCTCTGAGCACTTTGGGACTTAACATCTATGGTCATCAGTCCCCTAGAACTTAGAACTACTTAAACCTAACTAACCTAAGGACATCACGCAACACCCAGTCATCACGAGGCAGAGAAAATCCCTGACCACGCCGGGAATCGAACCCGGGAACCCGGGCGCGGGAAGCGAGAACGCTACCGCACGACCACGAGCTGCGGACTGAGTGATGTCCTTAGGTTAGTTAGGTTTATGTAGTTCTAAGTTCTAGGGGGACTGATGACCTGAGAAGTTAAGTCCCATAGTGCTCAGAGCCATTTGAACCATTTGAACCATTTGAACCTTCCATAAATTAAGTAGTCACGAGTTGCAGCGATTTGAACTACAGCGCCACCTCGTCGGGACTTGCCGTGGCGATGCTCCCGGAGCGTTGCGAGGGTGGCGCCCTCTGCTTGCAGTCGGTCCTTGTCTGCCACATCGGGAACTCTCTTGTGATCCAGCCGTCCGACTGAAAGAGTCTGAGTTGGCTGGCCTTCCTGCAGGACGCCGCTCTCTGCAACGCCGTGTTAACCTTTTGATCGGTATCGGTATCAGTGCCACTGCCACTGAACATTGTTATGTTTTTATAAGTGATTAAGAAAGACTTCCCGCTGGTATTAGAATCTGTTGGGCGCTGCTGAAAGACTTTGCCGATATATTTTAGCTGGAGCTGGGTCTGGTTACTATACCGGTGCTACTTCATGCAAGGAAATTTGTTCCCCTGTACATAGACACGTGGTGTAAGCTGCCTCGGGTGTAGAACTACTGTGGCAGTCTTGTTAGTCAATGGAGTGTTAAATTTTTAGGGTGGTGCACTCTTAAAATCATTTATCCGTGTCCTAATTGGGGTGTTCAGCTCATTCAGTTATACGCTCAACTGAGATAAGTTATTGGAATGAACTGTCTGAAATTAAGTGTGACTATTAGTATCATTATCATCGCCCAGCGGTTAGCTGTGCGGTCTAACGCACTGCTTTCCGGGCGGGAAGGCGTGCCAGTCCCCAGCGGATTATTGTCGAGGTCTGTTGTGCCGACCAGTCCGTGGACTGTATACAAGGCGGTTTTCCATCTGCTTCGCCGAATGCGGGCTGGTTTCCTTATTCCGCCTCAGTTACACTACGTCGGCGACTGCTGCGCAAACACTGTCTCCACGTACGCGTACACCATAATTACTCTACCACGCAAACACTGGGGTTATACTCGTCTGGTGTGAGACGTTCCCGGGGGCGTCCACTGGGGGCCGAGCCTCACAATGACTCTGGGTTCGATGTGGGGCGACGGTGGGGTGAGTGGACTGCTGTAGCCTCGGGTTGTGAACCACTGAATTAGTCAAGGATTATATGAACTATACCTTTTACTGGTGATCTCGTGATTTTAAGATGTTTGCTGTGTTAAAAATTGTAGTAAATAGAAGTTGTTCAAATGAATGTCACACCCACTTCATCCTAGCCCTTCCACTCACTACTGCTGATACAAAACCGATTATTAGAGCAGACAGTAGAGGTTATAAACGAAGATTTGTTCCGAAAAATGGGTGAAGAAAAACTGTGCTTTCAAAGAGGAAAATTAACTGAAGTGAATACATCTAGAGAATAAAATGTCTGTTGAAGACTTGACTGAAGTAATATTGAAAATACGTACCCTTTGGCCTACATTATGACCAATAATAATAATAATAATAATAATAATAAGACGTACTGAAACGGAGATATTGCATCTGTTTATAAATAAGAAACAAACAAGATTTTAATGCAAAGTGATTTTGTCAAAAGATATATATTGTTATAAAATTTTAGAGTTAAGTATACACATTAGTGCAGTGTCTGTATTTGACGGTATCTGTGAATTTCGATGCAGTGGTCCTTCGAACATGCATAGAACTTTACAGACAGTGTCAAATACAGACACTGTGGTAACGGATTTCATGCCAAAGCCAATGCAACCTCAGGACGATACCAAGTAAGTCTCCCCGAGTGCAGGAATCACATAATTGTGTGAATATTATGGGAAGCAGAGACTGGGACATATGGAAGTTTGGATCTGTCCGTGAAGCCTGCTAGGATATCCGAAACGATTAAGTTAACTGCTTGTATAAAGTGGGTTCGAGTCCCAGTACAGCAGAAATTTTATTTTGTTTCGAGTAAACTGCGTAGCTGTGGTATTTCCTGGTTAATTATATGCTCCACATATTGTAGACAACTCGAAATTACTTGAAGCCAACATAATTTGTAAGACAGTAAATTGGTGTTACAAATGGTAATGTCAAAGCACAGTCATTAGAGCCTTTCAGACATTCTTAAATTCCAACTATTTTGTCCAATGTTAAACTGCTTCAGTACGTGCATTGGAATCTGCGGTGTTTGATGCTCCTAAAACGTAAGGAGATGAATGCTAAACTGGTGGGATAGAAGACCTCTTAAACACAGTTTCAGCGTTGCGATGCGTCTTCCTTCGGGAAACAATAACGGTTGTTTAGCTTCACCATTACATTCACCCTTTATTATTCTTGTGCTTATAGTCTGATGGTTAATGAAATGTTCCTTTCTCAGTCTCACTGCAAACTACGGTTTTGGAACATGTCATTCTCTGACTTGTACCATAATTGGGTGTGTAAATATGAGCTATATACCTTATTTTCTCTCTATTCACAAAAGCCTGTGTCGCCAAATAAGAGGTGTTCCCTCGTACGAGGAAACAGTCTTGAATATGATCATACATACCTAAGCAGCCGGGGCTATAATTCACCGTTAAGTCTGTATTACTTTTGTTCTATCTGGAACAAGAGTCTGAAACCAGATTAACTTCACATCGCTCTCCAAAACAATCCACTCATTGCTTTCTTTGCTTGTCTCAAGCAAGGGTAACTGAAAATATGCTGTGACGCAGGATGTACACGTCACTTTTGGCAGTCATTTTCATACAGTCGATACATCTCAGGTATGGCATACTGTATGTTTATACACACTTCGTTGAGAATGTCACTCACAATACAATGACTGACCTAAGCCGCGTCACAAGAAAAACAAAGTGCTTCGCAGAGTCAACCAGTAATACATCTCTCGAGCTACACTTTTTTCTAGGGCCCGTGCCTTCGTGCGTAAAAAACTAACTCTTACAGGGTCCGTATGTTATCTGTCTCTCTGCCTGTCTGTTGGTGCGACTGTTTGAAAAAAAAAAAAAAAAAACAACTGTTTCTGAGGAACGGGTAGGCGTATCAAGTTGAAATGTAGGTCACATACTAAGGCCCAAGGTCCCTTGGCAGTGTAAAACATCTAAGCTTCTACGTCAATAGTCGCAAAATCACTCATCAAAACGTGTGGGGTTCTTCCCCTTTGACCTAAAATCATTAAATTTGCCAAGAAGCAAGGTTTGACAGTACAAGTGATGGAAAAAATCCGAAAATTTTTAATCTGTAACTACATAATACGAAAAATGTCATGTTTGATATTTTTTTTATCCACCTGACCGTTTGACTGTCCGTCTGTTCAAACCCTCTTTCTATGGAACAGTTTGGTGCATCAACTTCAAATTTATGTCACATACGAAAGTCTATGGTTGCTTTCCGGCTTAAAAACTGCAAGCGTCTACGTTAACGCAATTAGAAGATACGGGCATTTACGTCATATGCTTTGATGCTCCAAAGCCCATTCATCAAAACCTATAGGGTACTTTCTGTTTGTCTAGAATTATGAAATTCGGCAAGAAGGAAGCTATTACAATTCAGTAAAACAAAAAATCTGAAACTTGTTAAATTGTAACTACAGAACTGGCCATTAAAATTGCTGCACTACGAAGATGACGTGCTACAGACGCGCAATTTAACCGACAGGAAGAAGATGCTGTGATATGCAGATGATTAGCTTTTCAGAGCATTCACACAAGGTTGGCACCGGTGGCGACACCTACAACGTGCTGACATGAGGAACGTTTCAAACCGATTTCTCATACACAAACAGCAGTCGACCGGCGTTGCCTGGTGAAACGTTGTTTTGATGCATAGTGATAGGAGGAGAAATGAGTACCATAACGTTTCCGACTTTGATAAAGGTCGGATTGTAGCCTATCGCGATTGCGGTTTATCGTATCGCGACATTGCTGCTCGCCGGCCAGTGTGGCTGAGCGGTTCTAGGCGCTTCAGTCTAGAACCGCGCGTCCGCTACGGTCGCAGGTTCGAATCCTGCCTCGGGCATGGATGTGTGTGATGTCCTTAGGTTAGTTTGGTTTAAGTAGTTCTAAGTTCTAGGGGACTGATGACCTCAGATGTTGAGTCCCATGGTGCTCAGAGCCATTTGAACCATTTTTTTGACATTGCTGCTCGCGTTGGTCGAGATCCAATGACTGTTAGCAGAATATGGAATCGGTGAGATCAGGAGGGTAATACGGAACGCCGTGCTGGATCCCAACGGCCTCGTATCACTAGCAGTCGAGACGACAGGCATCTTACCCGAATGGCTGAAAGGGATCGTGCAGCCACGTCTCGATCACTGAGTCAACAGATGGGGACATTTGCAAGACAACAACCATCTGCACGAACAGTTCGACGACGTTTGCAGCTGGATGGACTATCAGCTCGGAGACCATGGCTGCTGTTACCCTTGACGCTGAATCACAGAGAGGAGCGCCTGCGATGGTGTATTCAACGACGAACCTGGGTGCACGAATGGCAAAACGTCATTTTTTCGGATGCATCCAGTTTCTGTTTACAGCATCATGAAGGTCGCATCCGTGTTTGGCGACATCGCGGTGAACGCACATTGGAAGCGTGTATTCGTCATCGCCATACTGGCGTATCACCCGGCGTGAGGTATGGGATGCCATTGGTTACACGTCTCGGTCACCACTTGTTCACATTGACGGCACTTTGAACAGTGGACGTTACATTTCAGATGTGTTGCGACCGTGGCTCTACCCTTCATTCGATTCCTGCGAAACCCTACATTTCAGCAGGATAATGCACGAACGCATGTTGCAGGTCCTGTACGGGCCTTTCTGGACACAGAAAATGTTCGACTGCTGCCCTGGCCAGCACATTCTCCGGATCTCTCACCAACTGAAAACGTCTCGTCAATTGTGGCCGAGCAACTGGCTCGTCACAATACGCCAGTCACTACTCTTGATGAACTGTGGTATCGTGTTGAAGCTGCATGGGCAGCTGTGCCTGTACACGCCATCCAAGCTCTGTTTGACTCAATGCCCAGGCGTATCAATGCCGTTATTACTGCCAGAGGTGGTTGTTCTGGGTACTGATTGCTTAGAATCTATGCACCCAAACTGCGTGAAAATGTAATCACATGTCAGTTGTAGTATAATATATTTGTCCAATGAATACCCGTTTATCATATACATTTCTTCATGGTGTAGCAATTTTAATAGCCAGTAGCGTACATCACATAAAAAATATGTTTTTGCCATTTGAACGTACATTGCATTCAACATTCGCCAAAAGCATAATAGACGAACATTACCGCATGCAAACATAAATTGCAAGTTACGGTCATGTTTCAATAACAAAATAAAAATTGTGTTATTGCATCTCGCCTCTTTACATATATAAACTTACGCCCTTGCTCGCTTCTCTTTGTATGTCCGGGCTAATATGAGGAACTACTGTGGAGATTTTGATACTGTCTTACAACTCCCGGGATCAGTATCTTGGTAATATATATATCGATAACAGACAAAAATCGTTGAGATCCTCGATTCTCAGGATGAGTGAACTATGTACACACGTGATTAAATCTGTGCGGAACTCTCAATGCGCAAGTCCTACTCGCACTTGGTCAATTTTCTTTCTTTAACTAAAAAGTGTACAACTATGCTTCCGCCGTTTGCCGATAGGTGGCGATAACTGTAAGTCGCGGTCGAAAGAAACAGATCGCAGATGCCAGGCAGTTAGCTTGGACCTCGGTCAACATAACATCATTCCCACATTAGTAGATATGTGTCTGAATCACGAAGTTTTTCTTGATTGAAAATGTCAGTTTACGGGCCTAATTCTCATCATTTGCGGGAGGTTGTACTGTTTTGTTTCAATATGGAGAAAACAGCGGCTGAGTCGCATCGAATGCTGTCAGGTACGTATGGTAAGGTTGCTATTAGTGAAAGAACGTGTCGTGAGTGGTTCCAACGCTTCAAGAACGGTAATTTTAACGTCGTAGACCGGCATAGCGGTAGAAGAGAGAACGTTTTCGAAGATGCAGAATTGGAGACGTGGCTGAGTGAAGAGTAGCGTCAAACTCAAGAAGAATTGGCACGATTAGTGGGAGTGACACAGCAAGCCATTCCAAACGTCTCAAGGCAATGGGCATGATTCAGAAAGAAGGAATTGGGTCCCGTGTGAGCTGAAACCAAGAGACGTTGAACGGCGTTTGTGTGTTTGTGAACAGTTGCTTCAGAGGCAAAAACTGAAGGGATTTCTGCATCGCATTGTGATCGGGGACGAAAAATGGGTTCATTACTATACCCATAAACGCAAAAAATATTGGTGATATGCCGGCCATGCTTCCACGTCGACGTCCAAACCAAATATTCACGGCTCCAAGATCATGCTCTGCATTTCGTGGGACCAGCTCGGCGTTGTGTACTATCAGGTGTTAAAACGAAGTGAAACAATCACAGGTGCTCGTTATCGATCGCAATTAATGCGTTTGAGCAAAGCATTAAAAGAGAAACGACCGCAATACAACGAGAGGCACGATAAAGTGATTTTGCAGCACGACAACGCTCGACACCACGTTGCAAAAGAGGTGAAAACGTACTTGGAAACGTTAAAATAGGAAGTTCTACTCCACCCGCCGTATTCTCCAGACATTGCTCTCTCTGATTATCACCTGTTTAGATCAATGACGCATGGCCTGGCTGAACAACACTTCCGATCTAATGAAGAAGTCATAAATTGGATCGATTCGCGGATCGCTTCAAAAGATGAACAATTTTTTCGCCACGTGATTCGTTCATTGCCCGAAAGATCGGAGAAAGTAGTGGCCAGCGATGGAAAATACTTTGAATGATACATGTGTAACCAATTTGTTTCATTAAAGCCTCAAATGTTGGGGAAAAAACGGTGAAAACAAAGTTGTACACCTTATACGAAATCTCGTTCGACGTTTGCAAAGGAGTAAAACAATCTAAAATGAATGCATATGGAAAAGGGAGTGTGCTGTTTACACCTTTCTTTTGTCCATTTTTCAGGAAGGTAAGGAATGTTCGTAGCTGTATAAAGTTGCTATGAAACTGAAGCACATGAATGACGTCGAATAAATACAGTGCTACTGTTCTCCACAGACTGTACGTATTCCGGAAACATCCAATAGCGACAGTGGTCCAAAGCACACGTGGAGCAGGCCATGAGAACGGGATAGCCTGCTTGCGGAGGTTGCGCTGTCAGTACCGGAGGCCGTAAATTCACTTGTCTTTATTAGAAGGGAAGGCCTGGGGAGGGTGTGGTTAAGTGAAAAGCGATGGCTGGGGAGGCGCGTGATGGACGCGGCGCGGTCAGGGGTGCCCGCGGGCGGCCATCAGTCGCCGTCGCCGTCGCCGGGCCGACGCTGGCCGCTCGTCACGGCGATAAGCCCGCCTGACGTACAGCCATCTGGTCGCCGGGACGCGGCCGCCGCAAGCCACAACGCTGCCTACCGGAGGAGTAATCCCAGTGCCCGCCTTCCAGGCCCCCACCGTTGTGGAACACACGTACTGCGCTACCTGGCTAAAAGTATGCTGTGTAAAGCGGAACTGACCAGAGGTGCCACATAATGCACCGCCCCCCTCCCCGCCCCTACCTCCAATATGAAAGGAGGCAGGCAGTATTGTATTGTCAATAGAAATGCGGGTACGTCGAACATTGGATATCACCTCAGTAACTAATCCATTTTAAAAACTTCCTCGCAGGTTAAAACTATGTGCCGGAGAGAGACTCGAACTCGGGACCTTTGCCTTTAGCGGGCAAGTGCTCTACCAACTGAGCTACCCAAGTACCACTCAGGCCCCGTCCTCACAGCTTTACTTCTCCTAGTATCTCGTTTCCTACCTTCCAAACTTCACAGAAGCTCATTCTGGAAAAATCCCCCAGGCTGTGGCTAAGCCATGTTTCCGCAATATCCTTTCTTCCAGCACTTCTGCAAGGTTCGCAAAAGAGCTTCTGTGAAGTTTGGAAGGTAGGAGACGAGGTACTGGCAGAAGTAAAGCTGTGAGGACCAGGCGTGAGTCATGCTTGGGTGGCTCAGTTGGTAGAGCACTTGCCGCGAAAGGGAAAGGTCCCGACTTCGGGTCTCGGTCCGGCACACAGTTTTAATCTGCCGGGAAGTTTCATATCAGCGAACACTCCGATGTAGAGTGAAAATCTCATTCTAATCCATTTTAATTCTTCTTAAGCTGTCCAAGTCGGCTGTTGTGACTGAAGTGGAAATGCGAAGGAACAGCCACAGATAGTCGGCCGAGTGGCCGTGCGGTTCTAGGCGCTACAGTCTGGAACCGAGCGACCGCTTCGGTCGCAGTTTAGAATCCTGCCTTGGGCATGGATGTGTGTGATGTCCTTAGGTTAGTTAGGTTTAATTAGTTCTAAGTTCTAGGCGGATGATGACCTCACAAGTTAAGTCGCATAGTGCTCAGAGCCATTTGAGCCAGCCAGCCACAGATAAAACTAAGATCAGGCACCGCTCATTTGTTGACGGACAAAGACCGTCAAGCATGACAGAGGCTGGTTCTAAAAACTCGCATGAAGTCAGCGGAAAGATAACTCGTGATTTCCAAAGTGCTACCAGCAGTTCAGCTAGCACGATGACTGTGCGTGGGAGGTAAAAACAATGTGGTACAAAGGTCGAGTAACGCCTCACAAGTTACATATATCAGTAGCCAGTGCGGGACGACGCTTGAGATGCTTTAAAGTGCAACGTCACAGGACAGTAATCGTCTGCAAAGGAGCGATTTGGAATGATGGATCACGTCACATCCTGTGGCTATCCTATGGAAGGGTTTGGGTTTCGCAGTGCCTGGAGAAGATTACCTGTTCCAGCAGTGAAATTACAAGGACATGATGTATCGGTACGGTGGTTTTCTTGGTGGCTGGAGTGTGGTACCCTTATTACGCTTTAAAAAAGGCTTAATGTTCTGGGATATGATCACATTTCACAGCGCTGTATACCGCGTACATAGAGGAAGAGTCGAGAGACTCCATAACCCACCGTACGATGCATGGTGGAGGGTGCCATGTACGAGTACTAGTCATTTCTTTCCAGTTCCAGTTGCAAACAGAGCTACGAAGATCGACTGTCTATAACCCTCTATATGAGCTCTAATTTGTCTTGTCTTTCTGATCCTTACGCGAAATGCGCATTGGCGGCAGAAAAATCGCTATCTAGTCAGCTTCCAAGACCGGTTCCCTAAAGTTTCTCAACATTGCCTTGCGAGAAGAACGTCGTCTTCCCTCCACGGATTCCGTCTGGCCGGCCGCGTTGGCCGAGCGATTCTGGGAGCTTCAGTCCGGAACCGCTCGACCGCTACGGCACCTTTGCCTTTCGCGGGCAAGTGCTCTGCCATCTGAGCTGAGCTACCCAAGCACGACTCAGCCCCCGTCCTCTCAGCTTAACTTCTTCCAGTACCTTTGTCTCCTACCTTCCAAACTTCACAGAAGCTCTCCTGCTAGGTTAGGTTAGGTTAAGTTAGGTTAGATTAGGTTGGGCGTAAGTCGTGCTTGGGTAACTCAGATGGCAGAGCACTTGCCCGCGAAAGGCAAAGGTACCGAGTTCGAGTCTCGGTCCGCCACACTGTTTTAATCTGCCAGGAAGTTTCTTAGAAATTCTGTGTCCTCCTCTATCCTTCCACATTCTTTGCTTGTATCAACAGACAATGTACCCTGTTACAAAGCTCTATTTGTGAAACAATGGTTGGTAGACAACAATGGTTCTGAAATAAATTGGCGTTCGCAGATCCTCGACCTCAACCAAGTTTAACATCTTTGGGATGAGTTAGAACGTCGACATCTCTCTAGGCCTGAGCGTCCGACATCTCTGATTTCTCTGGTTCTGACTCTTGAGGAGGAATGGACTGCCATTCCTCCACAGACATTCGAACACCTCACTGAAAGATTCCTCAACAAAATGCAAGTCGTCGTAAAGGCATATGTTGGACGTACCTCATACTGATGCCTACTAGTGGGCGTCCGGATACTTCCGACCAGATTGTTCTTATTAACCGAAACCTCGGCGGCCATAACGATAAAAAGACCGGTGTGAGATAAAAGCATTACCCAACTAGGTCCCCAGTCCAGTGAAAGCACGGTCGTTTTAACATCCGAGAATTAGAGATGCGGAAATGTAAGCTAACTTTTTGCTATTGTTACTGTTGTCGTGGAAAAAGCGAGACCTAGACCCAGTCACGATGAGAACTTAGGTCATGTGACCAGGTACAGTTGCGGTCCAGTTCTAAGTAGAGCGCGTTGTTCCCTCGCAGTACAACCACTGGATATGGTCACGATAAAAACCTTGGCAGGCAACCGCTGCAGTTCGCTGTTAACGTCAGCACGTTTATTGGTGTTGAGAAGAAGAAACCAGTGGCAGCGCTGACGAAATAGCCGAAGAAAAATCTTGAAGTTTAGTAAGTTGTAGGTGTGCTCATTTCTACATCTACATACATGCTCATCAATCCACTGTGATATATGTGGCAGAGGGTAATGAACGTGGTACCAGATTTATTCCTTTACAACTCAGCGCGGGAGGGTGGGATGATTACTTCAGCTCGTCCATGAGTGCTGTAATTATTTAGTCTGGTCTTTACGGTCCCTTTTTCTTTGTCATCAGTCTACTGACTGGTTTGATGCGGCCCGCCACGAATTCCTTTCCTGTGCTAACCTCTTCATCTTAGAGTAGCAATTGCAACCTACATCCTCAATTATTTGCTTGACGTATTCCAATCTCTGTCTTCCTCTACAGTTTTTGCCCTCTACAGCTCCCTCTAGTACCATGGAAGTCATTCCCTCATGTCTTAGCAGATGTCCTATCATCCTGTCCCTTCTCCTTATCAGTGTTTACCACACATTCCTTTCCTCTCCGATTCTGCGTAGAACCTCCTCATTCCTTACCTTATCAGTCCACCTAATTTTCAACATTCGTCTATAGCACCACATCTCAAATGCTTCGATTCTCTTCTGTTCCGGTTTTCCCACAGTCCATGTTTCACTACCATACAATGCTCTACTCAAGACGTACATGCTCAGAAATTTCTTCCTCAAATTAAGGCCGGTATTTAATATTAGTAGACTTCTCTTGGCCAGAAATGCCTTTTTTGCCATAGCGAGTCTGCTTTTGATGTCCTCCTTGCTCCGTCCGTCATTGGTTATTTTACTGTCTGGGTAGCAGAATTCCTTAACTTCATTGACTTCGTGACCATCAATCCTGATGTTAAGTTTCTCGATGTTCTCGTTTCTACTACTTCCGTTCAGCAGATCATTTAATTCTTCTTACGGTCCCTATGCAAATGATACATGGGTATCTCTAGATTCTGTTCCTCATAGTGGTTCTTGCCACATTTTAAGTAAGCTTTTGCGGGATACTTGCTGTCCTTCTTACAGCCTCTGGCACTTTCAACATTTCCATGACGGTGTCCCGTGTGTCAAACCTGTGACAGTCGCACTGTCCTTCTTTATTCGATACCATTTTCTTATATGAAATTGTGGGTAGGCGTGCTGTGAGTTTTTATATATTTTAGCTATGACAAACGTTTATAATTTGCTGAGATTTATCCACTTGACATCTTGTGCATGGGGTTCAGCGTGAAATGAAAATGTTTTACTCTAAAATAAGACTGTTGAAACTAGTTGTCTTGAATAAAAATATTTTGTGCTATCTTGGCTTTTAAATTATTTTTAACCTTCTTTATTCCCTGTTGGTCCTACCCTATCACAGTTGAGCAATATTGTAACATGCTGTACACAGGAAAGCAAGCAACAGTGATGTGATCATAAATGCAAGTCACGTCATCTTAAAAGGTGTAAAAACGCCTTCTGAAAGTCTTTGATATGCAGAATCTTAAAGTTTGCCTTTAGATGAGGTTGAGAGATATTTAAGTAATTGTGCAGATACGTCGTGAAAATGGTTTCAGGAATAGTGACGCTATCAGGATCTACAAGAAAATGAAACAAAGAAAGAGTATTCGACTGGGAAAGCGTGAGAAAAGGCGAACATTTAGTGGTGCACATTCCGAAAGTATTGCCTACTGCTTCAAGAAAGCTAATGTCAGTAAAGACCAGCGCCAGCTTGGGACATAGGTTACGTCGCAGTGTGGAAAAAAATGCGACAAATACTGTGACTCGTGGTCGTATAATATAAACTATAAAACGACTGTAAAAAAATTTATATGGAACAAACCGGTAGGAATATCATGACAATATTTACAGAGGAGTTCTACGAAGGGAGTGCTAGCCTTCGAAGACCCACTCAAAAATGCGTAAGTATGAAAGTGTTACACAGAGCACCAGGACATGCTTTAAGCATACTGGACGACATGAAAAATTTTTCTTGTAAAAACAGAGATACAGAAAGAATTTCGAACGAACAGAGTTAATTTATCCCTGACTGGTTTCTTTGAATTTGTGAAATTTTGCTGCCGTGAACTGTACCGACTGTGGCGTCTGCTGCTGCTGCTGTTAACGGGACCTCACTTCGCGTCTGCTGGGCCGGCGTTGCCCCCGCTGCCTGAGAAGCAACCGACCTGCCTCTGAGAGCAAGTTACTGGTTCTTCCGCGAGACGGAGCCGCCTCCCAAAATATATTAATTTGGTGACAAAATTGTTCTATTTTTTTTTATTTTTTTTAATCCACTTTACGAATTTACACAGTTTTCTTGCCATTCGCAGAGTAAACCTATGCGAAACACTGTCGTTGAAGGTACTGTCCTCACCGATCCAATATCTTGTATACCAATGATCTCAATCGGTTTACCCATTCATTTTAAGCGACTTCAGTTCCTAATCAAGGTTTCCTTTGTGATAACAATAAACTAAGCTCAATGTCAGGGAGGGGGAGGGGGGGGAGGGGATGGAAATTCTCATGCAAAACGTTGTGCAACATTCACCACGCAAGTAACGAGCAGCCCTTAGTGGCTCGCCATCACAGTTTTCTTTATCTTAAATGTCTTTGTGACTGATGCCCTTTTGGCATATTTATTATTTTATAAATGACATATAAGTACTGTCAGTCTTTTACGATGATTCCGTACTTATACCCCATCATACCTTTTTATTCATTATTCTGTGACCATGTTAGAGAATATAGACCATTCTTTGTTTTAAATTCTGAAGAAGACACTCCTAGCAGTGTTGAAACCAGGTTAATTTGTTAAAAATAGTGACCGAGGGCTGTTTTTCTTTCAATTGTAACTATTCACGGTCTCTGAATGTGCAGCCATGGAAAAAAAAAACAAGAACCGCCTTGTATAATTTCCTATCTAATGGCCGAACCTAAAGTTTCCTTAAGTCAGCCCAGAAATTGCAGGGGCCCAAAGTAATAGGGTAACAGTGGTGATTGATTAAACTGGTTTCTCTGGTCGAAATGACCCCCGCGATCATTGTCAAACATAAGTGTAGGTGCAGAGAAATGGAACCCGGGTTTAATTAACTCACGGGGAGGGTGTCTTGGACATAAATTGCACCACATGGGTGAAGACTGCCGATCTGCACTGAGGTGACTGAAGTCATGGAATACCTCGTAATATCACGTCGGACATAATTTTTCTCGGCGTAATGCGACAACTCGATATGGCATGGATTCTACAAGTCGTTCGAAGTCCTCTGCAGAAATGCTGAGCCATGCTACTCCTACAGCTGTACATAATTGCGAAAGTGTTCCAGTGCAGGATTTTGTGCACAAACTGACCTCTCGACTTTGCCCCATGTTGAGCAATCTGGGTGGCCAAATCATTCGCTCGAATTCTCCAGAATGTTCTTCAGACCAATGGCGAACAACTGTGCCCGCGTGACATGGCGCATTGTTACCCATAAAAATAGTGTTGTTGTTTGGGTATTCGAAGTCCATTAATGGCTGCAAATTGTCTCGAAGTAGATCAGAGGATCCAGTCCATTCCATGCAAACACAGACCTCACCATTTATGGAGCCGCCACCAGCTTGCACAGTGACTCGTTGACAAACTGAATCCAACACACTCGAACCCTAACATCACATCTTACCAGCTGAAAAATCGGGACTTGTCTGACCAGGGTACAGTTTTCCAGTCATCTATGGTCCAACCGGTATGGTCCAAAACAAGAGCTGCAGGCGATGTTGTTCTGTTAGCAAAGGCACTAGCTTCGCTTCCGCTTTCCTAGCCCTTTAACGCCAAATTTACCCGTTCGTCGTACGTACAACATTGATTTATGCGGTTATTTCACGCAGTGATGTCTGTTTGCCCTTACATCTCTATGCAAACACCGTTGCTCTCGGTCGTAAAGTGAAGTCCACCGGTCATTGTGTTATCGGTTTGTGACAGATAATGCCTGAACTTTGTTATTCTCGGCCCACTCTTGACACTGTGGAACTCGAAATATTGAATTCCCTAACGATTTCA
This sequence comes from Schistocerca serialis cubense, assembly GCF_023864345.2. Classification (NCBI taxonomy): domain Eukaryota; kingdom Metazoa; phylum Arthropoda; class Insecta; order Orthoptera; family Acrididae; genus Schistocerca; species Schistocerca serialis. The sequence continues at coordinate 684,587,103 of NC_064638.1, read as the reverse complement.
TAAAGGGAATGCGTCTAGCTTCAACTGCCATTCCGCGTTCCAAGTCTGTTAATTCATGGCGTACGACGATAATCACGTCGGACACCTCTTCACATGAATCGGCTGAGTACAAATGACAGGTGCGCCAATCCGCTGCCTTTTTACACCCTGTGTACGTGATACTGCCAGTGTATGTGATACTGCCGTCATCTATATATGTGGATATCTCTGTGTCTTGACTTTTCTCACTTCAGTCTACTTGTGATATTTCGGAAGGGAGAGGTGACATTACAATGTGAATTTCCTTCCTTGCGGAGGATCAGTGAGACGAGCGTCTGCAGAGTACTTCCTGCGGCAGACTTTAGTGAGGTAACCTGCCAGCCAGTCGCGGCACGTAGCGGCTGACGTCGGTAACGGTGGCGTTGTGGATCCGCTCGCTTCCTCGTAAGGAATTTGGCGACGTAATGAGCTCGTTCTTATTCCGCGCGGACGTCGGCCACGTCTTGAGGGAGGCGCCACCATCGCGCCTGAGCCTCGGTAATGGCGGCGCAATTAGAGGCGAGCGACCACCTCCATGAGTGCCGCTGGCGGAATCAGGGGCAGGCTCTACCTCCACTACCGCGCTAGTACTGGTGCGCAAAGGACAAACTGGAAGTATCCGACAGTAGGATTACATGCATGTTGACAAAGGCCAGTATTCCATGGAAAAGAAGCTCACCACCTGCACAAAAATTACATTCAGGTTTAATTACCTCTAAGAAAATGAATTCGTCCCACGAAGGAATTATCCAAATGGGACGGGAAAAGATAGACGTGATATACACGTGCAAACAAACAAATGAGTACAATTTCAGAGAAATTGGATGACTCAATCAGAAGAAACAGCTTTATGAATTGAGGAAATCTTGTCCGCAGCTCGTGGTCGTGCGGTAGCGTTCTCGTTTCCCGCGCCTGGGTTCCCGGGTTCGATTCCCGGCGGGGTCAGGGATTTTCTCTGCCTCGTGATGACTGGGTATTGTGTGATGTCCTTAGGTTAGTTATGTTCAAGTAGTCCTAAGTTATAGGGGACTGATGACCATAGCTGTTAAGTCCCATAGTGCTCAGAGCCATCTGAACCATTTGAGGAAATCAGTGAAGTGGTGGCCCATCTCTGATCCTCGTGCAAACAGTTATTCGGCTTGGAAGTAATTGACAGAGTTTTTGGATGTTCTCCTGTGGGATATCGTGGAAATTCTGTCCAGCTGGTGCTTTAGATCGCCAAAATTACGAGCTCGTTGGAGGCACTTCCCAAACGTTCTCAGTTTGGGAGAGATCTGGACTCCTTGCTAACCATGGTACGGTGTGACAAGCATGAAGACAAACAGTAGAAACTCTCATTATGTTCCTGAAATGTAGGCCCAGGATGGCTTTCCATGAAGGACAACAAAACCTGGCAGAGAATTTGGTTGACATATCGTTGTGCTGCAAGAGTGCCGCAGATGACAACAAAAGTGGTTCAGGTACGAAAAAGATGGCGCTACAGAGCATCACTCCTGGTTGTCGCGACACATGACGGGTGACAGTCAGGTCGGTGTCCTACCACTGTCTGGGGCATTTCCAGACACGACTTCGGCCTGGAATTCCATTGATTGGAGTAGTATTTCCTTCGCTGATGAGTCCCGCTTCGAACTGTCCCGATAACCAGTGAAAACATCTCTCGAGGCACCCCAGACAGCGGTGGAATACCATTCCGACTGTCCTCCGCCATACTCCCGACAACCAGGAGTGTTGGTGTGACGGCCTAAGGCACTGCGGTCATGGACAGTGCGGCTGGTCCCGGCGGAGGTTCGAGTTCTCCCTCGGACATGGGTGTGTGTTTGTCCTTAGGATAATTTAGGTTATGTAGTGTGTAAGCTTAGGGACTGATGACCTTCGCAGTTAAGTCCCATAAGATTTCACACACATTTGAACATTTTTGTTGGTCTGAGGGCCATTTCTTTTCATAGCAGGGGCCCTTTTGTTGTCATCCAAGGCAACCTTACAGCACAGCCGTACGTCGACGATATTCTATGCCGCGTTTTGTTGCCCTTCATGGGAATCCATCCTGGGCTTGCGTTTCAGCAACATAATGCCCACCCGCATCCAGCGAGTTTTTCCTCTTTGCCTTCGAGCTTGCCAAACGCTGCCTTGGAAACAAGGACTCTCGATCTCTATCCAAATGAGAAAATTTGAAGCATTATTGGGCAGGGCCCTCCAAACAGCTCGATATTCTGGCTGTCTTATGTGCCAATTGGATAAATTTGGCACGATATCCGCTACGAGGATATCGATCAACTCTGTCAATTAACGCCAAGCTGTAATAAAACCTAGAAACCGCGTGAGTGGCAAAAAAAGCTGACAATAAAAAGAAGCTAAAGAGAATTTTTGACACAGCGTGAGAAGAAGCCCAGGAGACCTATGGGTGGGCCCTAGAGTCATGCAAAAAAGTAACAACGAAAATAATGAAGTATAGTACCTCAATGAACCATTTTATTAAATTATTATTTGTTCAGTAGGTTAAAATAAACTAGAAAAATACTGCAAAAAAAGTAATTCATCTGTAGATATTTACTGTTGGAAAAAAATTCTTGATTCTTACGTATTTTTTATTTTCACCTGAAAGCTCATAGAAATGTTGCTAGAGTTTGTTTGTGATATACTGCATAATTTTGTAAGACATCAGTCACGTGTAATGTTCAATTAATTCAGTAAAATGAGTTCCATGCAATTTTTTCGGTAGATGTTGACTTTTTTGAAAACGCTCCTGAAGTTATAAAAGCTTTCGTACACAACCAACAAAAATGTTTTGAAATATTTGATTACATTAGGGAATCTAGTAACAGCAACTCTTATTGTGATTCCATCGATGTGAAGCTGCTCACAAGCACATAGTCACATTCCAGCGTGCCACTCCTAGCAGTACTGCGTTCTGTCTTATAGAGCCGATGTAGCTATAGCGTGCAAAAGTAACGATTATATGCTACTGAGGGTTGGGACATGCCCGCCACCGAGCTTTTCAAGATTTCTGTCTCGTAAACAACAAGCTTTCTCTATATCGGATTCCTTAAGGAACTCAAACTGTGATTTCGACAACATATATACTTTGACGATGTTTCTTCATCACACTTCTCGTAAAGAAAACTTCAGCGTATTTTAGACAGTCTGGAAATGTTTTGCTGATAAGAGGCTGATTACACAAATAACTCAACTCATATGAGCAATCTTAGATTACTTCGTCGATATGTTGTCGTAGCCAATAGCATACTTCGATTTTTAATGATTTCGTGATAGATGATATTCCTCGGGGAGGTGTGAATGCCATTTCCATACTGAAGTTATTTGTAAAGACTGATCTCAGAAATTCCGCTGCATTGCTTGCTTAAACCCGATAACCCCAATCTGTAAGTAACAGAAAAAAGTACTTGTTGAAGAGGTTTGCAACATTACATGCACATGTTATCAATGCGTCACTTATTTTTATAGCTACCTGTTCTTCTTCCCTTTTTGGCGTCCTATATCCTATATAGTTTTTATTTTGTTGCCACGTGTAATTATCTTTTTCTAATAGTAAACCTGCTTGGATTTCAGGATTACTTGCTACAATACTTTGCAATATTATTTGTAATGCATTACAGTGGTACCATCAGAGCTGTTCCTAGACAATAGACATAGTCTCCTTTTTGTCTCACACAGTATCTTTGTTCCTTGTGTAATCCATGTTTTATTTCCAGACTTCTGTCTGATTTGAGTTGCCATTAGGGGAAAACAATATTCAAGGGAGGTTATAACTTTATTAATGAATGCTTTGCACTTTCCATTTGATTCAGAAGTATTGTAAACATCCATCCAATTCATGTCTTTGAGAAATCTCCCAAAATTCTCCATTTTTTATTGATTTATTACGCTTCTGCACTAATATTTAATAGATTTTTGTCCTGACAAGTTTCAACATTTAACATCAGATGCTGCATATCATGATCAGATAGCCCATTTGCTATTGGTTTTGCGGTATGACTTTTCTCCCTAGATTCATCTACAAAGATATTATCAATAGCAGTCTCAGAGCGTTTACGTAGCCTAGCTGCAAAGTCCACTGAAAGAATTAAATTGAATGAGAGCATTACTGATTGCAATAATTGTTCACTGACAGAGTTTTTCAATAAATCCACGATAAAATCACCAGCAACCATTATTTCTAGGTTTTTTTTCTGTGAGATGGGACAACAGAGCTTCCAGATTTTTTGTGAAGAGGTTAAAGTTTACTGAAGGTGCTCTGTATGTGCTTACTATTATAAAGTACTCATTATGAAATATTACTTCTGTTGCACATGCTTCTAAGTGCTACTCTGAGCAAAATTCACGTCTCAACGCCTATCGTTACGAACAGGAACTGTATGTTGTACAACTGTTGTGAACTGTGTAAGCCTATAGCGGGACGAAAAATATTTATTTGTTAGAAAACTATCCATCAAGTGAGATAAACAGTGGTCATCAGTTATTACAGCACGACAACAACTGAAGAAAGAACAGCTGTATAACGCGCACATTGAAGTTTGTTGCAGCCAGTAAAATTCTTCTGGGTTTGAGGCCGCATTGTCAACTACAAGATTCTGGCGTTTCGGCGACTATTGTAAGACGTCTTTCTGAGGGTGCACTGCTGACTGCTAACCCAGAAGAATTTTATTGACTGTGACAACGGCCGCGGAAGCCTACGTTTACACTGAAGTATGTTGTTTCTTCTAGCAGACGAACAATTCTATCATAGCATCATGTCAGTAATCTCTATGTGTACACTTTCCCTCCTATGTATACGTTAATTAATTACAGGAAGGCTTGCTGTTGATGGAGAAAGAGTAAGTAACTGACAGTGTGGCGCAGATCAGGTAAATCAATACGATCCTAGTGTGTCTGTGTCTATAATTCTTGTTTTTCTTCTGCTGCCTAATCCGTTCTGAATGTTGGTGACCAACATAATTATATCACTTTTGATTGTTCGCAGAAGTTCCTCGATCGTGACAAGGCACTAGTCCTTGAAGAATATTCTGCAGCAGTCTATACCTGTTCCCATTCATAACTGCCTGGGCGAATCGTTATAGTTTTCTGCGTTTCAATTTGTGTAGGACTTCTTCTCCTTTATTCATTTTGCGGAGAAGTCGTCGTCAGTAACTTTAGCTGTCAGTGATACTCACAGTATTCTCCTGCAGAGCCGCTTCTCAAACGCCTCAAGTCGTTTACCCATTGCCTCAGTTAAATTTATTGCCTCAGCTCCTTAAAAAAGAATGGAAAATCTGTAGCAACATAGAAATCTTAATTTCGTTTCCATTGACCTTTGAAGGTATTACACATTAAAATTCTGCTCAGGCTTTCTCAATGTGGAGCTCTGATTGTTTGCTTGTTCGAAAAGTTTACCATTAATGTTTAGAAGACAGTCGGATAGATAGCTCTTGATGACAACTGTTAGTATTTTTCAGTTACGTTTATTTCTAGGCCAGCGCTCACTGTCATATTTGTGTTGCGAGTTGCTGAAGACTATTTAAGCTTTCTGCAAATAGTAAATGAGGATAGCGGACATTGTTTATCATTTCTGCTTTCAAGACAACTTCTTCAGCGACACTTTCTAGAACTTCTTTCAAGATACGTTCCGAATAAAGATTAAGTCTGAGACGACAAAATACACACCCATCTCACTACTCGGCATAAACGCTGTCCAACACAACCTGTGACGGTGATCTAGGCGTCCGCAGCTCGTGGTCGGGCGGCAGCGTGCTCGCTTCCCACGCCCGGGTTCCCGGCTTCGATTCCCGGCGGGGTCAGGGATTTTCTCGGCCTCGTGATAACTGGGTGTTGTGTGATGTCCTTAGGTTAGTTAGGTTTAAGTAGTTCTAAGTTCTAGGGGGACTGATGACCATAGATGTTAAGTCCCATAGTGCTCAGAGCCCTTTTGGTGATCTAGGCGCCTGCAGGCAGGCAACCCTTGAAACTCATATTCGCTATATAGCGTGTTTGATTAGAACTCAAAACGCCCTCGGTCCCGCGTTCGAAACCCGCAACCACTTAAATTTTGATTTATAATCAGCATTGACGGTTAAACACTTCCGACGTAAGAAGTTACTCTCATTGTTCCAACGGCCTTGTCAAAGAGGGCTCTCTCATCTTTGGGGTGGGAAACTGCCCCTAAAGGTGGAAGAATCAGCAATGATCAACTGCTTGAGGATGCAGAGGCAATGGTTGGATGGTTGGTTGGTTTGGGGAAGGAGACCAGACAGCGTGGTCATCGGTCTCATCGGATTAGGGAAGGATCGGGAAGGAAGTCGGCCGTGCCCTTTCAGAGGAACCATCCCGGCATTTGCCTGGAGTGATTTAGGGAAATCACGGAAAACCTAAATCAGGATGGCCGGACGCGGGATTGAACCGTCGTCCTCCCGAATGCGAGTCCAGTGTCTAACCACTGCGCCACCCCGCTCGGTAGAGGCAATGGAAACCCTTGCATTAAAGATGTACATAACGTGTATCCAAAGAGCACATGGACTGTAATTGGAAAAGTGTCAAGACGATTTCTCCGCTGGCAAAAGATTCCGGAGTAGTCCCCCATCCAGATCTCCAAACGGGAGGTGACCATGAGAAAATGATTGAGCAGCCAACTAAAGGATAACGCTCTACGAGTCGGGTCGTGGAATGTCAGACGCTTGAACGTGCTAGGGAAGATAGAAAATCTGAGAAGGGAAATGCAGAGGCGCAATCTAGATATAGTAGGGGTCAATGAAGTGAAATGAAAAGAAGGCAATGATTTCTGGTCAGATGAGTATAGGTTAATATCAACACCAGCAGAAAACGGTATAACGGGAGAAGGATTCGTTATGAACAGGAAGGTAGGACAGAGAGTGAGTTACTGTGGACAGTTCAGTGAAAGGGTTGTTCTCACCAGAATCGACAACAAACAAGCACCGACAACAATAGTACAGGTATACATGCCGACGTCACAAGCCGAAAATGAAGAGACAGAGAAAGTATATGAGGATATTGAAAGGGTGATACAGTACGTAAATGGAGATAAAAATCTAATAGATTGGAAATTTGTAGTAAGGTCCTATAGGAACAAACTGTTGAGGTCATCGGTCCCTAAGCTTACACATTACTTAATCTAACTTAAACTAACTTACGCTGAGGACAACACACACATCCATGCCCGAGGGAGAACTCGAACCTCCGACGGGAGGAGCCGCGCGAACCGTAAAAAACCGCCTCAGACTCCGAGGCTACCCCGCGAGGCCAAATATAATAGTCATGGGGGACTGGAATGCAGCTTTAGGGGAAGGAGTATAAGAAATGGTTACAGGGGAATCCGGGATGGGACAAGGAATGACGGAAGAGAAAGACTAATTGCGTTCTGTAATAAATTTCAGCTAGTAATAGCGCATACTCTGTTCAAGAATCACAAGAGGAGGAGGTACACTTGGAAAAGGCCGGGTGATAAGGGAAAACTTCACTTACATTAGATAATGGCCAGACAGAGAATCCGAAATCAGATACTGGATTGTAAGCCATACCAAGAAGCAGATACAGATTCAGATCCCAATATAGTAGTGATGAAGAGTAAACTGAAATTTAAGAGATCACACGCAAAGAAGTGCGATACGGAAGGAATAGCTCTGTAGGCAGTACAGTTGAAAAGGAATGGACATCCCAAAAGGGTAATCACTGATGTTGGAAATAAAAACATAGGTACAAAGAAGATAGCTTCGAAGAGACCATGAGTAACAGAAGAAATGCTTCAGTTGATTGATAAACGAAGGAAGTAGAAAAATATTCAGGAAAATTAAGAAATACAGAAATATAAGTCGCTGAGGAATTAAATATAGAATGTGCTGGGAAGCTAAGCCGAAATGGCTCCATGAAGAATGAGAGTACATCGAAAAAGAAATGATTGTTGGAGGCTCTGAATCAGAATACAGGAAAGTAAAAGTAACCATCGGTGAAATGAAAAGTAAAGGTGGTAACATTTAGAGTGCAACGACAATTCCACTGTTAAATGCAGAGGAGAGAGCAGATAGGTGTAAAGAGTACATTAAAGGCCTCTACGAGAGGAAGATTTGTCTGATGTGATAGAAGAAGAAAGAATAGTCGATTTAGAAGCAGTAGGGGATACAGTAATAGAACCAGAATTTAAGAGAGCTTTGAAGGACTTAAGATCAAATAAGGCAGAAGGAATAGGTAATATGCCACCAGAGTTTCTAAAATCGTTGGGAGAAGTGGCAACAAAACGACTATTCACGTTGGTGTGTAGAGTGTATGAGTATGACTTTCGGACAATTATCATCCACACAATTCCGAAGACTGCAAGAGCTGAAAAGTGCGAGAATTATCGCACAACCTGATTAACAGCTCATGCATCCAAGTTTCTGACAAAAATAACGCACAGAAGAATGGAAAAGAACATTGAGGATGTGTTAGATGACGATCCGTTTGGCTTTACGAAAGGTCTTAACCAGAGAGGCAATTCTGATGTTGCGGTTGTAAAATGGTGCAAGATGTTCGAAATTGTGAGAAAAATAGTGGTAAACTATAGGGAGAGACGTGTAGTATCCAATATGTATAAGAGCCAAGAGGGAATTAGAAGAGTGGAAGAGAAAGAATGAAGTGCACGGATTAAAAGGGGTGTAAGAAAGGGATGTGGTCTCTCGCCCCTACTGTTCAATCTTTACATCGAAGAAGCAACGATGGAAATAAAAGAAAGGTTCACGAGTGGGATTATATTTCAAGTTGACAGGATATCAATGAAGCGATTCGCTGATGACATTGCTATCCTGAGTGAAAATGAAGAAGAATTACATGACTTGCTAAATGGGATGAACAATCTAATGAGTACAGAATACGGATTTAGAGAATATGGATTTGGAGTAAGTCAGGCAGCAGCGGCCGGCAGACACACGCAGTTCCTAACCAGGAGCGAATTTTATAATACCAGCTGTGTGTTTCAATAGTTTAGTTTCTTGAGTTTCTGCGTGTTAATTTAATATCTAATAGCCACAGTTCCGAGTTTCCTTTTGCTACCGCAGCTCGCTATGGTGCAGCCCTTAGTGACCAGCCTTTTATTGTTTCTATTTTAATATTTTGTAACTAAAGCCTTATAGCTTCATATTTATTTTATACGTGGCATGCCAGTTTTAAATGTGTTGTTTATGATGAAGGCGCTCTTAGAAGTGGCCGAAACCTAGGTCAAAAAGACTTTATTTTCACGACCGAGGGCTGTAGTTGTTTTAGTTTTGCATCTTTTAAGACTTGAGGGAATGACTTCCATGGTTATAGAGGGAGGCGTAGAGGGGAAAAACTGTAGAGGATGACGGAGATTGAAATACATCCAGAAAATAATTAAGAAGTTGCAAGTGCTACTCTGAAAAGAAGAGGTTGGCAGAGGAGAAGAATTCGTTGCGGGCCACATCAAGCCAGTGAAAAGACTGATGATTAAAAAAAAAAAAAAGAAATAGAGAAGCAGTGGAGTATGCCTGCTAGGCTCTAGGACTCTGGCAATGATTGTCTCTATATAGATAAATTTTTATGCTGCTGAACAAATGATGGGTCGGTGGCACTGAGGCTGTTGTCGGTCTGGGTGATGTTAGAGGGCCCTTTCCCGTATTATTAATGTATGTGTCAATGTTGCACCCACCATGGTTAGTCAACAGAAGGTAGTGGAGGACCATAAGCACCTTTTGCTGCTTTGGATCACGTTAAATTTCGTCGAATGGTGTTAAAGATATTTCATCTTTCCACTCTCCACATCAGAGCAAAAACTGCAGTCACATTGCACTCCAAAGCGGTGCTATCACATTAAATAGAGTTGCTGAGCCACGTTGTCCTTAGAGAAGGGTTAAATCCTCCGATGGCGTCGCAGTTTTGACCTCAATCACGGCAGCGTCAGAAGAAGGAGTGAAAATTGTGGGTAAGACAGGGTGTGTCGACCACCCATGGTGTAACACATCCAAGGTGGCATTTGGCAGAATTGTCGTGAAATTTTGTGCCGATGTGACATCACTAACTCACCTTACAACTCCCGTGAACTTTCGAACTCTGGTCTTTTTCTTGCATGTGTCGACATCTTGTTTCAAGCTTCGCCGAGCTCAAGGTCGACGTCGCAGAGCGCCACGCTTTTGCATAGGGGAAACTTGTGGGCACCTGTGAGCCATATTTCGAATTTGTAACGCAAGACAATCACATGGGTTCGAAAAAGTCATACTCTAATTGTGTTGCACAGAGTATTAATGCATCATACTTTCCAGTCTCACAGCAACATAATTATTGAATTTGCATAGTCATTAAAATACTTGTGAGCATGTGACCGCACTGTCAATGTGCAAAACTTCCGAGTTTCGGCTACTATTTCAAATGGCCATCCTCAGCGTGGTTCAGCAAATACATCCTGAGGAAGGCCATTTGCAATAGTCGGAAGTTATAAAAATTGACAATGCCGTCACATACCAAGAAGAATTTCATTCACTGCGACAATGGCCGCAGAAGCCTTCACTTACATATTCGAATGTAGACTAATTATAATGCGGAAGTCTTTGACAACCATCCCTCTGGTTTTTTTTTCACAATTCTACTTTCTTGTAAAGATATACTATATCAAAATCCTCTAGAAATTGAATGAAACAGGCATAGACGTCACACTTCATGTCTCTACCGATCTGGAAAGAAGATCTGAGTGCAGAACAGTAATTTCTACGCATTTCTCTTCACTGGACACCCACAACTGTTATTCATTGTCAATGATAAAACCGGCTACAGTTGTAAAACTTGGCAATAATATTATCTTGGAACTCTTCCATTTGGTCCGTGTTTGCATAAAGAAAACAGTACTCTCACAACTTTAGTCAGCCTTGATGGAAAACACCTTGTTAATCGTTTATTTCTTTATTATCCCAAGCTAGTTTCGGCGACATACGAAGTTCACCTTCGAGTATTTGTTTACTAACAGCCGATCACTTGGTTGCAGATGACATGATGTTCGCTAAGTAAAAAGACGGCAACAGGAAGAAAAAAAAGAGCACAGAAAATATGTCACGAACAGCGCCAATAATTGCTTAAAACATGCTGTAGCATACAATATATAAGATAGTATGAAAATATCAATATAAAACTATATTTCAAAAGACGATTTGTAAAAATGTAATAATGTTTTGCTGTGTTTGTATAACCATAGCATTTTCTGCATATTTTAGATTAAAAAACCCCACTGATGATGGTGATATTTGTCGCCGAAACTAGCTTGGGATAATAAAGAAATAAACGATTAACAAGGTGTTTTGCATGAAGGCGGACTCAAGTTGTGATATTACTGTAAAACTTAGCTATTTCTTGAAAGCAAAGCCGTACTCGTTTTCAGGACATATGTTCCATCTTCAGATCCATATTAAAATGTCAGTCCACAAAGCATGCATAACTAAGGTTAAAATACGTTAAAAAAGTTAACCTACTTCAACCTTAGTTAGGCAAGCTTTGTGGACTGACATATTAATATGCCCCTGAAGATAGGACAAATGATCTGAAACCAGGTAGTACTTTCCTCTTAAGTAATTTCTGCTGTGCCTCTTAGATGCTAATTTCTTGTGAAAGATCTCTCGTGTGGTGAGAGGTCGCATAACAGCTCTTTATCAGGGGGCAGAACTAACGGTAACGTACCATCTGGGTAGCCCTGTCAGCGTCGGCGGGGGTCGATAAGCCGAAATCAGGCGTAGGAAGCTGTGGGCTGCTGGGAGCGGCACGTAGGGCACTTGTGCGGACGAAGACGGATGGAGCAGGCAGACGCGAGCGGGGGTCGACACGGGCAGTGGCGAGGCTCGGGGCCCAGGGCGGCGGCCGTATTCTGTTGCTCGTTAGCCGCGCCCTTGTAATTCATCCCCCTAGACAATCCTGGGGGGCTCACCAAACAAAGGCGGCCAGGGAGGCCCCAGGGAGGCAACGCACCGTCGGCATCCTCCCTTGAAATATTATATTCGTTCCCGGTCGACGGCGTGGAAATGGTGGCCTGCGGGCCTTCCGAAAAACTACCAAAGAGGAGCTGCTCGCGCCCCACCCTCCTCGAGGGATATAAATCGCGGCTATTGGGGGAGGGGGCGGCTGGACGCGCTGCCCAGGGCGGCGGCTCGTTTAATTTAATGCGTGCCGGGCGGCGCGGCAACTTTGGCTGCCTCGCCCCGCCACGCCCCCTAAATCTCTGGTCGCTAATACTGGACGGCGGGAGCCCATCCGGGCACGTTAGCACCGCGCGGAACCCGTGTGTGCGCTCCGTGCGAGGAAAATGATTGCTCGCGGGGGAATATTCGTTCCGACTCGCAGTGGCCAGGCGGCAAGAAGAATGCGTGGCAGCCGATCCCGCGCGGCCGTACCTTACGCCATTTTTCGCGCGAGGTCTTTCACTCCGCTCGCGCAGGATGGGCAGTCGCGATGTGGACCACCGCCTTCGAAAAAGGCGAGTAACAGAACTGATACTGCGTCGCGCCGCGGAACGGAAATTGAGTTTATATGGGGAGTATCGCCGAAAATAGTAGCCGAGATTCAGCCCTAGAGTCACGCGTGTTGCTCGTAAATCAGGAGAAGAGGGTTCAGCGAAGTGAGTCGGCAGCTCAGCTGAAACCCAGGGAAGGCGGACGAGCTGTTTTAATGCATAAACCGAACGAAGTCTGTCTGTGGCAGGTGTGTGGCAATTACAGATTGGCATCCAGGTCACACGAGTGCAATGTCCCTCAACCCCCCCTCCCCCCCTCCCCCCCCCCACTAATACTGCATGACTTTTTTTTTCTTTTGAGTCATCCCTTTTATGACTGGTTCTATGCAGCCCGCCATCTGTGCAAATCTTTTGATCTCAGAGTACCACTTTCAACCTACGTCCTCAATTATTTGCTACAGTTTTTACCCTTTACTGCTCCATCCAGCACCACGCGAGTTATTTCCTGATGTCTTAACAGATTTCCTACAATCTTACACTTTCTTCTTGTCAGTGTTTTCAATAAAAATGTAAATGCCATGTGACAAGGGGCTCCAGTTGCGTAGACCGTTTGCCTGGTGCAAGTCTTTCGAGTTGACGCCACTTCGGTGACTTGTCGATGGGGATGAAATGATGATGATAAGGACAACACAACACCCCGAGCGGAGAAAAGCTCCCACCCAGCGGGGAATCGAACCCGGGCTATTAGGTAAGACAGTCCGTCGCGCTGACCACTGAGCTATCAGAGGCGGACAGTGTTTTCCATGTAGTCCTGTACTCGCAGATTCTGCAGAGAACCTACTCATTTCCTACTTTATCAGCCCAGCTAATTTTCGATATTCTTCCGTTTCGGTTGTACCAAAGTCCGTAATTCAGTTGCACACAGAACAGTTTTTCAAACGTATATTCTCAGAAATTTCTCCTTCAAAATAAGACTTATGTTTGATACCAGTAGACTTGTCTTGGCCAGGAATGCCCTTTTTGACAGGGATAGACTGCTTCGGTCAGGAATGTCGTTTTTGCCAGTGCTAGTCCGCTTTTTATACCCTACTTGCTCCATCCGTCATCGGTTATTTTACTGCATAGGCGCCACAATTGCTTAACTTCATCTACTTCGTGATAATCAATTACGATGTTAAGTTTCTCGCTGTTCTCATTTCTGCTACTTCTCACTACTTTCGTCTTTCTTCGATTTACTCTAAGTCCATATTCTGTACTCATTTGATGGTTCAATCTATTCAACATATCCTCAATTCTTCTTCACATTCACTGAGGATAGCAATGCCTTTAGCGAATCTTATCACTTACATCCCTTCACCTTGAATTTTAATCCCACTCTTGAACCTTTCTTTTATTTCCGTCATTGCTTCTTCTATGTATAAACTGAACGTTATGTATGGAAAAGTATATACCTGTCTTACACCATTTCTAATCCGAACACTTTGTTCTTTGTCTTCTACTCGTATTGTTCCCTCTTTGTTGTTGTACTTATTGTATGTTAACGGTCTTTTCCTATAGGTTTTCACAAATTTTCTCAGTATTTCGAACATCTTGTTCCATTTGTCCTCGCTGGCTTTTTGCAGTTCGACAGATGTATGATTGGGTCTTAAATTTTTCTTCAGTTTGCTTCCATTATCAACACAACGTCGGAACTGCCTCTCTGTCGGCTTTACCTTTCCTAAAAGCAAACTGAGCGTTATCTAACACATACTCAACTTTCTTTTCCATTGTTTTGTGCATTATTCTTGTCAGCAACTTGGATGCATGAGCTGTTAAGCTGATTGCACGTAAGTTCTCGCGCTGGTCAGCTCTTGCAGTCTTGGGGATTGTGTAGATGATGTTTTTCCGAAAATCAGATGGTGTATGACAATACCAAGTTGCTTTTCACATGAAGCTTTTCAATACATAAAAATTTTTTGTTTATCCAAACAGTATCGAGTGAAAATCGACCGAGTAAAGTATTTGATCTTATACAAAAATTAATGCTAAGGAAATCTCTATAACTACATTAATAAGCACAAGCCTAATATCCATGATAAATGTACGTTGGAAGGAGAGAGCATTTTCTGAAGAATTAATTATTTTATGAAAAATAAGATATAGAAATGAATGTAAGCAAAAAATGGATCGACTGTAACATCCTGAGGGTATTAGAAAGTGTAATTCATTAAACAAAATGAAATCATAAAGGTGGGGAATCCACTACAGGTTCGCGACTGCCAGTCTTTTGGATTACCTTGGTGCGAGCTCCACAAGAAAGGAAAAGAATGGAAAACCAGAAGCATTTACAGTCGAGCCTTGAAAGTATACCTATCATGGCATGCCATGTCTGGCGATATGAGCCTTCAGCAATAACAATTCAGTGTGACAGTGCTTAATATTTGGTATGGCAGTGGTTTATGGTTCCTGAAGTCGTCTCCAGTTTAGTTCGTGTCAGAAAGCAAGAATATGATCGGTTTTATGTGATGGAATATGGAGCCGATGATACAGCAATTTAACATGGTTACTGAAAGTGTGTAATAGTTATAAATTAATTCCATGACCGAAGACGTGAAGAGCCTATCGAAATTTTCATACAGCAAGTAATAACTTCAACATCGATACGACTGCAATAAGCAAGGTAAGATATTTTCGTATTAACAGTCTTTAGCAGTGTATCTGAATGTTACAGTCAACCCCAGGGTTTACCAAAGCTCTAATATAGCTTTGTTAAAAGTATTTGATAGAATTATTGCCTCAAAGTTACATACCGATCCAAAGTTCCCTGCCATTTTGTTAGATGTAAAT
Organism: Schistocerca serialis cubense; assembly: GCF_023864345.2. NCBI lineage: Eukaryota > Metazoa > Arthropoda > Insecta > Orthoptera > Acrididae > Schistocerca > Schistocerca serialis. The sequence continues at coordinate 684,571,838 of NC_064638.1, read as the reverse complement.
TGTATGTCATAGTTAATTGATTATGGTGTCAAGACAGTCTTACTGTGTCATATAAAAGTCACTTCCAAGAATAATACTTTACTTTCAATTTGAAGACACAAGAAGTGTGGTCGCTTTGATATGTCATAGTAAAGTACGATTTAATGAGATTTCTTACTCTTAAATCTGCTTTATCAGAATATTAACTTTACATAATAATTAAATGTAAACAAGGCAGCCATTAACGCATGTAAGAATATCCATTTTGTATCGAAATAAAATTGTTTCACTAAAGTCATTAACGTAAATTTGCTTCCGGCGTATTTATAGAAATATAAACTGAGATAAAGTACTGAAATTGCTCCTTCAGTGCTGGCGACCAAACCAATTTCGTAGATACAATTTTCTTTCAGTGGATCTGTCGTAAGGTAATGTTACGTAGCTGCAAGTTGTTTTCTACGGAGGTGTGGATAAATCCAAATCCAAGTAGGCCATACAAAGTGTTGTGTGTGTAACAACCTGCGAGGGTGTACCAATCCTGAAAATTGAACTCCATTGTTCTCACCTCGCTTTGGAGAGAAGTTTAAAACACACATAGGTGCCTTGCTAATAATGGTATTTTTTTAGGTAACACGTGTCAAAATTTGTGTGAAAGACTGTTGTTAATGTTAGTAAAAACTGTGTAATGTTGTGCAGTTTTAATGAAAATTCTCTACTGAGCGTACTAAAAGCTGTATTTTTCTGAGAAGCGACATGTAGAAAGCACTGGAGGGACGATGGTTCATTTTTGTAAGGCACTCACGGTAGGTAGGTGTCGTAAACGCGACAGCTAAACGGATTCACATTCCGTAGCACGGCCAATGCTACAGATTGATACAGAAAGTTTTCTGCACATTATAACTTCCATTTCAAGCAATATTAGCGCGTCATACAGCTGAATATTGTCACGGTGGTAGTTAAAAAAGCATTCCCTTCCATGCTATGTAACGTTAAAAACAGTTTGATTACATGCGATTAGGATATTTAATTTACAAGGGTGAACCAGTCTTACGTGGAATAGGCGGGTTCGGTTACAAGCTCCAATTAATGTTGTTTACATGACCTCAGGGGTATTCTGGCAGCTCATGTTGGAAGTTGTTCTAAGATGCATCTGTTACACACATTACATACACATTACATGCGCCAACATTTGCATTTTTATGACTTTTTCTGGATTTGTACTGAACAGTATTCTCAGGCAACCAATGTAGTGGAATGAGTGTATTAGTCCCTCGCAGCTTTGTGGCTCGCAGATTATGTAGACGAGGGACATTTTGGCCCTTTAAACTTTGGTTTCCAGTGCTACTTTCTCCACCAATAAAACCTTTTGCAGCGATTACAGAGATAGTCTCTTTCCAAAAATGGCGCTCGTTTCCTTCCTCATCCCTTTATAACTTGTGTTCTGTCCTCAGTGTATCTTCAATTTAAGTGGTGGTGAACATCACGTGAGCACATAGATTCGACGAGATGATGACCTCAACTGAGCAGTTAGTAGCTCATTCTTTAGGATTCTCCATCTCCTTGTCTTTCGTTTGGAAAAAGAATTCCAGAGCGACAAACACCAACTGAAATTTTTACAATTATAAAGAAACAAAAACATCAAAATTGGGAAAGTCGTATTTCGATAACGTCGAAAGCTGCTGATAAATACTTATATACAGATTTCAACAGTACAAACTTTAGATATCATAACATAATTTACAATAGCCCAACTGGCATCGTTACTACTATGGGGTCATAAAATAAAAAGTACCCTGCATCTCTGCTTGAACAGAAATCAAATTAGAGAGTCAACAGACCCAGTCTCTGTATATTGTCGTAACCAAATTCCACCTTTTGTGTTCAAGCACTCTGCATTATTGATATTATATACAATGGAATTGTGTCATTGTCCCAATCTATCAGCCATATCAATATTGTTTGTTGCATATCAGAAACAGTGACCAAGCGGAAGCAGATATTATTTGAGTATTTTATGGGATAAGTACGAATAGATAAACCAAACATATATTGAAATATCTCTGAAAAACAAAATTAACATCAATCTGGAAGCATGGAAAAAAAAGGTTTTTCTTCAGAGAACTCAATAGGAATAGTACTGAACGATCAGCAACATAAATCAGTTTATTAAAAAATATTTTTATGCAGATTATAAGTAAAAAAACCGAGAAAAAATTCATTCAGAAAACCGAGAAAACAGGAACGGTCAGAATAGAAGATACAAAGCGACAACATAAAAGATGTGAGAATATTGGAAGAACGGAATCCATCAAGGAGAGGCGACAGAGCAAATATGAAATTCGATTGTAATTGCACAATACGAAACGGGTCATAGAGGACTACAGTGCTCCTTCTGTTTACGCCTGACATCCAACTACATTTCGAGATTTGTTGTGCTCTTGTCATATGACAGTAGGGAAAGGATGAACATTAGTATATCACAATTGCATAGCCGTTGCTCTTGGGGAATATGGTGAAACCAGTTCAGTCAATTAAGGCGAGTCTCAGTCCAAAATACAGAAAGTCCAAATTCTGAAAATATTTTCTAAAATAGTTATCCGAAACTACAATTAGGAATATAATATACGCTGCATTTTGTGGAAACATAAGAACTACATTAACGGTATTTCTACGTGGAATACTGTATAGTTTATTTAAAAGCAGTAATTTAATGATATCACAGCGATCAACAATATGATTAAACAAATTAAAGTCACAGTACGTGTTCAGAGGTAACAGTGAACACAGCTAATATATACAAACAACACATATACCTTGCTTTATCTATTAAGAAACGGAAGTCTGCACTCTACTGGCAATCTGCACTGTCTGGCAAAAAAGTGAAGCACGTAGATACGGAGAGGAAACGAAATGAAACGTCTCAAGTTGATAGGATATGTGATAATATTCTATTGAGTACAAAATGCAGTCAAATTAGCAAAGAACTTGGTATTACGTATTCACTTATTCGTGTGACACTGCACTTCCTCGGACATGGATGCGTGCTCTGTTTCTGTTGGGAAGTATGTCATAAACCCGTTGGATCCTCTCCTGGGGCAAGCTGAACCACAACTCTCGTAACTGGTCTTTGATAGCATGATTTGATGTCTGAGATGGTCACACACATCTTCTATCGGGGGCAGATCCGGGGCTCTTGCTGGCCACGGGTTTACCTCAAAACCACCACCATACTGGCCAACGATGGTCATCTGTGGTAGTCCACAACCACGATTCATCGGTAAACACAATGTGAGACCTTTCATCAACAGTACAAGCTTCTCGGTGATTGCACGACTCACATGGTTCAAATGGCTCTGAGCACTATGGGACTTAACTTCTGAGGTCATCAGTCCCCTAGAACTTAGAACTACTTAAACCTAACTAACGTAAGAACAGCACACACATCCATGTCCGAGGCAGGATTCAAACCTGCGACCCTAGCGGTCGCGCGGTTCCTGACAGTAGCGCCAAGAACCGCTCGGCCACCCTGGCCGGCTTGCACGTCTCCAAACGCATCCTACACATGGGATGGTAATTTCCTAGTTCGTTTGCTGCTAGTCGCCGATTAACAATGCGGTATGACACACAATTTTGCAGGGAGTCCATTACTTGTTCTGGGAGGGCAGGTGCAGAGCGTTCGATGTGCTTGGTTCACAGTACGCCTCTGGTGGTCAGACGTAGTCCATCGGAACATTGACGACATGAGTTCTTGCCCTCATGTTCCTATGTAGTCCAGCAGAGGTCCAGTGTCACATCCAAATGCACCACTAGTCTGGATACTGTACGAGTCGACCAGCCAGTCAAGTGGAGACCCACATCTAGGACTCTTTCGCTCCTTACACCCCAGCCTTATTCCTGCCAGCTTGTAGGTGAATGGTAGAGGTTTAGTGTGTCTCACTATTTTCAAGTGATATTGTGAAATTTTTTCCCAGCAGGATAACATCAATTGTATGGCATCGTCAATTTTTGAGCTGTATTGCGATTTTAGGCATTCCTTGTGTAGCACTATGCATATAGTTGTGTAGTTCGGCCAGTCTTTATGATTAATTATGTGATTAGGACTGATCTTTACACCAGTTTCCCAACCAAAATAAATGAAGTACACTAACCTACCCATCCTCTCCTGAATATGTGCAGTTGCCATGTGTTGCAGGGTGCCCTTGAGATTTCTGTCCAGAGGGACGAGGGTTCAAGTCCCAGAAGGGACACTGGCATTTTTAATTCCCCGCCAATTCCAAGCGCCTCTGATCGTATAACTGAATTAGGGGGATGCACTTGGCCTTTCCATCCAAAAGGACCATGGGTCAAATCCCAGAAAGGGCACCACTGTTTTTAATTTCCAGCCAGTTCCCACGTGGAATTTGGCCTGGGACATCAGCGGCCTGGGACAAAGAAATTCCCACAACAATTCGAAATCAGTAGGGTATGCGAGGAGGGGGAGGTGTGGGGAGGGGAGGTGGGTGGGCCCACATGGAGGCTAACGAAAAACGCATGGCATCAACCTGTCTCACACTAGTACACGGCATCTGTGTCATTTACTGAGATAACTCGACATCTGACTCCTCTTTCGTGATCTACCATGTGTGATGCCCTCACTAAAAAGAAAGAACACTAACCCATTCCGGAGACCATTCTACATGGCACAGTGAACTATCACTGTAATCAGTTTGAGTACGTGTACGTAGTTACATTGAGATCCGATCATGTCGTCTCAGTGATTCACATTTTTTGCCAGGCAGAGTGCATTTGCTGCTGTCGTCTGGATAATGTGGCCCACCACAGCACGACTACCTGATGATGTGAAGGCATTATTTCCTCCCCAATATTTATTGGTAATGGCTTAAAAATGGAACTTATTTTGGGTTGAGATTCTTTTGTGCACTGTTCTTTTATCACTTGCTGTCGCATCTCTTTTAGTGTAATGTAATATTTCTAGCAGTCTGGAGTAATTTCAATAACGTTGGTAAGTGTGCCCAAAATTTTCCTTACGCTTCGCAGTGTAATGTTTGATCTATTATCTGCGTTTTCTACATCTGCCTCTACTTCCATACTCCGTAATCCACTGTGAAAGTGTTATGTCCCATTGCACCAGTTCTTGGGGCTTTTACCCACTTCATTCACTATCGAGCGCGAGAAGAATGATTGGTTAAAGGCTCCTGTGTGTGCTGTAATTCGCCTGATCTTGTTATCACGAACGCTGTGGGAGCGATATGTAGGTGTTTTTAGTATGTTCTAGAATCACCATTGAATGCTGGTTCCTGAATCATTGTAAATAGGCTATTTGTGATAGTGTGCGTCTATCTCCAAGGATTTTCCAGTTGAGTTCTTTCACCACCTTCATGAAACTCTCCCATGGATCCAACGAACTTGTGACTATTTGTGCTACCCTTCTCTGTATACCTTCAATATCCTTTGTCAGTTCTATCTGGTATGGGTCCCACATTGTTGAGCAATATTCTAGAATGGGTTGCATGAATGATTTTTATGCAATCTCCTTTGTAAACTGGTAGTCTGTTCCTATTATTCTACCAGTAAACTGAAGCCCGCCACCTGATTTACCCACAACTGAGCATATGTCATCGTTCCACTTAAGTCCCTGTCATACATCCAGGTATTTGTGTGAGTTCACCGATTATAGTTGTAACTCGCTGATATTGTATTCACTAGATACTTCGTTTTTTCGTTTTTCGAAGCGCATAGTTGTACATTCATGAAAATTTACCCAAGTTGTCAGTCCTTACATTACTTTGAAATCTTATCAAGATCTGACTGAATATTTGCGCAGTTTTCTTTTTCAAACTGGGCTTCGCCAATCACAACTGCGTCATCTGCGAAATGTCTAAGGTTAGTACCAATATTGTTCACAAGATCATTAATACACAACACAAATAGAAAGGGATCCAACACACTCCCCTGGGGTACGTTCCAAGTTATCCTATATCTGTAGATGACTCTCCCTTACTACATCCCCCCTACCAATAATTCCCCAATCCAGTGACGAATTTCGCTTGACAACCCATACGATCGTACTTTTAACAATAAGTGTAGGTATGGCATCTCCCCCCTACCAATAATTCCACAATACAGTCACGAATTTCGCTTGATAACTCATACGATCGTACTTTTAACAATAAGTGTAGGTATGGCATCGAGTCGAATGCTTTTCGGAAATCAAGAAATGCTGCATCTAACTATTTGCCTCGAGTCAAAGCTTTAGTATGACATCTGAGAAAAGTGTGAGCTGAGTTTCACATGATGGATATTTTCGGAATCCATGTTCGTTGGCATGGAGGAACTAGACGGTAATTTTGTGGATAACTTCTGCTACCCTCCAGTAGCGGAGTACTGGCAGTTCAGCGCAATTTTGATGTCACATTGATATGCAAATTAATTAAATTGATCAATTAACTATCCCCCAGACACGCACATACCCCCACCTCAGGTTGATGCCATGCGATTTTCGTTAGCCTGCATGTGGGCCCACCCACCTCCCCTCCCAACACCTCCACCTCCTCACATACCCTAATGATTTCGAATTTTGGTGTGAATTTCTTTGACCCAGGCCTGTACTGATGTCCCAGCCCACATCCCACCTGGGAATTGGCTGGGAATTAAAAATGGCGGTGCCCTTTCTGGGATTTGAACCATGGTCCTTCTACATCTACATGACTACTCTGCAATTCACATTTAAGTGCTTCTCAGAGGTTTCATCGAACCACAATCATACTATCTCTCTACCATTCCACTCCCGAACAGCGCGAGGGAAAAACGAACACTTAAACCTTTCTGTTCGAGCTCTGATTTCTCTTATTTTATTTTGATGATCATTCCTACCTATGTAGGTTGGGCTCAACAAAATATTTTCGCATTCGGAAGAGAAAGTTGGTGACTGAACTCTCGCCGCGACGAAAAACGTCTTTGCTTTAATGACTTCCATCCCAACTCGCGTATCATACCTGCCACACTCTCTCCTCTATTACGTGATAATACAAAACGAGCTGCCCTTATTTGCACCCTTTCGATGTCCTCCGTCAATTCCACCTGGTAAGGATCCCACACCGCGCAGCAATATTCTAACAGAGGACGAACGAGTATAGTGTAAGCTGTCTCTTTAGTGGACTTGTTGCATCTTCTAAGTGTCCTGCCAATGAAACGCAATGTTTGGCTCGCCTTCCCCACAATATTATCTATGTGGTCTTTCCAACTGAAGTTGTTCGTAATTTTAACACACAGGTATTTAGTTGAATTGACAGCCTTGAGAATTCCAACGGATTTCTTTTGGAACTCATGTGGTTCACCTCACACTTTTCGTTATTTAGCGTCAACTGCCACCTGCCACACCATACAGCAATCTTTTCTAAATCGCTTTGGAACTGATACTGGTCTTCGGATGATCTTACTAGACGGTAAATTACAGCATCATCTGCGAACAACCTAAGAGAACTGCTCAGATTGTCACCCACGTCATTTATATAGATCAGGAACAGCAGAGGTCCCAGGACGCTTCCCTGGGGAACACCTGATATCACTTCAGTTTTACTCGATGATATGCCGTCTATTACTACGAACTGCGACCTTACTGACAGGAAATCACGAATCCAGTCGCACAACTGAGACGATTCCCCATAGGCCCGCAGCTTGATTGGAAGTCGCTTGTGAGGAACGGTGTCAAAAGCTTTCCGGAAATCTAGAAATACGGAATCAACTTGAGATCCCCTGTCGATAGCGGCCATTACTTCGTGCGAGTAAAGAGCTAGCTGCGTTGCACAAGAACGATGTTTTCTGAAACCGTGCTGATTACGGATCAATAGATCGTTCCCTTCGAGGTGATTCATAATGTTTGAATACAGTATATGTTCCAAAACCCCACTGTAACCGACGTCAATGATATAGGTTTGTAGTTCGATGGATTACTCCTATTACCCTTCTTAAACACTGGTGCGACCTGTGCAATTTTCCAATCTGTAGGTACAGATCTATCGGTGAGCGAGCGGTTGTATATTATTGCTAAGTATGGAGCTATTGTATCAGCGTAATCTGAAAGGAACCTAATCGGTATACAATCTGGACCTGAAGACTTGCCCGTATCAAGCGATTTGAGTTGCTTCGCAACCCCTAAGGTATTTACTTCTAAGAAACTCATGCTAGCAGCTGTTCGTGTTTCAAATTCTGCAATATTCCATTCGTCTTCCCTGGTGGAGGAATTTCGGAAAACTGCGTTCAGTAACTCCCCTTTAGCGGCACAGTCGTCGGTAACAGTACGCTCGGCACTGCGCAGCGAAGGTATTGACTGCGTCTTGCCGCTTGTGTACTTTACATACGACCAGAATTTCTTCGGATTTTCTACCAAATTTCGAGACAATGTTTCGTTGTGGAACCTATTAAAGGCATCTCGCATTGAAGTCCGTGCCAAATTTCGCGCGTCTGTAAATTTTAGCCAATCTTCGGGATTTCGCGTTCTTCTGAACTTCGCATGCTTTTTCCGTTGCCTCTGCAACAGCGTTCGGACCTGTTTTGTGCACCACGGGTGATCAGTTCCATCTCTTACCAATTTATGAGGTATGAATCTCTCAATTGCTGTTGCTACTATATCTTTGAATTTGAGCCACATCTCGTCTACATTTGCATAGTCAGTTCGGAAGAAATGGAGATTGCCTCTTAGGAAGGCTTCCAGTGACACTTTTTCCGCTTTTTTAAATAAAATTATTTTGCGTTTCTTTCTGGTGGATTTAAAAGAAACGGTATTGAGCCTAGCTACAACGACCTTGTGATAACTAATCCCTGTATCAGTCATGATGCTCTCTATCAGCTCTGGATTGTTTGTGGCTAAGAGGTCAAGTGTGTTTTCGCAACTATTTACAATTCGCGTGGGTTCGTGGGCTAACTGCTCGAAATAATTTTCGGAGAAAGCATTTAGGACAATCTCGGAAGATGTTTTCTGCCTACCACCGGTTTTGAACAAGTATTTTTGCCAACATATCGAGGGAAGGTTGAAGTCCCCACCAACTATAACCGTATGAGTGGGGTATTTATTTGTTACGAGACTCAAATTTTCTCGGAACTGTTCAACAACTATATAATCGGAGTCTGGGGGTCGGTAGAAGGAGCCAATTATTAACTTAGTTCGGCTGTTAAATATAACCTCCACCCATACCAATTCGCAGGGAGTATCTACTTCGACTTCACTACAAGATAAACCACTTCTGACAGACACAAACACTCCACCACCAATTCTGCCTAATCTATCTTTCCTGAACACCGTCTGAGACTTTGTAAAAATTTCTGCAGAACTTATTTCAGGTTTTAGCCAGCTTTCTGTACCTATAACGATTTCAGCTTCTGTGCTTTCTATTCGCGCTTGAAGCTCAGGGACTTTCCCAGCACAACTGCAACAATTTACAACTACAATTCCGACTGTTCCTTGATCCAAGCACGTCCTGTATTTGCCATGCACCCTTTGAGATTGCAGCCCACCCCGTACTTTCCCGAGGCCTTCTAACCTAAAAAACCGCCCAGTCCACGCCACACAGCCTCCGCTACCCGTGTAGCCGCCAGCTGAGTGTAGTGAACTCCTACTCAGCGGAACCCGAAACCCCACCACCCTATGGCGCAAGTCAAGGAATCTGCAGCCAACACGGTCGCAAAACCGTCTGAGCCTCTGATTCAGACCTCCGGAAGGACACTTTCCACATCAGGAATGACTCCACCCGGAATGCATACGGAGTGCACACTGGATTTCTTCCCCTCCTTAGCCGCCTTATCCCTAAGGGGCTCCATTGCGCGCCTAACATTGGAGCTCCCAACTACCAATAAGCCCACCCTCTGTGATTGCCCTGACCTTGAAGGCTGAGAATCATCCTCTGAAACAGGGCAGGCAGCTGCATCTGGCTCAGCCAGAGACAGTGCCTTCTGAATGGAAAGGCCACGTGCCCCCCCCCCCCCCCCCCTAATTCAGTTATACCATTAGAGGGGCTTGAAATTGGTGGGGAATTAAAAATGACAGTGTCCCTTCTGGGACTTTAACCCTAGTCCTCCTGGACAGAAACATCGAATGCACCCTGTAACACATCACAACTGCTCGGATTCAGGAGAGGAAGGTTAGGTCAGTGTACTTTATTTATTTTGGTTGAGAAACTGGTGTAAAGATCGGTCCTAATCACATAATTAATCATAAAGACCGGGCTAATTACATAACTATATGCATAGCGCTACATAAGGGATGTCTAAAATTGCAATAGAGCTCAAAAATTGACGATGTCAAACAACTGGTGTTATCCAACTGGGAAAAAATTTCACAATACCACTCGATAATAGTAACAGACACACTAAAACTCTCCCAGTCAGCTACAAGCTGGCAGGAATAAGGCTGGGCTCTAAGGAACTCTCTTTATTCCTTTTGGTGGAAAATATGTTCAACTGATGAAAAGCTGGTGTTGGACAGAGAGAAGTTTAAAAAGTGCATTACCTGAAAGCATACAGTATCTATCGTTGTTTGACGTCAGAGTTCGCCGCAGATGCTGCTCGTAAACCATCCTGTAGCCCAGATAATCGAAGCCAACACACGCTATCACAGCTGATGGAAAAAATGTTTTACTGTTCTAATTACACTCTGAAATTGCCATGAAGAAACCAGCACTCGTAATTAATGGCTCATGATCAACACATGTACTGGGGAAAATCGTTGTCCCAAAAGAGTGTATAGGGGGTGGAGTCAATGTGTGTTCTCCTCAATGGGCGCTAATGAACTAACCAACTTGGAGGAAGTCCCACCCCTCATCCCCTCCTCCAGCCCTCTCCTCACTATAGGCAGGTACAGAGACCTGCTCTATCTTGCCACTGGTGGTTTATAAAAACTTACTTCTGGTGGCACTGGTATATGTCATGCAACCTATTTAACGTACTTCTCGGGAGGCTGGACCCATGTGGAACAACAAACAAATTATGGAGAATTCTCCAGCTGACTTCTTCAAAAGTTCGCTGCTTGTAAAACAGGAAGCCTTCCACTTAAAGTGACCACAGACCCCAAAGCAACCTCACACTGCAGTGTCTTCAGTGCAATGTGTCCCTGCGAACACATGGCTGGGCAGTTAGCGTTATTGACGCTGACAAATGCTGCACATACAACAGAGTGCAACGCTGGCATCCCTCAGAACAAAACTGTGATAAATGACGCTATACTCACCATGGGTTGTTTGTCTAAAAGGACAGCCATGACCTCCTATGGGACTGAGCCACCACACCATTCTGAGCACTACTCTATAAAAATTTTATTTAACATCAACATGTCTACTTCAATGAAGTATCTATTAAAAAAGGAAAACACAATTGTGTTAATACTAAATGTCTTCTTTCCACGAAAATAGGCACAGTAAATTTCTTTTAGTTTTATGAAAAAAATCGGTGTAGTTTTTATTTTCAATAGCAGGATACAATTTGCATCTCATTATTTTGCGACATCCAACGAAGTGCACCGCCGCCGAATACAAATGATCAGCAGAAACATCTCCACCCGGCGTAAAATCGTGAGAAGCTTCTACTATTTTGATGCGAAAGTTATTGATCATTGCAGTGTGTCCTCATTATTTCGAAACCATCAAAAGTGTAAAGAAAAAGCGAGAATTTTAACTAAAATGAAAAAATCTATATAACACAATTTCTTTCAACTTGATGGACAAATAACACGACCTGAGAGAGTCTTTCACGTTCAAATCAGCTTCTGTAAATAAACTGTCATGCATGTGTGTATTACAAACATTTCAGACTTGTGAAATAACATCAGAGAATATAATCATTCACGCCATTGGCTCACATGTCGGACAACACACAATCATTTTATGTTCGACAACAACAAGCTATGATTCAAGAGGACTCAGCTGTTTTGTATAATGTGGCAAGTCTCGTTTTACCAGTGCTATGCTATATTATACTGACATTTACGAAACATAAAGCACTATCATTTGTAGGTTCCACAACGAATTATAATTCAAATGCTGTTCATATTATAATTAGAGGTTGTTACGTATGAAATAATTCATGACTTGCCATAACGCCTATTTTTGAAACACGAAATCATGATGATAATAATAAAAAGTCATGATTTCACGAGAAAACATACAGCAGATTCCTAATAATTCAAAATCAGTGTAGTTTTGAGAGAACCATCAGCATCCAAATTTCAACCAGGTATAGCACTCCTTGTAATAGAACCTCCTATAAAATTTTACCATGTCTCTCTCTCTTACGATTTATCGAAAAACAATTACCATCTGTGTGTTGTCATCGAGCATATCACATATACACTTACCTCTCCATTGGAGCTAAAGGACAGTGTGCTAAGTCATTTGCACAGATCTGCACAAAGTTTCGTCGTCTATACTGGAGGAAGATCATATCCAACACACTATTCATCACACGAGAGGGTTCCTCTATTGTTCCTTCATGAGCAGTTTAATAATTGTTTTTTCCGTTGTAACACATCCAATCAGTGTACCGCCATACACATCGTTTTTTCTACCATTACTTCAAAGTCTGTGTCAGCTGCTCCTAAACCGACATTAACTCGCTTCAATCCTTTCGCTCTCATACAAAGCTGAACATCGCATGGTCTAAACTACGCAACGCCCACAACACACATGTTGGTAGAAATAAAACATAGAGGCGGTGCCCTCATCGACAAAAATATGGAAGACATCGCAACATATGGAAACTGAAAGAGTCTGCGGTATTGTAGAGCGTTTCCAACAGCTATCCGAAGGTGATGACTTGCACAATTAATTTAGTCTTCCCCAGCGATAGGGTAGTAGATGTCTCTGTGTTAAGTTTCGAAGAGCATTGTTTCCTCATTTTGCAGTCATGTACATGAGTATTGTTCTGGTGTTGACCATCGCCGGAAAATGCTGTTCAAAGCACGTGCGAGGTAGTAAAAATAAAGAGGCACCGTTGTCTTATTGGTGAAATAAAATAAAAACAGTAAAATAAAATTTTAAAAAATTTCAGTAAATCATCCCTCCACTACTTTGCAAGTGCCGTATACCAGATGGCGAATGCAGATATATGACTGTGCAGTACATCCATTCGACTACATTCATAAGACTATAATATTTGTTCCTTTGTTTCAACGCTATGCATTGACACACTAGAATGCTTGTAGGTCAGTAAATCACCCCTCCACTGCTTTGAAGCTACCATATACTAGATTGCAAATGCAGGGTCCTGTATCGATGCAATTAGGTTACCTACATGTTTCCTGGTCATCGATTACAGTACAGAACTTGCGGTGACGACTAACGATCTATTCCTGTGTGGATGGGTATGACAGAGTGTTCTCGGATTCGTAGGATAAAGTCAGTGATTAACTGATCCCTCCCACATTATCCTTAACCAGTCCTTCTTTCAACACGGATTTTAGCCACGGCATCCATCCGAAAGTGTAAGATCTCCCCAGATGTGTGCATGTCGAAGAGGGTAGCACTTCTTATCGGTGTGTAGTAGACATGTGAGTGTTCTGTTGGTATAACAGATGGTTAAGAAGAAACGTGTGGGGTTATACCACGATGGAGCTCCAGATGGATGATGTTTGAAACATTTTATATAAATCAACCACACAATCAATTCTGAAGCATTATTCCACTGTCTGGAGTCAGTACCAGGAAGATACCGGCATGAGAGACATGATCGTAGTGCATAAACGCACACTCCGACGATTACACGGTTATGCACCTGAAAATGCAGTATTCTTTAAGCCACACGTTTTCCGAAGTATTAGTCGTGCGGGTGAAACGCCCTTAATACTCTAATGCAGGATCATTTCTCCAACATGGGACACACTACCACCCCGCAGGTTTTCCACCCCTATCTTCCCCAATAACTATGGTGACAAACTGTAAAATGGTAAAACTATCTTCTTCTATAGTAGTCAGGTGTTTTAGGAAGTCATTGTTCTTGTGTATCCACCGCGTGAGCTGCTTATAAAGCAACTGGAACGAAGTCTGGAGATTGTTGTTCTGTCTCTTAGGAAATTAATGGCTTTTATATGTCTTATTAAGTAGGAAAGATACGTACTCTCAATCACACTTCCCATGTCACTCGTGCATATCATTAGTAGTAATGGTGTCGGTATTGACAGATGTGGCTATATCTCACTAGGAAATAGAGCGAAGAAAAACCGACTTGAATATTTCCGATGGCTGATGCACTGAGGTACCACACATACACACTGCTGCAGAAAAATGCACATGAAGAAGCAGGAACTTCTTATGAGGGAGTAAGCACCATGATCAGTACACAAAGGTGATGTAGCAGTCTTATTGCTGTTTACAGTAGCATCACCACAGCTCTGGTAGCATTCGCCTTGCACAAAGAAGTCCTAGTCCCGTGTGAGGTAGTTTTGGTCCTGGGTTGGATAATACAACATTTTCATCCTAACACCACGTCTTTCGAGTACAGCCCCCCCCCCCCCCCTCACTGTTAAAGGTGATATATGTCTCTCTCCTACAGAACACTCTAAGGAATGGCCTAAGTGTGGTAAACGCAACGGTACCTCTCTTTAATACATAAGGAATATCACTGTTTGCGAGAACCAGCCGTAAATCGGAAATATATACATTCGACGGCTTGTGTGAGAACACAGTTGTGGATCGGGATGCACATGTTTTGTCTGCTTTAATTTGGCACCTCTGTGTAATATTTATGTCGCCTTTGTTGGACTATGTGTTACAAAAACCCACGTAGTTCACAGGGGGAGGGTTAAGAGTGAATGAAGCAGAGCATAATTTTTAAGCTTTTCTCTGTCTTGAGTGACCAGGTACCAACCAAACCAGCTCAATTCCATGCATTTCGCGGTACGTTTTCTCTAATTATGTATATTCTCAGTCGATTTAAATAATTTTGCACGTGTTTTTCGCTGTTTTACATATTTTGTCGTATTTCCATTTAACCTTCTCCCTCCCCCTGTAAACTATGTGAGTTTTCGTAACACATACTTCAACAAAGGCGACATAAGTATTACACACAGGTGCCATATTAAAGCAGGTAAAATATGTGCATCCTGATTCATAAGTGTGTTCTCACACACGCTGTCGAATGTATGAATTTCCGAATTACGGCTGGTTCTAGCAAACAATGTTATTCCTTATATTTTAAAGAGAGAGACCGTTGCGTTTACCAGACTTAAGTCATTCCTTACAGTGTTATGCTGGAGAGTGAAGCGATGTCACATGTATCACCTTTAATAGTGTGAGGGGGGTGTACTCGAGAAATGTGGTGTTAGGATGAAATTACTAAATTATCCAACCCATGAGCAAAACTGCCCAACATGAGACCAGGACTTCTTGGTACAAGAGAAATGCTTCCAGCTCTGTGGTGATGCTACCATAAACAGCAATAAGACATACCCTTTGTCTACTAATCATGGTGCTTACTCCCTCGTAAGTAGTTACTGCTTCTTCGTGTGCATTTTGCTGCAGTCTTGTAGATGTGGTACCTCAACGTATCAGTTATTGAAAACACTTAAGTCGGTTTTTCTTCGCTCTAGTTCCTAGTGAGATACAGCCACATCTGTCAAAACCGATACCATTACTACTAATGATATGCACGACTGACATGGGAAGTGTGATTGAGGGTACGTAGGTTCCCTACTTAAAAAGACATATAAAAGCCATTAATTTCCTAAGAGAGAGAACAACAATCTCAAGACTTCGTTCTAGTTGGTTTATAAGCAGCTCGAGCGGTCAATACACACTGACGATGCCTTCCTAGCACACCAGAATAGTGTAGAAGGAAGTAGTTTTATCATTTTAAGGTTTATCACCATAGTGTAGAGTAGGAAGCTTGCATAGTAGCTGTATGTATCATGTTGGATAAAATGCATCTTGCATTAGAGTATTAAGAGCGTTGCATTCCGCACGACTAAAACTTAGGAAACCATATGGCTTTAACATTATGGGTCTTTAAATGGAGAACAGTGTAATCATCGGAGTTTGCGTTCGTGCTCTATGGTCATATCTCTCATGCTGGTACTTTCCTGGTACTGACTCCGGACAGTGCAATAATTCTTCAGAATTGATTTCACTGCTGATTTAAGTGAAATGTATCAAACTCCATCCGTCTGGAACCCACACGTTTCTTTTTAATCGTCTGTTATACCAATGCAACACCCTCATGTGTACTATACACCAATAAGAGGTGCTACCCTCCTCGACACGCAAGCATCTCGGGAGATCTTGTGCTTTTGGAGGGGTGCCGTTGGTAAGATTGGTGTTGTAGGTAGGTCTGGTCAAGGACAACGTGAGGAGGATGTGACAGCCTTCGACTTTAACATACGAATGCGACAATACTCCTTGGCCCCCATCCACGCAGGGAAAGATGGCCAGTCGTATTCGTAAATTCTGCATTATAATCGATGTGCTGGAAATATGTAGATAACCTCTTTGCGTCGGCATAGGACGCAGTTGGTATATTTTGGTGTATGTGGTCGAATGGATGTATTGCACAGTCATTTGTCTGAATTCACAATCTAGTTTATGGTATTGTATTGTATTGTATGTTAACCGGGGGCTCCGTCCCCGCCGCAGTCGCATTGGTCCACAACCACACGACGACTATCGCAGTCCACTTCATCCCTTCACTCCTTCAGGGTTATTGTGCAGTTCGCCAACCGGTGGACCACCTCCCCCCCCCCCCCCCCCACCCCTCCTCTCCAAGGGAACCTCTCACACCTATGTTTGCATGGTAGAGTAATGGTGGTGTAAGTGTACCCGGAGAACTTGTTTGCGCAGCGATAGCCGACATAGTGTAGCTGAGGCGGAGTAAGGGGAACCGAGGCAGATGGAAAACCGCCTAAAAACCATCCACAGACTCGCCGGATCACCGGACCTGGACACAAGTCCGCCGGGCGGATATTCGTGCTGGGGACCAGGGGCTCCTTCCCAATACGGATAGTATATGGTACTTGCAAAGTAGAGGAGGCGGTGATTTAGCAATGAAGCAGAAGTTGGGAAGCATTCTACAGTATCATTGGTGTTGAAATTATGGAACAACTGATAAAATTGCTAAAATTGATCTCGGCATCAACTGCGGTGTATATTACAGTACAACGTCCTATTTCAGCGGTGTCTTTGCCATTCGTTCATCCACTGCGTACGCTGTTGATTACCACATAATGACTTACTTATCACTGTGAGCATCACCTTCAGACAGTTGTTTGGAAATGTTCCGAATGCTGCAGAGTCGTCCTATTTCCATATGCTGCGATTCCTTCCACATGTTTTTATTTTTATTTTTTTATTTTCTATTTTTCCCCCAATAAAATAATACATCCTCTTTTTATTTGTACTACCTCATGCATGTTGTGAACAGCACCTTCAGGGTATGGTCAATAGCGGAACAGTAATCATGTACATGACTGCAAATGAGGAAACAATGCACTTCGAAACTCAGCACCGAAACATCCGCTACCTTGTCGCTGGGAAAGATGACATTAACTGTACATCGCATCATCACATTCGGATAACTGCCGGAAACGCTCTACAATGCCGCAGACTCTTCCAGTTTCTATATGTTGCGATGTCCTCCATATTTTTGTCAGTCAGAAACATAGGCCGGCCAGTGTGGTAGGCGCTACAGCCTGGAACCGCGCGACCGCTACGTTCGCAGGTTCGAATCCTGCCTCGGGCATGGATGTGTGTGATGTCCTTAGGTTAGCTTGGTTTAAGTAGTTCTAAGTTCTAGGGGACTGATGACCTCAGCAGTTAAGTCCCATAGTGCTCAGAGCCATTTGAACCACAAACATCGCCTCTGTATTGTGTATCTACACACCTGTGTGTTGTGGGAGCTTCATAGTTAACATCATGTGATGTTAAGTTTTCTATGGGAACCAAAGGATCGAAACGTGTTAATATCGCCTTAGGATCAGCTGACAAAGATCTAGAAGTCATGGCAGAAAAAAACAAAGTGTATGGCGGTGTACACTTATTGGATGTGTTACAACGGAATAACAGTTATTAAACTGCTTATGAAGGGACAATACAAGAACCCTCTTCTGTGATTGATAGTTTCTTGCATTTGGTCTTCCTCCAGTACAGACGACAAAAGTTTGTGCACATCAGTGCAAACGACTATGCACACTGTCCTTCAGCTTCAATGGAACGATACATGTATATTTCATATGCTCTATGACAACATGTAGACTGTAATTGTTTTTCGATGTATCGGAAGAGAGAGAGAGAGAGAGAGAGACGTGGTAAAATCTTGTAGGAGGTTCTGTTACAAGGAGTGTTATACCTGGTTGGATGTAGATAGTTCTCTCAAAACTACACAGATTTTGCTGATAAAACTATTAGGAATCGGCTGTTTGTATTCTCGTGAAATCGTAACTGTTTTCATTATTATAAGCACGATTACGTGTTTAAAAAACAGGCGTTACCGCAAGACCTGTATCATTTCATACTTAATAATCTCTAAATATAATATAGACAACATCTCAATTATAGCTTATTGTGGAACCTAGAAATGATAGTGCATTTTTTCCGAACATGTGAGTAGATTGCATGAAACAGGCTGTGATGATCAAATTGCTTACAAAAGTAGAACTCGAGAATATGCTGCTGTATGATAGAAACTTTACAGACATGCCGGTAGAGGTGAGTTATGCATCAAAAATATCAAATGTAAGCAAGCAGACGGTAATTGGTTTCGATGTAATGGAAGAGAGAGAGAGAGAGAGACACATGGTATAATCTTACAGCAGGTTCTGTTACAAGACAGACTCTCACCATTTGTTTCATAAACTTCAGTGTAATATAACATTGCATTGGTCCAAATGGTCCAAATGGCTCTGAGCACTATGGGACTTAACATCTGTGGTCATCAGTCCCCTAGAACTTAGAACTACTTAAACCTAACTAACCTAGGACATCACACACATCCATGCCCGAGGCAGGACTCGAGCCTGCGACCGTAGCAGTCGCGCGGTCCGGACTGGGGTCGATAAGGCTGACTGCCCAGCCACGTGCTTGTTGGGATGCATTGTAATCAACACACTGCGGCGTGAGGCTGCACTGGGGTCTGTGGTCACTATAGATGGAGGCATCCTGTTTTAAAAGCAGCCAACTTTTAAAAAAGCCACCTGGAGCATTCTCGGTAGTTACATTGTTGTTCCAGAGGCCTGTAGTCTTTATGAGAAATACGTTTAACAAATTGCATGACAGTAAATCAACACTTCCAGAACGAAATCTTTGTAAACCGCCAGTGACAAGATAGAAAAGCCTCTACCTATACCTACAGTGAGGAGAGGAAGAGAGGGCCAGACGGATGAAGAGTGGAAGGGGGATAAGACTGCCTCTGAGTTGGTTAGTTCGTGAGTGCCCATCAAGGAGAACGCAGGTTCAACTACTGTCCCCTCTTCAGTCTTTTGCATGTGTTGCATTATGTCCCGTTCATTATGAGTGCTGGTTTTTTCACGACGAATTTCGAAGTTTAATAGAACAGTGATGCATTTTCTCCATCAGTTGAGGGAGCATGTTTTGGTTTTGATTTCCTGGGCTGCCTGTGATTCTTGAGCATGTGTATGTTGACGTCAGTCAACAATTGATCCTGTCCTCAACTGTATGCTCACATTTAATAAGCTTATTGAACTCCTCTTTGTCTAAAACTAGCATCTCGTCTGTTAAACATGTTTTCTACCTAAAATAATAAAGATAGTACCTTATATCCTGGTCTTATTCCCGCCAGCTTGTAAGTGAAGGATAGACTTTGACTGTGTCTGTCACTATTTTCACGTGGTACTGCGAAATTTTTCCAACTGGATAATACCAGTTGTATGCTGTCGTCAATTTTTGAGATGTATTGCGAATTTAGGCGTTCCTTGTGTAGTGTTATGGGTATCGTTGTGTAATTATGGCTAATCTTTATGATTAATTACGTGATCAGGACCAAGCTGTATGTCAGTTTCCCAATCAAAATAAATCAACTAACCTAACCTTCCTCTCTTGCACCTGGGCAGTTTCCATATGTTGTGGGGTGCACACTAGTTTTCTGTCCAGGAGGACCAGACTTTGAGTCCCGTAAAGTGTACCGCCTTTTTTTAATTTCCAGCCAAAACAAAGGTGTGGGCGAGGTGGGACGCCATCACAGCTCTTGGACAAAGAAATTCCCATCAAAATTCGAATTTCCTATCAGAATTTGAAACTTCCGACAATAGGATAGGTGGCGGAGGGCGAGGAGTTGGGATTGGGGAGGGTGCGGGGACTTTCATGCAGGCTGACGAAAAACATATGACGCCATCGGTGGGTGTGGGGCGTGGTTGGGGTAATTAATTGGTCAATGTAATTAATTTGCATATCACTTTGAAATAAAAATTGCACTGATGCTTCCAGAACCGCATTACTCCCTTCTTGTAGTGAGGTGTAACCTGTGCTTTCTTCCAACTACTAGGAATTGTGACAGAAAGATTTTGAAAGCAAACTTGTTCAATGTCTCTCATCTATAACAATGTCTAACTTTTTTTGAAGTGACTCATTATTTACAATCTCTATAGTGTAACTTTCCACAAGCTATTTTATGTTTGAGATATTACACCGACTATAGAATCTGAACAGCCATCTTATACTTAGCCTTGAGATCTGTTGGACCTTATTTATCTGCAACTCTCTTTTGACCTAGTTTTCTGTTCTTATTTTCCGTCAGTTCGTCATGATTTAGCACGAGGGCCCGTTTTATTGTGACTCTTCTTAATGTCGTAATAATTCGACTCAGAAATTCAAAACTCTCTCATATCATTTTGGGTATAAACACCAGCTTGCACTGTGTCTTACAACATTAACTATTTTTGAAACTTCCTGGCAGATTAAAACTGTGTGCCGGACCGAGACTCGAACTCGGGACCTTTGCCTTTCGCGGGCAAGTGCTCTACCAACTGAGCTACCCAAGCACGACTCACGCCCAGTCCTCACAGCTTTACTTCTGCCAGTACTTCGTCTCCTACCTATTAACAATTTTTATTTACTGCTAATACCAATATAGGTTACTGTATTGTACTGTCTAACAGTTTAATACACTTAAGTGATTACATGATGGAATTTAACACGATTCGTCGAGGGGGTTTCAGCAAGGGACTTCAACTTTGTTGCATATTTGTGTCCATACGTTAGTCATTATAGGCTAGGAGTCTAGAATGAGAAGGGAGAGTAGCGTTTCACTTCGCGAATTAGTAAGTGAGTGAAGTTCGCATTAGAGAGTTTTTACTGTATAGCGGAACCCGGCCGAGGGTGTTCCATTAGTTCTGATTACAGAATATTTTTCAAAATGACTCTGAACAGTTGCATTGAAACCGTTGAGGGGGCACGAATAATTTCGTATTTCCCGGCGGAGAATGGATAGGATATGCATTGAAACCATTGTAGACGAGTTTTTTAGGGAGCGTGCCGATGTACCATAAACATGGTGCATCTTCCAATTCGCTGGAGAAGCAACAGATGTTTTTAAAATGTACTTTGGTCTCGTAAATTCTTATCACTAAAAATATAGTTAAACCACTCAGCTGACGTAGGTGAAAACTGCTAACTTAGAACCACTCAAACTGACAACCTTGATAATGTTGTCTCAGTATTATTAATGATCAGAAATCTATTTGTTAGTGCAGAAGACTTTGTAGACAGGGCAGCCGCAGCCTGGATGTATAGTTTTGAAGATAAGACCGCTTCAATTGTATTTTATTTATAAGCACGACCGCTTCCGCAGCATTTTAGCTGCATCATCAGGTGCAATAACCAAGTCGTGTTCTTTGTGACACTTGGTGTAGGAGAAAAGAAGGACCTTGATTGCGTTGGAAGATACATCAGACGAAAAACTGATGTAAGTCGTCTTGTGTGGAAACTGAGAGAGCTAGACTCCTCATGTAGGAATGCATGTATCAAGACGACTGCTAATTTCTCCCTCCATCCTTGTCATGGCGACCTGATGATTTCTGTTTCATCAAGCTGAAGGGGCTGTAAGTTAAGATCGCCACCCTATTTTTATTCCCACGCAAAACTCTTTCTGAGAGTCAAATTAGAAAAAAATTTCGTATTAACGAGACTAAATTCGTTATTTACCAGATGTGTCTTTGAATGTACCCTGGGTGTCGGATGTGAGTATAACGCCTTCATCTTTCTTTATCTTCCTTTTTTTCATTTCTGGTGCCGAGCGAAACAGTAGCTGGACGACGTAAGTGAGCCGCCTAGCGGGCTGCTGTGATTAGGGGAAGCCCCGCTCACCGCAGGCCTGCCAACACGACTGGCCAGCAGACCACGGGGAGGGCCTTTGTGGCCGCCGGTCGATCTCCGGAGTGCCGCTGGTCGCCGCCTTCCTTTCTGCCGCCTAATGAACACGCGTGCGAGCGCGCCCGCGCCTGTGTGTGTGTGTGTGTGTGTGTGTGTGTGTGTGTGTGCATGGCTTTTACTTTTTTCTGTTTCAGTGGAATGAAAGCAGCCGCCCGACCGCCGGACGCTCCATTAGTACCAACTGGCTGCCGAGGGTCGGAAGGGGGATGGGGAGGGGCGCGGGTTTGAGTGAAATACACTCCACCGTTTTGTCCTCTCATCACCACCTTACTGCTGATGGCGCGTCACCTCAACAGGCAGACGTCAAGGTTGGGCCTGCCGTTTTCCTGTAGGGCGCCTCAACCGAAGTTGATCAGTGAAATTTCGAAAAGGTATTGTGACGACTTCCAGTACTGTCGCTCCTCATTGTCTGAGCAAACGCACAAGATATCTTGTCCAAGTCGTACAGACAGAAACAATTTACATTTATATCCGCAAGATATCTTTTGGTGTGCCATGGAGGATGCCTCATCTAAGAGTCACTTCCCTTCTTTGCTGCTGCATCCGCGAGTGGTACGCGGGTCGATTGTCAGCTCGAATCTTTCTAACTTTACTTTGTCTCTTTGCGGGACATACACAGTAGAAACGAGTATATTGATTGACTATTTTGGGTATGTACTCCCTGAGAACGTTGACAGTAAACCATGCTGCTCTAGAGCCGTCCGCCTCTACTTGAAGCTTTCGCACTCTCAAACTGAGCCTCTGAAGACGAAATGAGCTGCGCTTCTTTTGATCTCTAACTCCTCTACGGATCCGTGGCGAGAATCCCAGACCGACGAGCAGTTCTCATGTATCAGTCGAGCTAAGGTTTTGAAAACTATCCCCTTCGTGGGTGGGTTACACTTCATGACGTCTCTTCCAATGAATTTGTCTGACATCTTCCTTTCGTACGACTAATTTTAAACTGTCGCTCCACTTTAAATCACTCGTGCTGCAGTACTGACTTCAATTTTGCTTAAATCAATGAAGTTTTTTTTTGGAAAATTGTTTTTTTATTAACCAACCTCTATAGATCTGCATCCAATTCCTGACGATGTCTTGTAAGACTTTGCATCCCTGGTGCGAGTCCATGTCCTGGCGCTTGTCTTGTGAAGTTATTCTGACGTGGGTGTGACCTAGAGTGCTCCTACAATTGCTCTTATTGTAGGAAGAAACGACTGGATTGTCGACTTGGGTCTTGATCTTTGAATGTATTGATAGGCATGGAAAACCCAACGCCAAGTCATTACAAGTTTCTCTAAGGTTTCGAGATAATAACCTATGGTTAACCTCTGCTGCTGCGACAGAGGTATTGTAATTATTCTCGCCTGCCAGTAGAATTAAATAACACCGACCTGCTGAACCATACCAATTTAAGGTGCAACAATACTGCTAACCTTTAGTTAATGTGATACTGATATATTATATACTATGTTGACAAAAGCCATGGGACAACGATATGCTCATATGTAGACGGCGGTAGTATCGTGTACACGAGGTATAAAATGGCGGACTTGCCACTGGTACTCTGGTGATTTATGTGAAAAGGTTTCCGACGAGATTACGGCCGCACGACAGGAATTAACTGACTTTGAACGCGGAATGGTAGTTGGAGCTAGACCAATTGGAAATTACATTTCGGAAATCGTTAGGGAATTCAATATGCCGATATCCACAATGTCCAGAGTGTGCCGCGAATACCAAATTTCAATTATTTCTTCTCACTACGGAGAACGCATTGGCCGATGGCCTTCAGTAAACGACGGAAAGCAGCGACGTTTGCGTAGAGCTGATAGTACTAGCAGACAAGCAACCACTCCGTGAAGTATCCGCAGGTTGGTTGGTTGATTGGTGATGGAGACCAGACAGCGTGGTCATCGGTCTCATCGGATTAGGGAAGGAAGTCGGCCGTGCCCTTTCAGAGGAACCATCTCGGCATTTGCCTGGAATGATTTAGGGAAATCACGGAAAACCTAAATCAGGATGGCCGGACGCGGGATTGAACCGTCGTCCTCCCGAATGCGAGTCCAGTGTCTAACCACTGCGCCACCTCGCTCGGTACGTATCCGCAGAAATCAATATGCAATGTACGTACCCGTTAGGAGATTGCGGAGGAACTTTCTGTTCATGTCTTTTATATCAGTATAACATCACCTGCAGCGCCTCTCCCGGACACACGACCATATCGGCTGAACCGCAAACGACTGGAAATCCATGGAAGATAAGTCCGGATTTCAGTTGGTAACAGCTGTTGATATAGTTCGAGCATGGTACAGATCCCACGAAGTTACAGGCGGAAGGTGCCAACGAGACAAGCTAGTGGTGGCTCCATAATGGTGTGGGCCCTGTTTACATGAAATGGAGTGGATCAAACGGTTCAAATGGCTCTGAGTACTATGGGACTTAACATCTATGGTCATCAGTCCCCTAGAACTTAGAACTACTTAAACCTAACTAACCTAAGGACATCACACAACACCCAGTCATCACGAGGTAGAGAAAATCCCTGACCCCGCCGGGAATCGAAGCCGGGATACCCGGGCGCGGGAAGCGAGAACGCTACCGCACGACCACGAGCTGCGGACTGAGTCGATCCTCTGACACATTTCAATCGACAACTGGCTCGAAATGGTTACGTTCGACTACTTCGAGACCATCTGCAGCCGCCAGCCGGAGTGGCTGAGTGGTTCTAGGCGCTTCAGTCTGGAACTGCACGACCGCTGCGGTCGCAGGTTCGAATCCTGCCTCGGTTATGGATGTGTGTGATGTCGTTAGGTTAGTTAGGTTTAAGTAGTTCTAGGTTCTAGGGGACTTATGACCTCATCTGTTAAGTCCCATAGTGCTCAGAGCCATTTGAACGATCTGCAGCCATTTATGAACTCCGAATTCCCAAACATCGATGGAAGGTTCGAGTGTCGCGCAGACTCGAGGAAGCCATGGACCCAAGTTGTCAAGGGACTGCGCAACCTGGTGGCTCCAAAATGGTGTGGGCTGTATTTTTGTGAAATAGACGATGACTTCTGGTCCAAATTAACAGGTCATTGACTGGAAATGGTTATGTTCAGCTACGCGGAGACCATTTGCAGCTATTCATGGATTTCATATTGTAAAACATCGATGGAATTTTCATTAATGACAATGCGCCCGGCCACTGCTGTTCGCGATTAGTTTGAAGATCATTCTGGAGAGTGTGAATGAATGATTTGGCCGTGCATATCGCTCAACATGGGACATGGTTGAGAGGTCATTTTGTGCTAAAAAATCATGCATCGGGAACACTTTCACATTTATGGACGGCTGTAGAGGCAGCAGGCTCAGTATTTCTGCAGGGGACTCAACGGCTCGTGGAGCCCATGCCACGTCGAGCTGCTGCTCTACGCAGGGCAAAAGAAGGTCCAACATGATATTAGGAGGTATGCCAATTTTTTGACACCTCAGTGTAGATCGGCTGTCTTCACCCTTGTGGTGCAATTTATGTCCGAGACACCCTGCGTGTGAGTCTCTGATTAATTAGTCCTGGTTCTATTTCTCTGCAACTGACATTATAAATATGTTTCGAAAATACTCGCCAGGCTCATTTTGACCAGAGAATCCAGTTTAATTAATCACCACTCTGACTCTATTAATTTGGATCCCTGCAATTTCTGGTGACTTAAGGAAACTTTAGATTGGACCATTCGATAGGAAATTATAGAAGGTGTTTGTTTTAACTTGAGACAACTTGAAAACAATGGACTGTACCAAATAAAAAATGCTCAAGGAAATGATGCATTCGACTACGTGGAAAGCATTGGCAGCCATTCACGGACTTTATTTTTTTGGATGACAATGGGCCTTGTCACTGCACCACAGTTGTTCGCAGTTGGTTTGGGGAACATTCTGTACAGTTCGAGCCAGTGATTCTACCATCCAAATCGGCTGACACGAATATCATGAAACATTTATGAGACATAATGGAGAGGTCAGTTTGTGCACAAAATCCTACACCGCCAACGCTTCTGCAGCTATGGACGGCTGTAGAGACAGCATGGCTCTGTATTTCTGCAGGGGACTCTAACGACTTGCTGAGTCCACGACACGTAGAGTTGCTGCACTGCGTCTGGCAGTAGGAGGTTCAACTTCAAATTCTAAGGTATCCCATGACTTCTGTCACCTCAGTATGTGCTTAACTAATTACGACACCACAATACTCACACTCCCTGATATTTAATTAATGGACTGCTTCCAGTGACTAATTGGCAACTGTGTGTTTGCAGAACTTAGTTTTATACAGGAATATTCGTAAATACCTTCGGAGTTTCAGGAATTGAGTACGTGAAAACTAATAGACATACACAAAAATGACACATGAGAGCCGTGGTGCGCTTTTCTGGCACGACTGTCGGTTAACCAGCTGTACTACGATATTTGCCCCTGTTGTGATTTGCGGTCGGCGAGTTGGTCGTCGGGCTCGCTACGAGGCACCAGGACGTGCTTGAGGGAACGAAGGAGCAAAACACGCGGGCTCGGCAAGCACCGTCGCCGCTGGTCTACCTTGTTGGATGGTCGGGAGTTTGTGGTGTACCTGCCTGATATCAACTCCGGGCGCTGCTCGTCGCATTGCTTTGGTGCCTGTTTTCTCGGACAGAACCATTTCTCGACACCGTCTCGAACGACGCACTCCATCGAAGGTGTAAGTGGTTTTGTTGCCTTCGTCTCGTGGAATTTAAGTCGTTTCTATTGAAAGCGCTTATTGTTTTTTTAAACTTAAATTGTTTATTGATCTCTTAACTTTTATTAATTGATGTTTGCTTGCTGTTTGCCGTGTTTTCTGCCGTCTGTTTTTGTTCCAGTTTTCTGTAAGTTGGGGTGTGAGGGAGCGGCGCCACGTTCTGCTTCGGTGCACAGAAGCTGTGACGTATCGTCTAATGGGAAGTGACTCTCGGTTGGGCCCTGGCGTTTAGGTGTTGTTTTGGACGGCTGGTCTGCTGCTTCCGGCATTTTAAGTTAAGTCACCTTTTGCCCAGGGCAGCCTGGCGTCACTAACCATTTGATAAACATTTAACATCTCCCGTGTATATTTTTTTTTAAAAAAAAGAAAAAAATTAATTTGCTTGCCAATGAATTATATTAGGTGTAACGTGTTGTGCTGTTTTAGTTATGCCTCAAAAAATGTTTTTTTATCTGATCCTACTTTTGAAATTGTTCATTAAGTAATTCTAATTTGCCGTTTGCTTGAGGAGGAAGCTATTTCTCATTTTGCATATTGTTTTCAGTCGGCCACGTGTTGATAGGATGTTAGCTGTTTTATAAATGGGGTCTTGAATAAATCATTAATTTATTGAACTGCTAGTTGTTGTGTTTAAGGAGTGACATTATAGAGACCTTGACCTTCCATACTAATCCCGACTTCCTAACATGTCAGCGGGTAGTTCATCTCACCAAGTTCCGGTTCGTAATAAGAGCCGCGGTGCAGTTTCATTAGGGGCCAGGCATGTCTGAACATGCAGCCAAGTGATCCGTAGCGTACCGTCTCAGCGAATTAGTTCGCACCTCCAGATACGCAATCCAGTGAAGAGGTTTTCAAAGAGGGCTGCATTACATCTTCTCGCAAAAGTGACTCCAACGGTTTGCCTAAACTTATTGAGGATCGCCATGCCACAAACGTGCCCATGCTCAGCAGCTGCGATGTGATTTAATGGGTTATAGTTTTGGAGCAGTGGTCTTTAGATACCCTGGTTGTTTATGTTAACGACCGACCGTGTATATGTGCAATTCACTACATTTGTTTCTGCCGAGAGTCAGCTGCCATCTACACCTACATCTCAAGTCATACTCCGCAAGCCACTTAACAGTGTGTTTCGGAGGGTACTTCTGGTATCACCAACTGATTACCCTTTCCCTGTTCCACCCGCAAAAGGCGCGTGGAGAGAATGAATGTCGGTAAGCCTTCGTATTAGCCCTAATTTCTCGAATCTTCTCGTCGTGGCCATTTGTGACATGTACGTCGGAGGAAGAAATTTGTTGTCAGACACTTCCCGGAAACTGACCTCTCGAAATTTCAACAGTAAATTTCAATAGTAAACCTCTCATTTGTGGACAACGCCTGTCTTATAACGACTGCCACTGGAGTTTGTTGAGCATATCTGTGACGCTATCGCGCCGACTAAACGATCCCCTGACGAAACGTGCCACCCTTTATTGGACCTTCACTATCTCTTCTATCACTCCTACCTGCTAAGGTCCCCAGACAGATGAACAACACTCATGAATCGATCGAACCAGCACCTTCCGTGTCACTTTCTTCGTGGATGTCTTACATTTCTTTAAGTCAATCTGGCATCTGCTATTTGCTCCCTGTGGTCATTTCACTTAAGGTCACTGTGTTTAATTTCTCCTATATATTTTACGGTAGATACTGTTTCTAACAATTTTCCATCAATTGTGTAGTTAAGCAGAAGTGCATTTCTTTCCCCATGTATACGTGAAATGTTATATTTATTTACGTTCAGGGTCAGCGCCTGCACTATCGTGAATCCTCTGCAGGTCATTCTGCAAATCGTCCCTACTTTCTTACAGACAACTTCATCTGTAAACAGTCTTGAAGAGCTTCCGACGTTTTTTCTTCTTGATCATTTACATAGACTGTAAACAGTAACGGTCCTATCACACTTACATAGGGTGCTCCGGAAATAAGATTGGCTTCTGTTCAGTTAAAAGGGAAGTGCTGAGTGTTGAGTCATATCTGCAAGAAAGTCTTGAATCCAGTCGCAGATAGATTCGATTCTTGATAAGCTCGTATTTTTTTCAATAAACACACACACACACACACACACACACACACACACACACACACACACACAGAGAGAGAGAGAGAGAGAGAGAGAGAGAGAGAGAGAGAGAGATTTATTCTTTTTGAGGTTCAGCCACGTGGACTTACAAGGGGAGGCCGCCAATTGTGAAATTCATATTCGATTCATACTGCGCATAATAAAAGCTCATGGCCAGAGGCGTAATGTGGCAAAGCACCAAGATGCACTTCTCAGCCGTTGTCGAGAAAATCGACAGTTAAAAGAAACCGTTGCGGTGAAATACTCTCTACGATTGGTTATTTTCTACAGCGTCGTGGCGCAGCGGTAAGCGCTCGGGTTTGTAATCCGAAGGTCGCCGGATCGAATCTCGCGCCATGTAACCTTTTTTTTTTTTTTAGTAATTCAAATGTGTGTATATATATTTTTTAGTATTTGTGTTTTGTAATTCAAATGTGTATATATATATATATATATATATATATATATATATATATATATATATATATAATTCCCGGCAATCAGTTGCAACAATTATGCATATAATAAGTTGTTGAAAGTCGTTTGTCGTGGAAAAACTGGCGACTTCGAACATCATTATGTTTTCCGCAAACAAAGTTGTATTTCACAAATGTTATTAATTGTCTTCATAATGTTACCCACGTATAGTTAACGGAAGACGTAGAGACGATATTCCCGAAACGATTACGTATAGCGTACGTGAAACGTTCGAATTAGAATAGAGACCCCACGAACACAAATTTGCCGTGGCGGGTATGAAATATAAACTCCGTTACTCGCTCGTTACACTTGAAGGACAGATGTTGAATGGGCCGAAACGAGCCGCCGCATAACAGCGTAGTTACCTGCTAGCTTCGAAAGAAGGTAGATGCGGTCCCTAGCGCAACTTATAACATCGTCGAAAATCAGTGCGGACGGGAGAGCTTTGGTACAACCTGTTAAAAAAACGTAAAACTGGAGGCGGTACAATTGGAGAGCGATCCGCCTTCACCAACATGCATAAGCCATTATATATATATATATATATATATATATATATATATGAATTACAAAAAACTAATAATAAAAAAAATTGCATGGCGTGAGACTCGATCCGGCGACCTTCGGATTACGAACCCGAGCGCTTACCACTGCGCCACGACGCTGTAGAAGATTATTAATAGTAGAGAGTATTTCACCGCAACGGTTTCTTTTAACTGTAGATTTTCTCGTCATCGGCTGAGAAGTGCATCTTGGTGCTTTGCCACAATACACCTCTGGCCATGAGCATTTATTATGTGCAGTATGAATCGAATCTGATATTCACAATTGGCGGCCTCCCCTTGTTAGTGAATTTCATCATAAAACAGAAACCATTTGAAATGTAGCCGTACTGGACTGCAAATACTTACGCATGCAACTGAAGGCCCTTGCTCTTAGGCAGTAGGTCATTAAACAAATACTGGAAGGATTATAGGTATTTCAAACGAGCTCAAAAGCTGTTTGCTGCACTTCAGTAGTGAAGTCCGTAGCAGCGACAGACTTATAGCTGTTTGTAGTGCTCGCCACATCTGTAGGTGTAAGACCGAGCGATGCATCGCAGTGGTTAGCATACTGGGCATGCACTCGCAGGGGTTCTCCAGGATTTCCCTAAATCTCTTAAACCAAATGCCGCCATGAATCTTGAGATAAGGCGACGGCCGATATTCTTCTCCATTCTTGCAACAATCCAATCTTGTACTCCATCTCTAATGACCTCGTTTTCCAAGGGATGTTAAACCTTAATCTTACTTCCTTGTAGATGCAAGGCCTGGGAGAGCAGCTAGCGCTAACGCAACACGTGCGACTCCTTTCGTTAACCCTGAAATTCATTCTCTTCCTATCTTCGAATGGGAAATTATGGATTGTCACGTTCATAGGTTTCTCTGGTTTTTATATTAGTTCATTCAGTCTTGGGTCTAAAATTTGCTACTAGTGGCGGCGATCTTGGAAAGCTCAAACAATGTTTTCCATTCCGATCCTTCATAATGAGGAGCAGCAGAGCGCATTGTCTCTGGACACAAGGTGGCCTCATCCCTCCCAGGAGATGTTTTGGCAAAGAAATTATGCAATATTTGTCTGCATCTCATGTCCACTGAATCTCTTCTCAAACGAGCTTCCGAAAAACGCCATGCGGCCCTGAACTCACGATGCTGGCCCTTTGACCTTCTTGGTATAGCCTACCATATTAGGTGACAGAAACTGGTCACTAAATAAAGGCCTGAATGTCTCCACTTTCCCACTAAATGGTATCCTTCACCAAATTAAAATTGTAACAGATCTTCTACCTCTGGGGAGACACCACCAGAACGAAAGCACATTCAGTGCTGGGCGGAAGGGTTTGAGAGCTTCAGTGAAGTCGAGGGCTAATGCAACGGAAGCGTACCTACCAGCACGGGCATCTCACAGCACTGGCCGACGTGGCCAAGCGGTTCTAGGCGCTTCAGTCCGGAGCCGCGCTGCTGCTACGGTTGCAGATTCGAATCCTGCCTTGGGTTTAAGTAGTTCTAACTCCAGGGGACTGATGACATCAGATGTTAAGTCCCATAGTGCTTAGAGCCATTTGAACCATTTTTTTTAGCATCCCACAGCACACGGCACAAAGGGCTCTAGTGGAATATTGAAGCCAGCTTCCCGGGAGGAGTACACCATTACGAGATAACCAGGTGCAGCAGATGACCCAAGGGTGGCACCGAGAGAACTGCATCCGCGCGGCGGATCTGCTTGAGTAGCGCTTGTCTACATCACTCGCTATGCATGAGCACGCGGAACCACGCCTCTGACAGTTCACTCACGTGGTATTACGCGGCGCCCACTCACGGAGTGACGAGCGACAGCCACGTGGCCTAGCCAGGCAGGTAAGGAAAAATAGACTCTACCTATACAGCTCCGACAGAACGTAGTGGCACTAATGGGTCCGACAGGCGTTGAAATACAGTCAGGACTAGAATTTCCTTTTAGCTGTCCATCTTCCATGTTTTCTATGGAGAAAGTATACACTGTGTTCCTGAACTTCACCAAATGTTACAAAAGGATAACGAAAATTAAAGAGATCGAAGAATATTGAATGGTACTGAAGGTCATTGTTTCAGTTGTGGAACTGTATACTATCGTGAAGAAGTGGCTGATGAATTAATGCCTGCTAACAGATACTAAAATCGAACTGACGTTTAGACATGTTTTAAACAGAACAAATTAAAGAGGTTCACGTTGAGAGTGTGACAATACACTGTAATTGTCGACTTTGATTGCAGTTAACGAAGAAGCTTCAGTCCGAGCAAATGAATTAGTAGGACTCATTACATTTGTTAATACGAACGAAAAGAGAAAGGAAGCGTAAAGTGTAGTGATAAAAAGAGATGGGTATCATTCGAATAAACTTCTGTCTGGATAATTATTCCAATAAGTAGATCATTCAAACAAATTTATTCGCCAATAAGTTATCTGTATGTTAAATAACGAATAACATCTAATGCCACTTTGTTTACGTCTCGTGCAGAGTACTTGTTCCCTTGGCTCAGGGCAGTTTCTGCTATATGAATAATACATTAATCGTTTGTCCAGCAATGTGTCTTTGTGATTGAGTGGCTTAGGTTCCTAACTACAAAACTTAGGCTTATGGTTCGATCTCAGGGTGGTCCTACGATTTTCTCTGTTCTTATAGCTTCTTTCATCTATAACAATGACAATAACGCCAAGTCAAGTTGCTTTATATTTTGGAGGTAATTTAGATCCTCTTCTCACTGGCTGTATCTGTTCAGAGGTGGGAGGAACCCAACGACACATCAACATGTCTAATAAAGCACTGTAGTGCTTAAACCATATTTCAAGTTGAGCACTGCTTTACTTGATTTACAGCATAACAAATGAAACATGAAAATAATTATAGGCGGACGAACTCAGTAGTTTGGGCTATAACGCACCTGCCAATTCGCCTCCCTCTCGCACTGCTAACATGGCGCAAGAACTCTACATAAGCAGCCAACGATGACAATGCAGCCGTAAAATCTCTCAGTCTTCAAACCCATTCTTAGATCTAATACTATCGGATACGCGTGTCTCCTTAGTATAATCACTCAACAATTACTGGTTCTAGTGATACAAAATTAGTGAACTAACGATTAATATCGCCAGACTTTTTATATAAACACTTGTATGACATTTATGGATTGTTGTTAGACGTCCAGAGTCACCCAAAGTGTTTGGGGCTAACTCTGAGTGAGCTTGCCGTTGGAAACTGGGATACCTTTCTGGTCCGACGTACGTCTATGCAGTTACGTAGAGCATTGAGATTAAAAAATTTCGGAAGGGGCACGGGGTTGGAAAAGTTCGTAATACTGCAGCACAGTTGCAACTTGTGTATAGTGAAGTGTGAAAAGAAGATTGGAAGACCTTTTTCACCTTTCTATACCAACTGCAGTTATTGCAGCAAATTCTTATCCACAATTTAAAAACAGTAATTCACCTCTATTGCCGTCCATGACCAAGGAAGGCTTACAACAAACTGCAGACATACAACTGCCAAAGAAATGTCAAAGCATTCGGTTCACAAGTTTCGAATGACATTATGACGTAAAGAAGACAATTTTATTTGGAATGTGATCTGAGAAGTGAAGGTTAAGTGGAATCACATCGAATTATTTGTCAAAACCTACAGCGAACTTGATGATTTCTCAGGTTATGCTGAAGAAGATTATGAGATGAAAGTCATACATCGAAGTCATGATAAGTGACGAATTCAGGAGTGCATTGCACATGCATAACATATTTCCTGTAGTATCACAACGATAAATCTATATAAATGAAATAAAGTTTATGATGAGGGATTTCAAAAGAAGAGTTGTTCTGAAAACTAATTTAAAAGAAACGAAGTGTACATTCATTTAGTACAAGACAAAGAATTGGAGCTATAAATGCAGTTGGATTTCAGATTTATCTATTATTGGTAACATTTTTTATTCACAGATGTAGCCATGTGTTTTTATTCGTGTATGTGAATAACGTTTCGAATAATATTTGCTATTCACGAATAACAAATAATAATTGATATTTGTATTCGCTATTCGATATGCACAAAAATTTCGCACAAATTTACAAATATGCAGCCCGTATGCACGTGAGTGCAGGCGCCTGACACCAGTATGGCTGACGCGACTGTCACAAACATGGTGATTTTCAGCAACTTCAGACGACGTTCCCGAAGCGTATTAGCGTTCTCGCTTGCATACCACAATCCCGTGTGGGCCACGCGCATATGTTGGCAGCCCTACGACTTGACTTCCTTGACTTCCTTGCCTGGGGCCCTATTCTGTGTAATTCATACCGATCGATGCAGCAGGTTAGCCTCGGTAGTGACGTCAAAATTGGTTCAAATGGCTCTGAGCACTATGGAACTTAACATCTGTGGTCATCAGTCCCCTATAACTTAGAACTACTTAGACCTAGCTAACCTAAGGACATCACACACATCCATGCCCAATGCAGGATTCGAACCTGCGGCCGTAGCGGTCACGCGGTTCCAGACTGAAGCGCCTAGAACCGCACGGCCACATCGGCCGGTGGTAGTGACGTCATTTTCGGTTGTTTATCCGCAGTTGCTCGGGACCCGTGGTCGCCAGCCACGTACTCACTAGGTGTGAGTTCCTGAGCTGAGCTGAGTACTGGCATTGCTTCCACTTACTTATGCCAGGCTCCTCACTTTTATCTTTCCTATCTGGCCACCCTCGGCCAACTCTTGTTCTTTTTCGACCCTGACGCTATTAGGTTTCGAGGGCTAGGGGTCTTCCATTTCCAACCTATACTTCCACTGAGCTGAATATCTCCCGGGATAAGGAGATTACCTTCTATCAAGTGCCAACGGCCTTCTAGGAGGGCGGATGAGCGGCTAGAAGGAAGGGCACTCTCATGCCCTTGGGGTGGGAAACTGCTCCTAAAGGCGGAGGAGCCACAAGGTGGCCAACGGCATAGAATGGAGAAGGCAACGGGAAACCACTCCATTAAAGACCCGAGCGGGTATCCCAAGTATCAACAGCTTATGATGGAAAGCTCTTTGGTTAAATTCTCCGGAGGTAAAATAGTCCCCCATTCGGATCTCCGGGTGGGGACAACTAAAGAGATACCAAAATCCAAAAGCATTAGTGTAAGAACGATAGCAACATGGAACGTCAACTCACTTCTTAAATGTGGTAAACTGGAAAACTTGAAAATGGAAATGAAACGAATGGATATTGATGTACTGGGAGTCTCAAAAATGAGATGGCCAAACGCTGGCGACTTTTGGTCAGGGGATTACAGAATCATACACACTGGAACAGCACAAGACAGTCCCGGGATTGCAGGAGTGGGAATTATCCTGAATAAAGAGATGGGGTTAAGAGTAAAAGGATTTGTTCAACATAGAGAGAGGATAATTTATGTCCGATTGGAAACTAAACCAAGAGACACAATCATAATCCAAGTATACATGCCAACTACGAGGCACGAGGATGATGAAATCGGCATGATGTATGACCACCTTGAGGAAGTAATTGGCAGAATTAAAGGAGCTGAATACCTTGTCATCATGGGAGATATGAATGCCGTTGTTGGGGAAGGTAAAGAAGAGGATGTGGCAGGGAATTTTGGATTAGGATTAAGAAATGAAAGAGGGGATAAACTTGTAGAATTCTGCCAAAGAAATAAACTTTGAATCACAAATACCTTCTTTAATCATCATCCAAGAAGAAGACATACTTGGAAAATGCCTGGTGACATTAACAGATACCAAATTGACTTCATATTAGTGATGCAAAGATTTAAAAACCAAGTTAAGGACAGCAGATCATATCCAGGTTGTGATGTGGAAAGTGACCACATACTCGTTATGATGACGACTGAACTAAAATTCAAGAACATTAAAAGAAGATGTACATGTAAATGGGATTTGACAAACCTGAAAAACGAAAATACACTGAAGCACTATCAACCAGAAAGAGACAAGAAAACAAATACACAGGGCTGCAATGACATCCAAAGCAGCTGGGAAAAAAATAAAAACTGGTATTTTAGAAGCAGCAGAAGAAGTAATAGGAAAAGAAAGGACAGAGAAAAGAAAGGAATGAATCACTAATGACCTACTAAATATGATGGAAGAAAGAAGGAAATTAGAAAATTCTGTGAAGAAGGAAGACCAAGAGAAATACAAGAGTCTGAAAAACAGAATCAACAGAGAGGCAAAACAAGCAAGAGAAAAATACCTTGATGATCTCTGTATTTCGGTTGAGGACAACATGAGCAAGGGAAATATCGACAAGGCCTATAAATGTGTGAGACATTGCTTTGGAGACAGAAGAAACAAATGCAGGGCTGTGATGGATGAAAATGGCAATATGTTGGATGACGATGATGAAGTTGCAAGAAGATGGAAACAATATATAGGAAAACTGTACAGCGGACCAGACCTGTCTGAAAACATCATGGAAGAAGAAACAGAAGTAGATGCACACAACATAAGTGAACCTATATTAAAGGTAGAGTTTGAACTAGCTCTGAAAAAATTGAAAAACGACAAATCGCCTGGTATAGACAATATCCCAGCCGAACTTCTGAAATCTGGAGGAGCAAAACTGAATCAGGAGTTGTATAATCTTGTTTTCAACATGTACGAGCAGGGTAAAATTCCTACAGACTTTGAGAAAAACATTATGGTCCCCATTCCAAAGAAGGCAAATGCTACAAGATGTGAAAATTATAGGACAGTCAGCCTAGTTACTCACGCCTCTAAAATATTAACCTCAATTATCCTAAAACGCATAGAACAAAAGGTCGAAGCTACACTCTCCGAAGACCAGTTTGGATTCCGGAAAGATAGAGGAACCAGAGAAGCAATATTTGCTCTAAAACTAATAATAGAGAAACGACTAGATAAGAACCTGAAAACATACATAGCTTTCGTAGATGTAGAGAAAGCCTTTGATAATGTTAAATGGGATAAGATGTTTGAGGTACTCAAAAAAGTAGGAATAGACCATAAAGATAGAAAAATGATATGGAACCTGTACAAAAACGAGACAGCAGTTATCCGTGGACGGACAAAACAAGAAGAGGTGCAGATACGGAAAGGTGTCCGGCAAGGTTGCGCACTATCCCCTGTTATCTTTAACGTATACATTGAAGAGGCGCTGAAAAAAGTAAGGGAAAATTCACAGACAGGTGTAGTAATTCATGGCCAACGAATAGATATGATAAGATATGCCGATGATATAGCTGTCCTGGCTGAAAGTGAAGAAGATCTTGTAGTCCTACTGAATAGAATGGATAAAGTTATGGGTGAAGAATATAATATGAGAATTAATAAAGCAAAAACAAAAGTAATGGCATGCGACAAAGAAGATCAAGTGAAAGTCCAAGTTCATGTAGGCAATGAACTGCTTGAACAAGTTGATAAATTTACTTATGTGGGCAGTAATATTACCAGGGATGGAAGGAGCAAGGCAGAAGAGAGAAGTAGAATAGCTCAAGCAAAGGCTGCTTTTAACAAGAAGAAAAACATATTAACATCTAAGAGCATCAGCCTTGAAACCAGGAAAAGATTTTTGAAATCATATGTGTGGAGTGTGGCATGCTATGGGTGTGAAACATGGACTCTCGGGACAGAGGAACAGCAGAAGCTAAATTCTTTTGAAATGTGGTGCTATAGACGCATGCTCAAAATAAAATGGATCGACAAGGTCACAAACGAAGTGGTTCTGGAAAGAGCAGGTGAGAAGAGAAGCTTCTGGAGTTTCATTGTTAAAAGAAGAGTGCAATTTACAGGCCATCTATTAAGACATAAAGGACTCCTGAACACAATCATAGAGGGATATGTCGAGGGAAAAAGACCAAGAGGAAGACCACGACTGAGGTACATGGATCAAATCGTGAAAGATGTGGGATGTAACACCTATAAATAAATGAAGAGAAAAGCTGAAAGACGCATAGAATGGAGACAAGCTGCCATTGTAGCTGTTGCAAACTAATCCTTGGATTGACCACTACAGAAGAAGAATCCGCAGTTGCTATTCTGTAAGCTTCTGAGACCTGTTACCCATCGGTAGTCCTGCCGGTTTTTCGACAACCGTACCGAGAGGTTTTAGGTTTTAGTATGGCCCGCTCGTTCAGTTCAATATGATTTGTTTACACGTAGAACTTGTTATTTTAGACATATTGAGCGGATTCAGCTTTGGATTTAGTGATTGTGTTACTGAAGAATCACCAGGATGCATCTGAGTGGAAAGTGAGTTCATAATAGACCATTTTCCTTTGTTAGAAATAATGTTTGTATTGTTGTTACTGTGAATGATTATAACATAAAAAACAGTTTCGTTCAATATTACTAAAAAAAATCTGTTTCTTTTATGTAATTAAGAGTTCAAAAAATCACCAAATTTCTAAAGGTCGGCTCTGTTTACGTATATCACATGAGTGTTAGTTGAAATTATTAGTTACTTTGCGTACTTTCTTCCGTAAATGGTTTACTTATTAACTATCGAAATGCATTTAAAAATTTTAAATAACAATAGAACGGAATTTCATACATTTACGGCTTAAGCCCGCATCATTCGGCAGCGAAGTCAGCCTGTGTCTCTCTCGACTGGAATTATGTGGAATAAAGCGCTGAAGGCACGCGAGTTCTTGTTCCCATGCGGGTAAGTCAACGAACTTTTGTCCTTTTCGTGTTTGTAACACATTCTGAGACTTCGTTAACCATCGAAGTTAAGTATTTTTCTGAAATATCCTTGTTATTTAGGAAATGAAAAATGAAATTGCTGTGCATGAAACAACTGACGATATTTATATTTTTTCTTGTCACAAATAATTGTCCATTTTTTCCTGAATACGTAGCGATTTCCGTGTGTGTGGTCAGACAGGAATCTAAGAACACAACTTAAATTACTACAAATAAAACTACCAGCAATCGTCTTTATACTCTTGCTTGTCACAAATATTAATCTGCCATCGAATCCTTAACAACAATAGACAGAGAAGAAAGATCCATACCATAATATTTTTAGACTATAACATCATAAATGAAACATCTCGATTCTTCAGGTTCATGTTGTAAACTACGACGAACTTCAAAAGCTGCACTAACCAAAAGCTCTCGAAAAGGCGTTTTTTAAATTTTGTTTTTAAGAAACAAATCGTTGATGTATCGTATAGGGAAGCAGGATACGTAATCATTTGGATTTCTAGGAACGAGTCACCACCACATTCTATGCATGTTCTTATTCTTTGACACTCTCTTAGACAATTTATAGGGTTCATGGACGAATGTTCCGTATATGCAACTAATTGAGGACAGTTTGTTTATTGTCATATGCGATCTTCACAAATAAAAGAAGCGAAACGAGTAAGGCAATAAACAGACTGCCTTCAGTTAGTTGCATGGACGGAATGTACCTCCATGAATTTTGAAGCAACTAAGGAACGACCGAAAACAGAAAAAATGATGAAGTTTTTAGTTGTTTTTATAGATGTATTTGTACATTATGGACTACACTCCGTTCCTACCTCACTTTCCGAAACGTAAAATCCAAAGCAAGACGTCGATGTGAATGGGAATAAAATGAGATAATGTGTCATTTATGACATTTTCCAGAACACAGTCAAATATCCTATTGTTATTATTTATGCATGGAAGCACGTGATCAGCAAAATTTGGACAGTGTTACATACTCTAACCACACTTTCTGGCACTGTGAAGAACAGCATGCCAATGTCGGCTTCTAGCTACTTGGGGTTCATGCCGTTGTGGCGCTGCAGTGCGCATGAGCAGATCTGAGGCAGATTGCTTTCGATTGGTTGGCGCGAGGAGAACTGACAATAGCGTTCGGTTAGCTAGAACCGTTCGCCATCGCTCTCGAAATGCTTACAGAATAATGTTGGGGCTCTCCTTCGAAAACAACGCCGATCGGTGCGCTCGCCTACCGATCCAATTGGAAGAGAGGCCGAAAGAACAGAATACGGCCCCTGGCCTGAGGCTCTGGCCTGCCTCCAGCCCGCCACAGACAATGCACTGCCCACGCTGCGTCACAGCAGGGCAACGCTATGTGGACGATACCGCACTACCAACAGGACACATGCTACTCGCGACACACCGCATGCACTTCCCACTGCACTGTCACCTGCCCTCACTGAAAGATTGTTTTTTTACTCGCAGATGTCTTGCTATTATTTTTTGGATGTACAGGGTAGACATTAACAAAGTCGAAAAACTGCGGGGACGGAATGCTAATTGGATATGCAGGAGAAAAAGTTCCGATGAAAATGTGTCAGGAAATGCATCGTTGCCTCGTTAGATGGCACTGACAAATGAAAGTTCCTCTGACTATTTGCCGTATGTTCCTTTCACGTTGCAGGCTTTGCGACTGACACAGCATACTTTGAGAGCAGAGTGATCTGGCATTCATGTTGTCAAAAAAGTCAAGATGGTGTTTATATAGAGCCAAGACGATGGAAACAGTCTGGGGGCTGCACGGCTATACCAAAACATGTACCCCCACTGAAAACAAATCACATAACATTTCGAGCCCTTTTCGGTCGTTTTTGTAATCGTGGGTCCTTTCAGACGGAAGAACGAGCAGGGAGGTGACGGACTGTGCTTACATTAGATTTGGTGCACCGGGTTCTACAGGTTATATCTCAAAGACACTGACACCTTGTTGACAGACCAATTGCCTAGGGTTCGACCCATAATCCCACCAAACCCAGTCCTCCATATCCGATGTGTACACACAGTCCCCCGCCTTCCTGTACATTCGTCTGTCTGAAAGGCCTCATGATCACACAAATGCCCAAATTGTGCTTGAAATATTGAGTGATGTGGTTGATGTGTGTGAGGGTACTCGTTTGGATATAGCCATGCTGCCACTCCTTGGCCGTACACAAACACTATTTCCGCTTGTTGCCGACATTAATACCAAAACATTCCGTTGCTTATAGAATGCTGCGTCAGTCACACACCCTGCTACATAAATGGAATACACGATACGTGCACAGAGGAAATTTCATTCGTCAGCGCCATCTACCGTGGCAACGATGCATTTCCAAACACTTGTCCATTGGACAGTGTTTCCCCATTTTCAGTCAACGGAAAACAAAACTTTATGATGGAAAAGTTTCAGAATACTTTTTAACTCGTTTGTCTCGGATAGAGTTACTATAAACAAAAACAAAAAATCAACGCTGTTTGGGTGTGAAAGTGACCGTCTTGAGTCGAGAATAAAATCTGCAGGACTAAAATTTCTTTCAGAAGCACAGCTACATACTTGTATACACATATTTTCCTGGCAATCTTTCCAAGAGTCCGAAAATTTTGGCTGCTCGTTTTCCAGTAAGAAGCTATATTTTCTTCCATTTTGCAGTTTTGATTTAAATAGTTTTCCAACTCATGTGTTCAAAATGGCTCTGACCACTATGGGACTTAACATCTGAGGTCATCAGTCCCTAGAACGTAGAACTACTTAAACCTAACTAACCTAAGGACATCACACACATCCATGCCCGGGGCAGGATTCGAACCTGCCACGGGAGCGGTCTTGGGCTTCCAGACTGTAGCGCCTAGAACCGCTCGGCCACACCGGCCGGCCAACGCATCTGTTAGAGTAGGATTATCATCGACATCTGCCAACAAAGCAAATTTCTTTACTTTCTCTAGAAATGGAGTTATTGAGAGATTTGATGAATGGATTGCCTCTTCATGGTTTGTACACGGCTCTCATAATACCGTTCTTTGTCTGTTTCGAAAAACAAAAGCTCCTTGATACATCGTTAAGCATATCCGTGCCTGTGGTAGCCCTACTCTGTATATGAAAGTTTATGAAAAATAAAACTAAATATTCTGTTGTTGAAGGTACTTGGACAATTTCACTCAATTTTAGAGCTCCGCCAAGGTCGCTCACAAAGTCTATCTGGTGATCTGATAATGCATTCTCATATATTCAGCTGTTCCTTAGGCGAGGGAACATCGACTCAAAGTATGTCTATACTCGATTACGTGACTGACCTTGGTTTCGATTGAGCGCCGTCAGTCCCCTTTGGAAGTAATAACATAGCAACATCTTACCTCTGCCATGACTTCACGCATCTCATCGTGATATATCATTTTTAAATGAAATGGTGGCCAGAGAAAAGCTGCTACCTCATGGCACCTCTGGACAATTAACTAAAATACTCGTATAATTTGAGGTGTTTACGTAAAAGTCCAGTTTTAGAGGCTTCTCTGTCCTGGGGCGTCTGACTCAAATGTTGCAGTAGTGTCATCTTCTATGGCAATAAAAGGTGCAGTGTAGGTGATTTCTCCAGTTATAATTCCTTGGACGTCTTCTTGGAGGGATGGAAAAATTCTCATAAAATAACCGATAACGTGTAAGAACTACAGTAACAATAGCATGCATGCCATGAGAAGACAAATCAGTTAGTCCATCAGCGCGATATCAGTTCCTTCAGTTCGAGCTGTTTCTCCTCTCTCAGAGATCATTTCGCACAAAGCCGAATATTGGTTTTCTACCCATTCTAACACTCTCAACCGCGTATTCTAGCGAGTATTGTTGGACTGTTCCAATGACCTATCAAGACATTAAGAAGCCTACTTTCCTTTGAGTAAATGACTACTTCTTTCCCGCAGTCTAAAGACCGTGAACTTGTGGACAATTGATGCATATATGCTCAGCATTAAAAGTATTTCGTAGATATGTAAAAGGCATGTGGCAGGAACAAATCAGTCGCGAATAATCGCACAGTGAAGTGACAATGTTGGGACGTTGATCAGTCGTAAAATGCATGTCTTCAAGGGGACCACACCGTCAGGTCGAAAAAAATAGATTTTCGATTTTCATCATATTTCTATAGATTAAGGTTTAATTTAAGCACTCTGGAAAGGATTTAGCTGAATTTTTTTTTCGAGCATTTAAAGAGCATTTTCCTACCGCGTGTGTTGATGTGCCACGCCTACTTTTCTGTCACCCACTTTCCTGCATGTATTTTAGATCTTTATATCCCCTACATTGCACATTAGGGATTTTTTTTACTCCCTTGTGTGTTGGCTATCCTTGGAATGCAACGGTCGGTATTCTTTTGTTTCCGCTGTTTGTAAACAACACGTTTTCAATTAGAAGATGGAAAATTGTTAACCGGACAGAGTCAGTTAACAAAAACCGAAATAGAAAACTTGCAGGTATACTACGGGCAGGCAATTAGGGCAAGTAAAGAAAATCTGGAGGCAATTATGAGAGATGTTTGGGCCATATTCTTCCATAAGTCCTCTACTGATGATAAGCCATGTCATGGATTGTGTCTATCAGGAGAAAATTCGTGGTGAAAGTACAGTACGGCTCAGGAAACTGGAGAATCTTATTCTCACCAGCATTCTCTTCCTGCTGCTGTTATTACAGCAATTAACCATATTTTCAGAGACTTGGCTCATCCTGACCTTCGAAGGAAATGTCTGCATAGGCAGACACAGAACCCAAATGAATGTTTCAACAGCATAATTTGGAACTTTTTCCTAAAATTGTATTTGTAGGCAAGCATGCAATGAAACTAAGAGTTCATGATGCTGTTATTACATTCAATTGTGCTAGTATTGGAAAGTGTTGGGCATTGAAAAAGCTAGGAATTAATCCTGGTGAAAATATGATCACTGGCTTGCAACATTGCGATAAAATGAGGATAGCCGATGCAAACAGGTCTGCATCTAATATGGCCAAGAAAGCAAGACAAACATCCAGGAAGGTGATAAAGAAGCTGGAAGACCTGCTAAGGCCAAAGAAGGGCCATCATATACAGCAGGACAGTTTTAATTAACTGTAATTAACAAATTTCAGAAGTTTTTTTTTTAAAGCCAATTTCCCGCAAACCAAAATTTTCAATGCATATGCCCCATTATATCAGAAACTATCATAGATAAATGAATGTAATTTTCAGAGACTTTGCGTAACATACGAGTAAAAAGCCTGGTACTACATTCATTAATATTC
Source organism: Schistocerca serialis cubense (assembly GCF_023864345.2). Taxonomy (NCBI): domain Eukaryota; kingdom Metazoa; phylum Arthropoda; class Insecta; order Orthoptera; family Acrididae; genus Schistocerca; species Schistocerca serialis. The sequence goes on along the minus strand of NC_064638.1, from coordinate 684,527,663 downwards.
CCCTATTAGGAAGTCCACAAAAATATTTTCTGCAAAAAAAACATATATTTTTTAATAAATTTAAAAAAAGCATTTCTTAAAAACTATAAAATGGATAAAGTAGATTTTAGTACAGTAACATAGAGTAAAAATATTAAGGTCCTGCATTAAATAATTTTTCAGAAATGGGTCAAATACCTGCCTAAATTAACATGGGTTAGATAGGCAGGGTGTGGTCCCCTTAAAAGCAGAGACGTAGTTACCAAGAGACATAAATCATCTCAACAGTTCTCTTCTAATGTTATCGCCCTGTTTTGGTTCATCTGGAAACTGGGTTGTGAACAAAACACGAGATCTGACACTCTAATCAACAAAATAGGAGACAGTACTTGCCATATGATGATTTCTTCTTGTGCTGCATGTCCACATGTCTGTAGTTGCTGAGCATTCACCTACTGTGATATGGACAACTATTTCGAGCATAATTATGGCGCTTAGGTTTTTAGTACTATCTGCTATGGGCCAGGACTCAGTTGTGGGATGAGATATGTGGATACTTAAGTCGCTCTGGTGTCTACTAGCGTCTGAACATGACCCAAAAACCCTTCACCTTCTGTTGTTCTAGACGATCTTATATTTCATGCACACATTGCCACGCACTTATCGACAATTATCTCCCGAGCCCCTTGTTCATGAGACATGCATGGATGCGAGAAATGTGCAAAATGTCACATGACCCATTAGCATGGGCGTAGATTTCACTGCACAGCGAACACAAACAAAATTAACGTTTTTCCCATCGCCATCCACTATAGTCTTAGATACCGTCCAAACTGAACTTCGAAGATTTGTTTCAGGTTGTGTGGTTCCATACTCACCACTGATTAGTTTTTCTTTTACTTCCCTTTTACTCGACATTCTCTTTTTCTACTAGAAACGACATTTAGTTTCCGCGCTCAGTTTCTGCGCTAACAAAAAACATAATAGTAATAAAATAAAATAAAAAATAAAAATAGAGCAATCGCGCCACTCCTGGCACTGCTCTACTCACCGCTTGTAGATCGCGGCTCAGTACTACCAGCCATCCGTAGGCACACCACAGTGAGGAGAAGTGCGACCGCGGCCCGCGGGATGCGTCTCTACGCGCCACTGCGCTGAAACCGTAGCACACCGGTACCTTACTGACACACTGCTCGGCCCATGCAATGACTTCATGGCTTCGCTTTGTCCGAGGTTGTTGTAGCTCAGTCGGTCTGCAGACCGCCGGATGCGTCTCTACGCGCTCCTCACCTTATTCCATAGCACACCGGTCCTTGCATGCCGCACTGCTCGGCCGGTAAAGTGACTTTATGGCTTCATCCGAGACTGTTGTAGTCCAGTGCGGCCGCAGCACTCCGGGTGCATCTCTGTGCGCTACTCTGCTGAGCCAAATGATTCCTTTCTTGGGTATTTATTTTGTTCTTTGCATGGTGCAGCTACATCCATTTGGAATGTCTTAACTTTATTTGTGCTGACAGCAAAATTTAACTATTATCAGTCATAGAGGTTTTTTTTTTGTAAATATATATACAGGGTGTAAATATTAAGTTGACAAATCAGAATAACTCGAAAAATAAGCTTCACACGAAATAATGTGTAGAAACCAAAGTTGATTATTTTCGAGGGGGACATCTGCTGGTGCTAAAATTAGCCCGCCACCCGAGTCCCTTGGGGGGGCGAGGCAGGAGGCAACTTCAAAATTTCATATGGGAACCCCCCTTTTTATTGCAGAATCAGATTCTACATGAAAAACTACGTACATTTTGTCTTAAGCATTTGATTCTTTGTAGTTGGCGCTGTAATTCAAGAAAACCCATATTTTCATTTTTGCATGGAAAATGGTTACGGATAAATATAGAAATGTCGTTTTCTACGTTCTTCCACCCGAAACTAAAGGACTCAAATTAATTGTTTGATAATTAAAAGTTGTGTGGCCTCATGACAACGAAACAAACAAAACTTATCCGAATCTGAGGAAAAAATTAGTGTTTGGGTTAATATTTGTAAAACTCTAATTCCTCTCTCTCAAAGCGACGCTATGGGAAGAGAGGGAGAGTTTTAGTTTCAGCGAATCAAAACTTACGAAGTAAATAAGCATTTTTTATCCGTCCGTAACCATTTTCCACGCAAAAATTAGAACATGGATTTTCTCGAATTACAGCGCCAACTACCAAGAATCAAATCAAATGTTTAAGACAAAATGTACGTAGATTTTTATGTAGCATCTGATTCTGCAATAAAAAATGGGGGTTCTCATTTTAAATTTTATAGTTGCCTCCCGCCCCACCCCCAAGGGGGCTGGGGTAACGGGCTCATTTTAGCACCAGCAGATGTCCTCCTCGAAACAATCAACTTTGAATTCTACACATTTTTTCGAGTGAAGCTTCTTTTTCGAATTATTCTGGTTTGTCAACTTAAAATTTACACCCTGTATATTAAATGATTTAAAAAAATACATATTATATTACTGACAGCATTACATAACATTACGTTAACCAGCATGAATGTCTTTCGTGGAAATTTATTCGTTGCGAAGCTATGAAAAGCACCACGTCTTTTTCAAAAAGCATCCTATATTCCTATTTGGTTACCCCACTCGTTTCCCTCTCCCTCTCCCTCTCTCTCTCTCTCTCTCTCTCTCTCTCTCTCTCTCTCTCTCTTCATCTCTCTCTCTCTCTCTCTCTCCCTCCCTCTCTCTCTCTTCTAAAAGTCGTCAGACACAATATCTGGACGGCCGGGGTGGGCGAGCGGTTCTAGGCGCTTCAGTCTGGAACCGTGCGACCGCTACGGTCGCAGGTTCGCATCCTGCCTCGGGCATGGATGTGTGTGATGTCCTTAGGTTAGTTAGGTTTAAGTAGTTCTAAGTTCTAGGGGACTGATGACCTCAGATATTAAGTACCATAATGCTCAGAGCCATTTGATCCATTGGAACGAAATATCTCTGTTCTTTTCACAGTTATTTTCAGTGTTGCTTTTGTATTGAGTAAATTAATTCATTACACACAAATACTGCTCGTCACGTCTTTCAAACGACGTCCAGTGGTAACGAAAAGCGTTGGTTTGTTTCCTGCTAGAAACAAAATTATTTCTAAAGCGGAATTTTAAGTGCCCATTCTATAGTGAAAAAATTTTCTAGCGCAATATTCGATTTATCGGTATACGTTAACAGTGAGAGTAAAACACGAAAAATATTCGTTACTCCAACAACAGTCCTTAGCAAATTTGCCTCTATACGTGTGCCGCCCTGCTCCACGCTGTCTGCCGCGGCCATGCAGCAGCGCGACGCAGGCGCTGCTGGAAGATCGATTGTTCTGCGTATTTTACTGCAACTGGAAGATCGAATATTATGCGTATTTTACTGCCCACATTAATACACACCGCTAAACCCAATATCGTAATAGACTAATCTGGGACCACTCTATACAACAGGTGCGTAAAATTCCTCTTTCAATGTAATACTGTTTGTAACGGGAAACCATCCGACGTTCTCCGTTGACTCTGCGCGTCGCATAATACATATGATGAACAGTTTGGGCTTAAATTGCAAATATCCGCCGAAACACAGAAGAAAATTCGTCTGGTGATACTTAGGAGAGACACCATATCTCTTAACCTAGTGGATCGATTTCAATCGAACTTCGTACACATATGACATAAGACTTGGTATTTGGAAAGAAACATTGTGGGAGTAAGTACCACCTACCTCTCAAAGAGGTAGGGGGTCAAAGAGAAACGTAACTCATTGCTCACAAATACACACATTATATTCATCGAGTATTTGACAATGAAAGCACGTAGCGACTTGCAACGAACTTCACACATAAATTACGAAAGTTTTTCTCGCTGTAACGTTTCAGCAAAATGATGAAAGGAAAACAGTTTATTTCTTACTACCCTTGCGCTGTTCATGCAGTAAAAATACCGCTTCAGGCAAAATGTTTTAATTCATTACATCCTTTCTAATCACTCTATCCGCAACACATTTTGCATACACTATGCACATACTATACTAAATGTGCCTGCTAAATTATATCACTGTGTAACACATAGTTCTGGAGGCACGATGCCAGGAACAGTGAGATGTGTGAAAAATTGGGTTTTCTTGAAACGGATCTGTATTTATACAATGTATGACAATGTGAGCACTTACTTTAAACCTTCAAACATTTTCTAAACTTTTTCATAATACGTTTTCACCCGTTCCACAGTGTGCGGGCAATATATGGCCATTAACTTTGAGCGTGGCTCGCTAACATCAGTGGGGGATGGCCATACATCGTCGCTCTATAGCCCAACAACACAACATAATAATGTTTATACCAATGTCTTACATTAGCAGTGATACAACAGCGAATAATTTAATAAAAGATGTCCTGAGGTTAGTTCCGTTGGTCGAAATCCCGAACGATAATAACGTTGCTCAAAACAGATTGATTTTAAGTTTTCTACAAATTTCATTTAATTTTGTTTAGAGAAGCACAACGTACGCGAATAGTGGCCACAAACAAGTAACTCATTGAATAACTGAAGAGTGTCTATCACCAGTGCAAATTTTGGTACTACTTTATTCAGTGGTAGCATTACACCCAGCAGCATAGGCTAAATCACAACATGCAAATCCCGTTACACGAAAATATCATTCGCCGCATACCCACCGCCCATAGCATTACCGGCTCCAGACTAAATGCCTCACCAACACTTCAGACGCAAGACGACAGGCGAAAGGCCACGAGCTCTGTCACGCAACGCTTATTTAAAGGTTTCGGTCACATAAACACTTCTCTATTCGGAGCAGATACTTTTATCCTGACCACCATTCGTAATTTCCACAACAATTTCATGTAATTACTTCTGATTACGGAACGAGGTGGCGGAGTGGCCAGCACACTGGAGAGTCGTTCGGAAGGACGACGGTTCAGATCCGCATCCGACCATCCTGATTCAGGTTTTCCGTGATTTCCCTAAATCGCTTCAGGCAAATGCCAGGATAGTTGATATGAAAGGGAATGGCCGAATTCCTCCCCAGTCCTTCCCTAACAGACCGATGACCTCACTGATGGGTTCCCCACTCCAAATCAAGCAATCAACCAACTTATGGTAAAACATATGAATATCTTTCCAGTCATTTTTCAATCTCTTAAAAACTCATTTATCTATTATTTCAAAAATTTTAGACAAATCTCGAACATATAAATCGCCATATTCGGTACCCTAGTCAAAAAACTAACATTATCTATTTTATAAACAGCTACTCTTCAATACACGTCGATAGTCAGATCAAAAAAATGGTTCAAATGGCTCTGAGCACTATGGGATTTAACAGCTGAGGTCATCAGTCCCCTAGAACTTAGAACTACTTAAACCAGGGCATCACACACATCCATGCCCGAGGCAGGATTCGAACCTGCAACCGTAGCGGTCGCGTGGTTCCAGGCTGAAGCGCCTAGAACCGCTCGGCCACTCCGGCCGGCTGTTGCTAAGATCACTTGTCTCTGTGTGAATTCCCAGCGGGGTCAGGGATTTTCTCTGCCTTGTGATGACTAGGGATAGTTAAAGTAGTTCTAAGTTCTAGGAGACTGATGACCACAGATGTTAAGTCCCATAGTGCTCAGAGGAATTTGAACCATTTGAATAATGTCAGTAACTTTGTAACTACTAAAGCTTCAGACATGTGTTTATATTCAATGAGCTTGTTCCACTGCCGTCGTTCCAAAACTGTCATTGGTTTTTATCTACCATGCTTCTAACAAATCTTAATCTATTTTTATTAAAATAATATTAGCGACGACAATTCAAGTCACGGGTTCCTCCATATGAGCTCGTCCCGCGACCATGTCGGCGGAACACAGCCGTCTTCCTGCCTGAAGAAACTTCCATGACCACTGGGCCCCGTGGCTTGCTGGCCGCCTTTACTTCCTCTCAGCTCGACTCTCGCAATCGTCCCAACAAACAACATAGCGGCGAACAGCCAACCTGCCAGATTCAGTTCGATCTAAGGCAGTCAAACCACTTGCTTGTAACGTCGCGATAATGTGAAGTAGCTAAGCCAATAGCTCATTTGTGATCAGAAGTTCACAGCTATTTTGTCCAGGGTATTCTTGTCTTTAAAGAATCGGGGATTTGCTATTTACTTACTATATGGAAAGAAGCACTGACGGGTTAAGAATCACAGACATCCAATAGAAGTGGTAATGAACAGGGGGTGACATTGAAGTTTAATTCCAGAACATCTGCAGAAGCTTCAGACAAATTTGTTAGGTACATGACTTATTATTTGTACAAAAATGCTGTTGAAGTATGAAGTGCAATTTGCCTCTTGTTAGCTGTGTTCAGTGCGGTAACCAGGTCGCGGGACTGAACACTGTGGCGAGCCAATAATTTTGTCAACGTGTTGCGGAAAAATGGTTCAAATGGCTCTGAGCACTATGGGACTCAACTGCTGTGGTCATAAGTCCCCTAGAACTTAGAACTACTTAAACCTAACTAACCTAAGGACATCACACACATCCATGCCCGAAGCAGGATTCGAACCTGCGACCGTAGCGGTCGCGCGGTTCCAGACTGAAGCGCCTTTAACCGCGCGGCCACTCCGGCCGGCCGTGTTGCGGAACCTAAGATCCAACGACCCAGCTGGATACCAGAGATAAATTTAACATCCTCTCTAGAGTCGTACGGTTTAAAATGGAAGAGAATCAGACACATATGTGTGCAGCATATGTCACATAGGCATATGTTCTGCATCTCCTACGTATCCCCTGCATCGATCTAAATCAAACACTGTCCACATGCTACTGTCTAGAAAGAAATTTTGTGGGGATGAAATAAACAAATATATGGACAACGTCTGGCTTATCAGCCAGTGTAACCTTCAGCGCTTGTTCAGGGATATCCTGTGAGTATTTTGTACGCGTAGGCATGGTTTCCACGTCTCCTTACAAAGTTACTGCATTTCGTTTGGTTCCTTGGTCCAGCTAGTTTCATATCTGTTTCACTCTGAAAATAGTGGAAAACACTGCAAAAAATGACGATATGTGATCTTTGTCTTATTTCGAAACGTAGTTGTTTCATTCACTCGCGGAACTGGCTGTTGACTACAACAATTCCCACTTTCTAAGTGCAACATTCCAGTTTCTTTAGTGGCGAAAGATTCAGCCACTGGGGTTGTCCTCGACATTGTCCATGGTACGCCCGACGGTTTCGCAATCTTCGAGGAGGCATAATTCTTGTACGTCGCAACGATCTGGAGAAAATCTGCTCATGCTAAACAAGTTAATGTGGCTCTTCATGAGCTGGCCGCATAGTAACACGTTGCCTATGACCAACCCCGATCAACAATATATTTCCACTTATGGAACTAGCACCTCCATATGTAAAAAGACAAGTAGGAGCAAAGAATGAAAAGAAGAAGCAAGAAACAGATACAAAACATCCATTGTTGGAAACTGGCACCTTTCCTACTTACAACTGCACCAGTGCCAGATTCAGCAGAAGCCCGCTAAACTGAGCTGTGGAGAACAAAGTCTCCTGTAGAATTATGGGCAGCAGAACAGCTACCATCAGGTTGCCATCTTCAGTACGGGACGTGGAAAATCCTCAACAGGTTGAGAACAGGGGTGACGAAGTGCAAGATTTATTTGAAGAAATGGGGTATCAGCGATGATGAATGTTGTGAATGTGGGGCAAGGCAGGACTCTGGGCGCTTGTTGGTGTGTACTAACCTGAGCAAAAAAATGGCTCTGAGCACTATGGGACTCAACATCTTAGGTCATAAGTCCCCTACAACTGAGAACTACTTAAACCTAACTACCCTAAGGACATCACACACACCCATGCCCGAGGCAGGATTCGAACCTGCGACCGTAGTAGCCTCGCGGTTCCGGACTGCAGCGCCAGAACCTAACCTCAGCAAACCCTATGACATGGAAGACTTGTTTGCAGCGAATAACCATTCCATTCTGGGTGCTGCATATTGGACACACAAAGTATGAAATTCTCTGTAATTAATGTTAGACTTTAGTTTTTATTATACTGAATTTTAGTATTCTTCAGACTTGGGAAAAAAATTCACACATTAGTACAGCGCTGATAGTTTATACATCGCGTTTGCTTTTTAAGCAGGTTTAGTTGACGTTAGCAGTGATGCACATCAGAAGGGATAGATTCAGTGATTAAGAATAGGACATGTGTGTGGGTCACCGATTACAGTGAAAGGGCGACACTACGACGGTATGCCGGGCTGTTCCTGCAGGGGCGGCAAACTGATCACAGCACTTTTGCAGCTGTACATAGACGCCTACGAGAAATCGGCCTCTTAAATATTAGAACCGTTGCATGTTACAGTAATTTTCATTATTTTATCAAGCTATTTTCATAGAAACAAAGGTAACTGGGGTAGCAAACCGAATAAATCATAATTACATGATTACTCGGCAACAAGCCGCTGGAGACCGTGGGTAGCTATTACTAAAATACACTACTTGCCATTAAAATTGCTAGATCACGAAGATGACGTGCTACAGACGCGAAATTTAAGCGACAGGAAGAAGATGCTGTGATATGCAAATGATTAGCTTTTCACAGCATTTACACAATGTCGGCGCCGGTGGCAACTCCTACAACGTGCTGACAGGAGGAAAGTTTCCAACCGATTTCTCATACACAAACAGCAGTTGACCGGCGTTGCCTGGTGAAACGTTGTTGTGATGCCTCGTGTAAGGAGGAGAAATGCGTACCATCACGTTTCCGACTCTGATAAAGGTCGGATTGTAGCCTATCGCGATTGCGTTTTATCGTATCGTGACATTGCTGCTCGCGTTGGTCGAGATCCAATGACTGCAAAATATGGAATCTGTGGGTTCAGGAGGGTAATACGGAACGCCGTGTTGGATCCCAACGGCTTCGTATCACTAGCAGTCGAGATGACAGGCATCTTATCCGCAAGGCTGTAACGGATCGTGCAGCCACGTGTCGATCCCTGAGTCAACAGATGGGGACGTTTGCAAGACAACAACCATCTGCACCAACAGTTCGACGACGTTTGCAGCAGCATGGACTATCAGCTCGGACACCATGGCTGCGGTTACCCTTGACGCTGCATCACAGACAGGAGCGCCTGCGATGGTGTACTCAACGACGAACCTGGATACACGAATTGCAAAATGTAATTTTTTTGGATGAATCCAGGTTCTGTTTACAGCATCTTGATGGTCGCATCCGTGTTTGGCGACATCGCGGTGAACGCACATTGGAAGCGTGTATTCGTCATTGCCATACTGGCGTATCACCCGTCGTGATGGTATGGGGTGCCATTGGTTACACGTCTCGGTTACCTCTTGTTCGCATTGACAGCACTTTGAACATTGGACGTTACATTTCAGATGTGTTACGACCCGTGGCTCTACCCTTCATTCGATCCCTGCGAAACCCTACATTTCAGCAGGGTAATGCACGGCCCCATGTTGCAGGTCCTGTACGGGCCTTTCTGGATACAGAAAATGTTCGACTGCTGCCATGACCGGCACATTCTCCAGATGTCTCACCAATTGAAAACGTCTGGTCAATGGTGGCCGAGCAACTGGCTCGTCACAATACGCCAGTCACTACTCTTGATGAACTGTGGTATCGTGTTGAAGCTGCATGGGCAGCTGTACCTGTACACGCCATCCAAGCTCTGTTTGACTCAATGCCCAGGCGTATCAAGGCTGTTATTACGGCCAGAGGTGGCTGTTCTGGGTACTGATTTCTCAGGATCTGTGCACCCAAATTGCGTGAAAATGTGATCACATTTCAGTTCTAGTATAATACATTTGTCCAATGAATACCCGTTTATCATCTGAATTTCTTCTTGGTGTAGCAATTTTAATAGCCAGTAGTGTAGAAGGCATCAGCGAACAGTCTCTGTAAGATGGGAGGTGGATTGATAGTATACTACACTGTGTGTGTCAGATATGTTTTAGTGTTGCTCAGCTGCAGTATGGAGTGCTCTGTGCAGCTTAAGGCAGCTTTAATCGCCCGGGCTACTGGCCCACTTGCACAGTGCGGTACGCGGAACGTTGCGCTTCGGATAAGCAGAAGGAGGTCGCGTCTTCCCCAGCCGACGAGATACCGGCGGGCGGAATTCGCGGCCAGACCACAACGCATCCGCGCAGCCGTAATCGAAGACCGACAGTCCGACACAGGCGGTCGCTCCGGCAGCAGCGAGCATTCAACAGCACGGAATCCCGATCTGAGGTAAGGCGGCAGCCGCGCGCTTGCTCTGCTCTGTAGTGCCGCACATACACTGCGTCCCAAGAGAACACAGGGCGAGCCAAAGCATACCACCGCATTTCTCGTGAATGGCATACTGCCCTCTCAACTGCCCACGCGCCTGTTGAACGGTACTCGTTTCATTCCATCCTGCAAACGAAAACATAGCCCTTTTGTGTCGTCATGACAAGCAGTCATCCGATATATCAACTGCAGCGTCGACAAACACAGTTGTCATGTTCCTTGAAAGTTTCTAAGGATCTGACACAACCAGTCGGCGTTTTCTTTTTACTTCCGAAACCCGATTTAGTTGTTAACAAGCTCTCGTTTACGCAACCCAATGAAAAGCTTTGTGAGTGTGATGAGAAACAGTCACTGCGGTCACTTTGAGAAGCTGTAAACAGTGTGGAAGTGGTTTCTGGCTGTCATGTTGTAATGGTTCTTTGTTTACGTGACCATTACGGCACTGCAACCCCAGTTCTCGATGCCAGTAATATCGAACTATTTTTATGCGAAGTAACAGACATATTCTTGTGACAATATTCACATTTGGTTTTATTAATGTATAGGTTCTCCGATGTATCGATATATTACAGTGATATGGTTCTTGTGTGTATTCATTTCTGTGAGACTGTCATAATCTTTGACTTACTTGTAACCGTTTTGGTGCGAATGCGCACAGAGCAGTCTTTGTTTCACTTTGCAGAAGTTGTTATTTCGCTTTGTAAAAGAACAGTCAAGTCTTGTGTTTGGTTAAAGTGGAGATTAAATATATGAAGATTGATGCAAAATTGTTTTCTTGATGATGTGACAATTAAGAAAAAGAATATGCGAATTTACAAGAAGTTCAATAAAAATGAGGATCGTGAACACCAAGTCAAAAATTATTTCTACCATACCATTGTTCTGATGTGGGATTGTTTGATTATTAAGAATTTTCTGAAAAACGAATTTGTTAGGTCTTCAAATATTGCTAAAATACAGATCTGGACCTTCTAGCAATAAAAGTGGAATGACCCTAGAATCAACAAGATGAGCCATAACAACTTCGACGAAATCTACGTGGGAATCCATTCAAGATAACTGCCAAAATTAATGACTTTTTTACAGTGACTTCATTATTTCCATTCTGACGATACCATCCACAGTCAATAACTTTGTTGTTGCTCGATAAAGCGAACATATGCTGCGTGAGCAACATTATTAATCTGATTTCTAACCTACTTTGCATGTGGTGGTACTGTTAGAATGTGACCCTGCAGTGGTGATGTACAGGGTGGCAATTATTGAATTACACACATCAAAAAAAGTTTTTCGTCACCCCAGTTCCCAGAACTACTGAAGAAAGACGTTGTCTTTGTATAGTGTATCACAGACACAGTCCCTCTGACTGTTCAGAGATGTCACTCACCCGCCAAAAGATGTAAACAATCATGCATGAGCAGCGCCTATTAGACGGAGATCCGACAGCCGATCAGTTCGAGTCATTCCACCAGGAAGGAGGTACACGGCTCGTGTTGTCTGTAGTTTAACCATGCCTAGATGGTCAATACTTCGGTTCAATCGTGTTCCTATTGTTACTTTTGTGCCAGGAAGGACTGTCAACAAGGGAAGTGTCCAGGCGTCTCGGAGTGAACCAAAACGATGTTGTTTTGACATGGAGGAGATACAGAGAGACAGGAACCGTCGATGACATGCCTCGCTCATGCCGCCCAAGGGCTACTATTGCAGTGGATGACCGCTACCTACGGGTTATGGCTCGGAGGAACCCTGACAGCAACGCAACAATGTTGAATAAGTCTTTTCGTGCAGCCACAAGGACGTCCTGTGACGAATCAAACTGTGCGCAGTAGGCTGCATGATGCCCAACTTCACTCTCGACGTCCAAGGCGAGGTCGATCTCTGCAAACATGACACCATGCAGTGCGGTACAGATGGACCCAACAACATGCCGAATGGACCGCTCTGGATTGGAACACGCTCTCTTCACCGATGAGTGGCAGTGTCGCATATGCCTTCAACCAGACAATCGTCGGAGAAGTGTTTGGAGGCAACCAAGTCAGTCTGAACGCCTTAGACACACTGTCCAGCGAGTGCAACAAGGTGGATGTGCATTGCTATTTTGGAGTTGCACTATGTGAGGCCGACGTACGCCGCTGGTAGTCAAGGAAGACGCCGTAACGGCTGTAAGATAAGTGAATGCCTTCCTCCGACCGATAGTGCAACCATATCGGCAGCATATTGTCGAAGCATCCGTCTTCATGGACGACAATTCGCGCCCCCATCGTGCACATCTTGTGAATGACTTTCTTTAGGATAACGACATCGCTCGACTAGAGTGGCCAGCATGTTCTCCAGACATGAACCCAATGGAGCATGCCAGGGATAGATTGAAAAGGGCTGTTTATCGACGACGTGAGCCACCAACCACTCTGATGGGTCTACGCCGAGTCGCTGTTGAGGAATGGGACAATCTGGACAAACAGTGCCTTGATGAGCTCGTGGACAGTATGCCACGACGAAAACAGGCATACATCAATGCAAGAGGACGTGCTGCTGGGTATTTGTGGTACCAGTGTGTCAAGAAACCTGGACCACCACCTCTGAAGGTCTCGCTGTGCGGTGGTACAATATGTAATGTGTGGTTTTCATGAGCCATAAAATGGGCGGAAATTATGTTTACGTTGAACTCAATTCAAATTTTCTGTACATGTTCCGGAACTCTCAGAACCGAGGTGATTCGAAACTTTTTTTGATCTGTGTAAGTCGTAGGGTCAGTATTACCTCAAGTGTTCCAACATTTCCACGGAATCCAAACTGATCCTCCGTGAGGTCGGCTTTTACCAGTCTTTCCATTCGTCTTTAAAGATTTCGTGTTAGTATTTTGCAGTCGTGACTTATTAAACTGATATTACGTAATTTTCACATCTGTAAACGCCTGATTCCTTTGGGATTAGAATTATTATATTCTTCTTGAAGTCTGAGGGTATTACGCCTGTCTCATACATCTTTCTCACCAGTTGATAGAGTTTTGTCAGAGCTGGCTCTCCCAAGGCTATCAGTAGTTCTAATGGAGTGTTGTCTACTCTAGGGGCCTTGTTTCGACTGAAAGGCCTTTCAGTTCTTTGTCAGATTCTTCACGCATTATCATATCTCCCACTTCATCTTCATCTACACCCTCTTCCATTTCCATAATATCCCCCTCAAATACATCGCCCTTGTATAGATCCTGAATATATTCCTTCCACCTCTCTGCTTTCCCTTATTTGCTTAGAACTGATTTTCCATCTGAGCTCTTGATATTCATACAAGTGGTTCTCTTTTATCCAAAGGTCTCTTTAATTTTCCTATAGGCAGTATCTATCTTACCCCTAGAGATATATGCCTCTACATCCTTACATTTGTCCTCTAACCTTCCTTGCTTAGCATATTTGCACTTCCTGTCGATCTCATTTTCGAGACGTTTGTATTCCTTTTTGCGTACTTTATTTATTGTATTTTTATATTTGTTTCCTTTCATCAATGAAGTTCAATATCTCTTCCGTAACCCAAGGATTTCTACTAGCCCTCGTATTTTTGCCTACTTGATCCTCTGCTGCCTTTACTATTTCATCCCTCAAAGCTATCCATTTTTCTTCTACTGTATCTCTTTCCCCCGTTCTTGTCAATCGTTTCCCAATGCTATCTCTGAAACTCTCTACAACCTCTGGTTCTTTCAATTTATCCAGATCCCATCTCCTTAAATTCTCACCTTTTCGGAGTTTGTTCAGTTTTAATCCACAGTTCATAAGCAATAGATTGTGGTCAGAGTCCACATGTGTCCCTGGAAATGCCTTACAATTTAAAACCTGGTTCCTAAATCTCTGTCTTACTATCATATAATCTATCTTAAACCTTCCAGTGTCTCCAGGTCTCTTCCACGTATACAACCTTCTTTCATGATTCAAGAAGATCTGTACTAGTCAAATGTCGTACTACAGTTATTTGGCTTGTTTCTTGCGCAACGAGGACTAAGTGCACTTGACTATTAGGTTTGCTTACTGCCAGCAACGAAGTACTATATTGCGTTAAAGACGCTTCAATAACGTTCCAATCTAACGTTTTTCGTATCTCCTGCCTCACGGCTTCGCACTTTTACCACACAATAGGGTACGTGCGAGTGCAGCAGATTTCGTGTAGAACTACGTCCATATTCGATTGCCAGCCCCTGACAGTTCCAGGTTTTCTGAAATAACATCACTGTATCTTGTTAACAAGTCCGTAAGCTCGGTTCTTTGCATTGGTTTGACGCAATGGGATTGCAATACCTTTTTTAGAAATGCGATTCATGCTAGTTTCCACATTCGTGTCACTTGTGCATGATTTCAGACCATGGAAATAGTGGTACTGTACGTCATTAATATTACAGAAATTTCTTCTGTATATTCCTCACCCTGTTTCTATGGCCATAGTTTTTAACTGGTTTCGTTTTTAACAGTTCCAAAATGAATTCTTTGCCATTAACTGTCAAAATCCGCTTTTCATGAGAGAGGTCAATTACACTGTTCCCCTCACTCAGAGGTCAATTACACTGTTCCTCTCACGCAAAAACTCTAGCCATATTATGTAGGATGCAGATAGTCTCTTCGCTAAAAGTAATGTGCACTTAATTTCTCTGTTTCCTAAATTTAACTTGACCCGTGTCTGCCATTTAACATTACAGGATTTCGCGCCAACAACTCCTGAAAACTCCTGAAATCCTGTAGTTCTGCTCCAGCAAGGTGGGCGTCTCCTTTGTCTCACTGATTTTATTGCAAAAGTTAATATCCATAACAATAGTCATGGCACCTGTGTCCACCAGAACAACAGTAGCAATTCCTTCCATTATCACACTGACAGCTGCGCGTGCACTATCTCTTCCATATGGCCTTTACATGCCTCGATGTCACTACATAACTCTTCTTAAGTATCTGATCCATCATTGTATTCTAAGGTGCTTGCATTGCTATCATATCTATTGCTTTCACCCTCTCCTACAACATGCATCAGGATACTGGATAAGGTCGCGTCTTGTTTGTTGTCTATTAGGGGCTGGTACAGTGTAGCTATCCATCACCGCCGCTATTCCGAAATCTTGGTTGAGGGGTCGTGACCAGTTTTGGTTGCCGTGTTGTGCCCATTTCGCGTTATTTTCAGGATTGGGCGTACGCCTGGCTCTTGTGTTTAAGTTGTTCATATGGGGTGGACCCGTGTTATTTACGCGGTTTACGACCCCATGCGTTACCTCGGTTTCCAAATGTTCAAATGTGTGTGAAACCTTATAGGACTTAACTGCTAAGGTCATCAGTCCCTAACCTTACACACTACTTAACCTAAATTATCCTAAGGACAAACACACACACACACCCATGCCCGAGGGAAGACCCGAACCTCCGCCGAGACCAGCCTCACAGTCAATGACTGCAGGACCAGCCGCACAGTTCATGACTGCAGCGCCTCAGACCGCTCGGCTAATCCCGCGCGGCTGGGGTTTCCATTATCAGCTGACAGTTACTATACCTGGGGTTGCATCTGCGGTCATTCTTCTTTCTCTTGTTATATTGGAATATAGAGCATCACCAGTTGTGAAGTAATTTTTCATTCCCATCAGAATAAAATTTGGAAAAAGTATTTAGATATAACAAAAGCGGATGCAATGCATTTAGGAATGGTGCACCCTGGGAAAGTACGTTACAAGTGCGATGGCACGATGCAGTTATCAGAGTAACAAACATCACATACATACATCTTTACGTAGTTTTGCTTAGCAATGCAGTGCCATCGTAGAATGTATCAGACCATGGAGGCTATTACAAATCTTAGTTTTTTGAAAGCTTGTATGACCATGGGGACATTGCGTTAATTTCCACATAATAAATGTGGTTACAAGTATAAATTCAGACTCCAAGAAAAGAACTTTGGATGTAAATAATATGTAGACAACATGACATGACAAAGAAACTGACATAGAAATTAGGGGTCTACAAATGATTTGCAGACACTATTTTATCAAAATATGAATTATTATTAGCTAAGGATAACAAAACACAAGCTGTTTTTTCTATGACAAGATGAGCATAAGTAAGTCATACCAGAGGAATTCTGGATAATTATACGGTATTTTGTTTTAGAAAATTTGAAACTATTACACATTTTAGTCTAACTATTTTGTTACAATGTTTATGCACTACAGAGTATTCTTTGTCCTTTACATATATTACAGGTTTTATACGAAGATATTTTTCACTATACATTGTTTGACTTTTCTTCAAAAGTTACACAAAATGTGACATGTTTTATTTTCTTATGATACGTTTCAGCGTTATTCACTGTCTTGTGGTTGTAAAAAGCTTTTGCTTTATTATCTTCTCAAATTCATTAAACAGTTTTTAGTTCTAGGCGACGACTTCTGCTTCTGGTGTATCTGTCCAGAGCTGGACTTGTTAATGATAATGCAGATCGACTGACTATTGTCAGAACACTTGCTCGCACATATCACTGTATTGTAACAACTGCTCACGTGAGTATGTTTTCCGTGCTATATTGCTGGTTTTTCTAACTCTCACAGTGAGCCCTTATGGCAGAAAAGTAATGCACATGCTCACGGACGTAGGTGTACTGGTGACTCGAAAAATAGTGGCAGAGGCGGACAAGAGTTCCAGGTTCTCCTAGCCTCGTCCACCTAGCGAGCCGGATGAATCTATGGAAATTTTTAACACGTTAAATGCGAACCCTTCTCGATAATCGTGGGGTTCTTTAGTTCAGGAATTACGGACTGTGCTGACATGAGAACGTTGTCTATTGATAGTCTTCATGAATACAGCAAGATTCACATTTGACTGAAATAAAGGGTTCAGTAAATCTGTTGGAAAATTAGTGTGCGAAAACCTTGAGATTTGAACAATGTTACCCTCCGCAGATGTAGAAGATGTAATACTTAAGTAGACCTTTCCACAAGCGGGTACCCAATACCTGTAGTGGGGGAGGTGGCTTCAATCCGTAGTGGAAGTTTTCCCACATCGAGAGGATACGTAATGCGATTAAGACGTGCGCCACTTAGGTTGTCTGATACAAGCAAGGGTTTCTTGCAAATGTTAACGCGCACTTGTTAATGTTTGTTGTTGTGGAATCTGCCATTTCAAGAAGCGCTCTTGGCGCTCTTATTCCCATTGGCAGCGCCATATGCTAGCTACATTTCAGCCATTTCAACAAAAGGATAACTCCCCATAATCGCACATATTGCTGAGTGGTGACCTTTGACAGTTATCGTATATGTATGACATCGTCTTTGTTTAAGTATGATGTTATAAGCATCAACTGGCCTAGTGTTTCCTGCAGATGAACTCGGGGTCGTGATATTCTCAAGACTGTATTTGGCAATATCCTGTATACGTCATATAACACTCTACGCTGGGGCGGGATGGAGGAAGGAAGATAGCGATCTAATGTTCCGTCCACGATGACGTCACTAGAGGCAGAGCAAAAATTCGATTACGATCGAGAACACCAACAATTCTCTTAATTTACGAAATACACGGACAACAAGTCCACTGCGATCACCACTTAACGACCTCGTTCGGAAATTATTGTACTGTCCTGTGGTCAGCAGGAAAGAACTAACAATCCAGTGTGTTCAGACTGGATTACAACTAAAACGCCTTCTTCGCGTGCACTAATTTCCAAATGCAAGAACAACAAGGAGCACTACAATTCATGTGGTGACAAAAGCCAGATAAGAGTACAAGACAATGAAAAGAAAATAATAACCCAAATACTATTCTACACAATTACAATGATACAACTTTCTACTGAAAGATATGGTGGGTGTCTACTAGGCAAGAGCCGGCGTAGGTACTGGCCGTAACTGTCCTAACTGTAGGTACACATTGCCGGTCTGACTCTGCTGGCGTGCTTATAGCGAGTGCTAAACGTAGTCACATTAGTTTCAATTGGGGAATCTCAGTCACATGACTTTTCACGAAGTAGTGCCGTATTTCTGCTAGGTACACATTGCCGGTCTGACTCTGCTGGCGTGCTTATAGCGAGTGCTGAACCTAGTCACATTAGTTTCAATTGGGGAATCTCAGTCACATGACTTTTCACGAAGTAGTGCCGTATTTATGCGGAAAGTATATTGATGTTTACATCAACTGGCGACGTTTTAATCTGAGCCCTTGAAGAGAGGTCTTCAGCCCACCTTGCTTGTCTGTCGTGCGGGCCCTCTAACTGATAAGGGGACGCTGTGATAATTATTCCTGTCTTTATTTCTTCAGATCGTAGGAATAATTAAAAATATTTTTCTTTAAATTTATGTAATTTAGATTTATTTAATGCAGAGGCCTATTTGCCGATAACATTGGTTAGAAATCAGTTAAGGGGAGTTAGAACGGAACTTTTTTTCCACGTTTTCGGATTTTTATCTCATTATAAAATTTGCAATACTCTGAATAAAATTATATATATATATATATATATATATATATATATATATATATATATATATATAATCACTTATAAACTCATATGGAAAGTATTTTTTTAATATAATCTACACCAGTTGAAAATGTGAAAATAGTTATGTGCATTACTTCAAGATCTAATAAAATCGGTAACTTTTGTATAGAAGGCTGTGTATTGCTGTGTTATAAAGGTTAACTTACGTGTTAGCCATGTCCAGAAGAGGATAGGCACCAGGTTGAGGAAGTTGAAACAAAGTCTGAGAGACAACAAACTTTCTGATCTTAAAACCACAAGAGACAGGGTGACAGACAAAATGATTGATGAACAATAAGCAGTATTATGGGATGACCATTAAAAAATACTGGGGATTTGTTGAAAATGAAGCAGGGGGTATGTGCTACCTTCTTCCACAGACTGTCAACTGAGGAAAAACTAGTACACCACCTTTGCCCTCCTGGACCTGATTCATGGTGCAATTACTGCAATGCCCAGTACTCAAACAGTTCACACAGCCATAAACATTCCAGCCTAGTAGCAGTCATGGATATCATAAAACCTATTTACAGAGACCTGGAAAATCCCGAATTACTGAAGAAGTGTTTGCATGGTAAGACTCAAAATCCCAATGAGTCGTTCAAATATTTTATATGGACTCGCTTCCAAAAAAGTTTTTGTTGGAATGAAGATACGAAAGAGGGGGATCACTGATGTTGTTATTGCTTTAAATGATGGCAACATTGGTAGGGTGAAAGTGCTACAGCATATGGGAATTAATCCTGGAGCGAACTGCATAAGAGGACTTAAACAGATGGCCAATGTTTGCATTGATAAGGCAGAGTATGCAGCACAGTTGGCCACTAAGGAGTCCAGAAAAAAGAAGAGTAGAACATTCAAATTTTCTGGGAGTAATAACATACATATCCTTAGTCTACTGAACTAAAAGAAGAACATAATGTTATGTATAAGTAAAATTATGTAGGATAATGTACAGAAAAAGTACACAAAATTTTAACTGTCTGTTTAAAAACTGAATTTCAGAAAGCAGTGGCTGAAATGCATTTACTGTAGTTCAGTAGACTCCGAACATACAGTTCAATGTCCTGTAAAAGTTTCATGTTAATGGCTGCAGTGGTTCCTGAATTACAGGGAAGCCAAATCACTAAATTTAACATTGTCGGGATAGGGCGATCCAACTCCACTTAAGGTGCAACTGCTTAAAGTTTTTGACATTTTTCTCTTTTAGAAAGCTAAGATTCTCTTAATGACATCACTGCAAGTATGATGTCAATAATACGATGTCTCGCTAAAACGTAACTTTGAAAATGTATACTCAAGGCCGAATCTATAAAGGTTTCTGGGTGAGGGTCAGTTTTGATCTCCAGAAAATCAATGTAGCTGACGAATTCACTATATTGTGTAACACTTGACCTAGGGGCGAGACACATTTGACAACACCGCTGAGAACCAAATACTGACGTGATTATCGCTCTTCGATCAAAGATATTAATCGTATGTTGTACATAAAGAGTATTTATTTCTGATGGTTTCGTTTTGTATAGCTACAGGAAACTAAGGAGAAGAAACCTTTCAGATTCCTCAAGTAACTTCTCTACATCATAAAAACATCAAAATTGTCAAACATCAGAACGATTCCCAGCACACTGCCCTAGAATACTAGGTAAATGGAAAGAGAAATTAAAAAAAACTTAATATTGTCATGATTATCCTTATAACCACTACGGTAGGCGTAGAGAACACATCGTTCGCCAGTTAGTAATTCACGGCCAATGGCGTTCGCGGCCGATGTATGTGCGAACTGCAGACGATCGCCGCGTCATGTAAGACTTCCAGACATATACTGAGCATGATCCAAACATACCGTCATGGATTTAGGAGCCTTTCTGTGTGGACGAAAATTTCAACATTTCCCAGATTTTAAAACCGTTGTTGCTCAACACTAAAGAAGCTATCGGCGCAGAGAATAGAAGAGGTACACATTTGTAATGTCTGGTTGGGTAGAGCATTCAACAACTTTGGTCTGGGCATGGTCCAACTGGAGGGTGTATACGCCTGCATTGTTCAGATCTATGAACAGACTTACTTATTGACACATGTGAAGAGCTACAGTTTAACACGTACTCTAAACCAAGATGCAACACAGCGTTTGATATATTAACAAAATTTGTCAGAAGTGAAACCAAATGAACCTAACTCTGACCTTGAATCGAAACAAAAATCGAATGCACCAATGAGCCACCGGGACACGTCTTTGTGTAGTTTTTGGAGAATAAGCATCGTCAGGACTGCTGTCAAATAGCTTACATAGCTAAATAAACTAATCAAAAGGCACCTTTGTAATAAGTAGGAAAACACTTCACAACAGACTGATTGTTCCTTTCCACCAGTTTTGATAGTTGGGAGTAACGGCGTTCGAAATGGGAGTTGGTATCAACAAATACGACACACAGAGGTCGTTTATCCCCTCCCAGGTGAAGCGCATTTGCCAGGTCTCTCACCCATTGAAAACATTTGGTAATAATTTGCCACCACTCGTCAGCCACTGCAGTCGATTAACTCTGTCATGAAGCATGGAATGACGTAGCCGTGTTCTTTCAGCCAGTTTGATTGCTACTTGATTCCCAGTCGGGTCAGAGCCATTGCTGCTGCTTAGGTGGGAAGTCCATATACTAAATCTCGTACTCTTTACATCCCATAATAACCTAAAAATTTAATCATTTATTCTTCCCACAATACAGTATACACGCAATAAATAAAATTTCGTATTCAAAGCTCTTGATGTTGTAATTCAAATGGTCTTTAATGTTCATATATTGTGCGTGTAAGCTGCTCTTATTCATGGGAGATAAACATTTGTTTCTTGCAATAGCAATATTGTGATCGCTGCACGCTATAGACTACTCGAGCAGAGGTGAATATGGTACTTCTTCTCCTCTGAAACTCGTGTTGAACGTGGTCCACGTGTTTAACTGTCGCAGATTTCTGATGAGATGGAAACAGAAGCTATTCAGAGGGCTAATGAAATGCTGTTGAAATCTCACAATGAAAAGCAAAATCTCTTTCGAAGCATGTTATTCGCTTTGTTTAAACGATTTGCTCCTGATACTACTGCTCTCATAAAGGGAGGTAGATACAGATAGTAGAAATCTAATTATCAAGGATACATAAAGGAAAAAGTAAGGGTGCAATTTTAAGTAATTGGGAAGCACTTACTTTTATCCACCCTATATTCACAGACCAGCAAGCCTGAAGTGTCTGGTGTACTGAAATTGGTTTATGTGAACTACGAATAGCGTGTAACGTATCATACGAACACAAACTTTAGGACCGAGTGAATTACATTGAACAGACCTCAGCTACATAATATGTTCGAGAAGAAGCGACTTTTCGAGAAGCTAAATTTTCTAAGCTTGTACTTCCAAAGATTAACAGGTTGTTACTGCCCCTTTTTCGTTTTTGGACCTAGAAGCAGTATAATAATCACAGTCACAGGCCCTACATCTATATCTACAGGACTACTCTGCAATTCACATTTAACTGCCTGGCAGAGGATTCTTCGAACCACCTTCAAATTGTTTCCCAGCTGTTCAAAATGTTCAAATGTGTGTGAAATCTTATGGGACTTAACTGCTAAGGTCATCAGTCCCTAAGCTTACACACTACTTAACCTAAATTATCCTGAGGACAAACACACACACCCACGACCGAGGGAGGACTCGAACCTCCCCCGGGACCAACCGCACAGTCCATGACTGCAGCGCCCCTGACCGCTCGGCTAATACCCACGGCTCCCAGCTGTTCCACTCCATGACAGTGCGTGGGAAAAATGATCTATCCGTATGAGCTCTGAGTCCTCTTATTTTATTACGATGATCATTTCCCCCTACATTGGTCGGCGACAATAAAATATTTCCGCATCCAGTGGAAGAAGTTGGAAATCTTGTGAAAATAATGGAAAATGCCTTTGTCTTAATTATTGCTAACCCAACTCGCTTATCATGTACGTAACACTCTCTCCTCTATTTTGTAAAAATACAGAACTATCTGCCCTTCTTTGGACTTTATCGATGTCCTCCGTCAATCGTAACTTTTAAGGATCCCATATCGAAAAGCAATATTATAACAGAGGACGGAAAAGCGTAGTGTAGGCAGCCTCCTTAGTAGTTCTGTTGAATCTCATAAGTGGATACCAATAGAACGCAGTCCTCACAATGTTGTCTATGTGAACATTCCAATTTATGGTACTCATAATTAAAAACCTTAGGTATTTAGCTGAAGTAACAGTCTGTATATTTCTGTTTTCTGTCGTGTAACCGGAATGTTATGAAATTTCCTTTAGTATCCATGTGGATGACCTCAAATTTTTCGTTATTCAGAGACAATTGCCACTTTTCGCATCATACCGATATCGTGTATCAATCATTTCGCGATTGGTTTTGATTTTATGGTGACAGCATTACCCGAAAAAAGTCTAATAGGGCTGCTCCGATTGTTACATAAATCTTTTATACAGTTTAGGAACAGCAGAGGCCCTATCTCACTTCCCTGGGGAACGTCCGATACCACTTCCGTTTTATTCGATGATTTTCCTCTGACGGCTACAAACCGTGGACGTTCTGACAGGAAATCACGATTCTAGTTTCACAACTGAAGCGATACTACCTAGGCACGCAATCTGATGAAAAGTCTCTTGCGAGCAGCGGTATCAAAAACCTTTTGGATATCTAGAAACCGAACATCAGACTGAGATCTCCTGTCGATAACGATAATTACTTCGTGTGAATAAAGAGCTAGTTGTTTCACAAGAACGATATTTTCTGAATCCGTGCTACGTGTCATTAGACCGTTACATTCGGGGTAATTCACATTATTCGAATACATTATGTGTTCCAAAATCCTAATGCAAATTGTCTTCAGCGATATGGGTCTGTAATTTATCGGATTACTCCTATTTTCTTTCTTGAGTATTTGTGTGACTCGTGCAACTTTCAGTTGCTTCGTACGGATCTTTCGTGGAACGAGCGGTTATGGATGACTACTGAGCTCTCTCCATCAGATTACATCCTGATGTATGTTTTTCTGTTACTACTGGAGAATCAGCGTCTTTTTCATTTAATGAACCAGTGCTGTTGCGAGGGAAGCAAATTCAATGTTTCCTAAACACGTCTGTGCTGCCTGTTACTACATAACATTAATGCATGTCGTTTTATGGACAGAAATCGTGCGTATGATTTCAAAGTATGAAGGTCAGGCAGAGAATCGTTAACGATTTAAATCATTAGACTGTTTCTGAGGTGCTTCATAGAATATCATTTAAAGTCATTTACGGTCTGTGATCTTATGTAACCTTCCGTTTTTAAAGCAATTGTGTAGAAAGTTACACGTCGTATTTCTCCGAGAAGACGCCTTTCTTGCAGTTCCTGTGCATGAGACATCTGACGGTTTCTTCTTGGTATCTCTCTTATCGCGCAGATGTTACCGACAAGAGAGGATACGTTACCACATCCTTCAAACCACAAGTGCAGGAAGGACGAACTTCTTTCGTGGAAACAGCTGCTTTGGTGTTCTCGGATGGTACCGAATCAGTTTAATAGCTATGCAACAAATTCCTACGGACACCGTTGTGCGATGTTTAATGTGTCACACGTTATAGTCAATTATCTTCGTACGTTTCTACTCTTTCAGTCTGCGTCTTGTGTAACAGATCTGGAGACCCTCACTCCAACAATTCAGTTGCCAGATTTTTTTGTGTATCAAACCTAAATGTCCGACGTGTCTATAAGAAACGTTGTACCACCTGCAACCGCGTAATACAGTGTAATAACAATGGTCGTAAAAACACGTTGGCCGGCAGGGACAGGAAACGAGGATTGCGCTTTTCGATAACAACCGCCACGAAAATTGATCTAGTAATTGAAATTCAACATGAAAGAAGTTCTAGATCATTACTTCAAACGATCATTACTCCAGACTTGCTTATGAGAAATCCCTTTGAGAAAACGACGTCCTGGTTCCGCTTTGTCATTTATTTGAATTTTTCAATTGAACATAAAAATGGGCGTATACGCTAAGGTGACAAAAATCGTGGGATACCTCCTGATATCGTGTTGGACTTCCTTTTGACAGGCGTAGTGTAGCAACTCGAAGTGGCTTGGAAGAAACAAGTGGTTAGTGGTCCCCTGCAGAAATATTGAGATGGCGCACTGTCATCCGTAAAAACTCCATCGTTGTTTGGGAACTGAAGTCCATGAATGACAGCAAATCGCCTCGAAGCAGCCGAACATAACCATTTCCAGTCAATGATCGGTTCATGTTGACCAGAGGGCCCAGTCCGTTCCATGTAAATACAGTCCACACCATTATGGAGCCACCACCAGCTTGCACAGTGATTTATTGACAACTTGGATCCATGGCTCAGTGGAGTCTGCGCCAGACCCGAACCCTACCACAGCTATTATCAACTGAAATCTGGACTCATCTGACCAGGCCACGGTTTTCCGGGCACCTAGTGTCCAATCGATATGGTCACGACCCCAGGAGAGGTGCTGCAGGCGATGTCGTACTGTTAGTAAAGGCACTCCCGTCGATCCTCTGCTGCTATAGCCCATTAACGCCGAATTTCGCCACACTGCCCTAACCGATACGTTCGTCGTACGTCTCGCATTGATTTCTCCTGTTATTTCACGCAGTGTTGCTTGTCTGCTAGCACTGACAACTCTACGCAAACGCCGCTGCTCTCGGTCGCTTAATGAAGGCCATCGCCAGTGCATTGTCCATAGTGAGAGGCAATGCCTGAAATCTGATATTCTCGGCATATTCTTGACGCTTTGGATCTCGGAGTATTGAAGCCTCTAACGATTTCCGGAATGGAATGCCCTATGCGTCTTGCTCCATCTACCACTCCGCGTTCAAAGTCTGTTAATTCCAGTTGCGCCGACATAATCACGTTGGGAAACTTTTCACATGAATCACCTGAGTAAAAATGACAGCTCCGCCAATCCACTGACCTTTCATACCTTCTGCACACGCGATACTGCCGCCATCTGTATATGTGCATATCTCTGTCCCATGATTGTTGTCGTCTCAGTGTATGTGTTACATTTACTCGGGATCTTTTTTTTAATGCCATGTGGTCGAAATAGGTCAATAGTGACGTTTAAAGGTATTTATTCAAATACTGTAGAAGCTACATTATCACATGCATCAAAGATGTAGATCGTCGTCTTGGGATTGCACTCCGAAGCAAAGTAAAGTTTCCACAAGAGCTAACCTTTAGAGGATTTATAACGACAGAATCAAGATTAAAAATTCAAAAGCATTAGATCTCAAAAAGCCTCATTTTCCTGTCATGATGAGGAACAGTCGAAAACACATTCATCTCCTTGCGAGAGGAAGAAGACCGACTGTACTTGGATGTGATTAAATCCAGCAACAGTAATCCGAAGGAACCATTATGGTTTTACCAACATTTCTTATGTCATTTCATTAGTATT
This sequence comes from Schistocerca serialis cubense, assembly GCF_023864345.2. Taxonomy (NCBI): domain Eukaryota; kingdom Metazoa; phylum Arthropoda; class Insecta; order Orthoptera; family Acrididae; genus Schistocerca; species Schistocerca serialis. The sequence goes on along the minus strand of NC_064638.1, from coordinate 684,501,411 downwards.
TTTTGATAGAATGATATCTCAACGTTGATGAGGTGCAATTAGAGAAATTATTGTGAATTATTTTTTTCCATACCGACTTCCTGACGAAATGGCCTTTGAAACTAGGACTGAAATTTATATAAAAGTCTTGTTACGCTACAATGTACGTTACCAGCTTGTCACAGGATCATTTCAAGTACTTCTACGAAACAAAGAAAAATGCAACTGAAAACAGAACTATATTAAAGTAACTTTGCATGTATGAAAAGTGATTATTTTTGACAACTCCTATTTCTGTAATCAACTCCTGTATTAACCTATAAAACAGTACTGAGCCATTAACCCTACCTTATAGCTGTAACAAGAATTAGATCGATGTGGCGCACTATTTGCGACACAAGGCTCGTGTCTGGTCACGTAGATTTTGATTACCATGGTATCTTTCAGGTCTAAATCATTTCATGTCAATGGCGGGATGGTACTTTTGAATGCTGTCACGGATGATTTCTTTCTCCATCCCGGTCCATTCGCAGATAATGATGCGTTTGTAATAGTCTGAACGTCGCGAAACCATCTCTACATCTTTTTCTATTACAATAAGTTGGGTGTAATTTCTTTCTACAGCATTCCGCGTTTTTAGCAAGCAAAGGTCGTCGCCGAATGTTTTTGATGAGTACGGTGTCTCTGTCGTAGATTAGCACCGGAACTGAGGACGTTATGCTTAATATAAATAACTGCAATTATTTTATATAGCTGCAACTGATCATGTTTTATTTCAGTTATAAAACTGTCAGAAGATCACAGAGTTAGCCTTCCACTTTTTCTAATAAAAGTAACATCTGGTATCACAGCAAAACCGTTATAATTTAATGTGTGCTATTAGTTTCCGCTCATTTAAGCGCTTCAAGACGATAAGTAGCTTCTGAGATGATGTGGAATTTGGATTATATGGAATCAAACAGTAACAAGAAGTTTTTTTTATATAACGTATATAATTTTACTACAAAACTTTAAATACTTATTTTTATATAAAATGAATTAAGCTCGTAACGCATACCTCAAATAAGAAACGGTTACTAGCAATTTTTCTGTCACGTGATAAGCGTTGTCTCCCAAGAAAACCTGAAATAGTTGAGAAATTCAGAACTTCGTTTCAATTGAATTTTCTAGTCACCTACCCGTCCCTTACTCTTCTCAGTTCCTACATTAGTAAATTATCCAGTCCCGTATGTCTCCGTACCTGTTTAAGGTTATACAGTAAATTAGTCACCAGGTAACAACTTTCTTTCGCTTCTCTCCAGTAGACTTCTCTGCCTTTATTCTAACAATTAGCTGTGATCTTTGATACAGTTGTACAAGGAAACCCAACGCTATACTGTGCACCTACGTTCTTTTAATCTAATTACGATGATACTGTTTTTAGCCAAACCACGTTTATAAAATAAGAAGCTATCAAGACAGAAAAATGGTATTAACTTCCATTTGAGAATTTCGTTAATATGACCTTTTTTATCTTGAAGTCGAACCCTGTGCTCAAGTAGATTATCAGTTACATGGACGTTTCCCTTCTTATCGTTTAATTACAATCAGAACAGCCTTACAGTCGGAGACATTCCATGGACATTTTACCTACCATTTTGCTCTATGGCATGTTTTCAGTTACTTTGTAGTCGACTTTCCGCAGAAATTGAACAGTAATAGAATTCAATTACTTCATCGCTCACTGCCTTTTAATATCTACTTCTTATACGTGAATTCACGTTTCCTTCCATACAGACGTTTGGTACCTACAACTTCTATGACTAATTATTCTGACACTCCACTTCTCTCCAGCGTTCCAAAACATGATCTACAAATAAAGCGAGATTTTCTCTTACCTGATATTTTCCTCTGAGTAATAACTTTAGAAATGAGAAATTATTGTGAAATAAGGAAGCATTGGGTACCGCGGCTCTAGTAAACGTTTAATATCCCTTCGACTCGTCTGTTATTACCACAGAACAACTTTCTATTCGTGAAACGACTCTCTTAATGTGATAACTGCAACAGTCAATTGTTTGTCATACAGATTTTGATTACAACATTGTTTTCCTTCTCAGATCATACATTCTCTTACAGTTCTATTGGACTACCAGTGTCGTTCTGAGTCTCGTATAGCTCTGTTTCAGAACTGCAGCAGAGTAACTTCCTCTTGGACGTTACTGAACAATTTTCACCTCTCTGAGAAGCTTTCAGAATAATGTTACTCCAACTATGCCGCACTTTGCTGAATTAACACCGGTTTTGATGATAACGCCTTTCCAATCACTCAAAGCTGTATTTAGCCTTAGTATGTGATGTCTTAATCTGTTTTTATTTCATATTTTAAACTTAAAGAGACATGTTTTCCAGTAATGTGTATATTTCCTCATGTTGCTTTTGAATTATTTATTTAGTTTTGTCTTTTGCATGAGAAAACCCTACACACTAAGTAGCCTATAGCGATGATAATTACTTACGTTTACTGAAAATCAGACACTCATTTCGTCACGTCTTTAACTGAAAATAAATTTCTGTGACACGCCATTTGAATTAATTAAAAATTCTCTTCAAACTGTCTTTGCTGGATACTGTTAGCAGTTCGGAATCCAAGTACAGCTTTTTCGTCTGTGAATCATGGTTGCTCTCTTCGCTGTAGCTGACTATGCAAATACAGCTTTAAATGGTCATACCCATCTTCAATTGAATTTTCATATTGGTTTTCACAATTTAGGAGATAATCTAGTAGTCTTCTTCCCGGAAATCTGATTTGAACCTGTGCGTCGCTTGTGATGCGTGGATAGTAATCCGGTCACAGCTCATCTTAATATTCATTTTGTCTCATTTCACATTCACGTTTGCCTGACTAGGAAGTCCCTCGGTAACTGATAGATTGCTGTCATCTAGTCGACAAAGCAAAGTGATTTAATGTTTTTCTATGTTATTTCACTTATAACTAGCTGATCTAACTTCGCCTTTACCTCCTTCTCTCCCATTATAAGCGATAATTTACAATAGGTTTTAGCTTCGTAAAATGTGATCCTCTAAATCGCAAACATTTCTGCGCGGTTTTCTTTACGGTGTACTGCGGACCAACGCCTAACCTCATTCTGTGGTGAGCACCCAGTGTCCTACATTCCTGCCTAATAAGAATACTAGAATAAAAATACAACGAAATTTTTCTGTGCTTAGATTTAGCCTTTATTACTATCAAAATGATATAAGTGGCCAAAATGATATAAGTGGCTCGCCGTTGATAACTGCTAAACGCTCCGTCCTCAGGTGCACTTTAAGAGCCTAAAAATGTAGCTTGAGCAGGTAAGAAGTTTGCTTTACACCCAATGTGTGTAACGTTATGTCGCAAACATGCGTGAGGCATTGTGTGTCGCGCCATTTGTTGTGACAGCGATCGTCCCATCCGCAAAACACGTCGCTGTTACAGGAAATCGCAAAATCTACCGAAGAGACGCAATCAAGTATCCGGTATTTTCCACCACTTCCGATTCGGCTGCCGCAAGAAATATTTGCTACGTCACACGTTATCGTCATTTATGTCGGAAAGGTAATGGGTAACTTGTAAAGAAATCTAAGAAAAGGAATGAAAACGCAAGGCAAATACGTATTATATTATGTAGGCCAAATGTAACCCTTTTAGACGGAAATCAGAAATTCTTAAAATAACAATTACGTAATCCTCATTTACACTAAAACTCCTCAATTCTTTATTGGGTAAACTTTAATTCTTCTCGTCAGTTTTTGTCCTCTACTGCTCCTCTGAGCACCATCAATGGTTTCCATCATTTCCTTAAATCTAATTGGGTCACTTAAATTTTAACATCTTTTCCAACATCACGTCTCAAACATTTCGATCCTGTTCTGTTTTCGGGCAGCCGATGATCCATTTCTGTACATATCTGTGTTCCTGGCGCACGTTCTCAGTAATTTCGCCAAGCTAAGGCCTATATTTGGTACTAGTAAGCTTGAGGATTTGCCCAATGAGTTTTGCTACTACTAGCTGATGTTAAGGAGCATTTATCCTCTCTGATTTCTATTGCACATATTCTCCAGTAACTCTGACCTTCGCGTCTGTCCCAGGCATAGCATTCCAATTCTATATATTTATATGATTTTCACCTCATTAACATACTGTATAAGACGTTCTATTCCTCAATAAATTTTCTCCATCTCATCAGTTTCTGCCTGTGGCATTGGTCTGCATACGGAAAATATAATTGTTGATTTCGATTGTGTTGAAAACTATCCTAATCATGAAGGGTCTATCTCGTTATTCATAACGACTCCTACCGATGTTATGGCATTTTCAGATGTAGCTGACATTTCCCTATATCCATCTGAACAGATGTTCGATTTCACTTCATCTATCCTACTACATGTAGTACTAGGCTTTGAACTTCCGCTTTCAGATTTTCTATAGTCCCTACTACAGTGAGACTTAAGACGCTCTACGCTCCGAATCAGGGAATTTTACCAAATCATTAGTTTTTCAATCTTTTTCCCATGGTCACTTGCGCTGGTTAAAGGCTAAACAAATAAGGACGGACAAATATGATAGCGACGCATAATAGGCGAAAGCAGCATATCAACATGCTATGTATTGTAACTCAGAATTAGTAGTAGCATGTAAAAGAAATCAGCATAAACAAGTGTCAGAAGTAAAATCTACAAGAAAAAATAAATACATGAAAATTGTACATATAGAAGTCTGAGTGAATAAAGTGGGAGCCAAAAAAATACATCTGAACCCTGCAAAGTTAGATTGAGGCTGTAGAAAGCGAAACAGCCCGTTTCTGAAATGTGAGAGCGCGGTCCGACAATCGGAAACTCAGCTATGTCGAGAACTGTGTGCAGATATTCATTCACGCGGGCTTTGCGGCCTTGACTGCAAAGTTTAGAGGAGTTTTACTTTGTTACGAAATCTCATTGCGTGGAAGGTTGTGGGGTAATTTACGAAATTATTAGCTAAACTTATAGTTTATGAAGCTCGTATGTGATGCTGTAGGCAACAGCTCGATTATTAACACTATAAACGAATTACACTGAGCTGGCAAAAGTTATAGGAAAGCGGCATGCACATACAGATGGCATGGCATACACAAGATGCAAAAGGGGAGTGTGTTGGTGAAAGTGTCATCTCTGAGTGACACATGTGAAACGTTTTCCGACGTGCTTATGACCGCGAGACGGACATTTGGACACGGAATGGTAGTTGCAGCAAGGCGCGTGGGACACTACATTTCGGAAATCGCTAGGGAATTCAATATTCGGAGAGCCACAGTGTTAAGAGTGTGCCGAGAATACCACAGTTCAGGCATTACCTGTCACCACGGGCAACGTGGTGGCCAACGACTTTCATTTGACGGCCGAGAGCAGCGGCGTTTACATACAGTTGCCAGTGCTAACGGACAAGCAACAATGTATCAAACAGCCGCGTGAATGAATGTGGGACGTACGACAAACGTATCCTGTAGGACAGTGCGGCGAAATTTGGCCTTAATGGGCTATGACAGCAGATGACCGACGAGAGTGCCTTTGTTTTCACGACATCGCCTGCAGCGGCTGTCCTGGGTTCGTGACGATATTGGTTGGACCCTAGACGACTGGAAATCCTTGGCCTGCTCAGATGAGTCCCGATTTCAGTTTGTAGTGTAGTGTACATCTACATATACATCTACATCTATACTCCGCAAGCCACCCAACGGTATGTGGTGGAGGGCACTTCGCGTACCACTGCATTACCTCCATGTCCTGATCCAGTCGCGTATGGTTCGCGGGAAGAACGACTGCCGGAAAGCCTCCGTGATCTCTCGAATCTCTCTAATTTTGCATTCGTGATCTCCTCGGGAGGTATAAGTAGGAGGAAGCAATATATTCTGTAACTCGTCCAGAACCGCACCCTCTCGAAACCTGGACAGCAAGCTACACCGCGATGCAGAGCACCTCTCTTGCAGAGTCTGCCACTTGAGTTTGCTAAAGATTTCCGTAACGCTATCACGCTTACCAAATAACCCTGTGATGAAACGCGGCGCTCTTCTTTGGATCTTCTCTATCTCCTCTGTCAACCCGACCTGGTACGGATCACACACTGATGAGCAATACTCAAGTATAGGTCGAACGAGTGTTTTGTAAGCCACCTCCTTTGTTAATGGACTACATTTTCTAAGGACTCTCTCTGTCTCTCTCTCTCTGTAGTGTAGTGTAGTGGCAGTGTTCGAGTTTGGCGCAGACCAAAAGTTGGTGGTGGGTCCACAATGGTATAGGCTGTGTTTACATGGAATGGATTGGGTCCTGTAATCCGACTGCACTGATCACTGACTGTAAACGGTTATATTCGGCTGTTTGGAAAGCGTTTGCAGCTGTTATGGACTTTATTTCTAAGGATGACAATGCGCCATGTTACGGGGCCAGAACTGTCCACGATTGGTCTGAAGAACATTGTGGACAATTCGGGCGATTATTTTGGAACCCAGGTCTCTTAATATGAATCGCATAGAACATTTAATGGGACGTAGTCGAGATAGTTTGTGCAGAAAATGCCGCACTGGCAATACTTTCGCAATTATTGACGGCTGTAGAGGCAGCATAACTCACTATTTCTGCAGCGGACTTCCGATGACTCATTCTGCCCATGCCTTGTGGAGCTGCTACATTACCCAGGGGAAAGGGTGGTCCGTCACTGTATGACTGGGTATCCCATGACTTTTCTCACATCACTGTATGTCCAGCAAGATAATTTGTATTGTATTTTTATTGTATGTTAACCGGGGACCTAGAAACGACGGAGAGGCTCCGTCCCAGCCGCAGCCACAGTGGTCCACAACCCCACGACGACTACGGCTGTCCACTTCACCCCATCGCCGCCTCACACCGAACCCAGGGTTATTGTGCGTTTCGGCCCCCGTTGGAACCCCCAGGGAACGTCTCACACCAGACGAGTGTAACCCCTATGTTTGCGCGGTAGGGTAATGGTGGTGTACGCGTACGTGGAGAACTTGTTTGCGCAGCAATCGCTGACATAGTGTGTAACTGAGGTGGGATAAGGGGAAACAGCCCGCATTCGCCGAGGCAGATGGAAAACTGTCTAAAAAAACAGACTGGCCGGTTCACTGGACCTCGACACAAATCCGCCGGGCGGATTCGTGCCGGGGACCAGGCGCTCTTCCCGCCCGGAAAGACGTGCGTTAGACCGCACGGCCAACCGGGCAGACTCTGCACGATGATTTACTGCACGTCCCTTGTCACAAAGTTCGAAAACATTTGCGTTCTGTAACTTTCAGACAACATTTCGACCACTTTGTACCGCCTGGGGAGCCAGTAGATGCCCCCGTGAAGCCGGCATGCGGCTGTTGGTGCTACTGCAGCTGTTGGCAGCAGTGTGCGCGTCGAGGCTGGACCTGCCCCTGCAGCAGCCGCCTCCGGAGGACCCGTGCCACAGCGGCGCCGCGGTCGCCGTCCTGGCCGTCAAACAACTGCGCGTGGCGCCGCCCTGCTGCCCCTCCTTCCGCGGGCTGTTCGTCCACAGGAACCTTATTACGGATATTCCAGAGGACTGGCTGCTGCACTGTCCCCACCTCGAGGTAACTACTTTGTTGGTTTCCTGCTGTCTACTCACTGTGCTTTAGTTTGCGACTTTCATTTTTGCCATCTATTCCACCGCACGTATCCAGACACCCATATGATCCTGCACATGAAAATTGCTTGTTGACTTACTAGAAAAATTTCGCGAGAGATTTGTTTTTTCTTAATTTTTTACTGGGACACACAATTTATTTTATAGCACATTTTCACTGTTCTTCAGCATGTATACCTGTTTCTCAGTGATGACAGTCCAATAGCTTTTAACTTTAGTATTGCATCATAAATACCATCTGCAGCTACATCTAAATATACATCTACATGATCACTCTGCAATTCACAACTAAGTACCTGTCAGAGGGTTCATCAAACTACTTTTAAGCTATTTATTACCGTCCCACTCTCGAACGGAACTCAGGAAAAATGAGCACTTAAATATTTCTATGTGAGCTCTGATTTCTCTTATTTGACACTGAAGCGCCAAAGAAACTGGTATAGGCAAGCGTATTTAAATACAGATATATGTAAACAAGTATAATACAACGACAGGTAGAATACGACGCTGTGGTCGGCAACGCCTATGTATGGTAGCAAGTGCCTGGCGCAGTTGTTAGATCAGTTACTGCTGCTACAATGGCAGGTTATCAGGATTTAAGTGAGTTTGAACGGTGTGTTATAGTCGGTGCACGAGCGATGAGACACAGCATCTCCGAGGTAGCGATGAAGTGGGGATTTTCCCGTACGACCATTTCACGAGTGTATCGTGAATATCAGGTAAAACATCAAATCTCCGACATCGCTGTCACCAGAAAAGATCCTGCAAGAACGGAACCAACGACGATTGAAGAAAATCGTTAACCACGAGAAAAGTGCAGCTCTTTCGCAAATTGCTACAGATTTCAGTTCTGGGCAATCAGCAAGTGTCAGCATGCGAATCATCCAAAGAAACATCATCGATATGGGCTATCGGAGCCGAAGGTCCACGTGTATATCCTTGATGACTGCATGACACAAAGCTTTACGCGTCATCTAGACCCGCCAACACCGGCATTGGACTGTTGATGACTGCAAACATGGTCCATGGTCGGACGACTCTCGTTTCAGATTGTATCGAGTGCATGGACGTGCACAGTTATGGAGACAACCACATGAATCCATAGACCCTAAACGTTAGCAGGGGACTGTTCAAGCAGGTGGAGACTGTAACGGTGTGGGGCGTGTGTAGTTTTAGTGGTGTGGGACCCTTGATAAGTCTAAGATACGACTTTGACAGGTGGCACGTACATAAGCATTCTGTCTGATCACCTGCATCCATTAAAGTCCGTTCTGCATTCCGACGGACCTGGGTAGTTCCATCAGGACAATATGACTCCCCACACGTTTTGAATTGCTACAGAGTGGCTCCAGGAACACTCTTCTGAGTTTAAACACTTCCGCCGGCCACCACACTCACTGTACATAAACATTTTTGAAAATATCTGGAATGCCTTGCAACGTGTTGAAGAGATCTCCACCTCCTCGTACTCTTACGGATTTAAAGACAGCCCCGCAAGATTCATGGTGTCTTTTCACTCATTACTACTTCAGACATTAGTCGAGTCCATGCCACGTCGTGTTGCAACATTTGTATGTGCTCGTGGGAGCCCTACACGATATTAGTCGGGTGCACCAATTTCTTTGGCTTTTCAGTGTATCATAATGATCGTTTCTCCCTATGCATGTGGGCGCTACCAGAATATTTTCGCAATCAGAGGAGAATGCTGGTTATTCAACTTTCAGGAGAAGATCCTGCCGCAACGAAAAACGGCTTTAATATAATGATTGCCGCTTCAACTCAAGTGTCATGTCCGTGGCATTCGCTCCCCTATTTCTCAATAATGTGAAACCAGCTGCCTTTCTTTGAGCTTTTTGTACGTCCTGCGTCACTGCCATCTGATACAGATCCCACAGAAATACTCCAGAAGAAGGCGTGCAAGTGGGGTACAAGCAGTCCCTTTAGTGGACCTGTTGCACTTTCTAAGTGTTCTGCCAATAAATTGCGGTATTTGGTTTGCTATCTCCAAAGTATTATCTATATGATCGTTCCAATTTAAGTTATTCGTGATTGTAATTCCTATGTATTTAGCTAACTTACAGGTTTGTGTGATTTATAGTCTAGCCGAAACTAAGCAAATTTCTTTTAGTATTCATGTGGCTGACTTTATACTTTTCATTATTTAGGGTCAATTGTCAGTTTTCGAACCATCCAGATATCTTGTTCAAATCATTTTACAATAGTTTTGATCTAGTCAGCATCATCTGCAAATCTATGAGGGTTGCTCAGATTGTCTCCTATGTCGCTCATATACAATAGGAACAGCAGAGTGGCTGTATCACTTCCTCGGGGAACGCTAGATATTACTTCTGTTTCACTCGATGACTTTTCTTCAGTTACTACAAACTGTTACCTTCCTGACAGGAATTCAAGATTCCAGTCGTACAACTGACGTAATAATCCACAGGTACGCAATGTTATGGGAAGGCGATTGTGAGAAATGGTGTCTAAAGCATTCTGGAAATATAAAAATGTGGAATCAATCTGACATCCGCTATTGATAGCACTCATTACTTCGTGAGAATAATGATAGTACTGTTACACAAGAACGATGTTTCCTGAATCTGCACTGACTATTTAGAATAAATTGAGGTGATTCATAGTGTTCGAATTCAGCATATGTTCCAAAATCCCACTGCAAAGCGACGTTAGTGATATGACCTGGACCAGGGGCCTTGCCTTTATTAAGTGATTTAAGCTGCTTCGGTACACCGAGGATATTTTTTTTCAGTTACTCATGTTGGCAGTTGTTCTCGAATATCTACTTCGTTTTCTTTGGTGAAGGAGTTGCGAAAACAATGCGTATTAACTCTGCTTTAGTAGCACTGGCATCGCTGACATCACCATTGTCATCGCTCAGTGAAGGTACTGATTGCGTATTGCCCCTTCTGTACTTTGTCATAATCTCTTTGGGTTTTCTGGCAGATTTCGAGACATAGTTTCGTAGTGGAAACTATTAAGAGCACCCCACATCGAACTTAAAGCTATGTTTCGAGCTTCCGTAAAATTTCGCCGATCTTGATTCATTTTGACATGGTTTTTCGTTGATTCTGCAATAGTGGTCTCAGTCGTTTTGTGTACCATGTGAACTTTTACCATAACTTATTAATTTATTTGGCTTATTTGGCTGGTTTGTGCTTACAGAGATCGGAAGGTGTGGAGACTGTCTCTCAGAAGCTGTCAAGCGGAGATTGATTTGCCTTTATAAATAGATGTACTTTGCGTTTATTTTTGGTGGGTTTGGATGTTACGGTATTGGGTCTAATTACAACAGCATTGTGGTCACTAATCCTCGTATCCGTCATGAAGCTGCATATTTGCTCAGGATTATTTTTAGTTGTTGTTCGGTCTAATGGCTCAAGTACGGTGCCACCGGAGAAAGGAAACGAAGAACATGGACAGGTTCTTTCAGGAATGGAATTAGTCGAAGTCTGGTGCCCAGCCTGGAAAACTTAGATTAAACTACTGGTTACAACATGGTGTTGAGCTACCATGTGCGAAGTGTGTGCTACGGACATAACAAGTGGCGTTTTCTAGTTCTCAGAAATTTACGAATGATAGCGGACTGTTCGGCTATGTCTTCAACAGTTTGCTCTTGAGTTTTCGAGTGACACGTTGTTAGTGATAATCATATGTGTCCATCAGATGCTGCATTAGTTTTGGTGATTGCAAGCTGCCATTCCTCCAAAAGCCACACAGTAACGACTAATTTAAATTAATCCATTCTTCGATATCTGTAAAGTGTTGTCCCTAGCCATTAGTATCACTTTGTGTTTAAGCAGTTCCTTCATTCTGAGCTGTAATCGTGCTGTTTAACGGCCCCAATCTGTTTTGACTACATACCTGTCCCACCTTTCAGGTCGCCCTGGAGAAAATCTAGCTCACTTATCTTGTGCCTGTTCTGATTGGCGTTTCTGAAGTAGAAAAAATTCTCTCTGCAGCTGGGTAGTCCTGCGTTGCCGGAAATGAATGGTGCCACACAGCTAATAGAACATGCGCTCATATACACCCACAAGCTCTATTATAATGAGGGGGTGGAGGACCTGTCTACAGATTTGCAGAACTTAATGGCCTCTGTAATATAATGATGAAGCACTTCAATGAAAACGTAAAAAAAAATTAAATATAAATACTAAGGAAGAAGGAAAATTAGAATTTAATGTTCCGTCGACGACGGTGTCCTCTGACGCTGAGCAGAAAGTGGTGTTGCGTTACTTTGGAAGGAACCATCCCAGTATTCGCCATGAGTGATTTAGGAAAAACCTAAATCTGAATGCATAAACATTTCCAAACTATGAGTCCACTCTGACACTGAGCAGAAAGTAGTGTTGCGAAAGGCTAGGTAAGAAAATTTTGAGTATTACTTTGAAAGGAACCATCTCTATATTCGCTGTGAGCGATTTAGGAAAAACCTAAATCTTAATGGATAAACACTTCCAAAGTCTTACTACCTCGGCATCTCGCTTGGTACAAATAAAAGAAGTGTAGCAAACATTGGGTATGACAGCAGAAATGAGGAAGGTCGTACACAAATGTTCTTCCAGGAAAATATTAAAATATATTTGCATGGATCAAATAGAACAGAAAATGAGGTTGCTTGTATTTTATCAAATAATAAATGGTATAGGACAGTGGTTCCGAACAGGTGGTCCGCGGCCCCCAGGGGTCCGCATTCTATGCCAGAGGGGTCCACAAGATGCTGTTAGAATAAAAAATATATTAAATATATTTCGTATGATCACAGATTTTTTGTTTTGGGCGCTCAATATTTTTTCAATAATGAATATGTCATTTTTTTTTCTAAGTACCGAAAATAGAAAACATATAAAAAGACTCTTAATTTGGCTTTTTTAGGTACTTGATACTGTGATATGACAAGGTACCAATTTTGTTGGGAAACCCCTGGTATTGGAAGATGTGATCCTAATGCACTGAGAAGACTCCTTGCTTGTTTCTGACGTATGAACAGTCGTTTGAAACTAGCTAGTCGTAGTATATCTGTAACGTAGTTGTTATTGTTGTTGTGCACTTCAGTCCAAAGGCTAGTTTGACCAGTGCTAGTCCGTTCTGAGCTCATCTCCAACATCTTTGTTTAACTGCTGCAACCTACAGCCATTTGAACCTGCCTACAGTACTCATTCTGTGCTGTCGCTTTACAAATTTAACCCGATGCACTTCTGTCCACCATCTAACTGACGATTCCATCGTTCCTGAGGTTCCCAAGTCACCCCACAAATATCTATTCTGCCCAATTCGATTCAGCATCTCTCCATTAATTATCGAATAGACCGATCTAACCATGAGTACCCTTCAGTAGCGCCAAATTTCAAATGTTTGTCCTCTCTACTTATCTGAAGTGTCTATCGTCCATTTTTCACTTCTATTTAAATCTACACTCTGTAGAAATAACTTCTGAAAATCTTATTAACATTTAAATTTATATTAGTTGTTAAAAATTTTTTATTACTCATAAAGGATTTTCTTGCTATTGCTAGTCTGCATTTTATATACTCTCTACTTCGACAATTATCAGTGGTTTTGCTGCCGGCTAGCAAAACTCATCTACTGCATTTACTATCTCAATTCCTAATCTAGTCTCCTCAGTACCTCCTGATTTGATTGGAGCACCTTCCATTACTATTATTTTCCTTTTGTTTATGGTTCAGATGGCTCTGAGCACTATGGGACTTAACCTCTGAGGTCATCAGTCCCCTAGAACTTAGAACTACTTAAACCGAGCTAACCTAAGGACATCACACGCACCCATGCCCGAGGCAGGATTCGAACCTGCGACCGTAGTGGTCGCGAGTTCCAGACTGTAGAGCCTAGAACCGCTCGGCTACCCCGACCGGCCTTTCGTTTATTTTCATCTTATTATCTCTTTTCAAGACACCATTCATTACCTTGAACTGGTCATCTAAATTTTTCGCGTCTGTGGTAAAATAACAGTTTTATTGAGCTTTAATCGGATGTCCTAATTTCTCTTTGGTTTCCTGAACTGTTTGTCGACTCTACGCATAAATACAGCTGAGGATGGGGTACAATCCTTATTCCTTCTCATCTACTGCTTCCCTATCGTGTTATATGTTTCTTATAACTGGTCTGGTTTCTTTACAGGTTGTAGATAACCTTTCGGTCGCTCTATTTTCCGCCGCTACCTTTAGGCTTTCAAAGAGTAACTTCCTGTCACATTGTCAAATTTTTCAATAAATCCACAAACGCTAAAATGTATGTTGTCCTTCATCAGTCCAAGTTGTAGGTTCAGTAAAGCATCGGACGTTGTCACATTTGTCTGAAAGATAGACTGATCTTACCAGTACTTTCAATCGTCTGTAAGACGTATTAAACTGATATTTCGGTAATATACACGCCTGTCAGAGTGTGCCTTGTTTGAATCAATTCCTTTCTGTTTGAGGTGAAGGTATTTCGCCCTGTGTCGTGTATCTTTCAACAGTGGCAAAATAGAAAATGTTGTGGGGAATTCTAACCAAAGACTACATTTTATTGGCAGGACACTGAGAAAATGTAACAGGCCTACTAAGGAGATTGCCTACAATACGCTTGTCCGTCCTCTTTTAGAATACTGCTGCGTGGTGTGGGATCCTTACCAGACAGGACTGACGGAGTACATCGAAAAAGTTAGAAGATATGCAGCACGTTTTGTATTATCGCGAAATATGGGAGAAAGTGTCACAGAAATGATACAGGATTTGGGCTGGACATCATTAAAAGAAAGGCGTATTTCGTTGTGACGGGATCTTCTCACGAAATTCCAATGATCAACTTTCTCCTCCGAATGCGAAAATATTTTGCTGACACAGACCTATATAGGGAGGAACGATCACCAAGAGAAAATAAGGGAAATCAGAGCTCGTACGGAAAGATATAGGTGTTCATTCTTTCCGCGCGCTATACGGGGTTGGAATAATGGAGAATTGTGAAGGTGGTTCGATGAACCCTCCGCCAGGGTATCCATGTAGATGTAGATGTAAGGTCTTTCAGAGCTATGTTAAATTCTTTGTGTTGTGTTATATCTCCTATCTCATCATCTTCCGCTTCCTTTTACGTGTACATAATGTTACCTTTATATTTGTTTGTCTCGTGAAGGCCACATACTCCTTTCGCATTCCAGTCTTCCCTTCTTTACTTAGTAAGGCCTTTCCACAGATCTTTTAATTTGTGAGTTATATGAATACCTTTTTGTGTCAGCGTCATGGCCATATCAGGAAAAGCAGTAAACTCCGTTCAGGAGGGATAAGGCCTTCTGAGTGATGTTGGTGTGCTGATGCCCGCAGGAGCTGAGCGTGTCCCATAATGCGCTGCGACGGCTCCCCGACCGCCTGCTGTCGGCCGCCTCCAGGCTGCGCCGCCTGCAGGCCTCCCGCAACCGCCTGGACAGCCTGCCGCCCCGGCTGCTGCACAACGCCACCTCGTTGCAGGTACGTACAGCGGCGTCCGTGAGACCCCAAAACATTAAGCCCTACGCAGCCCGCTTGCAAATACGCCAAGTGGTCAGCGTACCTGACACGTCGACCGTGGCACGTCTCATTCGTAAACTCGGAAAACTGGTTATAATAGTGAAGTCATATGAAAAATAGGCTAACATCTGCAACCACCAGAATACATTCATCACCTTTTCTTTTCAGTTGTATTTATGATCTTCAGTCTGTCCTGTACATTACACTCCATTTCTGCATAACTACTGCAATCTACATCTATCTGAAGCTGCTTATTACAGTACTAGCCATTAAAATTGCTACAGATGACGTGTTACAGACACGGAATTTAACCGACAGAAAGAAGATGCTGTGATATGCAAATGGTTAGCTTTTCAGAGCATTCACACAAGGTTGGCGCCGGTGGTGACACCTACAACGTGCTGACACGAGGAAAGTTTCCAACCGATATCTCATACACAAACAGCAGTTGACCGGCGTTGACTGGTAAGACGTTGTTGTGATGCCTCGTGTAAGGAGGATAAATGCGTACCATCACGTTTCCGACTTTGTTGATAAAGGTCGGATTGTAGCCTATCGCGATTGCGGTTTATCGTGTCGCGACATTGCTCCTCACGTTGGTCGAGATCCAATGACTGTTAGCAGAGTATGGAATCGGTGGGTTCAGGAGGGTAATACGGAACGCCGTGTTGGATCCCAACGGCTTCGTATCACTAGCAGTCGAGATGACAGGCATCTTATCCGCAAGGCTGTAACGGATCGTGCAGCGACGTCTCGATCCCTGAGTCAACAGACGGGGACGTTTGCAAGACAACAACCATCTGCACCAACAGTTCGACGACGTTTGCAGCAGCATGGACTATCAGCTCGGAGACCATGGCTGCGGTTACCCTTGACGCTGCATCACAGACAGGAGCGCCTGGCAATGGTGTATTCAACGACGAACCTGGGTGCACGAATGGCAAAACGTCATGTTTTCGGAGGAATCCCGGTTCTGTTTACAGCAACATGATGGTCGCATCCGTGTTTGGCGACATCGCGGTGAACGCACATTGGAAGCGTGTATTCGTCATCTCCATACTGGCGTATCACCCGGCGTGATGGTATGGGGCGCCATGCGTTACACGTCTCGGTCACCTCTTGTTCGCATTGACGTCACTTTGAACAGTGGACGTTACATTTCAGATGTGTTACGACCCGTGGCTCTACCCTTCATTCGATCCCTGCGAAACTCTACATTTCAGCAGCATAATGCACGACCACATGTTGCAAGTGTTGTACGGGCCTTTCTGGATACAGAAAATATTCGACTGCTGCCCTGGCCGGCACATTCTCCAGATCTCTCACCAGTTGAAAACGTCTGGTCAATGGTGGACGAGCAACTGGCTCGTCACAATACGCCAGTCAGCCGGCCGCGGTGGTCTAGCGGTTCTAGGCGCGCAGTCCGGAACCGCGCGACTGCTACGGTCGCAGGTTCGAATCCTGCCTCGGGCATGGATGTGTGTGATGTCCTTAGGTTAGTTAGGTTTAAGTAGTTCTAAGTTCTAGGGGACTGATGACCACAGTAGTTAAGTCCCATAGTGCTCAGAGCCATTTGAATACGCCAGTCACTACTCTTGATGAACTGTGGTATCTTGTTGAAGCTGCATTGGCAGCTGTACCTGTACACGCCATCCAAGCTCTGTTTGACTCAATGCCCAGGCGTATCAAGGCCGTTATTACGGCCAGAGGTGGTTGTTCTGGGTACTGATTTCTCAGGATCTATGCACCCAAATTGTGTGAAAATGTAATCACATGTAAGTTCTATTATAATATATTTGTCGAATGAATACCCGTTTATCATCTGCATTTCTTCTTGGTGTAGCAATTTTAATGGCGAAAGAAACTGGTACACCTGCTCAGTATCGTGTAGGACCACCGCAAGCACGCAGAAGTGCTGCAACTCGACGTTGCATGGACTCGAATAATGTCTGAAGCGATGCTGCAATTAACCCATGAATCCTGCAGAGCTGTGCACAAAACCATAACAGTACGAGGGGGTGGAGATCTCTTAGGAACAGCGCGTTGCAAGGCATCTCAGATATGCTCAATAATGTTCGTGTCTGGGGAGTTTGGTAACCTGTGGAAGTGTTTAAACTCAGAAGACCGTTCCTGCTGCCACTCTGTAGCAGTTATGGACTTGTGGGATGTCGCATTGTCCTGCTGGAATTTCCCAAATCGGTCGGAATGCACAACGGACATGAATGGATGCAGGTAATCACACAGGATGCTTGCGTAAGTGTCACCTGTCTGAGTCGTATCATTACAGAGCCTCCACCAGCTTGAACAGCACTCTGCTGACACGCAGGGTCCATGGATCCACGACCTTGTCTCCATACCTGTACACATCCATCCACTCGATGCATTTTGAAACGAGACTCATCCGACCAGGGAACATGATACCGGTCATCAACAGTCCAGTGTCGGTGTTAACGGGTGCAGGCGAGGCTTAATGCTTTGTGTCGTGCAGTCATCAACGGTACACGAGTAGGCCTTCGGTTCCGAAAACACACATCGATGATGTTTCGCTGAATAGGTCACACGCTGATACTTGATGATGGCCGAGCATTTAAATCAGCAACAATTTGCGGAAGGGTTGTAACTCTGTCAAGCTGAACGATTCTCTTCAGTCTTCGTTGGTCCCGCTCTTGCAGGATCTATTTCTGGCAGCAGCGATGTCGGAGATTTGATATTTTACCGGATTCCTGATATTCACGGTACACTCATGAAATGGTCGTAAGGGAAAACCCCACTTCATTGCTACCTGGCAGACGCCGTGTGCCATTGCTCGTGCGCCGACTATAACACCACGTTCAAACTCACTTACATATTGATAACCTGTCATTCCAGCAGCAGTAACCGATCTAACAACTCCGGCAGACACTTGTCTTATGTAGGCGTAGCGGACGGCCGCGCCGTATTCTGTCTGTTTACATGTCTCTGTATTGGAATAAGCATACCTATACCAGTTTCTTTGACGCTTGAGTGTATATTGAAACCCAGGTCTTCTCCACAAATTCTTCTTCCGGCCATCATTCCTCATATACATTCCTCATATACTGTACTTCGGTACCAAGCTGACGATTGCTTGATGCCACAGGATGTGACCAGTCCTATCAATTGATTTTTTCTTTTAGTCGAATTGTGTCATAGATTTCATATTTCCCCTATTCTATTCAGTAACTCCTCTTTAGTTACTAGATTTGTCCAGTTAATCTTCGACTTTTTGTGTAGCACAACATTTATAACGCAACCGTTATCTCCTCAAAATCTCACGGGAATATGTGAGATGCCGCGAGTAGTTAGGCCAATGACTAGCACTATCTCAGTAGTATGTGATGCAAGTTGAGAATTTGGGTCTGACGAGAGGCGTGCTAGGGTAGTCCGTGCGATGACCACAGTGTCCGGGTTGGGTACTCGTCAGCGTATCTGCCTACTAAGCAGCTCGGGTGCATCGTATTTGTGATTGTGCGTAAAGATCATTAATCCGAGAAAGGATACCTTACATAAGACGATAAACATATTCTGTTGACCGTAAGTTACTGAAACTGCATTTATTCCTTGATATTAAGGTACAGATAGATCTGTGGAATAAAATAGATACCCTTACGTTTACATCGATGGGAGCGATGATGGAAACGACTACTAGTAAACACAAGAAAACATTCGGAAAGTTACAAACTAATGTAGCAGCCACAATCAATTCGGCGATGTCTGATACTGTTGTTAACAAGTCGGAGAGAGTGTTATCTCAAGACGAGATTTCTGTCCGTGGAAAAGCAGGAAATGACGCTGTAACACGTAACAGAATACTGGTTGAAGATATTATTGCGGATATAGAAGCAGGTATACGAAAGGAAACTGCAAATGCAATACGAATCGAAACCATCAGGGTCTTATGCCACAGTAAACCTCTGGAAAGTAATTTAACAAAAGGCCAGAGGAAGGCTCACAGAGATTTAAATGCAGATGAAAAGATAGTGGTTATCCCTGCTGATGAAGGGAATGCTACTGTTGTTATTAATACAGAGGATTATCGAAGCAAAATTTGGAAACTTTTAACCTCAGGAAAGTACAAAAAACTTACGAAGGACCCTTCAACCAGCGTACTGAGGAAAACAAATAATGTGATTAAGTCATCTAACTCTATTCAAAAAGAAGATAAAAGAGCTTTGTCGAAGAGTGAAGCTGTGTTCTAGACTGTATGGTGTACCCAAAATTCATAAAATTGATTTTCCTTTGAGATACATAGTTAGTGCCATCAATTCTCCCACGTACGAAATAGTGAGACATCTAGCAATTCGTTTGCAAGCATATATTGGGAAAACTGAGTCATATATAAAAGACTCGCGTCATTTTATTGAAAAACTTTGAGGACTAATTCTGGCTCCTGAATATATTCTTCTAAGTTTTGGCATAGTGTCCTTATTCACTATGATTAAAGTTAAAGAAGCTATGATTTTCATAATCGATAGTCCGCCCCGGTAGCTGAGTGGTCAGCATGACAGACTGTCAATCCTAAGGGGCCCGGGTTCGATTCCCGGCTGGGTCGAAGATTTTCTCCGCTCAGGGACTGGGTGTTGTGTTGTCCTAATCATTATCATTTCATCCCCATCGACGTGCAGGTCGCCGAAGTGGCGTCAAATGGAAAGACCTGCACCAGGCGAACGGTCTACCCGACGGGAGACCCTAGCCACACGACATTCCCATTTTTTCATAATCGATATTTTTCCAAGATACTTGACTGCTCTTTTTAGACATTGCCTTACTTCGAGTCAGTTCTAGTGATCTCCTGTGTGACTGCGGAACTTTCAATCAGCACATGATTAGCTGCGTGTGAAATAAATGTCTCACTGAATAACGAATGCGAAATAATACGGCAATAGCAGCTGCACTCCTACCATTCATTGGAAATACTAGAATAAACCCGCACTGAATTCGGATTTCGCGTCGTTTTGAATTAATGGGTACTACCGTGCTGTGTGTTTGCTTTCCTCTTTCCTGCAAGTGTACTTATCTCGTAGGAAACTCATTTCATCAGTTACAAAATGTTCAATACTAACAATAGTCACAGTTTTTAAGAGCCATTATCATAAATTTTACAGTTAATCTCTGTGCGCAAACAGTGAATAAGCGGTAGATAGATCCTTCCGCGTATTTGTGACTGCATTCACTGTGCTTCTGGTAGACAAAAATGCCTATTTGATCTCGTGGAAGTGTGTATTATGCAACCTCATTGCTATTACAATGAAATTGCGTGACAACTATGGTTCATGCTAAGATTATAACCAGTAGGTGAAGTGGTAGAGAGGCTAATGGACGCTCAATATGTGAAGGGAGAAGATAATCAGTTAACCATGGGGAATGGGAATGCGGTTATAGGAGAAAGAATAGAAGGGAGAAGGATTAGAAGACAAGCGTCACGCAGAATATGTAGTTCATAGTCGAACTTAGTTCTGCAATAAATTCATTTAGTAATAGCAGATACACTGTTCAAAAGCCACAAGACGAGGATGTATATTTGGAAAAGGCCCTGGGACACTGGAAGATTGCAAAAGCATTACATCATCGTCAGACACAGATTACAAACTCAGTTATTGGATAACAAGGCATAAGCAGGAGAAGATATAGACTGATAGAACTGATTCATCAGATAGGGAAATCAAAACAACCTTCGGTTATATTAAAAGCAAGGTCGGTCACATAAAGAGTGAAACGGGAATATGTATGTCAATCGCAGGGGAGGGAGGTGATAGGTGGAAAGAATACAATGAGGGCGTCTTCGAGGGAGTGGGAATATATAATGACGTGACGAGCGTACAAATGGAAGTCGATATGGAAGATCGTAGGGGGCCAGTCTTAGAGCTTAACAAAGATTTGGAAGACGCGATGAAATTAGGGAGAATAGATAATTAGAATTTATCTAAGCACTGGGGGGAAGTGGCAACCGAAGTACTACTGAACTCGGTGTCTATAGTCTATGTGACTAGAGACGTAACACCAGTTCGAGAATTGTCGCACAATCACATTGAACCATCAACGATTCGCTAATGACAATGCTCTCTTCAGCGAATGTTAGGACGAATTAAAGAAGGTGTTGAATGCAATTATGGGTGCAATGAGCACAGTCGATGGATTCAGACTAAGCTGAAGCAAGCCGAATTTAACAAGGAGTAACAGAAGTTAGGTTATTTATAAACTCGACATCAGAAGTGGTGACCACTGTAAGGGATCCGCGGTCCCTTATTTGAAGATAAGCACATTTTACTCCCACAGGTCGAGGATAGGCCAAGGATCGATAGCCAAGTGCCATGTATGCCCAGCGAGCGATGCAGTTGAGGAGTGCTATAACGGCGTAGCGGAAGGAGGAATATTGTACTGGCTGAGTCTGCGTCTCCATCTTCGCGGTTTGAGCACCAGGAAATCGTAAAAATGCATACCGAACTGTAATAAAGTGCTTTACCTGAATGTGATAACAAATATGGGGTGCCGATATTACGTGTTCGTGTCAACCACGCCGGCCAATGGATTGCAATGAGGATAACGTGTGAAAATTGTTACGACAATACGTGACAGTATTTTCAATCTATTTGACATGTGTCGAGCTTAGCCTTGAAGAGAAATGTATGACAATGGCAGAGATTGTGTCCGCTTGTTTTTAATGAAAGCATATAGCTTTATTTAGTACGAACTTCGCGACCTTGATTAATGGAAAAACTCCTGTTGTTTGAATATAGTGTTATTGAGCAGCCAAAATCCGACTGAGACATCTCACCTGGCGGTCAAAGCCGATTAGTGCTTACGCATTAGGTCACGGTCATTTAAAGTAAAGGTTAGGCTGCTATGTAAGTAGACCGCTAACTATATCATAAATAAAATTAGGGATGTTTCACCACGAAACAGACGAGTTTAAGGAGCTCTGCTAGCGCGGAAGCAAAGTAATACCTGATGGAAGGAGCAGAAGGAAGGAAAGAAGGAAGATTAGAGTTTAACTTTCCGTCGACAACACAGTAATTAAAGACGGAGCGCAGGCTCGCGTTACGATACGATGGGGAAGGAAAGTGGCCGTGCTCTTTTCAAAGGAAGCATCCTTGAATTTGCCTAGAGTTGTTTAAGGAACTCACGAAAAACCTAAATCTGAATTGTCGGATGGAGATCTGAACAGTCATCCTTTCCTATGGATGTCCAGTGAGCTAACCACTAAGCCACCTCGGTTGGTACGGCAGAAGCAAGGAGAACGTTAAAAGCGGACTGTCCCAGACAAAAGGAAGCATTCCTCGCTAAGACAGGTGTACTAGTATCAAACACAAGCCTTAGTTTGAGGTACAAACTTCTGAGAATGCACATTTGGAAAAAAGCATTGTATAGCATTGAATTTTAGACTTTGGGGAAAACGGAAGTGAAGAGAACCGAAGCGATTGAGATGTGGTGCTATGGAAGGAAGTCGAAAGTCAGATGGAATAATAATATACTGAATCCTGAGGTTCTCCGCAGAATCGGTGAAGAAAGCAAATATTGACAAGAAGACGACACAGCGTGATAAAACGCGTTTCAAGACACTAAGGAATAAATTTCATGGTCCTATACTGTAGAGGATAGAAACCTCAAGAGATTGGAATATATCAAACATACTAGTATAGGGGTAGAGCGTAGGGTGACTTTGCTATTCTGGGATAAAGAAAGGAAAGAAAACATATATTCTTACATTTTGTGTATGTTTGCAGGAACTGGACCTGAGTCATAACCGGCTGAAGGAGCTGCCACCTACATTTCTGGAGACGACCACTCAGCTAGAGGAGCTCTACCTGCAGGTAAGCATGCTGCAGATATGAGTACCTGGCCAAAGTGTAAAGCATTATACTGGTTGGTATGCAAGTGTGGAGCGATCATTATATATCAAAAGAAGGTCGATAACGAGAACCATAAAAGCGAGTAGTATGATACAGGAGAGAGGTAAAACTTTTCAGGCTACGTAACGAGCCTGAAGGCCATTTCGCGTGCGGCCATCTTGGATGCAACTCTTACTTTTGAAGTGAAAAGAGGGCTGTGTGACATTTCTTACAGAGAAAACAATGGTACCCTCTATGTGAAAATAGGTTTATTTTTTCTCGACCTACTTCGCATTTTGTGAGCGCGTAACCGAAAAACGGTTCATAGGCTACAAACAGCATTTAACACATGTGCACATTTCTGGATAATGACCACAGTGCCATAATGAAAAGACCTATAAGTTAACTGGCACATTTTTTTAATTTTTTTATTTTCACTGGTTGTTCGTCTGGGGTGGGAGTTGCTTAAAGTCGACCAGAATGGACTGTTATTTACACACTGAAGTGACAAAAGTCATGGGATACCTCCTAACATCGTGCCTCTTCTGACTCGGCGTGGTAGAGCAACTCAACGTGGCATGGACTCAAAAATCCTGCAGAAATATTAAGCAATGTTGCCTCTACAACCATCCACAACTGCGAAAGTAATCAGAGTAATAAATTTAAACGCCATTCACGATGCAACAGTTTTCTACGCAACAACGTTATATCTCCACATCTATTTGTCATATAGTGATATAGTTCTGTAAGTAGATCCAGCGGTATATGTGGATACTGCCTGCACTGTCTGTTGTGAACAGAATTAATAGCAAAGAAGTAGTAAGCTTAAATGTCAAGCACAATGCAGGAGTTCTTCCGCATCTCAGTGTTCATGACATCATGTCTCCTGAATTATTTGTGGTCCCATGCTATTTTGTAAGTGCACTTCACGGCATATGTGGGTACCGTCAGCAAATGTGGGCATTGCCTGTGGAATTTATTGGGAATATAGTTAGTAGCCCAGAAGTGATAAACGTCATGTATGATGCAGCAGTTTTTCACGCATCTCATTGTGACGTCATATGTTTTGAAGTATGACAGGTAGGTGGTTCTTACCCCTACAGTGATGGTTGCCTGAAACTACCAGACACTGTTGCCCCGTAATGAGCCTCCCGGCCAATGACCCCAAACGCTCATTTCCATTTCCATAACTGACACTCTGGGATATGTGTACCAAATCTAGTTGACATCAGTCCAGGGTTCAGGAAGAGATGTGGAACATCCACACACACACACACACACAGACACACACACACACACACACACACATACACTATGATGTACACTAAGGTAAAAACGAAATCAGAAGAGACTATGTAATATAAATTGTAATAACATTAGCTAATAACTTCTTTAAGGTAGGATAAGGTTCAGCCCCATTATGCAAATTCTGAAGTTGTCATGATGTACAAAATAGCTTACTTATGGTTTGTCCATAAATCAGACTACGTTTTTAAAAGTCAAAGTACATGAAGCGAAAGCCCTATCCGACTATATTATTTAATTAGCGAATTGCGCAACTAGTGAAGAAACGAAGAAGAACTGTGAAAATGGAATTAGTATATGGAGAAAAAATAATAGTTTTAAGTTTTACTGATGGCACTGCAGGTCAGGCACAGACGCCAAAGCGCTAGGAAGATCAGTTAAAAGGAGTTGATAGTATCATTAAACAGGCTATAACATGAATGTCAATAAAATAAAAGAAGGGCAATGGAATGCCATCGAATGAAGTCCAATAGTGATGGAGCGGAGAGATGCTGAACCATGGTACTGAATCTTGGAGGAAAACACTAAAAGAAGGGATAGTTCAACAGCCGGTCAGGACACATAATGGGGCGCCAAGGCACAGTTCATTTGGTAATGGAGGGGCGAATGGGGGGGGGGGGGGGGGTCAGTGAGGGGAGTAAAATTTATAGATGAAGAATAAGGTTGACTACAGTAAGCAGCTACAAGTGGACGTAACTATACAGATATGAAGAGACTTGCTGAGCACAAAATAGGATGAAGAAATGATGATTATAACAGTACCAAATGTGGGTCGGCAAAATTCACAGAAATGGTGAAGCTTGTAGCCAATTTGATAGTTACACAAGGCGACTGCTTGTTACACTAGAAACAAACTGACTGTGATTAAGTATGATTAAAAAAAATATCCCTGGATTTATTTTAAGGAGGACGAACGACAGATATATTACAAAATTTCCTCTGGCTTCCACCCGTGATAAGGGGCCTAAAGTCCACGAGCTTTCGAAAGGGTACCCATCAGGCCTTGTGAAGTGATGACCGTCGTGTGATGTGACGTAAAAGGCGACAGCGCCTCTACATAACGCAGGCAGCAGCACCCATAGGAAAGTCACCACGTGACAATGGACGAGGAGTACCTGTCGAAACCTCTTTGATTTTAAACCATATGACCCTCTTGTTAATCTGAGAGAATGCTATTACTCTTCTCGTTTTGTATATGTCGCTATACAACTGTACGCTCAGTCAGTCCAACATTTTCCACATCAAGAACGTATTTTGTATATCCCGAGCGTTCTAAGGCCTACATTATCTTTCATCGGTTCCATGAGTTGTCGAATTTTTGTTTCAGGCCTGAAGAATGAATGGATTTTATGACCCTTTAGAAGCCAGTATAGCTATCCTGCCACTGTGTTACATAAGAAAAAAAACTTAAGCTCGTTCGTATCCTCCTTGAGTATCTTCAGCTTGCATGTTTTCGGTGAATCGGCTTCCGAAATTTGTTACTTATTACAGCTGTTTTCCTTCAATATTTACCGTAAGTGGCTCAGTTATTCTGGCAGATTTTCAGTCTCTGAAACTGCAACCGCTCGATGAATCACGATCCTCATAAGAAAACGTTTCTGTGGTGGGTGGTGGTTGCTGGAAGCGTGTAGATACCGTTAGTTGTGGGGTTGCGTATGGGATTCTGGAAAACATCCAGGGTGAGACACCTTGCTTTTCAGCAGACAAGGACATAAAGGAACGGAAAGGCAGCATCCGTCTCTACCTGTGATGTAAACATGATGTGGTCATGGATTATGTTAATGCGGTTCAATAACTGCCCTTGCTTTTCACGTTCGTGCCACCAGACGGCTTCGCTGTGTCTAGGGTGATGTCCTCAAAGTACTTCTTGAGCAGATTGTTGGTAGCTGGAGGTGATGTTTCAAATATTCTCCAACAAGCAGGAAATACGATGACGTCCGAAACTGCTTAAATAAATCCTTAACTGTGTCGTCAAATACATATTTCAGCAGTTGAGGGACACGTTTCAGGCGCGACTGCCACTGTGACTAAGTCGTTTGCAGAAAGAGCGCAGCACAGGTGAGGTTTTTCAAATACAGTGGCCACGGACCACCAAGACAGAACATCCAGGTGACGCTGCCCGTAGTACGCGAGCCCCAACTGTACGCTAATTATTTAGTTTCACCTAGCGGACTGCAAATCTGTCTACCGCGTTCGAAGCTACTCGACGTTTTCTTTTAGTGTTCAATAACCAAGGGCTCGAAAGCGACGAATATTGGTTGAGACTTGTACGCAGGAGGGGCTCAATGTGACGTCCAGCGAAGGCCCTGTCTACGCATAAGAAAAAAAGTGAAAAGTTATTTATAATGGATGTGGGAAGAAATCGGAAAAGACTGACTCAGTATGTACAAAAGTGAAAACAACCTTCGCTGAAATTAAAAGCGAGGTCGGTAACATTAAAAGTGCAATGAGAATTTCACTGCTAAATGCATAGTAGAGAGCGGACAGATTATGTTGAAGGTCTCTGTGAGAGTTGTGTGATGAGGTCATAGAAGAAGAAACAGGGGTCGACATATAAGACTTATGATCGAATAAGGTAGTAGGGATACGAAACATCCCATCTGAATTTCTAAAATCATTGGAACAGGTGGCAATGAGACGATTGTTCACGTTGGTGTGTAGAATCTCCGAGTCTAGCGATATACTACCTGACTTTCGGAAAAACATAATCCGCACAATTCCGAAGACTGCAAGAGCTGGCAACTGCAAGAACTATACCAGAGTCAGCTTAACAGCTCGTGCATCAAAGTAGCGGACAAGAATAACGTACAGAAGAATGGAAAAGAAAATTTATGATATGTTAGATGACGATCAGTTTGCCTTTAGAAAAGGGAAAGGCACCAGAGACGCAATTTTGACGTTGCGGCCGATAATGGAAGCAAGACAGAAGAAAAATCAAGACACGTTCATAGGATTTGTCGACCCGGAAAAAGCTTTCTACAATGTCAGATGTTTGACATTTTGAGAAAAAGCTATAGGGGAAGACGCGTAATACTCAGTATGT
This sequence comes from Schistocerca serialis cubense, assembly GCF_023864345.2. NCBI lineage: Eukaryota > Metazoa > Arthropoda > Insecta > Orthoptera > Acrididae > Schistocerca > Schistocerca serialis. The sequence continues at coordinate 684,474,054 of NC_064638.1, read as the reverse complement.
ACAGAAGCCAAGAGGGAACAATAGAGTGGAAGAGCGAGAACGAAGTATTCGGATTGAAAATGGTGCAAAATGGGGATGTAGTTTTTCGCCCCTAGTGTTCAATACATACTTGGAAGAAGCAATGATGGAAACAAAAGAAACTTTCAAGAGTGGAAGTAAAGGTCAAGGTGAAAGGATTTCATTGATAAATTCGCAGATGACTTTGCTATCCTCAGTATAAATGAAGAAGAATTACAGGATCTGCTGATGGAATGGACAATCTGAGTACGGAATATAGATTGAGAGTAAATCGAAGAAAGACGAAAGTAATAAGACGTAGTAGAAATGAGAACAGCGAGAAACTTAACATCAGTATTGGAGACCACAACGCAGACGAAATTAAGGAATTCGGCTACTTAGGGACCAAAATAACCCACGATGGGTGCAGCAAGGAGGTCATAAAAAGCAGACTTGCGCTGGAAAAAAGGGTATACCTGCCCAAGACAGGTCTACTACTATCAAACATGAGCCTTAATTTGCGAATGTAATATCTGAGAATGAATGTTTCGAGCACAACATTGCATGGTACTGAATCAAGGATAGTTGGAAAACAGGAACAGAAGAGAATTTAAGCATTTGAGATGTGTTGCTACAGAGTAATGTTTAAAAGTGGGTGAAGTGATAAGGTAGGAAATGAGGAGATTCTCCGCAGAATTGGCGAGGAAAGGAATACATGGAAAACAATGAAACGAGGAAGGGACGGCATATATTAGGACATCACGGAATAAGTTTCATGGTACTAGAGGGAGCTGTAGAGAGTAAAGATTGTGGAGGAAGAGACAGGGATTGGTGTACATCCAGCAAATAATGAGGGTGTAGGTTGCAAGCGCTATTCTGAGATGAAGAGGTTGGGTGGCACAGGAGAAGAAGAATTCGTGGCAGGCGGCATCAAACCAGTCAGCAGACCGATGACTCAAAAAAAAAAAAAAAAGTTCAAACCACTTCGTAGCTTCTCAAAACTCAAGGAGGATGGTGAGCAGGACAGTGCTGAAGATGATCAGAGGGGCAGACCCGAATTGTTAACATGGGGTGCGGTTGAGTAAACTGCCGTCTAATAACTTCTAACACCCTTAGATTCTGTATAATGACCGTGTTAGCATATACAGGGGTATTTCAAATCAGTTTCAATTTCCGTGTGGTTCGTGTGGGAAGGAATTATATCACAGTCGCACATAAAATAGGTGCCGCTGTAGGCATTTAATACACTGTTGTTGTTCTTGCAGGGAAACTCGCTCGTAAATATTCCGGAGCAGCTGCTGGCGAAGTGTAGCGGGCTGCGGCAGCTGTGGCTGTCGGGGAACCGCCTGGCGCGGCTTCCAGCAGGTCTGCTGGCCGCGGTGCCCCGCCTGCGCGCCCTGCGGCTGGACCACAACGAAGTAGCTGGCGTGGACGCCGCCGCCTTCCAGGGCAACCAGCAGCTGCGCGTCGTCGACCTCTCCAGCAATCGTCTCACGTCGCTACCGCCAGGTTCGAACAAATGGCAGCTTTCGACAGTTAAAATCGCATATTCATGGTGGAGCAACTAAGAGTGGTCACCCCAAATATTGTCATGAATTGATAATCCTTTGATCTCTTACATACAATGACATGCAGATTACTAATTGTATCGCCCCTCGTTGGTTGCCAAAAATTAAGTGTCATTAATAATTAAGTGAAATCGAAAAGCAAAAGTTTATGAGATTCGTGGATTAACAGGCGAATGGAACAGATTTTTAGATGAATAATTCCGTAGAAATGTTGGAACACGTGAGGCAATACTGACCTTACGACTTATCTTAGAAGAAAGATTAAGGAAAGGCAAACCTACGTTTCTAGCATTTGTAAGCTTAGAGAAAGTTTTCGACAATGTTGATTGGAATATTCTCTTTCAAATTCTGAAGGTGGCAGGGGTACAATACAGGGAGCGAAAAGCTATTTACAATTTGTACAGAAACCAGATGGCAGTTACGAGAGTCGAGGGGCATGAAAGGGAAGCAGTGGTTGGGAAGGGAATGAGACAGCGTTGTAGCCTCTCCCCGATGTTATTCAATCTGTATATTGAGCAAGCAGTAAAGGAAATAAAAGAAAATTTCGGAGTAGGTATTAAAATCCATGGAGAAGAAATAAAATCTTTGAGTTTCGCCGATGACATTGTAATTCTGCCAGACACAGCAAAGGACTTCGAAGAGCAGTTCAACAGAATGGACGGTGTCTTGAAAGGAGGGTATAAAATGAACATTAATAAAGGCAAAACGGGGATAATGGAATGTAGTGGAATTAAGTCTGGTGATGCTGAGGGAATTACATTAGGAAATGAGACACTCCAAGTAGTAAAGAAGTTTTGCTATTTTGGGAGCAAAATAACTGACGATGGTCGAAGTAGAGAGGATATAAAATGTAGACTGGCAATGGCAAGGAAAGCGTTTCTGAAGAAGAGAAATTTGTTAACATCTAGTATAGATTTAAGTGTCAGGAACTCGTTTCTGAAAGTATTTGTATGGAGTATAGCCATGTATGGAAGTGAAACATGGACGATAAATAGTTTGGAGAAGAAGAGAATAGAAGCTTTCGAAATATGGTGCTACAGAAGAATGCTGAAGATTAGATGGGTAGATCACACAACTAATGAGGAGGTATTGAATAGAATAGGGGAGAAGAGGAGTTTGTGGCACAACTTGACAAGAAGAAGGGACCGGTTGGTAGGACATGTTCTGAGGCATCAAGGGATCATAAATTTAGCATTGGAGGGCAGCGTGGAGGGTACAAATCGTAGAGGGAGACCAATACATGAATACACTGATTCAGAAGTATGTAGGTTGCAGTAAGTACTGGGAGATGAAGAAGCTTGCACAGGATAGAGTAGCATGGAGAGCTGCATCAAACCAGTCTCAGGACTGAAGACCACAACAACAACAACAACAACAAGAACAACATGACTGAAATGACTGTATTGATTTTAGTACCTTCTACACACGAAAAGTTATGAGTCTCAGGGCCGAGAATTGCGTGCATATGACTCAGTTATTAAGGGGAAGGGCGGGGGGTGAATGAATCATGTCATCGTTTTTCATATCATTTGTCATGTGGTGATGACGGCAGCAGGCGCTGGATCGGGACGGGTGTTATGCGGCTGTGTAGCGAGCGTCTAGATCAATCTCCCCGTTGACAGGTATCCGTGGGCTGTGATATCACGGTGTCACGAGGCGAATGCAGGCGGCGGATGGAAGAGTCCCCGTACCCTCTTTCTTCCGCACAGTCTCCCCGACTGTCCTCTTCTCTTCTCATCAGTCTATAAGCTCACCGGCTCGCTGAATTATTTCTCCTCTCGGCTTTTATCATTGGCGAACTAAATTTGCAGTTCCGCCCAATGAATGATCGCGGTTACATGACAACGCCTCCCAGTATATGATGGAAATTTTCTGTCTTGTGTGGGCTGGCGTGTGACTCGAGAATTGTCGTCTTTTTCACGTTTTCACTGTCAAGACTGTTCCTAGAGTTTTGTTCCGATGTTTTTCTGCTTTCCTTCGTTGGTGTGAGAGCAGCCATGCAACGCTTCTTTATGAGGGTTATCTCCTCTGCGTGAGGTCCACACTGTCTCATGTTTGTGCTTTGTCTAAGAATCTTCTGGCGTTCGTGATTATATACAACTTCCTTACTGTTCTCCAAGCAGGATGACTTCTTCCGCAGTTCTTTAGTTTCACACGTCTCCCTGCACGAGTTTTTGATGCTTTATGTCTGTGCTCTATCCTACTCTCTGCCGCGGCATCTCAGTTATCTGCACGACTCGCATCATCGGGAAAGCTCTTTGCAGTGTGTCCCGTCCTAAGAGGGGCTAGGGCATCCGCCAGGCTACCCCCTGCGGATTTGCAGCATACGTCTCTGGCGCTCTCTCTACGGAGTCCGGCTTTCTCCCCGTTGCTGGGCCGCAGGCGCTGTGTCGGCGAAAAAGGCCACCACCCGAAGTATCACAATATATCGATGCGTCGTTTCCGCTAAGTTATAGCGGGCAATAGGCCGAATTTCATGACGTTCACAGGTAATTTTTAATGTTTGTAGTCGCCGAATCAGGACAGCAACAATTCTCTTTTTTTTTTGTAGTGGAACTATATACCTTTTCCTGTGCCTTTTGGAGAAAGCTTTCAAAAGATCTTCCACTACATAACATGTATGGCACTTGCTCGAATAGTATCGACATAACAGCGCCATAAACCACTGTCCCGTCGTCAGTAGAAGAGTTTCTTCAAACGCCCGCTCTGTTGTACCAAATGTAAGCAAACACGTACCTCATGTACGGTTCGTGGGTTTATCATCGCGTCTGCCGTACAAAGAGCTCAAAATTCTGGAGAAACAATACTGCATGCTAAATTTCATCTGTGGTTAGCGGTAGCATAGGCCCCTGTTATACGGCGTATAAGGCAGAGTGGGTTATTCACTGCGAAGAAGGACAGAAGGATGTGTCATTGTGTTAAGTTGCTCGGTAGTCACATCCAGCACTGCCTATAGCGTGTACTTCGCACGATATACTCTTCTTTAATGCCATTCGAAAACTCTAGCAAACACAAGTGCAGTCACACATAGGTTGGTAATATTGACGTTGAAATTTCTCTCAAAAGTATTCTAGAAATGCGCTAAATATGCTGGCCAAGACAACCGGAATGGACTAGTCTGATGAAGACATCGCTGAGTGGGACTCCCCTGACAGGCTTTGCCGTTGTATCAAGCTTCCACAAAAGATGTACACGTAAACGTGAGCATGTACACATATCTGAAATATTTTCTGAAGCGCCTTCTCGTTGTCTGGCAGTCATCATTATAGTTAAAATGTACAGCCAGCTAAGAAAAAAAAAAAAACGCAGGTGACCCATGTCTATGCGACCCTGTACCTATATTTCATAAAGCAGGGTCAAGAACTTGCAGCCTATAACGACGTCTCGCAAGAGATCCCCATTGGGCTCTCTTCACACCGAAACAGCAGATTCTGGCCGCTTTGCTTCCCAATTTTAGCACATTTTTAGGATGATTTTGGAAAACGGTTAGCTGACAGAATTAACAAGCATTATATCACTGTTTGCAGGAGTTTTCGAATAGCATTAAAAGTATATTGTTTCTATATCGCGGCTATAAAAGTTGAAAGGATTTAACATGCAGCAAAATGTCTTATCTCTATAAGTCCTGCCATCTGCCGTTTACAATTCTGTTTCACAGAATGCATTGGTAATCACGGCTTCGTATTGTTAGCCAAGAAAAAGATAATACATAGAAAGTGCATATTTTGTGCAGACGTACACTTCTTGAAGCTTCTACAATTTGTCTATGTGTTTGCAAAACCCTGTCTTTGACAGCAAAGTCGCCAGATCTCTCCCCAAATTGAGAACATTTGGAGCATTATAGGGACCCTCCAACCAGCTCGGGATATAATGCGCCAATTGGACAAAATTGGCATGATATACCGTAGGAGGACACCAAACAGCTCTATTAGTCATTGGCAAGACGTATGACTGCTTGCCTAAGAGCCAGACGAAGACTAACGCGTTATTGATTTGCTCAGTTTGAGAAGCTCTTTCTTTCGAATAAATCATCCAATTTTTCAGGAATTCTGTTCATTTGTTTGTCTGTACGTGGAACGTGTTCCGTCCCGTTTGTGCAATTCTTTCGTGATGCGTCCTTTTGTCTGTCTCACAGTAGTGTGCGAAACTTAACAACGGAAGTAACTTTCGCATTAAGTGTCACTATCAGCTAACATAGGGCGTTGGAATTTTGACCATACGTAGAAAGAAATGCTACAGTATACACCGAAGCGCCAAAGAAACTGGTATAGGCATGCGTATTCAAATACAGAGCATGTAAATTTGGAAATTTGTGCCGGCGGTAGTGGCCGATCGGTTCTAGGCGCTACAGTCTGGAGCCACGCGACCGCTACGGTCGCAGGTTCTAATCCTGCCTCGGGCATGGATGTGTGTCATGTCCTTAGGTTAGTTAGGTTTAAGTTCCTCTAAGTTCTAGGGGACTGATGACCTGAGAAGTTAAGTCTCCTAGTGCTCAGAGCCATTTGAACCATTTTTTTTTTTTTTTTGGAAATTTGTGGTAAGGTCTTATGGGACCAAACTGCTGATTGTATCGGTCCCTAAGCTTACACACTACTTAATCTAACTTAAACCAACTTACGCTATGGACGAGACACACACCCATGCCCGAGGAAGGACTCGAACCTCCGACGGGGGAACCCGCTTGGACCATGACAAGACGCCCCGGACCGCTCGGCTACCAGGCGCGGCACGGAGTATGTATACAGGCAGAATACGGCGCTGCGGTCGGTAACGCGTATATAAGAAAACCAGTGTTTGGCGCAGTTCTTAGGTCGGTTACTGGTGCTACAATGGCAGGTGATCAAAATTAAGTAAGTTTGAACGTGATGTTATAGTCGGCGCACGACACAGCATCTCCGAGGAAGCGCTGATGTGCGAATTTTCCCGAACGACCATTTCACTAGTGTACTGTGAATAGCAGGAGTCCAGTAAAACATAAAATCTCTGACATCGCTGTGGTCGGAAAAAGATCCTGCAAGAACGGGACCAACGACAACTGAAGAGAATCGTTCAACGTAACGGAAGTGCAACCGTTCTGCAAACTGCTGCAGATTTTAGTGCTTGGCCATCAAACAATGTCAGCGTGAGAACCTTTCAGTCGAAGATCGACTCGCGCACCCTTGACGACTGCACGGCACAAAGCTTTACGCCTCGCCTGGGCCCGTCAACACCGACATTGGACTGTTGACTGGAAACATGTTGCTTGGTCGGACGAGTCTCATTTCAAACTGTATCGAGCGGATGGACGTGTGAGGATATGAAGACATCCTCATGAATCCATGGACCCTGTATGTCAGCAGGACACCGTCGAAGCTGGCGGAGTCTCTATAGTGGTGGGGGCGTGTGCGGTTGGAGTGAAACGGGACCTATGTACGTCTAGATGCGACTCTGATAGGTGTCACGTACATAAGCATCCTGTCTGGTCACCTGCAGCCATTGATGTCCATTGTGCATTCCGAGGGACTTGGGCAATTCCAGCAGGACAATGCGACACCCCACACGTCCAGAATTGCTGTATAGTGGCTCCAGAAACACTTTTCTGATTTAAAACACTTACGCTTGCCACCAAACTTTCCAGACATGAACATTACTGAGCATATCTGGGATGCCTTGCAACGTGCTGTTCAGAACAGATTTCCACCACCGGATTTATGGACAGCCCTCCAAAGTTCATGGCGTCAGTTCCCTCCAGCACTACTTCAGACATCAGTCGAGTCCATGCCATGTAGTGTAGCGGCACTTCTGCGTGCTCGCGCGGGTTCTACACGATATTAGGCAGATGTACCCGTTTCTTTGGCTTTTCAGTGTACTATAGTAGTTTACTTAAAGAAATGCCCAATGAGACGAACAGGAACGACACTTTTATTGAAATACAAAAATTACGCTCAAGTCACTACGTTTTATGGTGTTTCCTGGACATCACAAAAGGCGAGATGTGGTTTTTAATAGTGTGGTTGATCAACACTTACGGTAGTGCATGCCTTTATGACATGCTCCCATGCTGATCACAAGGTTGCTATCGAGTTTTCGCGGTAGTGTGTTTCATTCCTCCACCAGCGCGGTTGACAACTACTGCATGGACGCTGGTGCATGAGGCCGTGCTGTAACACGTCTCCCTAACGGGGCTCACACGTTCTCGATGGGGTTTAAGTAGTGGGGAGGCAAAATCCTCTAAGATCTCCTCCAACAGCGTTGTTCGAGTCACCCTCGCATTGTCATGCATAAAAATGAAGTGGGGGACAAATGATTCTCCGCAAAGACGCACATAGGGAAAGGGAGTAGTGCCACAAAAACATTGACAGTTGAGCGTACCGTGTTCAAAGATGTGGACGTCAGTCCGCCCATGCGAAATTATGCCTCCCCACAGCATAACGTCTGGACCGTCAAAATAATCATGTTGGACAATGTTCCTTGATGCATTAAGGTCTTCCCACCTCGCCATATGGGAGTACGTTCAGAATCACAACTCACACTGAATCTGCTCTCATGCAAGAAGAGTATGTGACCCTATTCCTTGATGGTCCAGTCACTATGCTGTTGGGACCATCGCCAGTGATGGCGGCGATTTGTGAGTGTCAACACAATACAACGTACTGGTCTTCAGGCAAAGTGACCACCCCATGCAGTCGCCGTGCCACTGTAGAACGTTGGACTACGTGACTTGCAGTCCTGTTAATGTGTTTGCAATGGAGCCCGCTGTTTGAGGTGATTCCTTCTGGCTTGTTTCACAAAGTAGCGACCATCTGCTGCTGTAGCTGACCGTCGGCCACCTCCTCTCCATCGAGCAGCAGTGTCTGTGGTTCGAAATGCTCTCCATGCACGTGAAACAACGCTTCTTCTTCCAGTTTCCCGACGAATATTTCCCGCGTGTAGCCATACAAATGTTGTCTCCGGGCACTGTAACTGCACACTGACTGATTCACATCTGTGCCTTTAACTACATTGTGTTGCTTTGCCAGCCCCACATATGAAGTTACGAGAAAAGATGAGGTATTATAGGCCTAAAGTGGATTAGTAAATTTGACTGTTGAGAGGTGGTAGTACTAATAAAGAACAAAAACATTCAAGCTTATTATTAATGGATCCGCAAATGTGTACTTTCTGAAAATTCAGTTCTTGAGCAGAAGAGAGGTTTGAACGAGTTTAGTTGCGGAAATGAGCACAATCATTGTATTGGTGCTGTGAGATAAGTGTAAACATTTGTTTTAACGTCTTTCGGTACCTCAGTGGACTAGGTATTCATTAGGTCTATTCTACAGTCATATGTGTGCCTCTAGTTGTACTGTGCTGTAGATTCAGTTGTGTAAGCTTGGGTTAGAGCAATGGTTCCCAACCCTTCTTAGGCCATTATTCCTGAGCGCAACTAGACATTATGCAGAACTCCCACCCCTTGCCGTTTCTGCCCCACTCCTCCTCTTCCCCACATTATCACCAACTTTAGCACCTAATTAAACTGTAGAATGAAAGACTTTTTTAGGAACACTTTTATTTTTAAAATGATGAATGATGAGTGATAGTTTGTGTGTGTGTGTGTGTGTGTGTGTGTGTGTGTGTGTGTGTGTTAGAATCAATGACTGAGGAATTGGTTATGCATAGCAAGTGCTATCGACAAATCCTTCTCAGATAAGAAAGCTAACCATCAGCAAGGAGGGTAGACACTTGTTACAAAACATACTTCCCCTGCATCACACCTCTCCATTGCCGCACTTGCTTTGACGTGCACCTACAAACCCATTTAAAATCAACCAAGTTAAAAGGTGTCCATTATATTTACTGTTCGTAAATCTCTTGACTGCTATACTCCTTACTTATGAACTGGCAGAAATTGGAAGTCTCCAGGCTGTTGATGCTTTGTGTCTGACCACAGTCACTAATAGTAATAATAATAAACCTGTGTATAGCGCCGTAATAGCCTTTATGTAGTTACTGCCGTGTCGTGCTGTTAATTAATTCATTTATCTGTTTTGAAGCGATTAATGAAACAATTTATAGACTACTGCAGGTACTATCTACAGCCAGAAGACATTTTCTTGAAATATTTATCATTTGTTACGTATGTGTCTCACTTTTATTGTCAGCATTGTACGAGACAAATCATAGCATACTCGTATGTGTGTAGACGACGGACTACGTGAGGAACCCGTAACCTCCATCGCATTAATGACGCTAATTGAGAAAAAGTAGTTATTGATGACGTAGTAATCAGTATTAGAGTCTTGCAAAATTATGATAATAGTAACAAGTTTTTGAAAATAATTTAGTTTCGTGACTGAAACAGAATCGAATCGTTTAGTTTTTACTCCTCAGAAAATTTCATTTTACCCCTCAGGTTGTGAACCGCTGGGCCAGAGTGTAGTACCGTGCGGTAGTTCGTTTTGAAGGGGATCAACGATGCAACAATAGATGCTAAGTTGGTGGAAGTGTGCGACCACAATGCGCTATCATATGTCGCAGTGGTTAGGTGACGCATACACTTCCACTGTGGGAAAACATTCTGAATAGCGCAGAACGTTGTGACAGACCATCTCTCCGTGGAGAACCGAGAACCACAAGAGAAGTGCAGGCCCTGATGCTGAAATAGTGGTGTAATCAGAATACCGACAACGAGTCTTGGATCAATTTTAAGCATGTTAGATGAAATTATGAATATCACAAAAGCAGCCTTCCGCTAGGTCTACGATTGCACACACCCACTGAAAAAGACGTCCGAAGCTTGGCAGCTTGGCCGGTTGCAGCTGGGGCAGTCCTACACAGCGATATTTTTGCCATCTAGGCAACACGACTGAGTGCTGCGGGTATCGCTGTAATCCAGGAACAAAGTAGCAAACAGGGGAATCTTTGGAATCACCAACTCCGATAAAAGCGCAGATCGTCGTCGGATATGGTGATGCTTAGTGGATTTTGGACTAATAGATTGTGCTTGTAAGGGGAAAACTGTCACAGGGGCATACAACCAAAACTTTCTGTCGAAGTTACGGAAGGCTGTGAAGAGAAAGCATCGGGGAAGGAGTTTAAGGCGTTGTTTTCTCCACGAGAGCTCTCTATAGGACGCAGCACACATTTTACTTGTTTTGGCTATCAGAATCCCTGTACTGCCCTAACGTGTGACATGGTACATAGTGACCTCTATCTCTGTTCGGATAAAGACAACATTGCGTGGTAGGCACGTCTACAATGAGGAAAAGGTGTTTTCGCAATGAGAAGTTTCCTGAGCAGCCAAAATGTGAACATCTACCAGAAAGATCTCAAGCAAGTCATTCGCCGTATGGAAAATTTGTCACTTTGAAGGGTAAAGATGTAGAGAAGCACCAACTCCATTATCAAATTTCATGGTCGCTGCTGGATTCCTACGATGTGATGATTAAAATTTTGTTACTGGCCCTCATACGCGACAGTTACCAGTTGCTAACCTCTTTCTTATCTAGACGGTACCTCAATGACTCCAACCCCTAGGACTACAACACTGAGATCTTCTAGTTCGATCAATGGCTGCTGAAAACTAGTGGTGCCGACCCATTGTTTATGTATAAATTTCATTTACTGATGAGGCGGAGTCAAAAGCGATAGCGTTGATTTTGGTAATCAGCGTTTCTGGCCTGAGGAAAGTCCCCACGCAATTGATGAGAAGTGCAAAATGATTTAGATAAGATATCTGTATGGTGCAAAAAGTGGCAATTGACATTGAATAAAGAAAAGTGTGAAGTTATTCACATGAGTACTAAAAACAAATCAGCTTCATTTCGATTACGCGATAAGTCACACAAATCTGAAGGCTGACAATTCAACTCAATACAAAAAACAAATACAGTTACAAATAACCTAAATTGAAACTATCACATAGATAATGTTGTGGGTAGAGCAAATCAAAGACTGCGATTCATTGGTAGAACACTTATAAGGTGTAACAGGTCTTCTAGGCGCTCAGTCCGGAACCGCGCGACTGCTACGATCGCAGGTTCGAATCCTGCCTCGGGCATGGATGTGTGTGATGTCCTTAGGTTAGTTAGGTTTAAGTAGTTCTAAGTTCTAGGGCACTGATGACCACAGATGTTAAGTCCCATAGTGCTCAGAGCCATTTGAACCTTTTTTTGAACAGGTCTACTAAAGAGACTGCTTACACCAAGCTCTTTCGCCCTATCCTGGAGTTAAGCTCTGCGGCTTGGAATCCGCATCAGGTTCAATGAAGGGCAGTACGTTTTGTGTTATGGCGAAATACGGGAGAGAGCGTCACTGAAACGATACAGGATTTGGGCTGGACATCATTAAAAGAAAGTCGTTTTCGTTGCGACGGAATCTTGTCACGAAATTCCAATCACCAACTTTCGCCTCCAAATGCGAAAGTATTTTGCTGATACCGACCTACATACGGAGAAGATGTAGGTGTTCGTTCTTTCCGCCCACTATGCGAGATTGGAATAATAGAGACTTGTGAAGGCAGTTCACTGAACCCTCTTCCAGGCACTTGAATGTAATTTGCAAAGTATTGATGTAGATTTAGAAGTCCCATAATCCGATTTTTCAGAAACTTTGCTCAGGGGAAGAACGATTAAAATAAGCGAAAACTTGTTTTGACTTGTCTGTAAATATTCGTCCGTCTCTGAGAAAAACGACGGTCAAAATTTTCGAGGTATGTTCCAGACACTTTATCTGTCTTTTACCATGTGATATCCTCAGGCGAAATGGTGGGCCAGTGGCTAGCGTCGCGGGTAACTAATTTTGTGCCCCGTGTTCGAAACCCAATTATTACATTTATTTAGTTTTTCATACCCATGTCTGTAGAAGTTTACTGATCTAACGTTTTCCAATGTATGTTGATACAAAGCTGTCCTTGTTCGTTTACTAATTGCATGTCAGATGACTGACTGAAAAAAAGAAAAAAATTCGAAATTTTTTCCGGTAAAATTCCTATACTGTATTTTCATTCATAATCAATTGCAAGAACTCGTTTTCGGAAAAATGATCCGGTATGCATGACTTGCCAAGAAATTATTGCTAATGCGCGAAATCTTCGCCAATGTTAACGACGTTTCTGTTCCGAGTGAGATTAATAAGAGGAAGTGACACCGTGGCTTTTCCGCCTTCGCGCGTTGCTCGTGGCGTTCAGAATACGTGTGTCTGGAATGTATCTACGATCGGTGCCATCCAAGGGAATGCGCCAAAACTTTCTAAAGAATTGTTGTTGTTGTTGTTGTTGTTGTTGTGGTCTTCAGTCCTGAGACTGGTTTGATGCAGCTCTCCATGCTACTCTATCCTCTGCAAGCTTATTCTGAAGAATAAACACGTAAATAAAATTCACTCATGTTGAGAAAAAGACAGAACACCTTGAACGACTAGAGACAGGATGTTTATATTGACAGAACAAGTACACCAGTATGATCTGCAGAAATGATTAGTATTTCAGTCACCTCGGTTCACCATGTGTCCAGTTGCCTAGTAGCCACAAGGTCTGCCATGGGCCCTGATAACTTGTTCCATGCGTGATGGCATCGAAGCACGAATGGCGTTCCGTGCTATAGCAGCATTCACCTGGTTCCAAACTTCATCTGTGGTGTTTGGCATTGGGTCACAGCACTGCACCCCTCGTCTCACCATATCCCACATATTTTCGATTGGCGACAATTCTGGTGATATGGCATGCCAGGCCAAAGAGCTGAAATCCTGTGACACCAGGAAGGCACGTGTTCATGCAGCAACAAGTGGTCATACGCTGTATTACTGAAAAATGGCGTCTGGGGTGTTGTGTAGAAAGAATATGGCTACCGGTCGCAGATGTCATTCGCGTAGGTCACACTGGTCACACTGCCCTGGACACGCACCAACTGTCAGCTGTGGTTGTATCCAATAGCTCCCCACTCCATAAAGCCTAGAGTTGGTTCTGAAAGTGTTCTGGGAAAGCAGTGACTATGAGTCCGCTTGCCCTGTCTGCGGCGAATCAATATGCGGCCATTATTTCCAAACAAACAGGAGCTGGAATCGTTCGAAAACACTATCGGATGCCATTCCTGCCCACACTGTCGTCGTTCCATACACCACTGTCGTCTATCATGTTTCTGCACACTCGTCATAGGTAGGAGGAGCAGTGGACGACGCACAATGAACCCATGCGTAATAAACGGCGTCGGACTCTCACCCCTGATAGGTGTACGATGTGTCAGACGGTTCCACTGTTGCGCCAAAGTCGAAGACGACGCAGATCTGCCCTGAAATGTCGTTCGGGCGAGGTGTCGATCTATTCAGAGGGTGGTCTGGGTGGTGCGACCTGTTCATCTCGTCGTGTTCTACAACCTTCCGTGAAGTATTCTGCTCATACTCGCTGCACTGCCGAAAAACTCGCACACGAGCAGCATATTCCAGAATGGATGCATCACAGTCTCTCACGCCAATAATGCGCGTGCTTTTAAACTCTCTTATTCGACGGTAGGGTTCCTGCATACATTTGCGAGGCATCCTGCACGCATCACACTGATCCATTACCTTCGGTTTATAGAGACAACGAGAGCCTCAGGCACATTTTACCTGTAGGTGGTGTGGTGTCGCAATATCGATGTTCACTTTGAACCCACGGGACGAATGATTCGAATACGAATCATTTCTGCAGAATATACTTAAGTGTATGTCCTATAAGTATGAATGTTCTGTCTCTAGTTGTTCAAGATGTTCCGTTTATTTTTCTGAACTTGAGTGTATAAGAATTGATATGAGGCTTAATATCAGAATATGAAAATTTGAAAAAATTGCAACCCCACAATATACCATACACACTTGTATAATAAATGTGTTACAGTTACTCTGAAATCCAGTTGCAACTTTACAATTAGTATAACGCCCTTATGTTCCCTACTTTAATAACAAACATTTGTGTAGTAATCATGAGTAGGTATATGAAAACAATCCAAATAAAATAAAATACATTAAAACAGTAATTTGATATCGAACACGGCACTCCGTCTTCAGGCCACAAGTGGCCCATCGGGACCATCCGACCGCCGTGTCATCCTCAGCTGAGGATGCTGATAGGAGGGGCGTGTGGTCAGCACACCACTCTCCCGGTCGTTATGATGGTTATCTTTGACCGGAGCCGCTACTATTCAGTCGAGTAGCTCCTCAACTGGCATCACGAGGCTGAGTGCAACCCGAAAAATGGCAACAGCACATGGCGGCTGGATGGATGGTCACCCATCCAAGTGCCGGCCATGCCCGACAGCGCTTAACTTCGGTGATCTCATGGGAACCGGTGTATCCACTGCGGCAAGGCAATATCGAACACGGGGTGCAAAGTTAAGAAGCCGCGACCTTAAACACTGTGCCACCCTTTCGTCTGAGGATATCGCAGGACAAAGGACACATAAAGTATCTCCAAACTACGTGGAGAACTTTGACCTTTATTTCTCCATAAACGGTTTAGTATCTACGGATAAGCCGAGACACGTGTTCGCTTATTTTGTCCTCTCTTCCACTGAGCGAAGTTCCTGGGTAATCGGGTGATGGCACTTGACGTGTTCTCTTCGTAAGTGTCGGCACTGCTGAGAGTGCCAGAGAAGGAAGGCGGCTGTTCAGAAACCACCTGGTAGGGTCTTAATTCCATCAGCTGCAATGTCTTTCTAGCTAATTGGACTGATCTGCTCCGACAATTTCTGACTTTTACTAGCAGCAATAAGTGAATTATTGTTTACGCTACAAAAGTTTCGAAAATAGCCGAAGTAGCCGAGATAGACAAATTCATTGTGGAAGACACTGTACTGGAACACGAAGCCCCATGATCAACAATTGCTGATGGAGTGAAAGTTTTTCAGCCGAGACTGTTGGCGGAGACAAAGTGTTGCTGCAACATCACACATCACTTGAAGTCTGCCTACCAACTCTTTGTTACTCATTTCGATTCGTTCAATATTGTTCATTCTTTGCTATTCGTACATGTAGCCGATATTTAGCACCCAAGAAACTCTCTAATCGATTGAAACAATTTGACGTTTCCACTTGTAAATTAAGAAATCCGCTGCCCACAAAGAAGCTCAAATAATCGTGTGTGTCCGCGGGGCTGGGTTTATAGAAAACGAGGTCTGGTCTGCAGAATACACACACAGCACACAGATGCAGTTGGTGACTGGAACAGTTTCAGTCACTAATAGGTGTGTCAGAAGTTGAGTCTCAGAAGTTGAGTAGTCGACAAAATGGAGCAAAAATGGACATCGTTTCTTTAACAGTAAGTAGTACAATGATCGCACTTTTCAATAACTTCATTCAGAAAAGTGAACACGCAAAGGAAGTGTTTATAAACAAAGTTTGTACTACGAAATTCCTCTAAAAATCCTACTTACACGCAGATTATCAGACTATATAGTGGTATGAGTGTTTGAATGTTTGAAAGTGTATTTTTTTATTTTTCGCACAGCGTGCGTGTGTGTGTGTGTGTGTGTGTGGCCATCCCATTCTCGTAAAGGATGTCTGACACCACTAGAATGAAGATATCGTCTTATTTATGCCCAAGAGTGCACTACGGGCTCTCTGGATTCCTATATGCAATTTTTTTTTGGTGAATCTAATGTAATATTCTCTAATAGCTAATTTATGTCGTGTTACACATAACCATTAATTTGATGTTGTGTTTTTTAAAAGAAAATCCATCAGACGATGTTTTTTTCCGATCTTTGCTAACCATGAAGTACAACTAAAACTGTTAAGCTTTCATAATCTTAGTATTTCCTTAGATTCTTCGTAATGTTATATAAACTCCTAACATCACACTTATGCTTAGCGTCAGTGGTATACTTGTGCTGAGCACATTTCTTCTTCGCGTTTGAGGGTAATAGTCGCTTTTTACTATCCTTCCACTTCGCGCCTCGTCTTCTGTTACGATAACACTAGGGACATTCCATCGGATGGGCTGTCGGTGCTGATGCTCTTTCGTTCTTCAAAACGTCAATAAATTTAAGGGCATGCCGTAATATTTCAGCACGAAGACATTTTAAACGATTTATTTCAATGAAACAAAGCATACTAATTTGAAATGCAATATGACCTAGTTAGTTTTTGCTACACTTAAGAACACAGTTTCTTATCGAGTTGTACTTATCTAGAGGAACGAACACATCTGATACCACCCGACCCAGCGGCTTGAAGCGTTATTATATCGTGCTCCTCTAATTTTCGTTATTCCTCGTTTTCTGCGCTTACATACAACGATCGCCTTGTATTTCCAGGACTGTTCACCAATGTGACGTCTCTGCGCTACTTGCTGCTCAGAGACAACAGACTGCGCGTGGTTCCACCTTCCGGCACTCTGCCGGAGCGGCCAATATCGCTCGATCTGAGGGAGAACCACCTGCACACCGTCGAGGACTTTGGAGTGTTCGGCTCGTCGCGAGTCTGGCTGGACGGCAACAGGTGGCGCTGCGGCTGCTCGCTGGAGCCAGTGCTCAGGGAGGCCGCCTCTGTGCGCCAGTTGCGCTGGTTCCAGCAGCGACCGCTCTGTTACCAGGACCATGACGACCGTCGGCTCCCCATCGAAGAAGGCGTCTCCCAGTGTCACATCTCCATCACGTCCAGTGCCGGCAGCGCTACGACCTCCAGTGCTGTTCATAGCCCTTCTTCAACAACTTTCCATAAATTTTCTAGTGACGCACTGCCTAAAAGTGCAACATCTAGTTCTGTAGGTTGGAGATCTGGTAATAACATCTCTCAAACGGCTACTTCATTGACCGACGTATCTGTGAGTGACGCCCCATATGTTTCCAGTCCTGAAACTCCTACCCCAGAGACTGGAAGCGGTGAAACTAGTGCCTCTGACTCCTCTGATGTTGATACCACTACCTCCGAAGTTAGTAGCTCCGAAACCGGTACGCCTGTGACCTACAGTTCTGAAACAGCTACCTCAACAATTGGCAGTACTGAAAATGAAAGCCTTAGTACTTCTTATAGTGAAACTACAACCCCAGGTATCAGTAACTCCCAATTTGACCCTCTTGAGACTTCCGAAACTGATACGTCAGGGACCAGAAGCGGTGACGCAGACACTAGTCCAGCAAGTGGAGGTTCTGGGAGTCTCAGTCCTTTAGAATCTAGCACTAAACCGGACACACTTCTACACCCAGACTACGAAGTTAATCTTCGTGAACAAGGCTCTGGGTGGATTACTTACAGCACAACAAATGATACTAACAACAGTGCAGCTGCAGACATAACCGTTTCCAGTCCTGTAGATACTACCTCTGATATTAATACCTCTCAAACTGGCAGCACAGAAAATGACGTGACTGAAACTGCTAGCCTCAAAACAACCAGCACCACAGATTCCGACTATGATAGTGTTATAGATTATAACGTCATGACATATTAGCGAAATATTAGAAATGGATCACTTATGTTACTACTGCGAGATAATGTTCTTGTCTTCATTTTCCTTATTGAAGGACGCAACGTTTTCTTTTTGTTGCTGGCATTTTGTTTATTCAAAGACATTCATGCAACACTCCAATCGTCCACTGGAATGACGGTTATCGGAGGTAAAGTTCACTTCCTCAAAATTTCTGTTTAGCACGATCACTTGCGTTTTCTATGAGTCCACTCTGGAAATATAGCTTTTTATAAAGCTCTAATTTTTGATGTCCTTTTGTGAACCCAATTGCGGTGAGAAAGGCTTCGTTAAATGAAACGTGAATTTATTTGAAATCAGAAATAACTGTTAGAAGTGGTGCAGTAAATTGCAACGAAACTGTATCAGATCACTCGTAGCGGGGAAAATCACGAAAATGTTAGAGGCAAAATGAATAAGTAATTGAGGACAGTGAAAGGAGATAACAGAATTAAAGGCTGTGATAATATATGAACTGCTCTTTTAGGGTACTGCTGTGTACTACAGGACTGACTTATATTTTTAGAACGATTTACAATGTATAAATTATTTTGTCACTACAAATACAACATAAATTAAGCATCATGTGTGGTAACTATTTTACTGTAGCGGACAAATCAATATGCATCAAATAACGATAGTAATAAAACAGTTAGATACGGGCTTTGTAAATGAAAGGTGACCTTTGGGGTTGTGGGTTCTCTATCTCTCGTCTCTACTTTTCGCTTCTGAAGGACATCAATGTAAGTATGTGCATGGTCCCCTAGCCATACGATCAAGAATAACTATTAGACACAGACAGTTATCTACTCATATAATATTTTGGTAATTGACATAAATTCTGCCAATCAGAAGTCACAATTTCAGATTCTACCGAATGTACAAACGTGGAATGTCAAGCAACGCACTGAAGTTAACTAGCTATACACACAACAAAAGAAACGATTCTATACACATAACTTCTCAAATGAACAGAATAACAGTACTTTGATGTAGTCAAGAATTTAAAAGCCTACTTCACAGTATTACAGAAATTTTCCTGCTTCGAAGGTGGTAAGAAACGGTAATCGTCTTGCAATTGAATTTGACTGACATATTTCACCGAAATAAAATAAAATGTCTCTACCTAGGGTTGAGACTATTTTTACGATAGTGACACTACAGAAATTATTGTAAAGTCGTCTGTTTATGATCACCTTTTGATACCGTGACATTTTGAACTCATAATGTTTTCAAATTCTGGCAATCGTGGAACTGCCTGCACGACTATTAGCCAAATATACACGAGTTCTGGCTATACTGTCAACGGTCATTTTCCTGGTCGTGGTCCACTCTGTTCGCCATAAGCCGCCTACAGGCACAAGTTTTCACTCTTTTACAGCTAGAGCCGTCACCCATTATAGCAATAGGCAGCGAAGGTCGAGTTCATGGACATTCCGCATGTATGTTCTGATCCGCACCAAGTGCACGATCCGCGTGCCATTGTCCATCTTTGCTCCATCATAGCCGCCATATTCTTAACAGCTAATGTATTTATTGTCTGCTACTTCCGACTGCTTAGGATTTCAGTGCGTTTCGACCTATAATATTTCGCAGAATTCCCTTGCAAGAGTCGTGAGTAAACCTTTCCATAACAATAAAAATTTAGCCAATTATAGGCACATTGCATATCGATAGATGTTAATACAGTATATTATACAGCGAAGCTCAATTGACAACTTACTGTCCTCACAAGTAAACGTATTCATTCAAACAAAAAAGCTAGGAAAGAGATTAAACTTTAAAAAAAGAAGAAAAAGTAAGAGAGACAGTTATATTACCTTTCTACTGCATCGAACGCACGTGTCTCTGGCCGCAGTCATTCTATCAGGTATGATTGACGTTGGTTACAGTTTGATGATTGATTTCTTTGTGTAAATTTTGGGCAATAACGCTGCGGATATGACGTTTGTGTATGTTTCATACGGTGCTTTATGTCTGTACGCTGATTTAGGTGTGATATTTGTGGATTTCATTGGCATTTTAAACTGTTCTCTGGCTTTTTGTTTGAGGTTTCTTCTCAGTTGAAGCTGTCATGGAACTTTATCGCTTTTACGGTCAAGTTCCAAACGTATGCCAAAAATAGGGCTATCAGATGAGTCGGGAAGGTGTATAAGTAATAACTGTATAAACCTATGGTAAGTATAGGAACATACAGAAATACAGAGCGTATTTAGGATATTTCTTGGAAAACAATCTTGATTTGACATCGCTAAAACGTGAAATAACAACCTTATCTATCTTATGCCGTCAGAATCCTTATGAAATATCACTCTTATCTGCCTTGTACCCACGGCTGACTTATCTTTTTTTTTTTTTTTTTTTTTTTTTTTTTTTTTTTTTTTTTTTTTTTTTTTTTTTTTTTGGAGCCCAGACAACAATGGACGTGTGGCCATAGATGCTGATTCTACCCTCGCATCCACCTCGTCGTACATACATGCTTTTCTGTTCGTTAGGGTTTCTTTGTGGAGATCTGCGTGGAAACGCTGCTTAGTTTCGTAGCATGGAAATCTAGCTGCTGTAAGTTGAGATTAGAATCACACATTAAAAGGGGTCTTCTGTTGTTCAAGTATACAGTTGTAATTAACTACTCAGAAATCATAGAAATGCCAGTATGTCATCTCCGAAACAGAGCACATAACGAACAGGAAAAATCTCTATCTGTTCTATATCACATAAAAGAACATTGTTTGAAACAGTTTATTTTTCTAAATCCTTACTGGCTCTGGCAAAAAACTCTGCAATAGTTAGTTGAGTTTCCCTTATCCAAATGAAAATTTTGTAGTGCCGAACAATAAATTTCTAAAGATGTTCTAAGATTTCTACACCTCGAAAATGTTTTTCTTCTTTCAAAATGCAGGGTGTTTCAAAAATTCCTTTATAAACTCTGGGCAAAACAAGAAAAAAGTTCATATAAAGACATGTATGAAAACCTTTAGTTTTCCAGTTATTAATGGAAGGGGTAATGCTGCAGTAGGTTTAATAATGAATAAAAAAATAGGAGTACGGGTAAGCTACTACTAACGGCATAGTGAATGCATTGTTGTGGCCAAGATAGACACGAAGCCCGCGCCTACTACAGTAGTACAAGTTTATATGCCACTAGCTCTGCAGTTGACGAAGAAATTGTTGGAATGTATGATGAGATAAAAGAAATTATTCAGGTAGTGAAGGGAAAGTTTAATAGTCATGGGTGACTGGAATTCGAGAGTAGGAAAAGGGAGAGAAGGAAATATAGTAGGTGAATATGGATTGGGGCTAAGAAATGAAAGAGGAAGCCGTCTGGTAGAATTTTGCACAGAACATAACTTAATCATAGCTAACACTTGGTTCAAGAATCATGAAAGAAGGTTATATATATGGAAGAACCCTGGAGATACTAAAAAGTATCAGATAGATTATATAATTGTAAGACAGAGATTTAGGAACCAGGTTTTAAATTGCAAGACTTTTCCAGGGGCAGATGTGGACTCCGACCATAATCTATCGGTTATGAACTGTAGATGAAAACTGAAGAAACTGCAAAAAGGTGGTAATTTAAGGCGATGGAACCTGGATAAACTGAAAGAACCAGAGGTTGTACAGAGTTTCAGGGAGAGCATAAGGGAACAATTGACAGTAATGGGGGAAAGAAATACAGTAGAAGAAGAATGGGTAGCTTTGAGAGATGAAATAGTGAAGGCAGCAGAGGATCAAATAGGTAAAAAGACGAGGGCTAGTAGAAACCCTTGGGTAACAGAAGAAATATTGAATTTAATTGAAGAAAGGAGAAAATATAAAAATACAGTAAATGAAGCAGGCAAAAAGGAATACAAACGTCTCAAAAATGATATCGACAGGAAATGCAAAATGGCTAAGCAGGGATGGCTAGAGGACAAATGTAAGGATGTAGAGGCTTATCTCACTAGGGGTAAGATAGATACTGCCTACAGGAAAATTAAAGAGACCTTTGGAGAAAAGAGAACCACTTGCACGAATATCAAGAGCTTTGATGGAAACCCAATTCTAAGCAAAGAAGGGAAAGCAGAAAGGTGGAAGGAGTATATAGAGGGTCTATACAAGGGCGATGTACTTGAGGACAATATTATGGAATTGGAAGATGATGTAGATGACGATGAAATGGGAGATATGATACTGTGTGAAGAGTTTGACAGGGCACTGAAAGGCCTGAGTCGAAACAAGGCCCCGGGAGTAGACAACATTCCATTAGAACTACTGACAGCCTTGGGAGAGCCAGTCCTGACAAAACTCTGCCATCTGGTGAGCATGATGTATGAGACAGGAGAAATACCCTCAGACTTCAAGAAGAATATAATAATTCCAATCCCAAAGAAAGCAGGTGTTGACAGATGTGAAAATTACGGAACTATCAGTTTAATAAGTCATAGCTGCAAAATAATAACACGAATTCTTCACAGACGAATGGAAAAACTGATAGAAGCCGACCTCGGGGAAGATCAGTTTGGATTCCGTAGAAATGTTGGAACACGTGAGTCAATACTGACCCTACGACTCATCTTAGAAGAAAGATTAAGGAATGGCAAACCTACGTTTCTAGCATTTGTAGACTTAGAGAAAGTTTTTGACAATGTCGATTGGAATACTCGCTTTCAAATTCTGAAGGTGGCAGGGGTAAAATACAGGGAGCGAAAGGCTCTTTACAATTTGTACAGAAAGCAGATGGCAGTTATAAGAGTCGAGGGGTATGAAAGGGAAGCAGTGGTTGGGAAGGAAGTGAGAGAGGGTTGTAGTCTATCCCCGATGTTATTCAATCTGTATATTGAGCAAGCAATAAAGGAAACAAAAGAAAATTTCGGAGTAGGTATTAAAATCCATGGAAGAGAAATAAAAACTTTGAGGTGCGCCGATGACATTGTAATTCTTTCAGAGACAGCAAAGGACTTGGAAGCCCAGTTGAACGGAATGGACAGTGTCTTGAAAGGAGGATATAAGGTGAACATCAACAAAAGCAAAACGAGGATAATGGAATGTAGTCGAATTAAGTCGGGTGATGCTGAGGGAATTACATTAGGAAATGAGACACTTAATGTAGGAAAGGAGTTTTGCTAGCAGCCCATCACTGAATTGCTTCTCTATATTCCTTCACACTGACCTGGTACGCATATCAAACACTCGATGAGTACTCAAGAATAGGCGGCACCAGCGTCCAACATGCGGTCTCCTTCATAGGTGAGCCACTGTTACGCCCAGACATTTGAACGACTTGACTGTCTGCAGGAGGACACTAGTAATACTGTACACGAACAAAACAGGTACGTTCTTTCTACTCATCCGCAAGTCACTTCCATTTTTCCACATTTAGAGCTAGTTGCCATTAGTCACACCAACTAGAAATTTTGTCTGAGTCGTATCTTCCTGCAGTCACTCAACTGCGACACTTTACCGTACACCACAACATCATCAGCAAACAAATGCACATTGCCGCCCACCCCGTCCGCCAAATCATTTTTGTATACAGAGAACAACAGTGGTCCAATCAGGGGCAATCATAATGGATCCTTGCCTCTGATGAACACTCGCCGTCGAGGACAACATACTAGGTTCTATTACTTAAGAGGTCTTCGAGCCACTCACGTGTCTGTGAACTTATCCTATTAGATCGCACCTTCGTTAACAGCCTGCAATGGGGCACCGCGTCAAATACTTTCCAGAAACCTAGAAATAAGGAACCTGCCTGTTTCCCTTCATTCATAGTTCGCAGTATATCATGTGGGGAAAGGGAAGGTGAGTTACGGACGAGTGGTGCTTTCTAAACCACGCTGATTCGTGGACATAAGCTTCTCAGTTAAACTTGGCATAATTGTACGGAGTGCCATTGAGAATATGGAAATATCGTTATGGGAGTGTGGGAGGAGCACGAACGTTGCCACATAGCTTTCATCATTGTCATACGGACACAGGACTAGGCACGAGCTTTTGCAGTTGCATTTGGCATACAGCACGAGCGATGGACGCAACAGTGTGTGACTTTCTAAGGTGAACAAACTTTGCCACACAGTATTTATCATTGTCATAGTGACAAGGCGCTAGGCGCAATTGTATGTAATGTCAGTCGGAATACAGAACGAGCAATGGACGTATCTGTGTGTGACCGTCTGAGGAGAACGAACGACCCCTGACTGCATTCACCATTGCAATACAGACCTAGCACTAGACGTGATTGTCTGGAATGCCATTCGCAATACAGCACGAGCAATGTGTGAATGTCCAGGGAGAATGAACGGTGCTATACTGTATTCCTCATTGCCGTAAAGACTCAGCAATAGGCATGATTGCAAAAAATGGCTTTCGGCACTAGGGGACTTAACATCTGAGGTCATCAGTCCCCTAGAACTTAGAACTACTTAAACCTGACTAACCTAAGGATATCACACACATCCATGCCCGAGGCAGGATTCGAACCTGCGACCGTATTGGTCGCGCGGTTCCAGACTGTAGCGCTTAGAACCGCTCGGCCACCAATGGCCGGCGCTTGATTGCAAGTGGTGCCATTCGGGATACAGCACGAGCAGTGGACGTATTAGTTTGAGAATGTCCGAGGACAGCAAACACGCTATTCATCAGTGTCATGTGGACCGAGTACTACGCGTGATTGTATGTAGTGCCATTTAGAATATACCACGAGTGAGGAACATATCTATATGTAGAGGAGAAAGAATGTTGCCGGAGTGTAATAATCACTGTCATACGGATCCAGCAGTAGGCGTGGTTGGATACAATTAATTAGGATTACAACATGAGCGAAGACGCGTCGATGAGTTAGCTTCCTAGAAGAATGGACTTCATCAGACTGCACTCACCAAAGCCATAATGTCTCAGCACTAGGCGTGATAATATGCAGTGAATGTCAGAATACAGGTTGAGCATTCGACGCATCCATATGTGAACGTCCGATGAGAACGAATGTTGCCCGGCTGCGTTCATCATCGGCATGTAGTCCCGTCACTGGGCCTGATTGTTTGTGGTGCCTTCGGAATTCGGAATGAGCGCTGGATGGTTCAGTAAAGAAGTGTGTGAGGAGAGTGAACGTTACCAAACTGCATTTATCATTGTCATGTGGACCTGTTACTAGCTATGTTGTGTCATTCAGAATATAGTGTGATCACCTATGGTTTGGAAAAGGTGGTAATTTGGGCACCAGCCTTGTCTTGCAGGTCTCCCTGAGATTATCGTATAACAAGATAACGCAATACCGCATATTGTCCATGTTGTGCTACCTTACTTCTGTACAAAAGGCGTCCCGACTCTACCCCTTGCCCTTTGATCGTTGACCTAAGCTTTGTGAAACTATAGTATAGGGTTCACTATATCTTTTGTATTGACACACATTCGTCTAATATTACATCACCAGACAGATCCTCTTCACAGAAGCTCTCAACGTACTTTAACTGGCAATCCGCTTTCTTCTCTTCTTTTAACACTGGACTTTCCTATGGACTCTCAATTTAGAGAGCCATGCTTTTAATTTCTCAGGAAGCGGTTTTGGCGTTGTGATACGTTGAGGATTTCCTTCTGTAGACCATTTAACGTTTTTTTCTCAGTAAGTTCTTAATTAGTAGTCCGGCATCACTACGATTGCAGACGTGTTATTGACGCAATGATCAGTGAATTTTGACAAAATATTGATGGGCCCTGTTATCTTACCGACTTAATTTACAGGGCCATGCAAAGAGGCATTTAGCAAAATAAGTTGGCACTGTGACTGGAAAATGTCCATTCGGTTACGTTTTGTTTCAGTACAATGCGGGTACTGCAAACGTTACCAATTACGCAACACGGCTTTTAAATCAAACATTCTGTGAACAATAAATAGACACACGAGCAAACATGCATTATCCACTATTCTAATTCCATCCCATAGCTGATTACTGTGTAAGTTAAAAGTAAAGTATGGAGAGAAAAAGTAACGAAGGGAGACGAATTAATCTCTTGCATTCTGAACAGATTCTTACTGATAAAAGTGCACGGAAATGCCCACTGAATATTTATACTTAAGCTTACCAACACAACTAATAAATGTACTGAAGTCAATCACATAATGCTGGAAAACTGCATTCAAACTATTGTCAATTACTATTATGTTTTTCATAAGCGAATTACTTAAGTAATTATGTGTATTATTGCCTGACATAGTCATGGTGGATACAAGCTATCGATGAAAATGTGAAATGTGTTAAATGTTAAAGTTTTTTTTATATAAAATCCTTTACTAGATTAATTGAGCTGTAGTTGGCTAATTCTTTAGCCGAAAGTATTTATCAGTTACTGTTAAAATACTGCGATCTGGACTATTACAGGATTTTATGTAAAAATAGTTAACGTTTAGTAGTTTGTGTTTTTCTGATCATTTCTACAAAAGTTTAGTTTGTGTGCAGCATTCAAACTGTTGTTAATCTTAAGTTACTAGAAGTTCATAACTTTGCGTTTAGAGTGCAATCCTATACCTGTCGCAGCTGTCGGTGACTTGTGAGAAAATACTATAAGATGAAATTTAATATTCGATAAAAGTAACGTACTGTCAGAGCCTGACAGTAATTCTAATTCGAAGAACTGGCTACAAGATCGGAAAGCTGCGCATTCCTCGGACCATAAAAATTTAGTAAATTGTGAACACTTGACTGATGAACTATAATTGGAGTTGTTTCATCACACAATTACTTGAGGTAGCAAATACTGGAGATACGAAGATGAGCGATCACTTACATTCACTCGTTCAAAACGTAACTAAATCGGTAAAATAATGGAAAAACTGTCATTTTAGTTTTATTTATTGATTGACTTATTTTCTTTAATGGAAGGAACAGCTGAATAAATATATCCAGGGTATACCGGAAGAATGTTCAAATATCGAAGGTGCAAGACAGTACACACTGTCAGGAGGCATTAAGAGCAGCACAAATGCATGTGATGGGCCGTGAGTCGTGGGAAAGTGGAACACGCACGATTGAAAACCTGCTTCGGTGGACATTCTCGAGAATGATACCTAATATCATGCTTCATACGAAGTAAGACCCCCCCCCCCCCCCCCCCCCCCCGATGAACCACGGACCTTGCCGTTGGTGGGGAGGCTTGCGAGCCTCAGCGATACAGATGGCCGTACCGTAGTGCAATCACAACGGAGGAGTATCTGTTGAGAGACCAGACAAACGTGTGGTTCCTGAAGAGGGGCAGCAGCCTTTTCAGTAGTTGCAGGGGCAACAGTCTGGATGATTGACTGATCTGGCCTTGTAACACTAACCAAAACGGCCTTACTGTGATGGTACTGCAAACGGCTGAAAGCAAGGGGAAACTACAGCCGTAATTTTTCCCCAGGGCATGCAGCTTTACTGTATGGTTAAATGATGATGTCGTCCTCTTGGGTAAAATATTCCGGAGGTAAAATAATCCCCCATTCGGATCTCCGGGCGGGGACTACCCAAGTGGACGTTGTTATCAAGAGAAAGAAAACTGGCGTTCTACGGATCGGAGCGTGGAATGTCAGATCCCATAAGAATAACATAAATACAAAGAAGGTATATAAAGAGCAACCAAAGGATAACAGAAAAATAATTCAGGAGAAGAAGCAGGAGTGGATTTAGAAAAGATACGGGGCCCAGTATTAGAATCTGTATCTAAGAGAGATTTTGAGGACATAAGATCAAAGAAGGCAGAAGCGACAGATAGAATTCCATCAGAATATCTAAAATCATTGTGGGAAGTGGATGAAAACGACTGTTCACGTTGGTGTGTAGAATGTGTGAGTCTGCCAACATACCATCTGATTTTCGGAAAAATATCATCCACACAATTTTAAAGACGGCAAGAGATGACAAGTGCGAGAATTAATGCACAGTCACCTAACAGCTCATGAATCCAAGTTGATGTCACGAATAATATACAGGAGAATGGGAAGGAAAAGTGACGACGTGTAGATGACGATCAGTTTGGCTGTAGGAAAGGTAAAGGCACCAGAGAGGCAATTCTGACGTCTCGGTTGATAATGGAAGCAAGACTAAAGCAAAATAACGAAACGTTCATAGGATTTGTGGACCTGGAGAAAGCATTCGACAATGTAGAATGGTGCAAGATGTTCGAAGCTCTGAGAAAAATCGGGGAAGCTGTAGGGAGAGACGGGTAATGTACCATACGTACAAGAGCCAAAAGGAAGTAACAAGACTGGACTACCAAGAACAAAGTGCTCGGATAAAAAAGGGTGTAAGACAGGGATGTAGTACTTCACCCCTATTGTTCAATATGTACATCGGAGAAGCAGTGTGACAAATAAAAGAAAGCTTCAGGAGTGGGAGTAAAATTCAAATTGAAAAGATATCAATGATACGATTCGCTGATGAGACTGCTACTCTTAATGAAAGTGAAGAAGAATTACATAATCTGCTGAATGGAGTAAACAGTCTAATGAGTGCAGAATATGGATTGAGAGTAAATCGAAGAAAGACGAAAGTAATGTGAAGTGGCAGAAATGAGGAAAGCGTGAAACTTAACATCAGGATTGATGGCAACGAAGCAGATGAAGTTGAGGAATCCTACTCCCTAGGCAGCAAAATAACCGATGACTGACGGAGCAAAGAGGATATCAAAAGCAGACTAGTACCGAAAACTAGAGCACTCCTGGCCAAGAGAAGTCACTTGTGTCAAACACAGGCCTTAATTTGAGGAAGAAAGTTCTGAGAATGTACGTTTGGAGCACAGCATTGCACGGTAGTGAAACATCAACTGTGGGAAAGCAGGAACATGAGAGAATCAAAGCATTTGAGATGTGGTGCTACAGACGAATGTTGAAAATTAGGTGACTGATAAGGTAGGGAATGAGGAGGCCCTGCGCAGAATCGGAGAGGAAAGGAACATGTGGACAACACTGACAAGGAGAAGGGACAGGATAACAAGACATCTGTTAAGATATCAGGGAATGACTTCCATGGTACTGTGACTGGATTGAAGAGTTCCTAGCAAACGTAACACAACGTACCATTCTCAAAGGAGAGAAGTCTTCAGACGTAAAAAACTCGAAGCGAGTGATATCCGTTCATCACTTTTCACGGTATATATAAGTAACTTCAGAA
Organism: Schistocerca serialis cubense; assembly: GCF_023864345.2. Classification (NCBI taxonomy): domain Eukaryota; kingdom Metazoa; phylum Arthropoda; class Insecta; order Orthoptera; family Acrididae; genus Schistocerca; species Schistocerca serialis. The sequence goes on along the minus strand of NC_064638.1, from coordinate 684,444,979 downwards.
GTTGCATGAGGCTTTTCGCGGATCATGCTGTTGTATACTGGGAGTCGGCATCCTGAAAGATTGTACCGAAACGGAGGAAGACCTGCAGAGAATCGACGCTTGGTGCAGGGAGCAGCGATTTCCCCTCAGCATAAGCAAATATAACGTATTGCGAATACATAGAAAGAAATATCTACTATTATATGATCACAGGATTTCAGAAAATCACTGGAAGAAGCTACTTCCTTAGAATATCAAGGAACGTGGAGCGATTTAGAGTGTAACGACCACATAACACTAGTCGCAGGAAAAGTTATCAAGAAATGTAATCCGTCAATAACAGGATGTAGCTTACAGAACCCTCATTCGACCAGTACTTGAATACTGCTCGCCAGTACTGTACCGGATGCGATCGATAGAGAAAATATAGAATATCCAAAAAGGTGGAACGCGTTTCGTTACAGATGCATTTAGTAAACACGAAAGCGTCATGGAGATGAACCAGCTCCGGCGGTAGACGCTCCAAGACAGATGTTCCGCATCACAGTGTGGGGTACTACTGAAGTTCTGAGAGCGTACATTCCTAGAAGAGTCAACTAACATATTGCTTCGTCCTGTGTACATCTCGCAAAAGACCACGGTAAAAGTATTAGAGACAAGTGCCATTGTGGAGGCTTACCGACAAGAGTTTCTCCCGGGAAACATTTGTCACTGTAGGAGGATAGGAGGGGGGGGGGGGGGGGGGGGAGATGGGAAGTGACAGTGAGATACAAAGTACTTTGCGCCGACACCGATGGCTTGTGGAGTCCAGATGTGATGGTAGAATCTCCAACTATTATTTCATCAGGCGTTAAAATATCGATGCTGTCAATGTAGCTGGTACTTGAGTTTGTCGGTCTTCGAGCTTCTCCCCGACACAATGTCCTTCAGAGATGCATGCGTGTATCGTAGTAAATGCAGTTACTGCATTAACAAACACACTGCTACCATTGAAATACTACATATTTTCAGTGCTATGAAGTGTTCGCCGTTGAAAATCAATTTCAAATATAATTATGGCAACAAACCGACTTATTCTATAACAAGTAACTTTCCACAAATCAAAGCTTTCCGCAAACAATCGTGGTCAGCCACTGAAAGTTTGTCGGCCGAAATCGAAATCACTCTAGACTTCAACATTTTATATTTTCCTTTCTTCCCCCTCCCATAATGCAACTTATTATTGACGTGTCTTCAAACGCCATTATGAACATACGACTTTAACAATTAAGTAAGTCTTAAGTACGTTGCAATGCTAACTTGTAAGTGAGAGTTCGACGAGGAAGCTACCTAATCACACGTAGTTAATCATGTTTCGCTGGAACCGTAGCAACTCGGCAAAGACCTTCCTGGTGGCAGGCGGAAGCAGTGTGTGGGGGCAGGTCGTGCTAATCTCAGCACTTCCGGCGTGCCGTATGGTTTTCGCGCGAGATACGTGTGACGACCAGTCTCCAACGCGTCGCCTACACGTTCGCTGCTCCGTAAGCTGAATAAGGTGAGGTGCCACAATTCCCGTTTATATACCCAAGGATTTTACTTCCATATTCGATCATTAACGTCAGGTCTGTTTTATTACGTGTACAACAGCGATATAACGATTTCTAGCGATCGCTGAAGGCCATACTGTTTATTCTGAGGCAGGCCAGTTTGAACGAATAACTGTTGCTCCAAGCTCGGGATCATATTTGAAAAAGGTCGGATTCTGTGGTAGTTCTCGCCTTGATACGTCGTTTTGACAGGAAACGTATTTACCTCAAACAGACGCCCAGAACTGTTGGCCTGTATCTCTGACGTCAGTCTCTTGCAGAATATTGGAACATCATTTATATTCGTGTATTGTGAAACTTATGGAGTCCGAAAATCTTATTGTAGGAATCAGCATAGGTACAGGCAACAACGATCGTTCGTCCAGAGACCTAGAAAGCAGTAGATAAGGGCGCGTTCCTTGACTTTCGGAAGGCTATCGATGTAGTTCCGCACTGCCGCCTAATGAGCAAAATACGAGCGTACGCCACATCAGACAAGCTGTGACTGGATTGAAGAGTCTCTAGCAAGCAGAACACAACAGGTCATTCTCAATGGTGAGAAGTCTTCGTATCTAAGACACTTCGGGCGTATCCCAAGGGAGTGATATTCTCACAATATGTACAAATGTCATAGTAGGCAACATCGAAAATTCCTCGAGGCTTTTCGCGGATGACGCGATGAAATTCACGAAACCTGGAGAGGATCGACACCTGGTGCAGGGGGTGGAAAGGGGGTGGAAACTGATACTCAATGTGAACAAATGTAACGTACTGCGAATACATATGCAAAAAGACTCTTTATTGTATGATTACACGATTACAGAACAATCACTGGAAGAAACGTCAAGCAATATATTGCTTATTGCTACGTATATTTCGCGAAAATACCGCGAAGAAAAAACAGTAGAGTTTCGAGCCCACACGAAAGCTTATCGGCCATCACTCTTCCAGCGAACCATACACGAGTGGGAAAGAAAAAGAGGTAACTATGTTACAGAAACCATCCTGCGCCACCCACCGCAAGATGGCTTGCGGAGTATAGCGCGAATATAGCTGGAGATGTGGATGTTCAGTCTTAGACATAAAAACTGACCGCCGGCCGGCCGCCACAGAGAATAAGTCCGAGTCGTTCACTTAAGGTGGCCAATAAAACTGACCGCCCCTGACAACTCTAAGCATCCACAACTATTTTTTTTTTACCTCATTTCGGTCTAAAGTTATGAGTCTGATTGAACAGCGAAGATAATTCGCTTAACACTATACTCACTAGCAATAACAAGTATTCCAGAAACAATTCCGCACGACAGCTCGTGGCTGCGTCGCAATCATAACAGGTCACACTCGAGCGTTTCCTCGCGCTGCAGCGGCTACCGGCCATCGGCCAGACGCCACCCGCCGCTTGAAATCCGGCGACGCCCATGTGAATGCGGCGCTACGCTGTCAGTGTATCTATCAACTGTCATTTTCGAATTTGAAGTTCTAGTTATCATCTTGCATACTTGAAAATCATAAACTACAGTAAAGCATTGAAAAATTGAGTCACGAGTAGAAAAAGGTGGAATATCTGCAACACAACATTTACGTTTGGTATAACAGAGGGGTGAATGCAGAGGAGGCAGCTAGAAAGATTTGAACTGTGTGTGGAGCGAGTGCTTTTGGGAAAAATACGCCAGAAAAAGATATTCTTGTTTCAGCAAAGATCGTTCTGGCATGAATGATTTTCCATATTAATGAAGTCTCGACTACTGATATATGTGATGGATTACCATTTTACCATCATGCGACATTTGCGTTCAACAGGCAAAGTTCAGAAGTCTGGTGTAGAAGTACTGCATGCTCTAATTCGAAGCAACAAAAATCAACGGAGTGACTATTATTGAACGTCATCAGGTCGTTCATTGAGCATTCCTATGCAGTACTGTTACTGGTGACATGTATGATGCCTTTATCGTTAACTTCTTAAGAAGAAATGAATGGCTGACCCTCACCAAAAGACGTAAACTCGAGCAAAGAGTAGTATGAACATAATATTTTACGTCTGATAGCTCCAAAAGTGTGTTTTCGGCTACGAATTTTGCCCCAAGGGGTGTGTGCAACACAGCTGAAATTTGTTGCCAACAACTAAGACACCTTTCGGTCGCAGTGTAAGAAAATCGAGCAACAAAACTACATCACCTGTGCTACAGCATGATAACGCACTCTATTGATTTGAGAAACAAAACTATCCAGCAGATTGATAGGAAAGTCGTCTCTCAGGCGCTTGTATTGATAGGGAAGTCCTCTCTCAAGCACTTGTCCCTCTCGTCATATATTCGTAAAATTTTACCTTTACCCCTCTTGATTGATCAACCGTCAAGGCAATTAATTTCTAGACGAAACACTCTTAAAACTACTGTGGTTTAATGACATCGTTAGAACCAGTAGGTTTCTACTGGCGTAGAATTTGTAAACAACTTTAGCATTGTCAGATCGCTTTAGATATCGTGAAAGAAAATTCTGCTGCTGATTAATTTCTCTTTGATGATTACAGTTGCGTTTAGTAAACTAATGGAAAACGTAACTAAAATATTCACTGTACTAATACCAATTAAATTCAGTTTACTACAGAAACATCACGACGGCAGTCTATCTTAATGAAGCATTAAGTGTCTGTAAGGCGATTGAGCCTATTTTGACACGAATTAGTAGGATATTACCGACTTTTGACTTCGAAAAGATCTGTTTTTACTTCATTTCCTGTATCATACGCAAGTATTACGAAAATGTGGCACTTCATGGATAAAATTATGTATTCACAACAACAAAAAATATGTCGGCAGAATCAAAAGTGGCATTACGAATTTGACAGTACCGTAAGGTTTTCGCTCTGACACTTAGGGTTTCTGAAAGTAGCAAGAAGAATTTTGCTCGAGCGTTGTCTTACGGTTCCCTTATTGAGTTTGTATCTGCCTGCTTGTAGCTCTGCTACAGAAGAATTAAAAATCTGGCTTTGAGCGAGTCTCGTAAGGCGAACGAAAGCAGCTTGCACCTGGTAGCCAAGCATGTTTGTTACCTGGGAACTGGTTTTTTCCTAAAGTGGGCAGACATCCTTTGCTGGTTGAATTGTTGGCAAATGTCAATCAGACGTATGCCGTTGGTCTAAGGCTTTCGGTGTGTTGAATTTGTACCAATGATTTTTCTACAGGTTTTTTTCTGTCCGAAATAGAGAGCTGAAGTCTCCCATTAGTATTTTCACGTCATCTTGGTGAATTTTGCTCATAGTATTTTCGTGTGTGTTCCAGAATTTTTGGACATTTTCGGTGTTTTTCTTACTTTCGATGTTGGTGGGGGCATGTGCATTGATGAGTGTTTATTTTGTACTGGGGCTCTGGATGAGCATATTCATAAGTCGATTGTTGATGGGCGTGATTTCTTTGACAGAGTTGATGATAGATCTGTGCTCGAGAAATGCAATGCCGAAGATTGGTACGTCTTTCGCTACCTTTCGTTGTATTTTGCTCTTGAAGATGCAATGGTTTCCGTAATGCAAGGTTTCATTGCCACGTAGTCATGGTTCTTGAAGAACAAGGATGAGAAATTTTTGTCGGTCGATTTTTTTTGTGAGAATATTTAGTTTTCGTGTTTGTATCAATGTATCGATGTTTAGTTTTCAAATGCATGTTTTCTGCATGTAGGGAAATTTACCAGAGATCTTCGATATTCTCTGCCGTGCTAACCTGGACTCCCCAGAATCCGAAAATCCAACTGCCGCCTGTCGACAGGCGGGTTGTGTATCACCTGGGGTAAAGTTGACTTTGCTTGCTCAGTTCATGTTTGCTTGTGTTTCATTGGTTTGGCCAGGGTTATTCCAGGACCGGGCAGGACCAGAGGGTGTTGAAGCCGTTGGAAGCAAATATTTTCAGCCGAGCTCATTGAGCTAACAGACGGTGACCAGAGTAGCGGTGATTTTCATTCAGACGCGTCTGGATTTTGGGCTCAGCGGATTGAGAAGCCGTTCAGGATTGTGTTAGTATTTGGTTCACCCCAAGTATTTGATTTCCTAGGTACCACCCATATGGGGGAGGGTTTCCCATATCGGCCACACGGGATTATTATTATTATTATTGTCATTATGTCATCAGCAAATCCGAAATGGTGTATCTTCCCACCACTGAAATAGATGTGTATTGTTCGATTCAGTATTTCCATCACATAAATATGGGTTATAATTACGTTACATTGCTACTAGAAGATATATTTCTCACTTTTTCTTAGAGAGTTGCTACCTGTTACTCCATCATAGGAATTTATGTGCGCAGCATTGTTGCAATACAGACGTATAATTATTTGGGTCTCGAGGAGTAATCGAAAGTTTTCAGTGCTAGACGCACGACATCGTCCGAACGCTCGCGGGAATACAGTGTGGAGGCGATGGGAATTCACGTCTGACGAGGAGCGTGTGTAGATAAGTGCTGCAGAGAGGTTGGCTGCTGCGTCCCGACAGTGCCCACTGGCAGAGGTTCGAGTCCTCCCTCTGGCATGTGTGTGTGTATTGTCCATGGCGTAAGTTGGATTAAGTAGTGTGTAAGCTTAGGGACAGATGACCTAAGCAGCTTGGTCTCATAAGTTCTTACCACAAGTTTACAAAATTGTAAATCCAAAATACTGCATCTCGGTACTTACAATAGTGCAATAGGTGCGCACTGGTTAGATGTAACTGAAGAGAGTCTCCAACTCGGATTGTGGTTAAGGGCGAATCCCAAGCGCATGGCCACGAACATTTGGTCAAATGGCTCTGAGCACTATGTGACTCAACTGCTGAGGTCATAAGTCCCCTAGAACTTAGAACTACTTAAACCTAACTAACCTAAGGACAACACACACATCCATGCCCGAGGCAGGATTCGAACCTGCGACCGTAGCGGTCGCGCGGTTCCAGACTGTAGCGCCAGAACCGCTCGGCCACCAGCGGCCGGCACGAACATTTGGGAGCGGAAACTTAATGTCATCGGAACCTTGTTGAAGGACCATGATATGCGATCGTTAGACCAACTGCAGAAAGTTCAGTTTATAAATACATACATACTTAGCAAAATATGTCATGTCGCAGCAGTCTTACCGATACTGCAGGTCACTGCACATAAAATATTAGCTGTAGCTTCTTGGTACGTGTGGAAACAAAATATCTTCAAAGTATCCTTCCACACGGCGACTTTTCAGAGGCAAAACGGTGGACTTGGAATTAAAGACGTGCTTTAAAACTAATACATGCCACTAAGACAAGCATCACGAAACTTCTGTTACTCGCGTTAGATCTTGGGGATAGGAACGCTCCTGTTAATGTATCACGTCAGCCTAGATTACGTCCGAAAGTACTATGGCGATTCGAGATATATAAGACTTCCACCAGCACAAACCAACACTACAACCGTCTATGATTATATTACCAGACATCATCTTCGCAAACCAATTCCGGTAAGTTAACCTACAACAAACTGGAGGAACGTCTGGAATAATATCAACAATAAAATTATACCAACTAGAGTCATTGCCGTATTGTGCGACGTTGCAAACGAAACCATACCCACAGCGGAACGATTATGGAAAATCAAATTGATACCAACTCCATACTGCGACAAATGTCGGCTTGTAGAAACTGTAGCGCACATCATCTTATGTGAAAATAAAATCAGAATCTGGAACTGGACTAGGAAGAAATTAGCACTTACAACAGAACCGCAGAAAGTCATACACCGATCACTGAAGCTTTACAACCCGACTGGAAATGTTACCCATCCGCAAAGAATAACAGTTATTCGTGGCCTCTGGGACAGTTTGTGTTTTACGTCGTAACAAACAAAACTTAGAAGAGTGCATGTTCTATATAGCAAAAGAACATTTTAAGCTGAAGAAGAATAACAAATATAAGGAATGGTTTAAATTTTTTTATCTTTTGCTTTATGTGAGCTATAAAGAGGTGGACAGTTTTATTGATTAGAAGCAGAATACTATTCTTTCACTTTTTTTTATTCCTGGAATATTCTTTTACGTTGGTTCTAAAATCAGAACTGTTCTAATTTGGCAAAACCCCTCCGGCTCCGAAATTTCTTTCATTTGTTGAAAAATATATGGCTTCCTTACAGACCTCATATGCATCCAGTCATAATATCTTCAATTGTGAATATATTTCTGAACGAATGTTTGTTATGTATTTTTCCGTCACCCTTTTCACTGTTAGAAGTTATGTTCTACAAGGAACGCACGCCATTGGAGGCGGCAATCTGTAATTTATTTTACCTTAATTACTATTTCAATTTTGTCCTACAATTTAAAGGAATATACGGGTGCAAACATGGGATACATGGGAATAATGCAGCTGCTCAGTGACAGGTGTGGGAGAGGCAACCGCGCGGGATTAGCCGAGCGGTCTAAGGCGCTGCAGTCATGGACTGTGCGTTTTGTCTCGGCGGAGGTTCGAGTCCTCCCTCGGGCATGTGTGTGTGTTTTTCTCCTTAGGATAATTTAGGTTAAGTAGTGTGTAAGCTTAGGGACTGATGACCTTAGCAGTTAAGTCTCATAAGATTTCACACACATTTGAACATTTGGGGGAGGCGTTGTGGCCAGGCCTCGGATCTTCAACCCCTGCCCTCTTTGCCTCAGCCTACCTGGTGCTGAAAGTCTTCTCAAACTTTAAAAATAAATAATAGTGCTGTGATCAACACTTCTGTCTAGTAAGCAGGAGGTCTAAGTTCGAAGCCCAATCGGTCACAAATTTCCATCTGCCGTCGTTGCTGTATTTCAACACGCTGTGACAGTGTGGACGTCGGTCCTCCGATATTTAAGATGCAATTGTTTTTTGAGGCAATAGAGGTGATTTGCGAACATTTGTCTTGCCATCAGTGTAACGGGACTTCACAGGCATTCAACCCTTATTCATTGCTTTGTGCCGGCGCTAACTGTTCTAATTTGTTAGACTGTAGTTCATATTTAGTCAAATAACGAATGGTCAATATACAAGTATGCCGGCCTGTGTTGCCGAGCGGTCCTAGGCGCTACAGTCTGGAGCCGCGCGACCGCTACGGTCGCAGGTTCGAATCCTGGCTCGGGCATGGATGTGTCTGATGTCCTTAGGTTAGTTAGGTTTAAGTATTTCTAAGTTCTAGCGGACTGATGACCTCAGAAGTTAAGTCCCATAGTGCTCAGAGCCATTTGAACCATTTTTGAAGTATACAAGTATTTACGAACAGTAGAAGCAGGATTGCAGCGAACTGATCACTTAACCAAGTGCAACATAGAGTACCTGTGTAATGAGTCATTCCAGTTGCATAGCTGATGGTATTAATTGTTAAGCAATTCATTGCAGAATTAATGTAATACCCGCACGATGATCTCTGTAGTCATACTGTATCATTAGCAGCCCGCGAATGGAGTACTAAGTTCGTTAAATCGGATTACTCAAGATGAGGCCAAATAAAGACAAGCGACGACACCACAACACTATCTTTACTTAAGTAGGTAGTCAGCGCTAAATTATGTGTGCCACCATTAACGTTACTCTAAGCAGTTTGACAGCATAACACCACCACAACTACTGACAACCTGAACCATTATCTTCACGCAGTTGTGGTTCAAATGGTTCAAATGGCTCTGAGCGCTATGGGACTTAACATCTAGGGTCATCAGTCCCCTAGAACTTAGAATTACTTAAACCTAACTAACCTAAGGACAGCACACAACACCCAGCCATCACGAGGCAGAGAAAATCCCTGACCCCGCCGGGAATCGAACCGGGGAACCCGGGCGTGGGAAGCGAGAACGCTACCGCACGACCACGAGATGCGGGCTCACGCAGTTGTGACTCGCAGTGATTGCAAGTTGCTGATGTTTTTCAAGAATAGCGGAACGTGCCTCTGAAGTTGCATTTGCATTACGACTAGGACGGAGAGAATCCTAAATAACAGTAATAGGTCACCCAGCGAAGAGAAGAGTCCACGTATTGTCTCAAGTTCTTGCAGTCTGATATTCTTTTGGCTATCGGAATACTCATATGGGAATTATAAAAAAGTAATTGCTAGAACGCTCAACTACCTCAATAACACTACATTCTGGATTGAATACGACTCGGAAAGCGACGTTAATTTGACGTTTCCATCCATCTCCTGATGTCTTACTGAATGAAGTCTGAAGTGCACCCACAGTTGTGTTGCCTGCCGCAAGGATTCTGTGAAGTGTTGTGGCAGCTGGCAGTCATTGCTGAATACAGACATGTGCAAATATCCTCACTGCTCTAGGGAAACTCGCCTTTGTTGCATTTTTTCCGTACCGTAATTAGCACAATAACATAAGGCTTGTTCTGCTGAAGAACTTGATGCCCACAAGTCCTTAAATAAGAATCTCCTAGCGGGAGTAATGCATGAAAGTAAACAGACTGTTGGACAAAAGAATGGACAGCTCCCTGCATTTTTCGTTTCCGATAGCGCCAACGATAAGAATCTGGTGCATATTATGCTTCAGAACCCTAAACTGTTTATTTTTTTTGCTTCATAGTAAAACAAAAGTTATGATACGAGAAGAGGAAATGCCTTATATCCTTCTCAGGAACTTTAGTTTTTCGTGTTCATTTTCTCACTTCATACTAAGGGCGTTAATATGAGAAGAGGAAATGAAATATACGCTTCCAAGACATAATATTTCCTCGTGTGCTACTACTGCATACATGAAAGCCCTGCAGTTAATTTTTGTATGTTGGATAAATTTTGATATCACCTCACATTCCTTTGTGAGAAGGTTCCTATTTTCTTGGGATTCAAATAGAGTGGACATTTCATCACTTGTTAATATTCTGATGACTAATGACATGATCCCCGTTGCAATTGCTCCATGGCGCCTGTGAGTAGAGTCTTACGTTGGTTACTATACGAACACGCAGGCAGTGATATCCGCTCACTGCAGTCAGAGCCAAGGTGTTTTATTTCGGTTTATGGCAAAGCGTCTGCTGCAGTGTCCACGCTCAGCCAACATAAACAAATCGCGGCGGCATTGGGCACAGCTAATCGCTGCACTTGTCGCGAGCCTCGACAACAAGAGCGCACTGTCTCTGCTAACGATACTATGGAGTTAATACATCTTACTTAACGTAATATGCAAGACGTGGGTTGGGTAAAAATTCAGTTTGTAACTTCCCATCGCATTAAAATACTTTACAGTCAAATTTGATGCAATATTTGTTGTTGGTTCTCTCTCTAATGTTAATAGTATTGATTCAGATTGTGCGTGAACACGAAAACACACACACACACACACAAACAGTCATTGAATCCAGTGAGGGTGACAATTACTGTGTGTTGAACAACACATGCAACAGTCAGTTCCTCAGTCGGCGTCGAGTGGATGAGATTTTTCAATTACCTTGCATTGCAAGAACTGTAAGGAGGAGACTGAAAGTAAATGCACTTGTATGCTAAAGAGCTGCAACAAAGCAAAGCTTGACCGATATCAGCTAATTGTCCACATGGGTTTTGTGGACGAGTATACTTTTAATAACCAACCCACCCACGATCATTATGTAAGATTTCTCGAAGGCGTAGGGGCATTGATTTCATTAAGTCGTCGACAGTGTAGAGTGATGGTTTACTTTCCACCATACGTTTTCTATATTCGTCCAAAGGTCGCTTGCATTTGTAGGTCCACAGGGCAATTACCTTGTTACCTCTGCCCACATACTCTCTATCTGGTTGATGTTCGGTGATCGTGAATCAAACGGCAACAGCTTTATCCTCTCTTGACCCTGAAACCAATCTCGCACTGCTATGCTATGATGATTGGGGCTCTGCTCTTGTAAACAAACTGTTATCTCTTTAGGTCATATATTTATATTTAAATAACGTATTTGTAATATGCACATTGGATTATTATTTTCCACAGTATTTAAGAATTCAGCCCCTGTCATAGATAAGTGACCTAGATTCAACAGTCCAATTAAGAATGTGGTTTACCCAGTCTATCACATGATGAGAGTCGTAGTCGGATATCCACATTAAGACTGACTGACTGAATCCGATTATAACGATCTGGTATAGAAATGAAATTACAGAAATTGGATAATTGGAACGTCTGTATTGCAACAATGCTGCGCACATAAATTCCTATGATGGAGTAATAGGTAGCAACTCTCTAAGAAAAAGTGAGAAATATATCTTCTAGTAGCAATGTAACGTAATTATAACCCATATTTATGTGATGGAAATACTGAATCGAACAATACACATCTATTTCAGTGGTGGGAAGATACACCATTTCGGATTTGCTGATGACATAATGACAATAATAATAATAATAATCCCGTGTGGCCGATATGGGAAACCCTCCCCCATATGGGTGGTACCGAGGCAATCAAATACTTGGGGTGAACCAAATACTAACACAATCCTGAACGGCTACTCAATCCGCTAAGCCCAAAATCCAGACGCGTCTGAATGAAAATCACCGCTACTCTGGTCACCGTCTGTTAGCTCAATGAGCTCGGCTGAAAATATTTGCTTCCAAAGGCTTCAACACCCTCTGGTCCTGCCCGGTCCTGGAATAACCCTGGCCAAACCAATGAAACACAAGCAAACATGAACTGTGTAAGCAAAGTCAACTTTACCCCAGGTGGTACACAACCCGCCTGTTGACAGGCGGCAGTTGGATTTTCGGATTCTGGGGAGTCCAGGTTAGCACGGCAGAGAATATCGAAGATCTCTGGTAAATTTCCCTACATGCAGAAAACATGCATTTGAAAACTAAACATCGATACATTGATACAAACACGAAAACTAAATATTCTCACAAAAGAAATCGACCGACAAAAATTTCTCATCCTTGTTCTTCAAGAACCATGACTACGTGGCAATGAAACCTTGCATTACGGAAACCATTGCATCTTCAAGAGCAAAATACAACGAAAGGTAGCGAAAGACGTACCAATCTTCGGCATTGCATTTCTCGAACACAGATCTATCATCAACTCTGTCAAAGAAATCACGCCCATCAACAATCGACTTATGAATATGCTCATCCAGAGCCCCAGTACAAAATATACACTCATCAATGCACATGCCCCCACCAACATCGAAAGTAAGAAAAACACCGAAAATGTCCAAAAATTCTGGAACACACACGAAAATACTATGAGCAAAATTCACCAAGATGACGTGAAAATACTAATGGGAGACTTCAGCTCTCTATTTGGGACAGAAAAAACCTGTAGAAAAATCATTGGTACAAATTCAACACACCGAAACCCTTAGACAAACGGCATACGTCTGATTGACATTTGCCAACAATTCAACCACCAGAGGATGTCTTCCCACTTTAGGAAAAAGCCAGTTCCCAGGTAACAAACATGCTTGGCTACCAGGTGCAAGCTGCTTTCGTTCGCCTTACGAGACTCGCTCAGAGCCAGATTTTTAATTCTTTTGTAGCAGAGCTACAAGCAGGCAGATACAAACTCAATAAGGGAACCGTAAAACAACGCTCGAGCAAAATTCTTCTTGCTACTTTCAGAAACACTTAGTGTCAGAGCGAAAACCTTACGGTACTGCCAAATTCGTAATGCCACTTTTGTTTTCTGCCGACATATTTTTTGTTGTTGTGAATACATAATTTTATCCATGAAGTGCCACATTTTCGTAATACTTGCGTATGATACAGGAAATGAAGTAAAAACAGATCTTTTCGAAGTCAAAAGTCGGTAATATCCTACTAATTCGTGTCAAAATAGGCTCAATCGCCTTACAGACACTTAATGCTTCATTAAGATAGACTGCCGTCGTGATGTTTCTGTAGTAAACTGAATTTAATTGGTATTAGTACAGTGAATATTTTAGTTACCTTTTCCATTAGTTTACTAAATGCAACAGTAATCATCAAAGAGAAATTAATCAGCAGCAGAATTTTCTTTCACGATATCTAAAGCGATCTGACAATGCTAAAGTTGTTTACAAATTGTACGCCAGTAGAAACCTACTGGTTCTAACGATGTCATTAAACCACAGTAGTTTTAAGAGTGTTTCGTCTAGAAATTAATTGCCTTGACGGTTGATCAATCAAGAGGGGTAAAGGTAAAATTTTACGAATATATGACGAGAGGGACAAGTGCTTGAGAGAGGACTTCCCTATCAATACAAGTGTCTGAGAGACGACTTTCCTATCAATCTGCTGGATAGTTTTGTTTCTCAAATCAACAGAGTGCGTTATCATGCCGTAGCACAGGTGATGTAGTTTTGTTGCTCGATTTTCTTACACTGCGACCGAAAGGTGTCTTAGTTGTTGGCAACAAATTCCAGCTGTGTTGCACACACCCCTTGGGGCAAAATTCGTAGCCGAAAACACACTTTGGAGCTATCAGACGTAAGATATTATGTTCATACTACTCTTTGCTCGAGTTTACGTCTTTTGGTGGGGGTCAGCCATTCATTTCTTCTTAAGCAGTTAACGATAATGGCATCATAACACGTCACCAGTAATAGTACTGCATAGGAATGCTCAATGAGCGACCTGATGACGTTCAATAATAGTCACTCCGTTGATTTTTGTTGCTTCGAATCAGAGCATGCAGTACTTCTACACCAAACTTCTGAACTTTGCCTGTTGAACGCAAATGTCGCGTGATGGTAAAATGGTAATCTAACACATATATCAGTAGTCGAGATTTCATTAATGTGGAAAATCATTCATGCTAGAATGATCTTTGCTGAAACAAGAATATCTTTTTCTGGCGTATTTTTCCCAAAAGCACTCGGTCCACACACAGTTCAAATCTTTCTAGCTGCCTCCTCTGCATTCACCACTCTGTTATACCAAAAGTAAACGTGTTGCAGATGTTACACCTTTTTCCACTTGCGACTCAATTTTACAATGCTTAACTGTAGTTCATGATTTTGAAGTATGCAAGATGATAACTAGAACTTCAAATTCGAAAATGACAGTTGATAGATACACTGACAGCGTGGCGCCGCATTCACTTGGGCGTCGCCGGATTTCAAGCGGCGGGTGGCGTCTGGCCGATGGCCGGTAGCCGCTGCAGCGCGAGGATCGCTCGAGCGTGAGCTGTTATGATCGCGACGCAGCCATGAGCTGTCGTGCGGAATTGTTTCTGAAATACTTGTCATTGCTGGTGGGTATAGTGTTAAGCGAATTATCTACACTTCCTCCTAACAGTTACGCATCTTACAGTGTTGTCAGATTGTGCAGATGGCCGGACTTAGAGTTGTCAGGGGCGGTCAGTTTTATTGGCCACCTTAAGTGAACGACTCGGACTTAGTCTCTGTGGCGGCCGGCCGGTGGTCAGTTTTTATGTCTAAGACTGTACATCAGCCGTATTGTCGAACCCTGCCGATCACGGGTTTATGGCCAGCCCATGTTTTGCTATGAAAATATATGGCGAGGAAGGAAGAACGATTGAAGTTCATGTATTATCCCGTCGACGGTAGGTGCATGAGAGGGAAGGAAACTCTTCTCATACGATAGGTAGGTGAGATACGAGGGTCCCTTAGCCAGGCGAATTTATGGCCTAATGCCGTGAATTTTCTTTGCCAAATTCCAAGCGATGAAGAAAGATCTATATGATGGCATTGGTGAAGGTGGGCAGAAAGCTTTAGGAAACGCTCGGTCTCAACATGAATTCTCATAGCTGAGGACTGCAGTTGGTAGAAGGGCCTATGGGAAGCCCTCATAGCTCTCATACAATCAAATGATTGATATCGATGACTATACGCAGTATGGGAGGATTGTGTCTCACGGCTACAGATGGAAGCAGCACAAAATTTTTGACGCATGGAACATGAAAGCTATTCATTAACATAAAATGTAAGGTTGAAGCATAGACCCAGCGCATAGACCAATCGTCTCGAAAGCTCCTGTCGAACATCTCCCCATGTGAGAAGCAGATTACTGTCATCAAATCCTCACTAGTCTTCGAGACTAACTGAGAAGTCTGAGGTTTAACCCATAACGTTTGCTTTCACTCTTGTCATTAGAAAACGATCGCAACAGCATCACTTCCGCCCCACTTCAGGTCGGGTATGGGCCTGCAAATTTTCTTTGCAAGAAGAATTAGGTCTTCTCTGAAGGTCGACCGCCAAGGCATGTGTAGGACTACAATAGTAACGACTTCATTAATGTGAACACTAATTGTGTGTACACATCCGGTAAACTGACATCATGTCGATACAAGGAGCGTTCAAATGATGTCTGGAAGACGCAAATAAGTAACTAACTAGCAACCAGAACAATAGACTTGTGTCAGGTCACGACAGGACAATGTGAATATTTACATTTGTAGCCGACACTACTTTGGAGACCTAAAAAGAATATTTGCATCACTACTCTTCTGTTGGCACTATGTTTCTTACATTCCTATTCCCAAATATCAACAATCATTTTTTGCTGGTCCTACTGTTTTCCAGTAACGTAACGTCATTACTTCTATAGCGCCAGACGTGTCTCAGTTACCGGTCTTCATTAGTAGACGAGGATAGGTCTTAGTTTTGTTTAACATATTTTAACGCAACAATATTGTGATCACAAACTTTCAAGTCATGTGCCTTGCACAAAAACGTGACTGACTTCCGTGAGTAACCGGCAGAAACGTATTTTGAGCGATCCGTTAGTAAGCATAGCACACATTCATAAACTGCTGCAATAACATTTGGAACGTAAGTTTACACAGAACAGTTTAACACACAAGCTGAAAGTACTTATTCTCTGGATTTATGGACATACAACACTGAAATGTTTAATATTTTTTGAAGGCAGGCATTGACAGCCATAAGGATCATCACAAATTCGATTGTACCATGTTTAGGCATCTTCACTCTTTCTTTACTCTTTCAACGATCTTTTTGGGACCATAATTGTGTTATCTATTCCACAAGCAAAATGTCAATACAATAAAGGGCGTACATACACGGCCCAGTCACATAAATTTGACCACCGTCTATGTTCCTCATCAACGTGCAATAACCACTCCCACACGACAAGTTGCAGCAGTATCAGTGCGGGGACGCGGAAAACATTACAGTCGTTGTCGTAACGCGTAAACGGAGTGATTTATCAGACGTTCAGAAAGGCATGGTCATTGGCTTTCTGGCCAGGGGTTGAAGCATATCCGAAACGTCTAAGTTTGCAAGTTATTAGCGTGCCACCGTGGTGAAAGTGTACCGTACATGGCAGAATGACACTATGCAAAATCAGCGCCTAGGCAACTGACATTGGGGTGTCACACTGCTCGCAGTGTACCGGGTGTGGTTCGAAGGGCACCAGGACGAGTTTACGGTACTCCCCTGGCCACCAAACTCTCCGGTTTTAAACCCTTTTCAGAATCTGCGAGACGGCCGTTCGCGTCATGGATCCTCAACCGAGAAAGCTGGCGCAGCTAACCGCGGCACTGGAGTCGGTATGGCTGCACATCTTTGTCGGTACGTTCAAGAGCCTTGAATCATCCCCTTATAATAATTAAGAATGACTGTGCCGGTAAAACAGAGATACAGAGACAGCTGAGTAAAACTGAACGTACTCAGACAGTTCTCTCTTTACTTATTCTGATCATCACTAAACTGACACACAATATTTTTAGCGCAACGCAATCTGTCTTTCAATAATCCCTACAAAAGAATGGCCGTGACTAACAATAACCTATACCTTTCATGAATCACTTAACTCACAAAAATCTTCGTTATTCGAACTACTCCAATACAGCGAGCGCCAATACTGCCAGCAAAATAAAGGATTCTAACTACTGAAGGCACTAACTACTGATAGGCGTAGTTAGCAAATGAAAGACTCTGATAGAGAACAAACAATGTACTTACCTTAATAGAGTTCATATATATATATATATATATATATATATATATATATATATATATATATATATATATATATATATAAAAGACGAGAGCTAGTAGAAATCCTGGGGTAACAAAAGAAATATTGAATTTAATTGATGAAAGGAGAAAATGTAAAAATACAGTAAATGAAAAAGGCAAAAAGGGATACAAACGTCTCAAAAATGAGATCGACAGGAAGTGCAAAATGGCTAAGCAGGGATGGCTAGAGGACAAATGTAACGATGTAGAGGCTTATCTCACTAGGGGTAAGATAGATACTGCCTACAGGAAAATTAAAGAGACCTTTGGAGATAAGAAAACCACTTGCATGAACATCAAGAACTCATATGGAAACCCAGTTCTAAGCACAGAAGGGAAAGCAGAAAGTTGGAAGGAGTATATAGAGGGTCTATACAAGGGCGATGTAATTGAGGACAATATTATCGAAATGGAAGAGGATGTAGATGAAGATGAAATGGGAGATACGATACTGCGTGAAGAGTTTGACAGAGCACTGAAAGACCTGAGTCGAAACAAGGCCCCCGGAGTAGACAACATTCCATTGGAACTACTGACGGCCCTGGGAGAGCCAGTCCTGACAAAACTCTACCATCTGGTGAGAAAGATGTATGAAACAGGCGAAATACCCTCAGACTTCAAGAAGAATATAATAATTCCAATCCCAAAAAAAAAAACAGGTGTTGACAGATGTGAAAATTACCGAACTATCAGTTTAATAAGTCACAGCTGCAAAATACTAACACGAATTCTTTACAGACGAATGGAAAAACTGATAGAAGCCAACCTCGGGGAAGATCAGTTTGGATTCCGTAGAAACACTGGAACGCGTGAGGCAATACTGACCTTACGACTTATCTTAGAAGAAAGATTAAGGAAAGGCAAACCTACGTTTCTAGCATTTGTAGACTTAGAGAAAGCTTTTGAAAATGTTGACTGGAATACTCTCTTTCAAATTCTAAAGGTGGCAGGGGTAAAATACAGGGAGCGAAAGGCTATTTACAATTTGTACAGAAACCAGACGGCAGTTATAAGAGTCGAGGGACATGAAAGGGAAGCAGTGGTTGGGAAGGGAGTAAGACAGGGTTGTAGCCTCTCCCCGATGTTGTTCAATCTGTATATTGAGCAAGCAGTAAAGGAAACAAAAGAAAAATTCGGAGTAGGTATTAAAATCGATGGAGAAGAAATAAAAACTTTGAGGTTCGCCGATGACATTGTAATTCTGTAAGAGACAGCTAAGGACTTGGAAGAGCAGTTGAATGGAATTGACAGTGTCTTGAAAGGAGGATAGAAGATGAACATCAACAAAAGCAAAACGAGGATAATGGAATGTAGTCGAATTAAGTCGGGTGATGCTGAGGGAATTAGATTAGGAAATGAAACACTTAAAGCAGTAAAGGAGTTTTGCTATTTGGGGAGTAAAATAACTGATGATGGTCGAAGTAGAGAGGATATAAAATGTAGACTGGCAATGGCAAGGAAAGCGTTTCTGAAGAAGAGATATTTGTTAACATCGAGTATAGATTTTAGTGTCAGGAAGTCATTTCTGAAAGTATTTGTATGGAGTGTAGCCGTGTATGAAAGTGAAACGTGGACGATAAATACTTTGGACAAGAAGAGAATTGAAGCTTTCGAAATGTGGTGCTACAGAAGAATGCTGAAGGTTAGATGGGTAGATCACATAACTAATGAGGAAGTATTGAATAGGATTGGGGAGAAGTTTGTGGCACAACTTGACCAGAAGAAGGGATCGGTTGGTAGGATATGTTCTGAGGCATCAAGGGATCACCAATTTAGTATTGGAGGGCAGCGTGGAGGCAAAAAATCGTAGAGGGAGACCAAGAGATGAATACACTAAGCAGTTTCAGAAGGATGTAGGTTGCAGTAGGTAATGTGAGATGAAGAAGCTTGCACAGGATAGAGTAGCATGGAGAGCTGCATCAAACCAGTCTCAGGACTGAAGACCACAACAGACATCCATCTTTAAAAATTTCCTTTTTCTGGCGGACACAGATCCAGATCGTCCGCTTACAGTAACCTCTCAAAACTCTGCCATCTCTCTCTCCACATCCACCAGTGCTGGCGGCTCACCTCAAACTGCCCAACACTACGCAAGCGAATATTCCAACAGTGAGTCCAACCAGCCACAGACTGCACACAGCACAGTCAGTGATTTTCATACAGAGCTTTACTTGGCGTTACCAAAATAAAAACCTAAACAGCCTACTTACAACCTCGCTGACTCTCTTCCTACACTTCTCGCAGTGATCCGCGCTGTAAAATGCCGCGATTCAGGCATCTGACAGATGTATTAAAACAAAGTTGTACCAATCCTTCCAGAATAAATAATTAGTTGTACATCACACAAACATTAAACCATTCCATTGGCATTATGATATGCAAAATGTAAATACTATTACTATTCAGGCCATATGAGGAATTTTCAGATTTTTACGTCAGCCACCCTGACCGAATAACGCAATTTTGTCCGATCTGCAGTGCATTCTGCACATGCGATATCAGTTTATGCCGACATTACGGTTAATTAAAATACATTGTTTACTCTGATCAAAAAATTAAATATTCCAGAATCTGTATCTAGAATGACTATCAACATGAGTAACTTATAAGTACATATCCTCGGTTTTGCGAAGCATCTTAAATTACTTCATAAATCCAATACCCCAGGTCCAGATTGTGTACTGGTCAGGTTCCTTTCAGAACATCCAGATACTGTAGCTCCATACTTAACAATCATGTACAGCCAATCGCTCTTCGATAGATCCGTACGCAAAGACTGGAAAGTTGCAAAAGTCACGCCTGTAGCTAAGAAAGAAAATAGGCGTAAGCCGCTGAATTACAGACCCGTATCCCTAACGTCGATTTGCAGAAGAATTTTGGAACATATACTGTGTTCGAAGATTATTAATTACCTCGAAGGAAACGATTTATTGAAAAATAGTCAGAAACGATTCAAAAAATATCATTCTTGTGAATCACAACCAGCTCTTTATTCCCACGAAGTAATTAGTGCTGTCGACAGGGGATGTCAAATTGATTACATATTTTTAGAGTTCCAGAAGGCTTTCGACGCCGTTTGTCACGAGCATCTTCTAATCAAATTGCGTGCCTATGGAGATCGCCTCAGCTGTGTGACTGGATTCGTGAATTCCGGTCAGAAGGGTCACAGTCGGTAGTAAATGACGGAAAGTCATCGAAACAAACAGAAGTAAGTCTGGCGTTTCCCAAGGAAGTGTTGCAGGCACTCTGTTGTTCTTGAGCTACATAAACGACATAGAAGACAATCTGAGCAGTCCTCTTAGATTGTTTGCAGATGATGCAGTTATTTACCATCTTATCAGATGATCAAAACCAATTGCCAAATGTTTTAGACGTCTGTATGAAGCTAAATGTGGCAATTGACTCTAAATAATGAAAAGTGTCACCAAGTGAGTGCTAAAAGATATTCACTAAATTTTGGTTACACTATAAATCACAAAAGAACCTAAAGGCTGTAAACTCACCCAAATACTAAGGGATTACAGTTACGAATAGCTTAAATTGGAACGATCTCATAGCTAATGTTATGGGTAAAGAGACTGCGAGGTGGCTCGAAACGTGGAGTGCTCCACGGAGACAGGCAGGTGGGCGCATTATTATGCTGTGAGAGATATTTTCCTGCGCTTTCATGGGACCTATGGTAGAGACGGCGGCTCGGAACGTGCAATGTGCCACGAACACAGCCTGGTGGGAGCATTATTATGCTGTGGTAGACGTTCTCCTGCTCTTTCATGGGACCTAAGGTAGTAATCGATGACACGCTGACAGTTGCAAGCCACCTGCATCCTTTCATGCTTGATGTCTTCCCCGACGGCGATTTCATCTTTCAGCAGTATAATTGTCTCTCTCTCTCTGAGCTAGAACCGTGCTACAGTGGTTTGCGAAACATTGTAGTGAACTCACGTTGATGTCTCCGCGAATTAATTTGCTTGGTGTAAGTTCTGCTAAAGAGACTCCTTACACCACGCTTGTTCGTCCTGATTTGGAGTACTGCTGTGCGTTGTGGGATTCCAGTCAGCCGACACTGACAGAGGACAAAAGGCAGATCGATTTTAATTACCGAGAAATAGATAAGAGAGTCACGAACATGATACCAAAATTGAGGTGGCACTCATAAAGAGGTTTTTCGTTGCGGCAGCATCTTCTCGTCAAATACCAATCACCATCTTTCTCCTTCGATTGTGAAAATATTCTATTGGCGCCCACCTACATAGAGAGAAATAATCATCGTAATAAGATAAGAGAAATCACAGCTCGCACAGGAAGATTTAGGTACTCGGTGTCCCCGCACGTCATTCGAGGGCGGAACGGTAGAGAAATAGCTTCAAGGTGGTTCGATGAATCTGTCAGACACATAATTATGGAGATGTACTAAGTATCTACATTCAGAAACATTTGATGTTTCGTGTTGGCTGTTCTGTATGGAGGCTAACACTGCAGCATCGTTAGAGTCTCGAGTACATACAGTGATAAGCCAAAATATTGTGAGCACTCCCGCCGTGACGTTGACCGCCGCGTGATGGCGTTGCTGACACGTGACGTGGTCACAAATACATGTAAGCGGAGCAGACACGGGCGAGGGAGCACCCTAGTGAAGATATGGGCTGCAAATGGGGAAACCTATTGAGGTAAACTACTTTTAAAAACGGCAGTTTATTGCTATGTGGAGCCTGTGAACGAGTATCTCAAAAACGGCGAAGCAACACGAATGTTCACGTTCTAGTGTCGTGAGCGTCTACGGAAGAAGCAGCAGGACCGTGAAGCTATCACTAGAATCTAAATGGGTGGACGTCCATAACTTCACAGAACGTGGGGTTCGGAGTCTTGTCTGCTCTGTAAACTAAGGTAGATGATGATCTGTGGCATCTCTGCCGAAACAGCACAATGCTGGCGCACGAACGTAAAAGTGTTTGGGAGCACACCGTTCATTGTACATTGTCGAACATGGAGCTCCGCAAGAGACCACCTCTACGTGTTCATGTTTCTTCCCAACGATATCGTCAATTACGATTGCAGTGAGCAGTGGACTATAGGGATTCGACCGTCGATCAATGGAAACGTGTCTGCTTTTCGGGTGAACACGTTTGTCACACGTCTCCAAAAACGCCGTCATCGAGGTGAACGGCGGCTCGGAACGTGCAATGTGCCACGAACACAGCCTGGTGCGAGCATTATTATGCTGTGGGAGACGTTCTCCTGCTCTTTCATGGGACCTAAGGTAGTAATCGATGACACGCTGACAGTTGCAAGCCACCTGCATCCTTTCATGCTTGATGTCTACCCCTACGGGGATGTCATTTTTCAACAGTATAATTGTCTCTCTCTCAAAGCTAGAACCGTGCTACAGTGGTTTGCGGAGAATTATAGCGAACTCACGTTGATGTGTCAGCGACCAAATTCGCTTGATGTAAGTCCTATGGAACCCATCTGGGCTACTATTTGGCGCCATCACCGCGTACGAAAATCACCGGTCCATTATTTCTCCGGATTACATGACCTGTGATCTAATGGCATACACCTCGACAAACCAACCAACAAACTGTCGGATTCCTGTTACTCAGGATCACACCATACACCTCGACAAACCAACCAACAAACTGTCGGATCCATGATACTCAGGATCACTGATGCCTTTTGTTCCAAAGACGGATAAACAAGCTATTAAGCAGGTGGTCACAATGTTTCGGCTCATCAGTGTACGTTACGTGACAGTACAATCTTTGGTAGGTGAGGGCAGTTGCCTTTAGTTGAGAATTGAGCTTTATGGAGTGTTATGCGCCAACCGGAGGTGTTGAAGAAATGATTCTGATTTGGGAGAGCATGTTTGCTGCTTTCTTTTTACTTTTGACGGTGTGTAACGGCATATTTACTTCAAGGCATGTAAAACTACAGATGTGCCAGTATGTGTAGTAATGCGATGTCATGATTTGTTTTATAGAACTTGATGATTGGGTAATATAGTGCCGAAACACTTTGTAGTAAATAAATAACACGTTTTCTATAACTGGTGAGTAATATTCTGTGTACTGATTTTATAATGCCCTATATCATACAACGAAACAGATATATTTACAGAAGCCTTACACACATAATGCAAAAAATGTAGAGTGTACATCTTATTCGGAAGGTCTGTATCACACAGTCCGCTTTGGCAGGTGCGTGGTCAGCGTAGATGCCTAACATGCGGAGCAAATGGGTGCGGTTCCCTGCAGTTCTAGTTATATGTCCTCGCTGATATGGCTTTCACGCGTTCCACTGAGCGTGGTGATGCCAGTAGTAGCGGCTCCACAATCTGGAAAGTCATAATAAACATCCGGGAGAGCAGGTTGCTAATCACATGCTCCTCCAAACCGCGTCTGCATGATGCCAAATAACAGAGGACGAGACAGTGGCCGATCGGCATCCCTCGAGCCTTCCCTCGGGCCTTCAGGATCTGGACGAGGCGCTGGTATACGTCACATAATACTCGTAACAGGGATTCTTAGAATTTACTGAATGAATTAAAATGAAACTGTGTGGAACTCCTCAAAATTATAGTGTTTTCAGCTATGGCTATTTAAGTGGAAGTTAGTTTTGATCTTTATGTCATATTCTAAGATGGTAGGGTGACATATATACTGAAAATATGTATTTAATACACTGAAGCGCCAAAGAAACTGGTACAGGCATGCGTATTCAAATATAGAGATGTGTAAACAGTCAGAATACGGCGCTGCGCTCGGCACCGCCCATATAAGACAAGTGTCTTGCGCAGTTGTTAGATCGGTTAGTGCTGCTACAATGGCAGGTTATCAAGATTTAAGTGAGTCGGAACGTTGTGTTATAGTCGGCACACGAGCGATGGGACAGAGCATCTCCGAGGTAGCGATGAAGTGCGGATTTTACCCTACGATCATTTCACGAGTGTACCGTGAATATCAAATCTCGGACATCGCTGTGGTCGGAAAGAAATCGTTCAAGAACGGAACCAACGACGACTGAAGAGAATGGTTCAACGTGACAAAAGTGCAAACCTTCCTCAAATTGCTGCAGATTTCAATGCTGAGCCATCAACAAGTGTCAGCGTGCGAAACATCATCGAGACGGGCTTTCGGAGCCGAAGTCCCACTCCTGTACCCTTGATGGCTGCACTACACAAAGCTTTACATCTCGCCGGTGCCTGATAACACCGGCATTGGACTGTTGATGACTGGAAACATGTTGCCTCGTCGGACGAGTCTCGTTTCAAATTGTATCGAGCTGATGGACATGTATGGGTATGGAGAGGTGGACTGATATGATACCCCTGATACGACTAGAAAAGACTTTGACAAGTGACACGTACGTAAGCATCCTGTCTGATCACCTGCATCCATTCATGTCCACTGCATATTCCGACGGACTTGAGAGATTCCAGTAGGACAATGCGACACCCCACACCTCCATAGTTGCTACTCTTCCTCTGGCCATCGAGCTCCCGAGACGTGAACGTTATTCAGAATATCTGGAATACCTTGCAACGTGCTGTTCAGGAGAGATCTCCACCCCGTCGTACTCTTACGGATTTATGGACAGTCTTGCAGGATTCATGATGTCAGTTGCCTCCATCATTACTTCAGACATTATTCGAGTCCATGCCAGGTGTTTTGCGGCACTCAATGGGGCCCTACACTATATTAGGCAGGTGAACCAGTTTCTTTGGCTTTCATTGTGCATTAAGAGTAACAAATACCTTAAGATAATGTCCTTTGATATTAATGCTATGGTATGAAACACTTACGTACACTACTGGCCATTAAAATAGCTACACC
The DNA here is from genome assembly GCF_023864345.2 of Schistocerca serialis cubense. Classification (NCBI taxonomy): domain Eukaryota; kingdom Metazoa; phylum Arthropoda; class Insecta; order Orthoptera; family Acrididae; genus Schistocerca; species Schistocerca serialis. The sequence continues at coordinate 684,419,719 of NC_064638.1, read as the reverse complement.
ACGAAGATGACGTGCTACAGACGCGAAATTTAACCGACAGGAAGAAGATGCAAATGATTAGCTTTTCAGAGCTTTCACACAATGTTGGCGCCGGTGGCGACAGCTGCAAAGTGCAGACATGAGGAAAGTTTCCAACCGATTTCTCACACACAAACAGCAGTTGACCGGCGTTGCCTGGTGAAACGTTGTTGTGATGCCTCGTGTAAGGAGGCGAAATGCGTAGCATCACGTTACCGACTTTCATAACATCTACATTTACATCTACATTTATACTCCGCAAGCCACCCAACGGTGTGTGGCGGAGGGCATTTTACGTGCCACTGTCATTACCTCCTTTTCCTGTTCCAGTCGCGTATGGTTCGCGGGAAGAACGACTGTCTGAAAGCCTCCGTGCGCGCTCTAATCTCTCTAATTTTCCATTCGTGATCTCCTCGGGAGGTCGGATTGTAGCCTAGCGCGATTGCGGTTTATCGTATCGCGACATTGCTCCTCACGTTGGTCGAGGTCCAATGACTGTTAGCAGAATATGGAATCAGTGGGTTCAGGAGGGTAATACGGAACGCATTGCTGAATCCCAACTGCCTCGTATCACTAGCAGTCGAGATGACAGGCATCTTATCCGCATGGCTGTAACGGATCGTGCAGCCACGTCTGGATCCCTGAGTCAACAGATGGGGACGTCTGCAAGACAACAACCATCTTCACGTACAGTTCGACGACGTTTGCAGCAGCATGGGCTGTCAGAACGGAGACCATGGCAGCGGTTACCCTTGACGCTGCATCACAGTTAGGAGCGCCTGCAATAGTATATTCAACGACTAACCTGAGTGCACGAATGGCAAAACGTAATTTTTTCGGATGAATCCAGGTTCTGTTTACAGCATCATGATGGTCGCATCCGTGTTTGGCGACATCGCGGTGAACGCACATAGGAAGCATGTATTCGTCATCGCCATGCCGCCGTATCGCCTGGCGTGATGGTATGGGGTGCCATTGGTTACGTGTCTCGGTCACCTCTTGTTCGCACTGACGGCACTTTGAACAGTGGACGTTACATTTCAGATGTGTTACGACCCGTGGCTCCACCCTTCATTTGATCCCTGTGAAACCCTACATTTCAGCAGGATAATGCACGACCGCATGTCGCAGGTCCTGTACGGGCCTTTCTGGATACAGAAAATGTTCGATTGCTGCCCTGGCCAGCACATTCTCCAGATCTCTCACCAATTGAAAACGTCTGGTCAATGGTGGCAGAGCAACTGGCTCGTCACAATACGCCAGTCACTACTCTTGATGAACTGTGGTATCGTGTTGAAGCTGTATGGGCAGCTGTATCTGTACACGCCATCCAAGCTCTGTTTGACTCAATGCCAAGGCGTATGAGGGCCGTTATTACGGCCAGAGGTGGTTGTTCTGGGTACTGATTTCTCAGGATCTATGCACCCAAATTGCGTGAAAATGTAATTACATGTTAGTTCTAGTATAATATATTTGTCCAGTGATTACCCGTTTATCATCTGCATTTCTTCTTGGTGTAGCAATTTTAATGGCCAGTAGTGTATTATTGCAGTGGCATCCCTAAAACACTATAGGAGAATATACAAAGATTCCTCTGAAAGGTAAGGCTCATTTCCTTGTCTGTCCTTTCCCACAGAAAATAAATGTAAGTACAGGTGTGTTCGTCGGCTATGTCAGGTCTCTCTCCTAAGAGCCATTAGGAGTATTTTGTCTGCTGTTACTTCGGATGTTTGTAATTTTGGTTTTGCATTGTGTAGCTAGAGTCAGCCAAAACAATTACTGCTCGTGACGTCCTTCAACAGAAAACTCGATTTGTTTCCCATTACGAACTAAATTATCTTTAAATTCGACGGAGTGGTCCCAGTTTAGTGTAGTCCAACGTTTGTTTTATCGACATGTATCAAGAGGGACAGTAAGCAATGCAGCAACGACTGAGCAGCGCTGTATGCTTGGCGGTAGCTGACAGCGCGGGCCAGGGCAGTGCTGTCTCTGCTGGAGTACTGGTTATTTTTCTAGTCTTACTGTCTTTGTTAACACATATCGATAAAACAAATATCGCACTACACGAAACAGGGTCTCTCGGATGGACACGTAAAATTCCGATTTAAAAAACATTTTGTTTGTAATGGGAACTAAACCGACACTGAACGTCGCCTGAAAATCGTGACAAGAAGTTATTGGGGTGACTGTAGCTACGCAAAGCAAAAACGAAATTGCAAATATCTGAAGGAACACCAGAGAAAATGCACCTGACGACTTTTGGCAGACACAGCCTGTTGATGCGAAGGCAATGATTTCTCGTTGTTCTGCTTCTAAAAGTTTTTTGATTTAGTTTAATAAGGTGATCTGCATTGCAGAAAGGTGATAGGTAGCCTAATTAAAACAGAGAATATTTCGATATTCAGTAGACAGAATATCCATCCAAAAAATATAAAAGGAGATGTGTATAATTGATTTCGTTAATATCAATGTTTAGTAATAGATCACACATCTTCAACTACACTGCATCTATATAGATATCTTCGTGTACACTGCGTTTATGTATATACCCGATAGATTAGAGCTTAATGACATGAATTAGATGTATTTTTAAGTGCTGCAAAATAAAAGGAGATCGAATAAAAAAGTTAATTGAAACAAAATATAATTTGTTCCTACATTATTTCTAAGTAGTATTGGAGTGGTTGTAACATTTATCCCTGTTTAGAACTGGCTCTCTTTCTTCTCATTCGAGGATTATTAACCAGAACTTGCATACAGTGTTCTACATTTGTATACTGCAGCATGGTAGCGACGCGATGGAGCATATCTCAAGGTTTTCCCGTGTGAAACTCGCTCGCCTCTTGCCTTGTGTGGTGTGATAGTTTTATCGGACTTGATTAAACTTCCTGTTCGCTCGCGCTCACTTTGACCTATGGCCCACCAATGTGAGTGAGGTGTGATGTCTTAACTGTTATTACGAAAGCGTCAGTTTGTACCTACTACTTGTTATTTCAGTCGTTGAACTCCGTGGTAATTATTGAAAGATTGAAGACGGAGACACCACAAATACAACGCACAATACAATTAAAGGCTCACGTTTTTGGAACGCTGTAATTGTCTTCCATTGTAACGGAAGTTTCACATTTGCCTCGAAGGTGCCTACAACCTTCCTCCATAACAACGTAAAAGCGCGGCGTTCTGCGAAATCATACTCGAGCTCAGCGATTCTTCAGACCGCAATGTCTCGATGCATGCCAGAAAAAGGCCACAGGTTAGAAGTTCATGTGAGCTGAAAGGTGGGTTAATGACGTCACATTGGCACCAGATGTCACCACGAGTCTGCCTGGCGCCACCGTGGGTATGTTACACTATGGAGAGGTCGTCACATCTCTGTTACCCACATTTCACCCCTGTTTTTGACGCCTCTGCCATGGAGGTCAGAACGAAGGACATAAATGAATCCACCCCTTTCCTTGCGGCGTTCATTTCCACACATTTCACAATCGAAAACGACAGTTCACTGTGCAATGAACAACGGGACTACATTCCCGACTATGTTCGACACTACCGACACACACGGACGATTCAATTCTTCTCTAAATAAGTCGTGGGCCGGTAACCTCATTGAAAGTGATCTGAACCCTTAGAATGCAGTATAGTCATAATTTTTCTGGTCCTTTAATTGTGTTGCGCGGTGTATCTTAAAAATAAAAAGCTTTTATTTCATCGCTAACATTGCACAACTATGCTCATCGTCATATGGTTACAATTGTTTTCTCACATCGTCAGTACCTTCAGCATCAAGATATATGCTCCTGTCACGTGCTCCATACATCCACGGCTTATTATTTATCTGAATATATGAATGTCTGAGAGAGAAGTGGCGAAATGATTTTAAAAAATCACGTACACACTGCAGCGTCCGATGTGGCACGTGAACATCTCACAGTATTTCTCACATCAGACGAAGAGATTACGGATCACTGGAACACATTACAGGTGTCAAGGACATGTTACTGGAGAGAAATACAATTACCGAAATCTGATTGGCGTCAGAATAAAAGTTTCTTGAAAGTGTTTGTAGGCGGTTGGGAACTTTCCAAGACTATTTATTTCTGTGTTGGTTTAGCCGCCACATGTAGCATGTAGCAATATACAATACGATTTATGCCAAAGTGCCTTTTTAGGATAATAACGTTTGCTTATTAATGGCATTTTATAAATTTTAACTTCCACCGGTGAAAGCGAAAAACCTGCTGTTTGTTAGCAACTTGGCAACCGTATTTCACTCCTATTACAAAGGATTCTGAGGAGTGGTTTTTCTCGTGCCGCAGAGTAAATTCGACAGCAAAATCGACCCTCGCTGATATCTAAAACGAAAGAGTAATAGGGAAAAGGAAAGCTGAAAAATGAAAGGTGAGCAGTCGCTGTGTATCCCACATTTTCCCTCAGATGAGTACTGTATCTGTTTAGGAAAGTCGTACTCCTTGCTTCAATTACGTCCGTGATTCGAAAATCATGAGAGACAGTACATCAGGTTCAGCGGTGTTCAAACTTTCGAAATAAAGTGAGTGTGGTATCTTGACGAAGTTCACTACGCAACGACGCAGCACAGAAGTAACTGAGGCCAGATTTGAGAGTTCGAGCTCGTAGTCGCCTTCAACAAAGGTATAGACCCCAGTACAATGAACGGTACGGTACTAAAAAAATCATTAACTAGCTTTCATGACGATAGAGAGCCGAAATTGGGCGTGGACCTGTACAAGGAAGACCTCGAATGACAATTATTCAAAGACATTGGTTTTCAGTGGCAAAATAATGTAATGTCGAAAACGATTAGCATCATTATCATCATCGTCAACATCATTGTATCGTCGTCATCATTCAGATCAATATTCGTCGTACAAAGATCTGCGTCTTCAAGATATTTTGCCAGCGAACACAAGTTTCCTTTCTTGTATTGTACATATGGTCATCTCTCACTACAAAACTCATATGGGTTGTTCCACTAATATGTATCTCTAAGATCTTAGATATAGTGTTGTTCACTCTCTTGTTGGTGGTGTACTATACTAATGGAAATTGTTACATTTTATACATTAGGAAATTAGATAAGCTGTGTTTTCTCGAAGTTTAAAACAAGCCCATTTGCATCGAACCAGATAAAAGCTTTCACAAAGGTGTCATCTACTGTTTTACTTGTTCATGCATAGGAAACAATTATGTCTCTATATTCAAATAAATAATTCATATAGAGCAAGAACAGCGAAGGACCCAGTATCGATCCTCATGTGAAGCATGTTTTAGTTTCTCTCTATACAGATCAAACCGGAGAAGAAGAGAATCGAAGTGTTTGAGATATGTTGCTATTCAAGGATGTTGATAATTAAGTGGACTGATAAAATAAAGAACGACGACGTTCTTAGCTGAATCGGCGAAGAAAGGAAAATACTGAAGTACAAAAAGAAGGGACAGACGACAGGGTATTAGGGAACAAGTGATGGGAGCGATAGTCGGAAGACTAATGACCCCCCCCCCCTCCACCCCACAACGAAAAAAAAAGAAACAAGCTAATCAAGTGGCGCCCTCCTGTATTTTCTTCGACATCTGTTCTTTTAGATAACTACCTAACCAGACATACATCTGACCATTCTAGAAAACTTGGGCGTTTCTCATAGAGTTTCGTGACCGATGAATAATATAACTTTAATAAGTCACTAAAAAATCCATCTTTTTATATTCATCGTTTAAAAACCTTATCATGTGCTTAGACTAGGTATAAGAAGATGTCTCAATGGAAGGGTCCTTTTGAAGTGCAATTCTGAATGATGAAATGACCTAAGCATAAGAAAATTTGCGTACATTTCCTTCTCAAACACTTTAGAGAATAACGAAGGATACAGCTATCAGCCACTTCAGTATCATTTCTCTTACAAAAACTTTCGTTGCTGATTCTTTAGACTGCGTTTTTTTTTACCTTAATACGATTGTTCTACTTGCGTACATATTCGACCAAATAGTAACACCAAAGCAACGGCAGGAGAATTGCTGCCTTCAAAGTTGTTGCGGCAATCAAGTTGTTACATGTTACGTATTTCTCCATTTAAAAGCATTTTCAACTCCCTGTTTAGCTTCTTGTAAATCGCTCTGGTAACATGTACAACGAGTATGAGCTGTGAGAAACCTGAAACTTCGCAAGGAAATTACTTTCATTAACAGCTAATTAGCGATCTAATCACGTCGTAGTCTAAAGAGGATAAATCCAAATCTTTTCATTTTCTTTCTGTCGTGAGCTAATGAAGCGTCGCCGTCGTTTTTGCAGTGGCTTCTGAACCGCGGGGGTGGAAGGCCAAGCATTTTGAAGTTAATCAAAGAAAATAAGCACTCAAATGTTGCAATAAAATGGAAACTGATAATAAAAGGTGCATCAGATGCTGGAGTAGCTATATACACACGTCAAAAAAAGGAATGCATCACCCCAGTTCTCAGAACTCCTGAAGATAGACGTTGACTGTCTATACTGTATCACTGACAGCGTCCCTTTGACTGTTCAGAGATGTCACTAAACCCGTCCAAAGATGTAAACAACCATGCATGAGCAGCATCTAGGACCACTTTTTTCGGTTTGTGATAGATGGCGCTGTAATAGTCACAAACATGTGGCTCACAATTTTAGACGAACAGTTGGTTACAGGTAGGTTTTTTAAATTAAAATACAGAACGTAGGTACGTTTGGACGTTTTATTTCGGCTGTTCCAATGTGATACATGTACCTTTGTGAACTTATCATTTCCAAGAACGCATGCTGTTACAGCGTGGTTACCTGTAAATACCACATTAATGCAATAAATGCTCAAAATGATGTCCGTCAGCCTCAATGCATTTGGCAATACGTGTAACGACATTCCTCTCAACAGCGAGTAGTTCGCCTTCCGCAATGTTCGCACATGCATTGACAATGCGCTGACGCATGTTGTCAGGCGTTGTCGGTGGATCACGGTAGCAAATATCCTCCAACTTTCCCCACAGAAAGAAATCCGGAGACGTCTGATCCGGTGAACGTGTGGGCCATGGTATGGTGCTTCGACGACCAATCCACCCGTCATGAAACATGCTATTCAACACCGCTTCATCGCACGCGGGCTATGTGCCGAGCATCCATCATGTTGGAAGTTCATCGCCATTCTGTTATGCAGTGAAACATCTTGTAGTAACGTCGGTAGAACATTACGTAGGAAATCAGCATACACTGCACCATTTAGATTGCCATCGATAAAATGCGGGCCAGTTATCCTTCCTCCCATAATGCCTCCCCATACACTAACCCGCCAAGGTCGCTGATGTTCCACTTGTCGCAGCTATAGTGATAGTGTATTTTCCGATGCCCAATGTTGCATATCATGCCGGTTTACGTTACCGCTGTTGCTGAATGATGCTTCATCGCTAAATAGAACGCGTGCAAAAACTCTGTCATCGTCCCGTAATTTCTCTTATGCCCAGTGGCAGAACTGTACACGATGTTCAGAGTCGTTGCCATGTAATTACTGGTACATAGAAATATGGTATGGGTGCAATCGTTGTTGGTATCGCATTCTCAACACCGACGTTTTTTGTGATTCCCGATTCTCGCGCAGTTTGTCTGCTACTGATGTGCGGATTAGCCGCGACAGCAGCTAAAACACCTACTTGGGTATCATCATTTTTGCAGGTCGTGGTTGACGTTTCACATGTGGCTGAACACTTCCTGTTTCCTTAAACAACGTAAACATCCAGCGAACGGTCCGGACACTTGGATGATGTCGTCCAGGATACCGAGCAATATACATAGCACACGCCCGTTGGGCATTTTGATCAAAATAGCCATACATCAACACGATATCGACCTTTTCGCAATTGGTAAACGGTCCATTTTATCACGGGTAATGTATCACGAAGCAAATACCGTCCGCACTGGCGGAATGTTACGTGATACCACGTACTTATACATTTGTGACTGTTACAGCGACATCTATCACAAAGCGAAAAAGTGGTACAATTAAAACATTCATATTTCTGTACGTACTGCACGAATATGTAATAAAAATGGGGGATCCTATTTTAGAAAACGCAGTTGATATCCGTTTGACCTATGGCAGTGCCATCTGGCGGGCCAACCATAGCGCCATATAGTTTCCCCCTTCAAGCTAGACGAGTTTATATATATATATATATATAATATTATTAAGCCATACACTCTCTCCTCCTACACATGAGGGATACTCGAAATCCATGAAAATCTATGAAAAAATCCAGGAAAAATATTCCTTTATTGCAATCGCGGGCGAACAATACTGTGGTGGCACAACGTAGAGACACAAGACATATACTGGCCAACAATACAAAGTCTCTCAGTATGACAGGAATCTTTTGGTTGGATTTGGCGCACTTTATTTGATTCTCAGGAAACCGACATTTCATTTCTACAGCTCTGAAAGTGTGGTCCTGTCACTGCATCGTCTCGCCTGCCGTCATGTGCGTATAGAGGGTACACTACCATTTACGCGACCTTGATGTATATTTATTTCCCAGCATAACAGCAAGCAAAATCTGATGTGTCCTAATAAGACGAAATGTGTCATTAAACAACAATATTCGCCTCAAGACTGTTTTATTCAACACAAAATGACGCTTATTGTAGCTTTCCATTTACTGAGTTTTGACTTTTTCTTACTTGTACCAAAGATCAGGAATATCTACACAGGTATGTATCGTACAAAAGTGTGAAATGCGTGTCCTGATGCAAACGAGACAATCACTTATAAACAAAGGTTTCTGCTGCCATTCTCACATTCAATAAAACTTTTCTGTGTTTGTGACCACATTGTCAATATAAATAAAACTACTACGTTTCGGTCCCTGTTGTAAGTGACCTTCTTCAGGGTGTTGCAAAAACACCCTGAAGAAGGTCGCTTGCAACAGTGACCGAAACGTCGGCAGTCTTATATACACTCCTGGAAATTGAAATAAGAACACCGTGAATTCATTGTCCCAGGAAGGGGAAACTTTATTGACACATTCCTGGGGTCAGATACATCACATGATCACACTGACAGAACCACAGGCACATAGACACAGGCAACAGAGCATGCACAATGTCGGCACTAGTACAGTGTATATCCAACTTTCGCAGCAATGCAGGCTGCTGTTCTCCCATGGAGACGATCGTAGAGATGCTGGATGTAGTCCTGTGGAACGGCTTGCCATCCCATTTCCACCTGGCGCCTCAGTTGGACCAGCGTTCGTGCTGGACGTGCAGACTGCGTGAGACGACGCTTCATCCAGTCCCAAACATGCTCAATGGGGGACAGATCCGGAGATCTTGCTGGCCAGGGTAGTTGACTTACACCTACTAGAGCACGTTGGGTGGCACGGGATACATGCGGACGTGCATTGTCCCTTGCCAGTCTAGGAATGGTAGAACGATGGGTTCGATGACGGTTTGGATGTACCGTGCACTATTCAGTGTCCCCTCGACGATCACCAGTGGTGTACGGCCAGTGTAGGAGATCGCTCCCCACACCATGATGCCGGGTGTTGGCCCTGTGTGCCTCGGTCGTATGCAGTCCTGATTGTGGCGCTCACCTGCACGGCGCCAAACACGCATACGACCATCATTGGCACCAAGGCAGAAGCGACTCTCATCGCTGAAGACGACACGTCTCCATTCGTCCCTCCATTCACGCCTGTCGCGACACCACTGGAGGCGGGCTGCACGATGTTGGGGCGTGAGCGGAAGACGGCCTAACGGTGTGCGGGACCGTAGCCCAGCTTCATGGAGACGGTTGCGAATGGTCCTCGCCGATACCCCAGGAGCAACAGTGTCCCTAATTTGCTGGGAAGTGGCGGTGCGGTCCCCTACGGCACTGCGTAGGATCCTACGGTCTTGGCGTACATCCGTGCGTCGCTGCGGTCCGGTCCCAGGTCGACGGGCACGTGCACCTTCCGCCGACCACTGGCGACAACATCGATGTACTGTGGAGACGTCACGCCCCACGTGTTGAGCAATTCGGCGGTACGTCCACCCGGCCCCCCGCATGCTCACTATACGCCCTCGCTCAAAGTCCGTCAACTGCACATACGGTTCACGTCCACGCTGTCGCGGCATGCTACCAGTGTTAAAGACTGCGATGGAGCTCCGTATGCCACGGCAAACTGGCTGACACTGACGGCGGCGGTGCACAAATGCTGCGCAGCTAGCGCCATTCGACGGCCAACACCACGGTTCCTGGTGTGTCCGCTGTGCCGTGCGTGTGATCATTGCTTGTACAGCCCTCTCGCAGTGTCCGGAGCAAGTATGGTGGGTCTGACACACCGGTGTCAATGTGTTCTTTTTTCCATTTCCAGGAGTGTATATTGACAATGCTGTCACAAACCCAGAGAAATTTTATTGAATGAGACGATCGTTGTGATATTCTCATTTACCTTTTCATTTATTTATTTAACCTGATCTGATTAAGTCCATCAAGCCCTCTCTTACGTCGGACCAGTGTTTCATACATGCAGTATATTTTTAGATCGTCGTTACCTAAGAAATAACAGTTTAATATGACAACTAATATGAGAAACATCTGAGTATCTGTTGTGGTTGGAAATAAATAGTACTGACTATGAACTAATAAAGTTAATACTGGCAGTACTTGTACTACTACTGCTGTTGCTGACACTAATAGTGATAATAATAAAGATAATGACAGTAGTAACAATAGCGACAGTGGCGGATATCAGAAGAATTTATAGGTTTAAAGAAATTGAGGTTTTCTGATATAGTGAATTCTAAGAAAAAGGAAATTTAAGAAAACTGCATCTGCTAAGAATACTTGAAAATGAGGAAGATTAGGTGGGAGAGACGGATGTACAAAGGTAACGAGTGCATACGAATACAGTAATTATCCTTATTATTGCTTTAGTAGATATGTCATTAACAATCTTCTGAAGCTGGAGATGTTATTTAGTTCGCCAATATAAGGCGGGAGATTATTTCGGAGTCGGGTTCCTGCTACTGAGAAGGACTTCGAGAAAGTGCCTGAACGCTGGGGTGGAACAGAAAGAATTTTGCTCTAGTAGGCGCAGATGGTGCTGGAGTACTAATAAGGTCGAGGAGAAATATGAGGGACAGTGTTCATTGACAAGACAGCAGAAAAGACAGAGGGTGTGGAAATCTCTGTGCTTGCCTGCACACTGCCAGGACATGTGTGCATATGATGGTGAAATGTGATCAAATAATCGAATATCACAAATATAAAAAGACAGGCATTCATAATCACTTCCAGGCGCCGTGTGTTTTCTTAAGAATGGTTCTGCAGGATAAGGTCACTCTATGCAATAGTTCATAGTATAAGTGTTTGTACAAGTTTCTTTTTTAGGTCAAGAGGGAAGAGCTTTTTATATTTTTTAGGGTGTGGGGGGATGCTGATTCCTTCTTGCACATTACGGTTACGTGCTCAGTGCATTTCAGATTTTCATTTATTATTACTCCTAGATTCTTTACCCAATTTAGGATTAAGGATGGTACGGATTCCCTATATTTTTAGCTAATGAGCCTAGAATGGTTTTGGATGGGTTGAGCTTTAACTCTATATCCTATAAACATTTTCATAGTACCCATAGGTCGGTATTGAGATTCACGATAGCTGTCTATTGATTTTATTCCAAGGTTTCTGACAATACAGCAAGAATACTTATAGGTCGGCAATTTGAGTGTGCTGTGGCTATGTCCTTTTTAGGGAATGGTTTAAATAGTACGTGTTTCGAGGCCTCTGGGAGACTACTTCTGATTAACGGGTGGTTGGAGATATCTGTTACAGTGGGCAGTACTTCGTCAATAATACGCTCCATAATTTGAACTGTAATGCCATCGTGTCCAGTATGTGTTGATTGATGATTTGATACATATAACGGCTTTTTTGGAGGTGTTTCAAGCAACATGGTTTTGATAGAATTTTTCGCGGCTACAGTTCTTTTATCCCCAAGAAGTAACTCTTTGTTTCGTTTGTGGTTCACTTGTGATTGTACACTGATACGCCAAAACATTATCACCACCGCGTTGTTGGATGCCACCTGGTGGCGTTGCGGGAACGCAAACACGCTAACAAAAGTGTGTAAGCGGGCAGACAGAGACGGGTGATTCCCCTAGCTGCAAATGAGGAAATCCATTGAGATAAACGACTTTGACAAATGGCAGATTATTATTAAGCAGAACCTGTGAACGAGTGTCTGGAAAACGACGAAGCAGGTCGATTGTTCACGTTCTAGGTAGTGAGCATTTACGGAAAGAGGCAGGACAGTGAAACTATCACTAGACGCTAAATGGTTGGACGGCCACGACTCATCACAGAACGTGGGGTTCAGAGGCTTGACTGCTCTGTGAATTAGGATACATGGTGGTCTGTGGCATCTCTGGTGCACAAGTGTTTCGGAGCGCACCGTTCATCGTACATTGTTGAACATGGACCTCCGCAGCATATTACCGCTATGTGTTCACATGTTGATCCAACGACGTCGTGAATTGCGAATGCAGTGAGCACGAGACCATCGGGATTTGATCGTCGATCAGTGGAAACGTGTCGGCTCTTCGGGCGAAACACATTTTTGCTACACTAGCTCTATGGTCGTCTCCACAAACGCCGTCGTCGAGGTGAACCGCGTCTCGAAACATGCAGTGCGCCACGGACGCAGGCTGGTGGGAGCAGTGTTGTGCTGTGAGAGACATTCTCCTCACAGAGGAAGATTGCACTGTAGTTCCTTCTCTAGATTGTCGCACAGATGACAAAATGGTAGATATCGAAATAGACGACAGAGGGATAGAGAAACAATTAAAATCGCTCAAAAGAGGAAAGGCCTCTGGACCTGATGGGATACCAGTTCTATTTTACACAGAGTACGCGAAGGAACTTGCCCCCCTTCTTGCAGCGGTGTACCGTAGGTCTCTAGAAGAGCGTAGCGTTCCAAAGGATTGGAAAAGGGCACAGGTCATCCCCGTTTTCAAGAAGGGACGTCGAGCAGATGTGCAGAACAATAGACCTATGTCTCTAACGTCGATCAGTTGTAGAATTTTGGAACACGTATTGTGTTCGAATATAATGACTTTCCTGGAGACTAGAAATCTACTCTGTAGGAATCAGCATGGGTTTCGAAAAAGACGGTCATGTGAAACCCAGCTCGCGCTATTCGTCCACGAGACTCAGAGGGCCATAGACACGGGTTCACAGGTAGATGCCGTGTTTCTTGACTTCCGCAAAGCGTTCGATACAGTTCCCCACAGTCGTTTAATGAACAGAGTAAGAGCATATGGACTATCAGACCAATTGTGTGATTGGATTGAGGAGTTCCTAGATAACAGGACGCAGCATGTCATTCTCAATGGAGAGAAGTCTTCCGAAGTAAGAGTGATTTCAGGTGTGCCGCAGGGGAGTGTCATAGGACCGTTGCTATTCACAATATACATAAATGACCTTGTGGATGACATCGGAAGTTCACTGAGGCTTTTTGCAGATGATGCTGTGGTGTATCGAGAGGTTGTAACAATGGAAAATTGTACTGAAATGCAGGAGGATCTGCAGCGAATTGACGCATGGTGCAGGGAATGGTAATTGAATCTCATTGTAGACAAGTGCTGCGAATACACAGAAAGATAGATCCTTTATCATTTAGCTACAAAATAGCAGGTCAGCAACTGGAAGCAGTTAATACCATAAATTATCTGGGAGTACGCATTAGGAGTGATTTAAAATGGAATGATCATATAATGTTGATCGTCGGTAAAGCAGATGCCAGACTGAGATTCATTGGAAAAATCCTAAGGAAATTCAATCCGAAAACAAAGGAAGTAGCTTACAGTACGCTTGTTCGCCCACTGCTTGAATACTGCTCAGCAGTGTGGGATCCGTACCAGATAGGGTTGATAGAAGAGATAGAGAAGATTCAACGGAGAGCAGCGCGCTTCGTTACAGGATCATTTAGTAATCGCGAAGGCGTTACGGAGATGATAGATAAACTCCAGTGGAAGACTCTACAGGAGAGACGCTCAGTAGCTCGGTACGGGCTTTTGTCAAAGTTTCGGAACATACCTTCACCGAAGAGTCAAGCAGTCTATTGCTCCCTCCTACGTATATCTCGCGAAGAGACCATGAGGATAAAATCAGAGAGATTAGAGCCCACACAGAGGCATACCGACAAAGCTTCTTTCCACGAACAATACGAGACTGGAATAGAAGGGAGAACCGATAGAGGTACTCAAGGTACCCTCCGCCACACACCGTCAGGTGGCTTGCGGAGTATGGATGTAGATGTAGATGTAGACCTGTGGTAGTAATCGAAGACACGCTGACAGCTGCGAACCACCTGCATCCCTTCATGCTTGATGTCTTCCCTGAGAGGGATATCATATTTCAGCTGTGTAGCTGTCCGTGTCTCGGAGCCAGAACAGTGCTATAGTGGCTTGAGGAGCGTTGTAGCGAAATCACGATGTCTCAGCGACCAGATTCGCGAGATGTACATCCTGTGGCATCCATATAGGTCCCCATCGGGCGCCATCATCGCTTACGCATATCAGTAGCCTGTAATGTACGCTGATTACATGACCTGTGTGTAGACGTACAATGCCACACACCTTCAAAAAACCTGGCACCAAACTCTCGCATCCCTGATACGCATTATCACTTATGTATTTCCTTCCAAAGAAGGACAAACAATCTATTAAGGAGCCTGTCATAACGTTTTGGCTCATCGGTAATCTCGGCTGGGACAGTGGGATCTTGTCCAGGTATTACTTTGCCTTTACCAAGACCACGCAAGTTTTCCCATAGGGGAGCTGGTGTGTCACTATTGCCAGTTAATGTATGAGCATATCTGAGTTTTGCATTGCTCACACTTTGACTGACTGTTCCGCTTCTGCTCGTAAGTAATATGATTACCAGGCGTGGCGCGTAGTCTACGATTATATATACGAAGCGCACTGTCTCTGAGATTCATGAGCTGTTTTAGTTCTTCAGTTAGTCAAGGTGCAGGTTTTCTTCATATTTTTCCGGTCTTTAGGAGGGCATATTTGTCACCTAGTTGAGTAAGTTTATTACTAACCCCAAAAGTTTTTCTTTTATGGTTCAAAAGGCTCTGAGCACTATGGGACTTAACATCTATGGTCATCAGTCCCCTAGAACTTAGAACTACTTAAACTTAACTAACTTAAGGACATCACACAACACCCAGTCATCACGAGGCAGAGAAAATCCCTGACCCCGCCGGGAATCGAACCCGGGAACCCGGGCGTGGGAAGCGAGAACGCTACCGCACGACCACGAGCTGCGGACTTTCTTTTATGTCAGAGAATGGAGTAGAGGACGTCTTCCAACTATTTGTTACGTCTCAGTTGCCAGTTCAGATAAATTAATGTGTTTCAAGTGCCGGAATATAGTCAGCTGCAGTTTCTTTCTAGGACATTATGGGAAATACGTCTTGAAAATTATGTCATGTGCAGACAGGCCACGTACAGATATTTGAGAGGTACGAATTACTCTGTTTGTGGACTTCATTGAAAATATATCAATGAGAGTGTGACAACCGTTTGTATGTTGGATAGCAACAAGCTGAAATAGTGACACGATTGAAGAAGAAAGCATCTGCTTAAATTTCACACTGGATGGACTACTGCATTCTGCGTGAGTTGTCTCTGGCCTGCGTTTCATTACTCACTACACTATGTGATGTATTTTCTTGGTCTGGGCTACGTATTAGGTGAAGTAATATTCCTGGAAAGCTAAAAAGGTTGGAAGTCACACCTAAATTCAGGGGTAATACATTTCTGACTTCATCAGTCAATCATGTAATGTAGCTGTATATTACCTGATTGCACTTTAATTAATCTAGTGCGTGAGTGACAGATGTTTTGATTCAGAGATTTGGACAACTATATGACGAAATAGTACTATTCTATTACAAAAAAGCTGAAACGGTTCTAGGTAGATAACTTTTACTACCCATGTACGACATCAGAATCACCGCTTCACAAATTTAGAAATAGCCGTTTTATGTTGCCAGATAGCTAGAAGAATTGCGCTCACCTAAAGACACTGCACGATGTGTTATGTCGTGCCTATCACGACTGGGCCCAGAAACATCGAGGAATCGCAGTTTCTCCTACGGACTGATATTCACCGTCTGTTCCTCAAGAGCTGTAATATACGTTATACGTTGAAATTTAGAATGAAATTCTGCTTGAAAAATGCGACTAACAATATTTGATATAAAATAATTAATATCAAGTTAATTACAACAGGAATTTTAATGGTAACATATTTTTGAGTACTTTACATAAAGTGGAAATACATTTTGAGGTTCAGATTTTACACAATAATCTCGTTTTGACAAAATGACAGAAATAATAGTTTGTCTATGACAGAAAGTTCTAGAACTCGTAATTACAGAATTAATTACAATGAACCTGACTTGAGTTTTTATAGAAACATAATGTCTTGACAGTGTACGTAACTTTGGGTGCGTTAGTTAGCCAGAAATCTACCGAAAACATTAATTTTCACGTATTATGAGGTAATCAAAATTTGACAATTAATATCCCGTTTGATTAGTGAAATGATTTTTGCCGGATGTTTATACAAATGAAATAATTACTTATACTGTAAATCTCGTAAAATCGATGATTATAATAAGATAATTTTTCAGTAATTAAATGTTCCTGTTAATGGTTTCTAAATGAGCAGTAGTCGGCCAAACTAGTGTCTTACATTTTATATACCTCGCGTACAGTGCGACTGATACAATATCGAGCACCAAAAGCTGTATATTAACATTCGCTATACTGGGAAACATGTATCGTATAATACGTAACTGCGTGGTACCGAATACTTCCTATGAGGGTCCGCATAGCATGATCTGTCACAATCTGCACGATGAAATAAAATCTGTCTTAATATCACTTAAAAACAGGAAAGCTACAGGAAGAGATGGTATTAATGCTGGATTCCTAATATATCGAGGCATGAAACTGCATGTACGGCTACTTTTTCTGTTAAACGAGTACTGGAAGAGCAAGAGTATCACCAAGGAGTGGAAGATCTTTAGAGTGATCTCAGTTTTTTTTAAGGAGACAAAAGCTTGTGCAGTAACTCTTAGGGATAAATTTACTAGACTCGGCATACAAGATATGTCCTACGACTTTGAACGCAAGACTTAAAAATACAACGGAATTAGTACTGCATGAGTAACAAATGGGTTTTAGCAAAGGACGCTCTACTATGAATGTAGCTTTCATTTTACAAGAGATAACACAAAAAACAGCGAATATAATAAATAAACACACATAGGCTTTATCGATTTTTAAAAAGCTTTTGACAATGTCAATAGACAGAAACTCCGGAAGATATCCGAAACATCTAATAAATGTGATAGTAAGTTTGTATCAGAACACGACTATCACCATCCACCCCAACGGAAAAACGACTATTGCATAGCAGCCAACAGAGGAGTATGACAAGGCTGCCGTATGTCCCCAACTTTATTTAACGTTTACGTACATGAAATAATGCACATATGGAAAATAGAATTTCAGAAAGGTATATTTCTAGACAGGACGACTCTTAAGTAACCTGCTATATGCTGACGATGCAGTGATCCGAGCAGATATAGAAGACGACTTCAGAAAGGAATTTACATACTGAAACAACTAAGTGCGACATTTGACATGGAGATCTCAACACAAAAAACGAATACAATGGTCTTCGTGGGGAAATAACATATTAAAACCAAAATAAATGTTAGAGCTGTAAATCACTTTAATTACCTAGTATGTGAGATGACATGAGGCTATAGCGAAGACATAGAAATTAAACTTAGTAAATTTAGCCGGGTATGTGGAACAATTAACAGAAACCTCAAAAACAAAACTAAAAAAGATATTCAAATTAAATCCTACAAATCTGCTCTAGAGCAGTAAGACCTGGATGATTAGCAAAAAACAAGAATACCGTATTCAGGTACAAGAAATGAAGTTACTGAAACGAGTAGAAGATTGCACAATAGAAGACAGAGTAAGGAATCAAGATATTAGAGAAGAACTAAATACTTTTACTCTAAATGATAAAATTCTAGAGTATTGGAGAAAACGGAACGAACACCTAGAAAGAATGTAGAGTAACAGAATCCTCTTAAAGGCTAGGAATTATGAGCGCCAAGAAAGAAGAGATAGAGGAAGATCCCGGCAACGAAGGGTTCCGTAACGGGCAATTTCGCTTAATACCTGAAGAGAAGAAGAAAATGTTTATTGCGACATTATCGGTGAGTAATTATCGCCTTTCTTTTACATTTGAGTACGTTGTGACATCCCATGTTTGTGGGGGGTTGGTGCTCACAGTTTTACATACGTACACTCCTGGCGTGTTGCGACTGGCTTGCTGAATACCCATCAAGGGCGTATGTAGGGCAAAACTGAGAAAAAGTTCGAAGCTTTTTAATGCTTAATACATTAGATTGATGCTTCTAAAACGACATCTCCAAGTTTCATGATCGGCACCTGCCTCAATAAATATTAATCCTTGGTCATCAGCGCCTGCCGCGTCCCCTTTTTTCGTGCTGTGATCCACGCTTTCTCTACCATAGACTTTTTTGTGGTGATTTTGCGTCACAGAATCGTAGCGAACTGCAAAAGTATCTAGAAGGCTGCTAGAAAGGTTATATCTAACTTTTCCTTTGTTTACAAATTAGTAATTAGTAGGTGGAATGTTACTGGGTGCTGCTAACAGATTCACAAACAAATAAAATCACTCATTACAAATATGTCATGGAAAAGTCACCAGGAACAATGTACATAGTATGAAAACAATTACGTAAGCAGTGTGGGCAACATTCTTCCACAAACTTTGCGTGGTTGAGCCCCGCCAGAACATCCTCTGTGACATATCGTGGTGCAAATATCGTCAGGGAGAAGCCAAGGAACCCATAACCCTTAAGCATGCTTAGCCACTTGCTGGTTTAATTGTTATAAAACCAACTTCTAGATACATAGCCAATAATGAACTGATGAAAAAATGTGTACACGCAAAAACACAAATTACGAATGAGAACTACAATCGCCCTAGATGGATACATTTTTCAAAAACAGTACTTGTGTTCTCAGATGCTGTGAAGACAGCTCCATTTGACGCCTGTCAAGTATTTAATAGTAGAAATGTAGGTAGGATTAAGTGCCTGCAAAGATTAGGCTTCCACCCGGGTGGATTCGCACTGAAGACACTAAGAAGCATCGATGAAGCTCGATTTGACAGAGCTCAGGGAGCAGAAGAAAATATGAAAAAATTAGCTGGGCAATGGAAGCAGATGAAGAGAAAGATGTAGGAAGACAAGGAAGAGAATGAAGATTATGGATATGGACAATAATAATGAATAGAGGTACGGAAATATTGTTAAAAATGAGATATGCCGTAGAGCAATTTTTTTGATATATAATGTACCTTCTCTTAGGAACTATAAAAGCTAATATCCTAATATTTGGCGAAATTCTTAGAAATCACTTACTGAATAATCCTGTGCAGCAATTTTTCTTTGTTTTTCTGTCTGGGAGATGTTCTCCTTTACTGTATGAGAAAAAGAGGGCAATCTCGGTTAACATAAAATTGAAAAACTGATTTGAAAGTAACTATGAGCTTAAACAAAAATCTGTTACATTGATTTTAGCAGACTTTTATGCAGATGTGAGCTGTAGTGTTGCAGCTTTAATACTTTATTAGTGCACACCTGCTTGATGGGTGGTCACGAGTTTGCCCCCCATGAAGCGGGCTCGGGTTCGGCTCCCGGCCAGATTGAAGATTTTCTCCGCTCGTGCACTGGGTGTTGTGTTGTCCTAAACATCCTTTCATCATCATCACCGGCACGCAAGTCGCCCAATGAGGCGTCGACTGAAATGAGACTTACAACTCGGTGGCATAACCAGTGTACATTATATTAATTAAAAATACATTATAATAATTAAAAATTGAAATCCTCATCAAATGAACGTCCATGAACGTTATGAAACAAAAACTGCATAAAATATCTTCTACATAATATTTTCAAGTTCTAACATTTTGACCGTAACATTGTAGGACACACCGAAGTTTAAATGTCAGTACATATTTTCGCCTACATCTGCAATTAATTGCATCGAAAATGCGTGGGGTAATTTGAAACAGAGGATGAAACTAAGAAATCAACAACCCCTCCTTATTGTAGTCCACACCCAAATCCAATCTTGAGTGAGTGGTTGCAGTTGGATATGGTATATCTCAAGAAACATGTGGATTTTCTTCCTCGCTGAACTGAGGCCATTATGAAGGCTAAGTGCATTGTCAAGCAGCATTTGCATGTTGTCCTGCGTGTACCAAATTTTTTGCCCAGTGCGGTTATTTTCAAACCCTATTTTCAGGAGGAATAGCTAAATCGAAGATGTATTACTGTTATGGCTAGAATAACAGCAGTCGTAGCAGTGGCTGAAGACCGCAGTAATAGACACATCTCCGCCTTCGTGATCTCTCAGGATTCAGTACCGGAATACGAACTAGTGCGAAATACTACCACAGCAGATTGCTCCCAGCAGAGAGTTACTGAGCTTTTCAAGAACGATTTGACCCGCTTGGCACACATATGCACTTTTCTCGTGTATCGGGATACGTACGTAGGAAGAAGGAGCGCTCGAGGGAATTTGAAAGATCAAAGTGTACCACACTGTTTTCAAGCGTCGTTCCACACTGGGGTTTCGAAAGTCATGGGATAGGACATGCGTGTATACAGATATCGGTAACATCGCGTACACAAGGTATAAAAGGGCAGTGAATTGGCGGAATTGTCATTTGTACTCACCTGACTCACCTGATTCAAGTGAAACGGTTTTCGACCTGATTGTGGCCACACGACCGGAATTAGCAGACTGTGAACGCGGAATGATAGCTGACTCGCCAGGATAGCCGAGAGCACTAATGCGGTGCTTCCTGGACTCGGGTAGGCGCGCTGGCCCCGGATCGAATTCGCCCGGTGGGTTAACAACGAGGGCCGGTATGCAGGCCAGCCTAGATGTGATTTTTAGTCGGTCTTCCACATCGTACTAGGTGAATACCGGGCTGGTCCGCCGGCCGAAGTGGCCGTGCGGTTAAAGGCGCTGCAGTCTGGAACCGCAAGACCGCTACGGTCGCAGGTTCGAATCCTGCCTCGGGCATGGATGTTTGTGATGTCCTTAGGTTAGTTAGGTTTAACTAGTTCTAAGTTCTAGGGGACTAATGACCGCAGCAGTTGAGTCCCATAGTGCTCAGAGCCATTTTTGAACCGGGCTGGTCCCCACTTTCCGCTTCAGTTACACGACTCTCAGATGTTTGAAAACGTTAGCACTATTCCACGGCTTACACGAGACGCGGACAGCTGGGATACACTGATTCCGTCCCATGGGGTTAAGGATGGCGGCAGGTAGGGCATCCGGCAACCTTCTGCAACTAACACTGCCAAATCAATAGTAACATGACCGACCCCGCGTTGAAGCAGGAGAAACGCCCCAAGAAAGGAAGTACGAAAGTACGCAGAACGGTAGTTGTAACTAGATGCACAGGACATTCCATTTCTGGAATCGTTAGGGAAATCAGTATTTCGAGATCCGCAGTGTCAAGACTCTACAGAGAATACCAAATTTCAGGCATCACCTCTCACCACGGACAAAGCAATGGCCGACAGCCCTCACTTAACGACCGATTGCAGCGGCGTTTGCATAGAATTGTCAGTACTAATACACAAGCAACACTGCGTGAAATAACCACAGAAATCGTCGTGGGACATACGACAAAAGTGTCCCTTAGGACAGTGAGGTGAAATTTGGCAATAATGGGCTATGGCAGCAGACGACCGATTCGAGTGTCTTTTCTAATACCAGGACGTCGCCTGCAGCGATTCTCCTGGACTCGTGTCCATATCGGTAGGACCCTAGATTTCTGTAAAGCCGTTGTCTGGTCATATGAGTCCCGGTTTCAGTTGATAAGAGTTGACATTAGGGTTCCAGTATGGTGCAGACCCTACGAAGCCATAGACCCAAGTTTTCAATAAGACACTGTGCAAACTGGAGGTGGTCGCGCGGGGTAGACGCGTAGTCTACAGCGCCTTGTCACGGTCTGTGCGGCTCCCCACGTGGGAGGTTCGAGTCCTCCCCAGGGCATGAGTGTGTGTGTTCAGCGTAGCGTAACTTAGTTTAAGTTAGATTAAGTAATGTGTAGGCATAGGGACCGATGACGTTAGCAGTTTCGTCCTATAAGACCTCACCAGAAATTTCCAAAATTTTTCAAAACCGGTGGTGACTCCATAATGGACTGGGCTTTGTTTACATGGAATAAACTCGGTCCTCTGGTCCAACGGAACCTATCATTGACTGGGAATGATTGTGTTCAACTACTTGGGGACCATTTGCAACCATTCATGAACTGGTTACTACAAGTTCCCAAACACTTCATGTTCGCAAACAACGACGGAATTGCATCGCGGCCACATTTGGCCACCCAGATCGCCCGATATGAATTCTATCGAACATTTGTTGGGCATAATCGAGTGTTCAGTCCGTGCACAACATCCTGCGCTGGCAACCACTTTCGCACTTATGGTCGGCTATAGAGACAGCGGGACTCAATGTTTCTGCAGGGGACTTCCAACGTGTTGATGAGCCCATGCCACTTCGAGATGCTGCACTACGCCTGGTAAAAGGAGGTCCGACGAGATATTACGAGGTATCCCATGACTTTTGTCACCTCAGAGTATGTACATAACATCGACTAGAAAATCGTATCTCCAGTCATGTAGATTGTGTGAAATACAGATTGTCGCTTTCAAGCAAAGAAAAATCCATATTAGTTTTTCATTTTTGTATATAGTTATACAGTTATACAAGTACTGAGAGGAAAATGAAACTACAGAAGTGTTTCGAGCGATTGATAGAACGAATGTGGACGTGCCTGACTTCAGTGAAATTTCTCACAAATGTACGAGGGTTGTCCAGAAAGTAAGTTCCGATCGGTCGCGAAATGGAAACCACTAGTAAAATCCGGTAAAGCTTTGCACAGATGTTTTGGGCAGTGTCTGTAGTATGCCCATCGATAGCATCAAGACGCTCTTTTCAGTTGTGAGTGAACAGTGGACACGTAAAGGTGCATAGGGAATAGTATGAGGGCCTGGTTAGAGATTTCGCCTGTGTCATGCAGCCCACATAACACAACTGTTGAGCAGTTCCTTCTTCATGCCAGTTCTCGGCCGCACACTGCAGCGGCAATGAAGACGCTCCTGCAGCGTTTCCAATGAGAAGTGTTTGATCACCCACAATACAATCCGTAAGTGGCTCCCCCTGAGTATCATCTCTGCTCACAAGAACCGCTGGCTATGAAGACAAAAATTTTCCACAGACAACGAGCTGCAGACCAGCGCAGATAACTGGCCGAAAGCACAGGCGGCTGCTTTCTATGACAAAGATATTGGAAAGTTGATACAAAACTACGACAACACTCGAAGTTGGAGCGGCGACTATGTAGAGAAGTAGGTGGGAGGTGTACCTAACTGTTGCAGATAATACGTTACTTGTTTTCACTGTGGTTTCCATTTCACGACCGATCGGAACTTACTTTCTGGACAACCCTCGTACAATACCGTCCGGCACTAGTACCTCACGACAAATCGTTCGTTAGTTTCTCGATGTTTCCCGTTTCTTGGTGTCCAGATCTGGTGTACAGGTTATTCATCTTTTAGTGCACGAATTAGTGTCACAAGAGCTCGTTCTTTTGTTACTGTTGAGAAGTGTGACCCTAATATTCATAAAGCTTTATCAATTTTGCGTTGCAGAAAACGATTACTGTCCATTCATCTATTCTCTTAGGTTTAAGCTGTGCATTTCGTCTCTTCTCTCCCATTTACGCTTTGACAGGTGTAACGAGCATCGGCATTCCCAGTCTTGTCTTTCCATGTTACAGCTGAGGTCCTTCAGGTCGCATCCAGTACATTGGTCCAGTGAGATGAGGATTTTCTTCCCTTCCTGTGCTTGTCAGAACATCACAACACGTAGGGCAATTAATGTGATTTACGTTACCGTGGTTTTCCCGCTGTCTTTTGTGTGCGATCCTGCTTCCACAGTGAAACATTGCTACCATATGCAAGTATAGCAGCTACAATTTTCTACTTTTTTGCCTATGAATGATCACAAGACATTCAGGCATATTTTTGAGTCAGTATCACCCAGGAAAGTTAATTACAAAACTCAAAAAAGTATTTTGTGCCAGCGAACCAAACCGTACAATAAGATACCAATGGAATTGAGAGAGAACCAAAAGTAACATGTTCAGGAAGGTAGTTAAAGAATAATGCATACCATACACGCAATAATTACTAACATAAAGTGGGCTTCTTAAAAATATTAGTTTTAACAACAGAGTAAAAAATCTATTTGTTTCCACTATATACATTCAGAATATAGTGTTACTGAAAAATTATACGCCCAAGATCTCTGATCGAAAATGCCTGCCTCCTTTCACGTTCGTCATCTCTACTTTTCCTTCTTTATGGATGGATGCTGACTTAGCTTTTCGAATAGACAACCGGGAACCGACAATGAAAGTGACAGAGTTTGGGATTTCGTCGTGGGTCTGTCAATTGAAGGGATATGTACGTAACGTGTCTAATATGTGAAGTGAGTACTGATGAGCTGTCACCAGAAAGAGTAGTATAGTTTTGGAAAGAGCTAAGCCTGTAAGTAATTATAGAGTTGCATCACCGGTAAACTTTAATTAAGTTTTATTGTTGTAAAACAGCTAATTAACCGAAATAGGTTTTCGAAATGCTCACAGATAATATATGAGAATAACTGGAGGAGAGTAGACGATCTCGTTGTCATGTGACTTCGACCTCCCGTCGGGTAGACCATTCGCCTGGTGCAAGTCTTTCGATTTGACGCCACTTCGGCGACTTGAGCGTCAGTGGGGATGGGAATGATGATTAGGACAACACAACACCCAGTCCCTGAGCGGAGAAAATCACAGACCCAGCTGGGATTCGAACCCGGGCCCTTAGGATTGACATTCCGTCGCACTGTCCATTCAGATACCTGGGGCGCACATAGGTTAATGTAAGTGCAAGATTCAAATGTGAAGGGCTGGTACATTAATAACTGGGTTTTTCATTTTTTTTTTTTTTGGTCATCAGTCTACTGACTGGTTTGATGCGGCCCGCCACGAATTCCTTTCCTGTGCTAACCTCTTCATCTCAGAGTAGAACTTGCAACTTACGTCCTCAATTATTTGCTTGACATATTCCAATCTCTGTCTTCCTCTACAGTTTTTGCCCTCTACAGCTCCCTCTAGTACCATGGAACTCATTCCCTCATGTCTTAGCAGATGTCCTATCATCCTGTCCCTTCTCCTTATCAGTGTTTTCCACATATTCCTTTCCTCTCCGATTCTGCGTAGAACCTCCTCATTCCTTACCTTATCAGTCCACCTAATTTTCAACATTCGTCTATAGCACCACATCTCAAATGCTTCGATTCTCTTCTGCTCCGGTTTTCCCACAGTCCATGTTTCACTACCATACAATGCTGTACTCCAGACGCACATCCTCATAAATTTCTTCCTCAAATTAAGGCCGGTATTTGATATTAGTAGACTTCTCTTGGCCAGAAATGCCTTTTTTGCCATAGCGAGTCTGCTTTTGATGTCCTCCTTGCTCCGTCCGTCATTGGTTATTTTACTGCCTAGGTAGCAGAATTCCTTAACTTCATTGACTTCGTGACCATCAATCCTGATGTTAAGTTTCTCGCTGTTCTCATTTCTACTACTTCTCATTACCTTCGTCTTTCTCCGATTTACTCTCAAACCATACTGTGTACTCATTACACTGTTCGTTCCGTTCAGCAGATCATTTAATTCTTCTTCACTTTCACTCAGGATAGCAATGTCATCAGCGAATCGTATCATTGATATCCTTTCACCTAGTATTTTAATTCCACTCCTGAACCTTTCTTTTATTTCCATCATTGCTTCCTCGATGTATAGATTGAAGAGTAGGGGCGAAAGGCTACAGCCTTGTCTTACACCCTTCTTAATACGAGCACTTCGTTCTTGATCGTCCACTCTTATTATTCCCTCTTGGTTGTTGTACATATTGTATATGACCCGTCTCTCCCTATACCTTACCCCTACTTTTTTCAGAATCTCGAACAGCTTGCACCATTTTATATTGTCGAACCCTTTTTCCAGGTCGACAAATCCTATGAAAGTGTCTTGATTTTTCTTTAGCCTTGCCTCCATTATTAGCCGTAACGTCAGAATTGCCTCTCTCGTCCCTTTACTTTTCCTAGAGCCAATCTGATCGTCAACTAGCGTATTCTCAATTTTCTTTTCCATTCTTCTGTATATTATTCTTGTAAGCAGCTTCGATGCATGGGCTGTTAAGCTGATTGTGCGATAATTCTCGCACTTGTCAGCTCTTGCCGTCTTCGGAATTGTGTAGATGATGCTTTTCCGAAAGTCAGATGGTATGTCGCCAGACTCATATATTCTACACACCAACGTGAATAGTCGTTTTGATGCCACTTCCCCCAATGATTTTAGAAATTATGATTGAATGTTATCTATCCCTTCTGCCTTATTTGACCGTAAGTCCTCCAAAGCTCTTTTAAATTCCGATTTTAATACTGGATCCCCTATTTCTTCTAAATCGACTCCTGTTTCTTCTTCTATCACATCAGACAAATCTTCACCCTCATAGAGGCTTTCAATGTATTCTTTCCACCTATCTGCTCTCTCCCCTGCATTTGACGGTGGAATTCCCGTTGCACTCTTAGTGTTACCACCGTTGCTTTTAATGTCACCAAAGGTTGTTTTGACTTTCCTGTACGCTGAGTCTGTCCTTCCGACAATCATATCTTTTTCGATGTCTTCACATTTTTCCTGCAGCAATTTCGTCTTAGCTTCCCTGCACTTCCTATTTATTTCATTCATCAGCGACTTGCATTTCTGTATTCCTGATTTTTCCGGAACATGTTTGTACTTCCTCCTTTCATCAATCAACTGAAGTATTTCTTCTGTTACCCATGGTTTCTTCGCAGCTACCTTCTTTGTACCTATGTTTTCCTTCCCCACTTCTGTGATGGCCCTTTTTAGAGATGTCCATTCCTCTACAACTGTACTGCCTACCGCGCTATTCCTCATTGCTGTATCTATAGCGTTAGAGAACTTCAAACGTATCTCGTCATTCCTTAGTACTTCGGTATCCCACTTCTTTGCATATTGATTCTTCCTGACTAATGTCTTGAACTTCAGCCTACTCTTCATCACTACTATATTGTGATCTGAGTCTGTATCTGCTCCTGGGTACGCCTTACAATCCAGTATCTGATTTCGGAATCTCTGTCAGACCATGATGTAATCTAATTGAAATCTTCCCGTATCTCCCGGCCTTTTCCAAGTATACCTCCTCCTCTTGTGATTCTTGAACAGCGTATTCGCTATTAGTAGCTGAAACTTGTTACAGAACTCAGTTAGTCTTTCTCCTCTTTCATTCCTCGTCCCAAGCCCATATTCTCCTGTAACCTTTTCTTCTACTCCTTCCCCTACAACTGCATTCCAGTCGCCCATGACTATTAGATTTTCGTCCCCCTTTACATACTGCATTACCCCTTCAATATCCTCATACACTTTCTCTATCTGTTCATCTTCAGCTTGCGACGTCGGCATGTATACCTGAACTATCGTTGTCGGTGTTGGTCTGCTGTCGATTCTGATTATAACAACCTGACGCCTACTATATCTAGATAGAGCCTTTGCATTTCCCTTTTCAGATTTTCTAGTTTCCCTACCACGTTCAAGCTTCTGACATTCCACGCCCCGACTCGTAGAACGTTATCCTTTCGTTGATTATTCAATCTTTTTCTCATGGTAACCTCCCCCTTGGCAGTCCCCTCCCGGAGATCCGAATGGGGGACTATTCCGTAATCTTTTGCCAATGGAGAGATCATCATGACACTCCTTCAATTACAGGCCACATATCCTGTGGATACACGTTACGTGTCTTTAATGCAGTAGTTTCCATTGCCTTCTGCATCCTCATGTCGTTGATCATTGCTGATTCTTCCGCCTTTAGGGGCAATTTCCCACCCCTAGGACAAGAGAGTGCCCTGAACCTCTATCCGCTTCTCCGCCCTCTTTGACAAGGCCGTTGGCAGAATGAGGCTGACTTCTTATGCCGGAAGTCTTGGGCCACAAATGCTGATTATTTATCAAAATTTAGGCAGTAGCGGGGATCGAACCCGGGAGCGAAGACGTTTTGATTATGAATCAAAAACGCTACCCCTAGACCACGGGTCCACCAACTGTGGTAACAACCAGAATATTGAATGCAACCAGGCAAACACGCATGCGTTGTGTTAAACAGATGTTCAAAATGGTTCGAATGGCTCTGAGCACTATGGGACTTAACTTCTAAGGTCATCAGTCCCCTAGAACTTAGAACTACTTAAACCTAACTAACCTAAGGACATCACAAACATCTATGCCCGATGCAGGATTCGAACCTGCGACCGTAGTAGTCGCGCGGTTCCAGACTGTAACGCCTAGAACCGCTCGGCCTAAACAGGTGTCAGATGTCAGTTTGTGGAATGGAGTTCCATGCCTGTTGCACATGATCAGTCCTTACAGGAATGATGCTGGAGATATCATCCGATGATTTTACTCGTGTGCTCAATTGGAGATGAATCTGGTGACTGGGTAGGCCAAAACAACATGTCGCTCGTTGTGGAAGACTATAGGATAATCTTACTGCCAGTTACAGTCATTCCGCTTTCTCGAACACGTTCGTCGCGAAAACGGCACAATAAGAAGTAAAGCACGAAGCAATAGTGGTTCAAATGCTCTCTCTCTCCGCCATGTACTTTATAGTGACTTGCGGAGGATGTATCAATGGAGATGAAGAGCTCCTAAAGAAATACTACAACTAGATAATTTATGGGTCTTTACTTCAAAAGATAGCTAATGCTCACTCTTCGTGGCACTTCTATTTTCCAGGCATTTCTGCAGACCTCTCACCTCTCTATCAGCACCCCGCTGTCTTCCTCTGGAGCTGCCATGATGCCGGTGGTGATTTTCCTCCTGCTGTGGGCAGTGTCTGCGACCCCGCAGGTGCTGGACCAGTCGCTCAGTGGCCTGGAGGCGGCGCCTGACGACCTGTGCTCGAGGGACCTGGTGGCCGCCAACTTCTGCGGCAATAAGCTGCGAAGCGCGCCGCCCTGCTGCGGCTCCTTCCTCCGTCTCTACCTGTACCGCAACAACATTCAGGAGCTGGCAGAGGACTGGCTGGCTGAGTGCTCGAACCTCGAGGTAAGCTTCTCGTTGTTGCTCTTGCCACTTCGACTTTCTTTTCAGTAGTAAGGAGACACAAATCGCTACAGGCATGCCACTGGTTCTTCCTTACCTTACAGTGTAGTAGTGAATTGTGAGAATCGATCTTCCACTATACAGCAGAGAGTCTGATGTAACGTTATAACAGACTGAAACTGTCCGCCTGATCGGGCCTCGCACCTGGAACCTTAACTGTCGTGGCTAGTGCTCTTACCGACCAAGATATCCGGGTACAGCTCGCGACCCGCCATCAGAGTTCACTTCCACCGATACCTCACTTCCAAACTTTACAGAATTTCTCCTATCTACCCTGGAGCCGACCTAGTAGATAGTGTCAGAAGTTCCACGCAGATTTTCGCGAATGATGCTATAGCATACAGGGAAGTTGCAGCATTAGAAAATTGCAGGAAGATCTGCAGCGGATAGGCACTTGATGCAGGGAGTGTCAACTGACCTTTAACATAGACAAATGTAATGTATTGCGAATACATAGAAAGAAGGATCCTTTAGTGTATGATTATATGATAGCGGAACAAACACTGGTAGCAGTTACTTCTGTAAAATATCTGGGAGTGTGCGTACGGAACGATTTGAAGTGGAATGATCATATAAAATTCATTGTTGGTAAGGCGGGTGCCGGGTTGAGATTCATTGGGAGAGTCCTTAGAAAATGTAGTCCATCGACAAAGGAGGTGGCTTACAAAACACTCGTTCGACCTAGAGTATTGCTCATCAGTGCACCGTATCAGGTCGGGTTGACAGAAGAGATAGAGAAGATCCAAAGAAGAGTGGCGCGTTTCGTCACAGGGTTATTTGGTAAGCGTGATAGCGTTACTGAGATTTTTAGCAAACTCAAGTGGCATACTCTGCAAGAGAGGCGCTCTGCATCGCGGTTTAGCTTGCTGTCCAGGTTTCGAGAGGGTGTGTTTCTGGATGAGGTATCGAATATATTGCTTCCCCCTACTTATACCTCCCGAGGAGATCACGAATGTAAAGTTAGAGAGATTCGAGCGCGCACGGAGGCTTTCCGGCAGTCACTCTTCCCGCGAACCATACGCGACTGGAACAGGAAAGGGAGGTAATGACAGGGCATGTAAAGTGCCCTCCGCCACACACCGTTGGGTGGCTTGCGGAGTATAAATGTAGATGTAGATGTAGAGCAGACCTAAAAGAAATAATGCTGTGGAAAAATGACTTCGTCACATCCTAGGGGACTGTCGACCTGGAGAAAGCATTCGACAATGTCAAGTGGTGCAAGACGTTCGAAATTATGAGGGAATATGGATAAACTATAGGGAGAGAGGGGTAATATACAACCTGTACAAGAGCCAAGAGGGAACAACAAGATTGGGAGCTCAAGAACGAAGTGGTCGGGTCAAAAAGGATGTATGATCGAGATGCAGTATTTCCACCTACTCATCAGTCTATACATCGAAGAAGCAATGACGGAAATAAAAGAGCGCAATTAAAATTCGAGGTGAAAGGATGTCAATGGTAAGATTTACTGACAACATTGTCATCCTCAGTGAAAGTGAAGAAGATTTACAGTATCTGTTGACTGGAATATACAGTCGAGTGAGTACAGAATATGGATTGAAAGTAAATCGAAGGAAGACGAAAGTAATGAGAAGTATCAGAAATGATAACAGCGAGAAATTTAACATCAGGATTGATGGGCACGAATTACATGAAGTTAAGGAATTATACTACCTAGGCATCAGACTAACCCAGGACGGACGGAGCAAGGAGGACATCAAAAGCAGAATAACAGTGGCATAAAGGGCATTCCTGGCCAAGAGGAGTCTACTAGTGTCAAACGTAGGCTTTAACTTCAGGAAGAAATTTCTCAGAATGTGCGTCTGGAGCACAGCATCGTATGGTAGTAAAACATGGACTGCAGAAAAATTGGAACAGAAGCGTTGTGGAGCTACACACGAATTTAAAAAATTAGGTGTACTGATAAAGTAAGGAACGAGGAGATTCTGCGCAGAATCGTAGAAGAAAGGAATATATGGAGAACTCTGACAAGAAGAAGAGACAGTATGATTTAACATCTGTTAAGACATCAGGAAATAACTTCAGTGACACTAGAGGGAGCTCTAGAGGGTAAAAAGTAGAGGAAGACAGAGATTGGAACACATCCAGCAAGTAACTGAGGACGTAGGTTGCAAATGCTACTCTGTGATGAAGTTGGCACAGGAGATAAATTCGTGGCGGGCCGCAACAAACCAGTGGAATGACTGATAACTCAAAAAAAATAGGGTGGGGGGGGGGGGTACTATTTTTAAAATGTATGCCTGTCTGTGTAGCGGTCTTTGGGCTATCAAACATTAAAGTTTGAACATTCTCTAGATGTCTGTACGGCCTTCTATGAACAACTTTTTTACTATAGTTCGTGGTATTCGTAGCGAGAGAACAACTGTATTAACATTTCAAACAATTTTAGTGTATCCTTTATTTTTCAGGTGCAGTTGCACTTTGGTTTTAGAGTTTCACATATCAGTCGGTAAAAATCGAACCGTTATAAGATCATTTTGTTGTCAGTCAGTCAGTCTGTCTGTCTGTCCTTCTGCTAAGCTCATTTTACCTCAAGAACGGGTAGCGGTATCAAGTTAACATTCATGTCAGGTGGTACGGTCCCTTGGTGGTGTAAAATAATTGAGCTTTTATGTCTATGCAGTCGAAAGACATGGCTATTTGTGTCACAAATTCTGACAGTCGCAAATTCACTCACCAAAACCTATAATGTTTGTAGCTGTTTCAAGCAAAGAATATTATTTTTTGTCATTCGTTATCCACCTGCCTCCCTGTCTGTCTGTCCTTACGTTAACGCCACTTTTTTCTCAGGAACGGGTAGATGTATCAAGTTCAAAACGATGGCACGTACCACGGCCTACGATCCTTTGGGGGTGTAATTAACAATTTTGGGGTGTTTTCCATTACTTGTACTGTGAAGCCCTGCTTCTATCCAAATTTCATGATTGTAGGTCAACGACAAGTACCCCATATGTTTTGACGAGTGAGATTGCGAATGTCTAAATATGTGACGTAAATGATACTGCCAGGTTGCATTAACATGTTGGTATAATTCCAACATTAATAAAATAAATGATTTACTGTAGTGATTACGAAATTACAAAACCATTTAAGACTTAAAACTTGAAATGAAAACATTCTCGGAAGTCTTTCTACACTCAGGACCGATATCCCAGGGAAGTGTGGTAGGCGTGGTATTATGCTCTATGTAAATAAACCATCTTATGCACAAGGTAAGAAGCAATATGTGTCTGCTTGCTGATTATGCTGTGGTGTACGAGAAGGTGTCGTCGTTGAGTTACTGTAGGGGGACAGAAGCTAACTTGGACAAAATTTCTAATTGGTGTGATAAATTGTCGTGTCCTGACACGGGATAGAGGGAAGACAGGGTTTTTTTTTTGTCAGTCTTAAATTTCCGAGCAATGAGGAGCAAATGTAGAAAGACAATTCCCAATGAAGGCGGGTCTATGAATTGGATCAGCGCCAAACACTGCCACAGGCCATTAACGAGAGATACAGTTTCTGGGACACGGCAGGATGCTTCCAGCAGGAGACTCACGTCATTCAGGGATCTCATTAACACTGTTTATCTGCGATCAGGTTAGCTAATACACTGAAGGCTAATTCTAAACATTAGAAAAAAGCATAGGAGGCAACTGGTTGCACAACAGAAGTCAGTTCTGAAGCCACGGGGCAGGTGGTAACAGAAGTAGCGAACACTAGCACCCACGTTAAGCACAAACGTGAGAACAGCACTGAATGTGAGAAAAAACACGCGTGTCGGAGCTTATCGAGGCTGGTCAGGAGCGACACGGAGTCTGCACCCCAGTGATCTGACTGAGAACTCACTCTGAATACAAACACATGAGTTTTTAAAGAATCGTCGTGGTGCATCATTTCAACGTTCCTACAACTGAGCCACCAATCCACCGGCACTTTACAAGCTTCGGCAAATCTGGCGAGTCCCTCTGCACCTCAAGGGCACCCCTAACCATCCATATTTAAACTTCTCTCCTACTCGGATTCTCTCCTGGATTTTACATTAACAAGTTTAGTACCAACTGCGTTCAGCTGAAAGCTAAACATCACTGCTACTTCTATTATGGTCAGCAACAACAGTGTTTTATGTCACTTGGTCCTGCCCTCCGTCCTTTTGTGGATGGGGAGTGATATATATCACTCTAACCTGTATAAACTCATTGAAGTTGTAGTTTTAATGAGCAAGTATCAAACTTGCTGCCTCTTCTGAGACGTGCCTTTTCGTGGCAGTCTTCTAAAGGGACGCCTTACAACAGCGTCTAGGCGGTGAATAGAGTTACCGGTTAATTCTCTGAAGCCAGACTTCTCACCTGGTACAGGTTCCCAGAGCGTCTGCAATTTGCTTCGGGCTAGTTTTACTGTTTATCTCCGGTAACCTAAACTCTACCACTTTTGCCTGCTCTCTGCACTGTGTCTCTGATTTTCTAGCTTGGAGTGCCCTTGATGGCTTCCAACAGTCTTAAGCGCATCAACGTGCAAGTCATTACGTCGTCAATATATGACAGAATGGTTGCTAACCATAAATGTGGAAAACTGTAAGTTGATGTAGGTGAGTAGGAAAAACAGTCCCATAAAGATCGAATACAGCATTAGTAGTGTTCTATTTGACACAGCTCACTTAAATGTCTAGGCGTAACGTTACAAAGGGATAAGAAGTGCAACGAGCACGTAAGCATTATAGTGGAGAAGACGAATGGTCAACTTCGGTCTGCTGGGTGAATTTTAGGAAATATGGCTCATCTGTAAAGGAGACCCCACACAGAACTCTGATGTGACCGATTCTTGAGTACTGTTCGATTTTTTGTGATTTAAGGAAGGTCGGTTTGAAGGAAGATATCGAAGTAAGATAGATTTGCTTCTGGTAGGTTCGAACAACACACAAGCATTACGGTGATGCTCCGGGAACTGGAATAGGAATCCCTGGAGGGAAGGGAACAGTATATTCTACTGAGAAAGTTTAGACAACCGGGGATTGAATCTGACTGCAGAACGCTTCTGCTGCAACCAGCGTCATTTGGTCTAAGGAACACGAAGATAAGATAAGGGCAATTAGAGCTCGTGTGGAAGCTTGTAGATAGTCTTGCTTCCCTCGGTCAATTTGCGGTTGGAACAGGAAAGGAAACGACTAGTGGTTGTACAGTGTACGCTCCGCCACGCACAGTATTGTGCCTTGCGGAATATGTACGGATATATAAGCGTAGATATCTTGCCAGTATAAATATCGATAACAGGCGAAAATCGTCGAATTCTCGAATCCCGTCTAGTATACAGTTAAGTTTGTGCGGAACCTTGTGCATGAGTCGTTCTCATATTTAGCAGTGTTATTTTTACCGTACGACTAGTTCTGATATCCCTGGACAGTCTTCAGATTATAACGGACCTAAAATTTTGAATAATTAACGTAATTGATGACATGTGTTCCTGATGCCCTGGTATCTGGTGAAAAATCGTCGGTTCCGAAGAAGAAATTAAATGAAAAAAAATATTAGAATAAGCTGTAGCCGAATCGTTATTGCGCGACTATTTCTACGCAGCAACGTCGAAAGAATTTTGACAAATGACAAAAAAAGGCATAGTATTTGGTGAAATCTCAGGTAATGCTGTTAAAGATTTTTTATTGTAGATTGCAATGGTTGTAGAAAACGATCACCGGCCGGGGTGGCCGAGCGGTTCTAGGCGCTACAGTATGGAACCGCGTGACCGCTGCGGTCGCAGGTTCGAATCCTGCCTCGGGCATGGATATGTGTGATGTCCTTAGGTTAGTTAGGTTTAAGTAGTTCTAAGTTCTAGGGGGCTGATGACCTCAGAAGTTAAGTCCCATAGTGCTAATGGCCATTTGAAACATTTTTTTTTGTAGAAAACAATCACCAGCTAACAGCGGTCCGCCCCGATAGCTGAGTGGTCAGGGCGACACAATGTCAATCGTAAGGGCCCAGCTGGGTCGGAGATTTTCGCCGCTCAAGGACTGGGTGTTGTGTTGTCCTATTACCATCATTTCATCCCCATCGACGCGAAAGTCGCCGAAGTGGCGTCAAATCTAAACACTTGCACCCGGCGAACGGTCTACCCGACGGGAGGCCCTAGGCACACGACATTTTTAGCTAACGGTATTTGCGAACAAAATTGTATGGTTGTTAATCAATTTAGAAAAATATTTACGCAATAGTAAGTGCAAGACATTCAGGCGGAAATGGGCACAGTGACACTGACTACAATTCAGATTCGAAATCGCTGTCAGAAATAGCAAATAACTCTAATAGTGGAATCAGTAAAGCAGACTGTGCTAAACATACGCACTTGATTGCTAATTGTTTGGCACTCAGTTTGCGTAATAAACAGCTTCACCCAGCTTACTGTAAGCCTACTGGTAATACTTCTACAGCCGGCCGAAGTGGCCGTGCGGTTAAAGGCGCTGCAGTCTGGATCCGCAAGACCGCTACGGTCGCAGGTTCGAATCCTGCCTCGGGCATGGATGTTTGTGATGTCCTTCGGTTAGTTAGGTTTAACTAGTTCTAAGTTCTAGGGGACTAATGACCTCAGCAGTTGAGTCCCATAGTGCTCAGAGCCATTTGAACCATACTTCTACACCTCAACTGATCTTAAATGAGTATTTTCCGTAAAGCAAAATATCTCTTATGAGCGGGTAACTTTCACTAAATAACTACTGACTGACTTTTGCATAACACTGTTACGTATTCTGGAAATGACAGCAGAAATTAATCATTCTGATCTACAACAATCTTTAAAAGCTCGCTGAAATTACTTTTTCATAATCTGAATATTAATGCTGGTTTTTAGGTGAAGATTTCCTGAACAAAAAAGTCCCTTAACCTTAACTATTCAGTCTCAATTAGTTTTTAACTTTCGGTAAATTTCAATTTTTTATACAAATTATCAAAATTAATTTAGATCAGCAATCATATTTTTATCATCAGCATTGACACTAGGTTTTAATTAGTTAGGGCAGGATAGAGTCCAACTTCGTAAACACTTGTAACACACCGTTAATATTAAGCTGGTAATTATTCACAAAATGGAACTAGTACTCTGGCTAGCCTTGATACACTTCTAAATATTAAAGTTGGTCTGGTCTTACTTCAGTGAGTGGCTGCTGCATGCGATAAGAATCGCTAACAGTACATGATAACGTGCTCGTCTTAGCTTCGCTTTGCAGTAAAGAATTTTTGGTCCGCAGTGCTTTTCTGTCATATTTACCACTTTTCATGCTTTTGCACACTGTGCCCAGTAAACGCTGTAATTATGCCAGGCCATAACATACGGTTCTTCTATTTTGGAAACTTACTTCATATGCTGCTAGCAACCACTACAACAGAGCGCTTGTGTCAGCCTCCACTGCGCAACAGGTCGCGCCAGGCTCAACTGCCCTGGCGTCGTCGTCCAGCGGCAACCGCTACGTTTACATGCGACACGTCTTCCGAGAGATGAAAACCGAAATTCGGAAAGCGTTTTTCGCTTTCGTGTCTACCTGTTAAGGTCTGAAGTGGATTAGCTTGTGCAGTTAAATATGGCGTCTGGAAAAGAGCTAATCTAGTTTCTGATTTAGTCAACACAACTATTATTTCTCTTCACTTTTAAACGTTACACGTTGACAGCTTCATGCTCAATCTAATATTTCTGCTTCTCCTTCACGGTACAATAAGTCCATATTAACCAAATATTCTGAAAACAAGACGTAACTTGACAACGAAGAACGTTTCAAAACCGGTTGTGCTTAAATGGGAGCGAAGATCTATTGCGGAATTGGAAAACCGGCAGCTAGAAGCGGATTTCCAGAATCGTTTTTAAATGTTTATGGGTTCACCCAGAAGCGGGTTTGGGAAATCGTTTTACGAAATCCGGCTTTGGGAGTCCCATATAAACTTGGTGAATGTTCCCTGTTTCAAGTATACTCTTTGACTGTTCACAATAACAAATCGCCCTGAGTAGACCAGCGTGTTTACTACATGCTATTACATAATTCTTTTTTTAGGTATTGCATTTAAATTACGTAATCATATTCATTCATAATGAAATCTGTAAAAAATATTAACAAAATATAATACATTAAAGATTACTGCATTACTCAAAATTACAACATTAATACTGTAAAAATCTTCTACGTCAGACACTGTGTGGTTGTTCTACAAGATTTATGTGCAGTAATCTGAAATGAAGTGATACTGTAATAAAGCAATGTCCTACTGGAGCTGAAAATTAAACGGTGCATTAAAATTTCTTTAAATTACTATGTTTTTATTGTACGAGCGTAGGGTGGCAGGCGTAAGGTCATCAGTTTATACATGGATTAGACACAATCCACTTTAACTTCGTCTAGTATGTGAAACGCTTGTACACGAACGGCTTGAATTATTTGTTGGACAAATTTCTATTTCTTACTTTGTTGCATTTTTCCCCCTACGACGGACTCTAGTATTATAAAAGTTTCGTCGCCTATCCTATCATCCTGTCCGTCTTCTGCTTACTGTTTTTCACATTTTCCTTACCTCATCGATATTATGGAAGACCTCCTTATTTCCCATCTTATCAGTCCATCTATTTTTATGATCCTTCTGCGAGGACCACATCACAAATGCTCGTTATGTTTGCCAGTAGCAGACCTACTTTATTCTAGCAGTGCCTGTGACTGCTTCTTAGATCCTGTTTAATTCATCCAACGTGCGTCTTTTACTTCCAGAGCAGCAGGATACCTTCACTTCAGCTACTGCGTGGCCTGTAGTTTTGATATTACGATTTACACTAGTTTCATTTCCGCTGCTCCTCATTAGTTTCATCTTTCTTTGTCTCGCTTTTAGTGCATACTCTGAGCTCATTGAACTCCTATCAGCTAATATTATGATTTATAGCATTTCACCGCGAACTTCAGTCTCACACTTTGCAGTATTTTTTTCCCCTGTAATTGATTCTTCGATATAATTATATAGAGTGAACAGTAGAGGAGAGAGATTTACACGGAGGTGGCAAACGTCATGACATACCTCCTAATGTTGTGTGGGATCTCCTTTTTACCGGGATGGTGTACCAGTTCGACGTAGTTTGAACTCAGAAAATCGTTGGAAGTCCCATGCAGAAATTCTGAGCCGTGCTGCTTCTATAGCTATCCATAATTGCGAAAGTGTTGCCGATGCAGCATTTTGTGTACGAACTGACCTCTCGACTGTCCCGTAAATGCCCGATGGGATTCGTGTTGGGCGATCTGGGTGCCCAAATCATTCACTCGAATTTTCCATAATTTTCTAACCAACAATTATGGCCAGGTGACATGGCACATGGTCGTCCATAAAAAATCCATCTTTGTGTGGGAACAGGAAGTTATGAATAGCTGCAAATGGTTATTTCCAGTCAATGATGTGTTCAGTTGTACCAGACGATCCAGTCCACTCCATGTAAAGACAGACTCATCATTATGGAGCTGCCAGCCGGTGTGGCCTAGCGGTTCTAGGCGCTTCAGTCTGGAACCGCGCGACCGCTACGGTCGCAGGTTCGAATCCTGCCTCGCGCTTGGATGTGCGTGATGTCCTTAGGTTAGTTCGGTTTAAGCAGTTCTAGGTTCTAGGTGACTGATGACCACAGATGTTAAGTCCCATAGTGCTCAGAGCCATTTGAACCAGCCGTTATGGAGCTACTACCTGCTTGAGCAATACGTTGCTGATAGCTTGGTCACATGGTTTCGTAGGGCCTGCACCACAATCTAACCCTAACATCAGCTCTTATCAACTGAAATCAGGGGCCATGTGACGACGGAACGGTTTTTCAGTCGGTTAAGGTCGAATCGATATGCTCAAGAGCCCATGACATCTGTAGGCGATGTCGTACTGTTCGAAAAAGCACTCGCGTCGGCCGTCGCCTGTCATAGCCCATTAACGCCATATTTCGCCCCACTTTCCTAAATCACACGTCCGTCGCATGTTTGACATGGATTTCTGCATTTGTTTCACGCAGTGTTGCTTGCCTGTTAGCAGTGGCAACTCTACAATAACACCGTTCTATGAAGACCGTCGGCCACTGCACTGTGCTTGGTGGGAGGTAATTCTGAAATCTGGTATTCTTGTCACTCTCTTGGCATTGTGGGTCTCGGAATATTGAATTTTTACTGACTATTTTTTGAAATGAAATATCCCTTGCGTCCAACTGCATCTACCATTCTGCGTTGAAAGTTTGTTAAGACCCATCGTGCGGAAAGCTTTCCATATGCGTCACCTGAGTACAAATGACAACTCCGCCAATGCCCTGACCTTTTATACCTTCTGTACACGATACTTCCGCCGACTGTGTTGCGCATATTGCTATCCCATTACTTTTGTCACCTCAGTGTTTTATCCGACTTCCACTTTAGCTCATGCTTGTCTTTTTAGGATTTTCTTGTACAAGTCTACACTTGAAGAAATCTGCTTTAAGGTCGGTGACGGTATGATAACCATGTTTTGATGAAGTGCTCCTGAGCAGTTTGCACGTGGTGACACTGGTGGTGGTTGCCCTCCCGCAGGAGCTGAGCGTGTCCCACAATGCGCTGCGGCGGCTCCCAGACCGCCTTCTGTCCACCGCCTCCAGCCTGCGCCGCCTGCAGGCCTCCCGCAACCATTTGGACATCCTGCCGCCCCGGCTGCTACACAATGCCACCTCGCTGCGGGTACGTAAACCAGCTGCAGTTCACAGTAGCTAAACGGCAATGCGTTCCGCCTCGTGTATCGAAGTTATATCCTACAAACCGGTCTAAAAGATCAAAATGTTCGAATGTGTGTGAAGTCCTAAGGGACCAAACTGCTTAGGTCATCGATCCCTAGACTTAAACACAACTAACTCAAACTAACTTATGCTAAGAACAACACACACACCCATGCCCGAGGAAGGACTCGAAACTCCTGCGGGAGGGGCTGGGTCTAAAAGATCAGCTGTTCCGTCGGTGTTTACTTAGAAACAAACTTGTTTTAGGAGAGGGTCCTTGACCAAAACAGAATTTTCTTTTTTTCCCCAAAGATGTTTCTTTGAACTGTTACCATCATCAGTAGGCTTTTCTTACCTTTCGATTAAAATACGAAAAACACTTTTCATTACTTGTACATTTATAAATTTGAGTTTTGAAGACAGTATTTACAAATGTGGAAAACTGACGAAGCTTTGTATGTACACCTTGCTACCACACGCTCTAGTTTTCCTGGATTTTTACGCTTTTAATTGCACGTATTTTCTTTCACAGTTTGCCATTTGCATCCATACAGAACTTAATATAGAACAGCTATTTATTTAGGAATTTTAGACTAGCAAATGTTAAATTATTCGCAACATTACGTAATTCTGTGTGGAAGATTGCATGTGTGTGTGTCTGCTGGAAATACGTTTCAGTTATTTTTTCTGTTTTTCCGTTAGTAACACTGTGAAGAGATGCATAAAGTTACTGTGTGCGAACTGCAGAAACAAGTTGGTAGACAAGTGAACAGTTGAATATTTTCTAGACGTCAGTTTTGAATCTTTGTGAGGTGTATCTGCCACTTTGTGTATTTGCGTGTGTATGTGTGAAGAGGGTGGTTTTGAGTGTTTAGGATGGTCTTAAAATTTCGAAGTAAATAACGGTTCTACATTAAGTTCTGCGTGGTTGCAGATGACAAACTGTGAAAGAAAACAAGTGCAATAAAATACATGTTAATCCAGGAGAACCACAGCACTTGGTAGCAACGTATATATGCAAAAATTTCTCTGTTTTTAAAATTTGTAGTCCTGTTTTAAAAACTCAAATTTATATGTGTATAAGTAATGGAGAGCATTTTTTCCCTTTTACAGAAAGATAATATGAACCAACTGATGATGTTGAAACTTTTAACGATACATGTCTGGCAAATAAAAGATAAAAATTGTCCTTTTCTCAAGGAAGATCCTCTCTAAAATGAAATCTGGTTCAAAAGACACAGTCGAAAAATGTTGTTGTTGTGATCTTCAGTCCACAGACTGGTCTGATGCAGCTCTCCATGCTACTCTATCCTGTGCAAGCTTCTTCATCTCCCAGTACCTACTGCAACTTACATCCTTCTGAATCTGTTTAGTGTATTCATCTCTTGGTCTCCCTCTACGATTTTTACCCTCCGCACTGCCCTCCAATACGAGATTGGTGATCCCTTGATGCCTCAGAACATGTCCTACCAACCGATCCCTTCTACTAGTCGAGTTGTGCCACAAATTCTTCTTCTCCCCAATTCTGTTCAGTACCTTCTCATTATTTACTATCTTCCCATCTAATTTTCAACATTCTTCTGTAGCACCACATTTCGAAAGATGCTATTTTCCTCTTCTCTAAACTGTTCAACGTCCATGTTTCACTTCAATACACGGCTACACTACGCACAAATACTTTCAGAAAACTCTTCATGACATTTAAATCTATACTCGACGTTGAAAAATTTCTCTTCTTCAGAAACGCTTTCCTTGTCATTGCCAGTCTACATTTTATATCCTCTCTACTTCGACCGTCATCAGTTATTTTGCTTCCCATATAGCAAAACTTTTTTTACTACCATAAGTGTCTCATCTCATAATTAGATTCTCTCATTATCACCTGATTTAATTTGGCTACAGTCCATTACACTCGTTTTGCTTTTGTTCATGTTCAACTGCTCTTCCAGATCCTTTGCTGCCTCCGACAGAACTGACACAATTACAATGACATCGGCAAATTGAATATACAGATTGAATAA
Source organism: Schistocerca serialis cubense (assembly GCF_023864345.2). Classification (NCBI taxonomy): domain Eukaryota; kingdom Metazoa; phylum Arthropoda; class Insecta; order Orthoptera; family Acrididae; genus Schistocerca; species Schistocerca serialis. The sequence continues at coordinate 684,377,520 of NC_064638.1, read as the reverse complement.
CATCGGGCATAGGCTACAACCCTGTCTCACTCCCTTCCCAATCACTGCTTCCCTTTCATGCCCCTCGATTCTTATAATTGCCGTCTGCTTTCTGTAGAAATTGTAAATAGTATTTCGCTCCCTGTGTTTTACCCCTGCCACCTTCAGAATTTGAAAGAGTATTCTAGTTGACACTGTCAAAAGCTTTCTCTAAGCCTACAAATGCTAGAAACGCAGGTTTGTCTTTCCTTAACCTATTTTCTAAGACAATTCGTAGGGTCAGTATTGCCTCACGCGTTCCAACATTTCTACGGAGTCCAAACTGAACTTCCCCGAGGTCGGCTTCTATCAGTTTTTCCATTCGTCTTTAAAGAATTCATGTTAGTAGTTTACAACCGTGACTTATTAAGCCGATAGTTCGGTAATTTTTGCACCTGTCAACACCTGCTTTCTTTGGGATTGGAAATGTTATATTCTTCTTGAAGGGTGAGGGCATTTCACATGTCTCATACATCTTGCTCACCAGATGACAGAGTTTTGTCAAGGCTGTCAGCAGTTCTAATGTAATGTTGTTCACTCCTGGAACCTTGTTTCGACTTAGGTCTTTCAGTGCTCTGTCAAATTCTTCACGCAGTATCATGTCTCTCATTTCATCATCATTTACGTCCTCTCCCATTTCCCTAATATTGCCCTCAAGTACATCTTTCTTGTATAGACCCACCATATACTCCTTCCACCTTTCTGCTTTCCCTTCATTGCTTAGAACTGGTTTTCCATCTGAGCTCTTCATATTCATACAAGTGGTTCTCTTTCTACAAAGGCCTCTATAATTTTCCTGTATGCAGTATCTGTCTTACCCCTCGCTCAGTCTGGAACCGCGCGACTGCTACGGTCGCAGGTTCGAATCCTGCCTCGGGCATGGATGTGTGTGATGTCCTTAGGTTAGTTACGTTTAAGTAGTTCTAAGTTCTAGGGGACTGATGACCACAGATGCTATGTCCCATAGTGCTCAGAGCCATTTGAACCATTTTTTTGTCTTACCCCTAATGATATATGCCTCTACATACTTAATTTGTCCTCTAGCCGTCCCTGCTTAGTCATTCTGCACTTCCTGTCGATCTCATTTTTGAGACGTTTGTATTCCTTTTTGCCTGCTTCATTTACTTATTTTTATATTTTCTCCTCTCAGTAATTAAATTCAGTACCTCTTCTGTTACCCACGGGTTTCTAGCAGCCCTCATCCTTTTACCTACTTGATCCTCTGCTGCCTTCATTTTTTTCATCTCTCAAAGCCAATCGTTCTTCCTCCACTGTATTTCCTTCCCCCGTTCATTCCAATCGTTTCTTAACGCTCTCTCTGAAACTCTCTACAACCTCTGGTTCTTTCAGGTTATTCAGGTCTCATCTCCTCAAATTCCAACCTTTTTGCAGTTTCTTCAGTTTTAATCTACAGTTCATAAGCAATAGATTGTGGTCAGTGTCCACATCTGCCCCTGGAAATGTCTTACAATTTAAAACCTGGTTCCTAAATCTCTGTGTTGCCATTATATAATCTATCTGAAACCTTCCGGTGTCTCCAGGCCTCTTCCACGTACACAACCTTCTTTCATGATGCTTAAATCAAGTGTTCGCTATGATTAAGTTTGTGCGAAAATTCTAGCAGGCGGCTTCCTCTTTCATTCCTTACCTCCATTCCATATTCACCTACTACTTTTCCTTTTCTTCGTTTTCTTACTACCGAATTCCAGTCCCCCATGACTATTAAATTTTGGATTTCCTTCACTATTTTATCTCATCATACATTTCTTCAATCTCTTCATCATCTGCGGAGCTAGTTGGCATATAAACTTGTACTACTGGGGTCGTGGTGGGCTTCGTGTCTATCTTGGCTACAATAATGCGTTCACTATGCTGTTCGTAGTAGCTTACACGCGCTCATCTTTTTTTATTCATTATTAAACTTACTCCTGCAATATCCCTATTTGATTTTGTACTTATAACCTTGTATTTACCTGTCCAGAAGTCTTGTTCCTTCTGTTACCGAGCTTCACTAATTCCCACTATATCTAACTTTATCCATTTACCTTTTTAAATGTTCTAACCTACCCACCCAATTAGGGGATCTGACATTCCACGCTTCGATCCGTAGAAATCCAGTTTTGTTTCTTCTCATAACGACGCCCTCCTGTGTAGAGCCCGCCAGGACACCCGACTGGGGACTATTTCACGTCCGGAATATTTTACCCAAGAGGAAACCATAATCATTTGACCATACAGTAAAGCTGCATGCCCTCGGGAAAAAATACGGCTGTAGTTTCCCCTTGCTTTCAGCCGTTCGCAGTACCAGCACAGCAAGGCCGTTATGGTTAATATTAGAAGGCCAGACCGTCAATCATCCAGACTGTTCCTCCTGCATCTACTGAAAAGGCTGCTGCCCATCTTCTGGGCTCTGCAGGCAACCTCCCCCCCCTCCCCCCTCCACCGTTGTGGTTGCACCAACGATACGGCTATGTGTATCGCTGAGGCACGCAAGCCTCCTCACCAACAGCAAGGTCCATGGTTCAAGGGGAGCGGGGAGGGTGTGGCGGGCGAATCCTGAGATGTACGAACGATAAATTTACTACATCGTCTAACGAGAACCCAGATCAAGTGTAAAATGAAAAACACGAAACATTGTGGTTTAGAAGTAGCTGGCTTGGTTCATTACTTGCTGCCGTGAATTTTTAACATTTCAGGTGTACCACTCTTATTCGCACTGGTGCTTCAGACTGCGTATTTGCTAGAAGAGTGGTTTCTATGTACCACTACAGTTATTAGTAATCTCAGTGAGATAGCCGAAATGGTGGCTAAACATGTCCAAATCGGATAAATCTGACCGTGAAACAAACTGACAGGCACACGTCCAAATGATAGGCTGTTAAAAAAATAAAAAAATAAAAAAAAACCATAGCGTTTATGTTAGAAAATAAATAAGAGCGGTGGAACATGTCTATTTGATCGTACTTATTATTATTCAAAATACGAGTAACTTACATAAATGCATACATCCGTACACATGGGCTAAGAGGAGCACAGCTAATGAACGAAGAGACAAGAGAAGGAAGCAATACAAAAAAATCCAGAGTTATCAATATTTTAAGCTTATACACTACGCAAGTCTCTTTTTATCATAAAATAAATTATGTTCACGTAAAATAGTCCACAAAGAAAATATTGTGTCCCTACAATTTGTAGTTGAATTTAAAGTAGTTGGCGTATGACAGCTGGCGGCTAGGCCGCTCCCACAAAACACCTGTGTGAACGTGGTGCTGCCGGCACCTTCTGTGTGGCCACTTCCGCCGCGCGAAGCATCCTGACAGACAGTTCTCAGTGAGTCACTGCACAGTGAAGACGTCAGTACCATACGTATATTTCACGTTTTTTAAGTGATTTTTGTAAGAGACAATGAGACTAGACTTCAGACTTCATATTTTCTACGAGTTTATCACCGACAGAATTCGTAAAACTAAAGAGACCAACCCCATCCTGATAGGCTGAACAATATCAAACCTAGTGCGATACGAAACACTGCAGAGACCCTTCGACATGTAACGTTTCATGAACGAGAAATTTTCACCAGCTTGAAAGAAATTAATGTATCTCTGAATTGAATTAAAATTAAGAGAACATTTCTGATATGCTAAGAGTCTGTACAGATAGGTGTACTATACGTGAAGCGATTTTCTATCATCAGTGCGAGTGAAGCGCTATGGTGGTGGCCTGTATATTGTCGTGATGACGTCACAACTGAGGACTTTAACGTCAGATTGCAGCTGATTTAAATTATACTATACACGTCTGTTTTCCGCACGCCACATTATAGTGTGTGACTGATTGTACAGTAGTACCACTGTCGCTTCTTCTAGATCCCGTTCCACTTGTGAATAGTGCGCGAACGACTTGTGAGTATCAACGTAGTGTATTTGTTCATTATGATGCTGAAGTTAACAAAGTTATGATTTAAATAGAGGATGTTTTCACAAGGACTTTGACTGCTATATTTAGACACTTCCTTACTTCTTGTCACTTCCAATGAACGACGAACTTTCTGAGCAAGTTGATGGCGTCCCAATTGGTAACCCACTAGGCCTTGATGAGACACCTGTGGTCTGTTTTTACGGTAACATAGAATAATTCTTTCGTTATCCAAATAAAATAAATTGAAAAATCATGGCCGGCCGAAGTGGCCGTGCGGTTCTAGGCGCTGCAGTCTGGAACCGCGAGACCGCTACGGTCGCAGGTTCGAATCCAGCCTCGGGCATGGATGTGTATGATGTCCTTAGGTTAGTTAGGTTTAACTAGTTCTAAGTTCTAGGGGACTAATGACCTCGGAAGTTGAGTCCCATAGTGCTCAGAGCCATTTGAACCATTTTTTTGAAAAATCATGCTTACCATGGTGAAACGGCAGGGAGCGTGTTGGGAAGTGGAGCTGAACTCAGTGCAAAAGAATTCCACCAAATAACATTTATTTAACAGTTTTTCGGATCCGGAGTTCAAGAAAGACACAGAAAATACACAATAAAAAACAAACAAACAAGCACACAATCTTCAATAAAAAGCAGGCTTTAAGTAATGAAAGCCGTAAGATTATTACATCTCCAATAAACTCGATTAAGGAATATTCGCAGTTAAATATATTTACTTTAAAATTACACTAAACGACATCAACATCCCTCTACATGATGCAGGTGGCAGGAAAGCTTTAAATTTATGTTACTAGTGTTCTTCAAAAGAGTCTATGTTCGAAAAGTCAGAATTGTTTAATAACGTCAGACAACCCTGAAAATTTCTTAATAATCAAGAGCCTTTATAGTTTCGACGAAGTCGCTTTGATTATACCAGATAAACGTTATTGAAGACTTTCACCAAGACAGTATACGTAGAAAACCTACCAGAAAGACCTTAAGACTAGAGAGTAGAGCAGGCAATATAAAGTAAACACATCTTAAAATGTCATTCTAGTAAAGGAAATTAACATACAATTACTAATTTTCATTCATAGAAAGCAAGTTTTGGTCTCATCAAAAAGGCAATGGCCAAAATTATTGTTCTGACAATTATTTAAAAGTTCACTATCTATCATTTAACCTAATTTTGGACAGAATTATTTCTAACGATGGACTACCAGCCAGATAGTACACAACCATACATGACATAAAATGTACCACACTCGAAACTTTTATTGACACACAAGACAACATACAGGGGATAGGCAAAATGATGTAGATACCTGTACTTACTTGGGAATGGTTTATTGATAAGTGGTTGGACCCGTATTTGCCCGTAATACAGCTGCGATTCTTCTTCGAATACTGACGTATAATGATTGTATAGTCTGCATGGGAATTTTATGCTACTCTGCGATCAGAACCTCTTCTAAGCGAGGCGGAAAGGTGCTCCGGAGTCTGTGCTCCAACACTGCCCACAAGGGTTCGATAACGTTGAAGTTTGTGGACTGTGCTGGCCAGGGAAGACGCTGCAGTTCAGTTGCATGCTCCTCATACCACGATTGTGCTGTCCTGGCTGCGTGAATTGGTGCATTATTCGTCCTGAAATATGGCATCATTGATGGGAAACAACATTTTCATCACTGGCGCACCTGATCATCTAAAACGTTCTCATGATTGTTGGATGTAACACGCCCTTTGAGAGTAATAATGGGACCAGCAGAATACGACGATATGGTTGCCCACACCGTCACACTTTCACTTCCACGCTTAACCGTTGGAAACAAGCAAACAGGATCGTACTCTTCTTTGGCGTTCTCCAGACATACACCCAGCCTGATGTTGGAAACAACGAAAGCGTTGACTCGTCGAACCATATGACGTGTTTCCACTGATCAGCCGTCCAGCATTTATGCTCCTGACACCATGTTTTACGCTTATTTGTGTTGGTTGCCGTCACTAATGGTTTCGGTATAGCAGCTACTCCGTGAATATTCACTTTATGGGTTTCTCGGCGGACGAAGATGGCTATTGAGCTCTGTAGTCACTTTAGCCACCCTAGTTTTGTATTGTTTTCACACAATTCGTGTTAGTGTACGATCTCTGACATTTAGTTTGATTTGCGCCCACTGTTATGTTTACACGACGTTTTTTTCCATGCTTTGTGTAGCTGTCATGACTTTTGAAACAGTTGCTCTTGAAACATTCAATAAGTTGGCTGTCTTGGTTACTAATGCTCCAGCTAATCGGGCCCCCACAATCTGCCCTCTCTGGAACTCTCGACCTCTCGACCTCTCGACCTCGGCCTATCAATGCAAATACGAAGTGTGCACTACTCTTAAACATCATGCACTGATGCGTAGTCCGTACTGGAGACGCACAGTCCAGCGCGACACGTGCCTGACCTTCGTTGTTGACCATCAAACACAACCATCCCATTACTCCCAATGTTCACATTATTTTACCTATCCACTGTATGTGATCAGTTAGCCATGGAGAGACTGAAAATTTGATAAATTGAACGTGAAATTTATGATTTGATCAGCAATTTTAATACAGTAAGTTTTTCAGATTACATGATACTTTAACTACTGTGCCACAGAAATTATTATTATTATTATTGTACTCACTCCTTTTATGATGGAGTACACTTATTAAATTTCCTTAAGTTTGACATCTGACAGAGGTGCGAAGACACACAAACAACTATACAACCATCTTACCAAACCTTCTTAGCATGGACTGATTACATGCTACATTACGTTACATTACATTTCAATAATACTTGCAAAATAATGAATGAGACATTTTGTAATGATGTGGAGCATGTGAATTTAACACAAGTTTTCTGTACACTGTTATTTTTCTTTCTTTTTTTACAGTTACTACTTCAAATTTAAAAAGTCATCTATTGAGTAGAACGAATTATTATTGAGGAATTCTTTTAATTTGTGTTTTAATTCTGGTTGGTTACCTTTCAGACTTTTCATGGTATTTGGTTAATGGCCGAAGATTTTTGTGCCAGCAAAATTCATTCCTTTCTGTGCCAAAGATTTATCCCAGAACAGTGAGGATAATCCTTTCTTCTGGCGCTCTAGCTATGCACTTTGCTATTGTTTTTGAATTGGGATATGTTATTAATAATAAATTTCGTAAGCGAATATATGTATTGCGAAGGTACTGTGAATATCCAGAGTTCATTAAACAAAGGTCTGCAGGGTGCTCTTGGATACGCCCACGCTATTATTCTGATTACACACTTTTGTGTATAGAATAATTTTTCTCTTAACGATGAATTACCCCAAAATATTATGTCATATGAAAGCAGTGAATGAATATAGGGATAGTAGGCTAATCTACTGGTAAGCTTATTACCAAAATTTACAATAATCCTAATAGTGTAAGTAGCCAAACCTAAACGCTGTATCAGATCAACAAAGTGTTTCTCCCAATTCAACTCCTCATCAGTGCACACTCCCAGAAATTTTGAATATTCCGCCTTAGCGACAGACTTCTGTTCAGAGTCTATATTTATCAATTGTGTTATGTCATTTACTGTACAGTACTGTATATGCTGTGTTTTCGCAAGATTTAGTGAGAGTTCATTTGTAGAGAACCACTTAGTAACTTTCTTAAAGCCATTATTTACTATTCCCTCAGCTAATTCTCGTTCGTTCAGTATGATTACTATTCTTGTATCATCAGCAAAAAGCACTAGCTTTGAATATAGAGTGGCAAATCACTAACATATATTATGAACAATAAAGGACCCAAGACTGAATCCTGTGGGACACCATTCTTGACACTTGCTAAACTAGAGGGCTCTCCCCGTTTTTGCAGACCATCTTTACTGTTAATTTCAACTTTCTACATTCATCCAGTTATATGTGACCTACAGAATTTGTGCACTTGTCCACTCATACGAAAATACTTGAACTTATGTACAAGAATTTCGTGACTCAATCAGTTAAAAGCCTAATACAAGTCGTATTTGTTGAGCTCAGTCCATCAGGCTAATTTTATAGCAACCACTCAGTAGGTTCAATTAGAAGTGATACAACACAATTCCAAAAACTGCTGTGTTTGGTGTACCCCGAATCTTGTAGTAATTTGCATTGTACATGATGATTTTAAAAAGGAAGGTTTCCTCCAAAAAAAAAAAAAAAATAAAGCATACAGAGGCGAACCAAAATACATATCATTAAATCGTTCTTGCAGAGCTGTATCGGAATACCAGCGAGACTGACCATGCTTCAACGTATTCTACCAATAGTAGTAAACCGTATAATATCGGCGCTTATCGCCGGTACAGAACGTGGGCGGAATGAGACGCAACGGGCGTTTCAGCATTCACCACTTAACGGAGAATGTCTACTAAGCTTGAAGCCTACATATGCAGAATGGCGAAGATGAACAAAGGAACAATTTACCCCTCAGTCCGTTATTCTGCTGTGAAAGTGTGCCAATGTTGAATTTCTTACGGAGCTTTGCCCAGCAATGTATTGCAGAACAGAGATCACAGGGCAGGTTCGGCATCTGACAACAAACATTGCATCCTCCTCCACGCTCACAGGCCTTCTGCCGATAACAAGAAGCCACGTTAAGAACGACATACTGCATTCTATATGCTAGGACCTCATCATTCGAAAGAAAAACCTGGTGTGGTATTCCATACGCGCGTATTTTTTTCACTAGGAGGCAGTAAGACAGTGTGGAACGCTTTCCGGAAGTCAAGGAGACAATAAACAAAATTCAACCTCTGCAGGAATCTCCTTTATTTAAGGTTACCTCTTTCGCAACATTATCTTTCACCTTAAGTATTTTAAATTGTGAAAATATAAATATATGTAAATGCATAAATCACCAGCCTAGAAATTATTTAGGCCGTGACATTAGGACCCTCGCATGGCTAAACTAGATTCAACATTCTTGAAACCAATGTTATCTTAACTAGTCCTTGTCATGTAAAGCATTACATTCCACGAATCATGTGTCACGTCTGTAGAGGATGCTTGTGTACGAATTGGAATTACAGTAATCTTTCAGCACCAGGTGCATTTGTTTTGCAGAGTACTACATTATAAAATTCTATAATATGTTTTTCTGTGCATTGCGTCAAAGTAACAGGCACCATACATGTCTTAACATGTAAAATACTGTTGCTAATATTGTTAACTGTTGTCTCCTAACAGGAGCTGGATTTGAGCCACAATAAGCTGATGGAGGTACCGCATGCTTTTCTGGAAAAAACAAGCCACCTCACCGAGCTCTTCCTGCAGGTAATACTACGTATTCATACAGATTTAATTTACGATACTGTAGGACAAATTGTATTCAAGATTACATTATGAAATGGAAATACAACGCCGCTAGCAGATGAATTGCAAGAGGCACACAGTTGGATATTCTTTGTGATATTGCTTGAATGCAGCGGCAGTTAGCTATAAATCCTGTAACTGCTGTAGCTAGGGCAGTTAAATTTCTTCGCTTAATACTTCTGCAGTTATTACAGGAGGATTCTACAGAAGTCGTTAGCTGTATAGAGTTGTCATAAACAGGCCTATAGTGAAAAAATAATACCCACAGTATTTGTAATATGGAGGACTAAGTTAAACACGTGTTCAACTTTCTCTAAATGATGAACGCGAGCACCACTGACAGGTTCATGTGATGTGGTCGACATTTTGTCGAGCTGTTTTAAATACACAGTTCAGTCGCATTAATGTGGCTACCATCCATGTGCGAAGTCAAAGTGTAATAGCCACTTACAGACGGCATGTGGCAGCACTAGCAGTGCAGGTTATTGAAAGCTTGTCAGGGGGACGCAGAAAAGAGTGCAGTCGTTGTCGTAATGCAGAAACGGAGAGATTTATCTGACGTCCAGAAGAAAGTGATCATTGGCTTTCTCAAGGATAGGAGCAGTTCCAAAACGGTTAAGTTGGGAAACCCGGTGCCGCTGTGATTAAACTATACCGTGCATGGCAAAATGGCGCTACGGAAAAACTTGCACTAAGGAAGCTGTGGTGAACCAAGGACCATAGATAACAGTTGTGACAGGATGTAAGTTGGGACGAGGGCCGTTTATTAGCGTGAGAAAATAAAATGCCTACAGCTGTCCCTATGCTTTTGTTTATTTTGTTGCAACCAGTTTCGGCGCTTCAATGCGCCATCTTCAGGCTGTAGTTGATGCGGAAGGGATTGACACGATCCATTAGTGGCCACCATAAGTGCATACGCAGATTGTCTGAAAACTTAGGTGTCAGCATTCTAACCACCAACTGCCAGCTGAGTTCCTGAGACGACGATGCGATGTATATAGGGATCGTGTCAACCACTTTCGCATCAACTACACCCTGATTCAGTTTGCAGTTGACTGTTAGAGCGCTGACCCCTAAGTTTCCAGATAAATATACGTATCCAGTTAGACTGGCGACTGATGCGCTATATATATATATATATATATATATATATATATATATATATATATATATATATATATATATATATATGGATCGTGTCAACCCCTTCCGCATCAACTACAGCCTCAAGATGGCGCATTGAAGCGCCGGAACTGGTTGCACCAAAATAAATAAAATCATGAGGACGCCTGTAGGTGTTTTATTTTATCACAATAGATAACAGTAGCGAATGATGGCTGCGGAGATGTTTATAGAACAGACGGGCAACTGATATGCAACTGACCAGCCAGATGATCCAGGGGGCTGCCAATAGCGTCTCCTCAACGACCATTCGGAGAGCGTTGCCGGTTATTGGGCCTCTGCAGCTGGTGCCTGGTTCATACACCTGAGTCCTGTTCGTCGGCGACGAAGGCTGGAACTGGCGCCCCAATATCGTAACTGGACGTTCACTGAGTGGCGTGAGGTGGCCTTTTCAGATCAGTCAGGTTTTACGCTCCGTCGGACAGATGGCCGTTGGCGTGTACAGCGCGAAATGTTTCAAATCAAACACCCTGCAACAATCAAAGGAGCGTTATGGTCTGTGGAATGTTTTCGCGCCATTCCCTGGGTGATCTTGACATTCTGGAAGGCACACTCGATCACCACAAGTACGCATCTATTCTTGTGGACCATGTCCAGCCCTACATGCAGCCTCGGCACGATGGCGTCCACCAGCAGGAAAGTGCAACGTGTCACAGGGCCCGCAGTGTATGTGCGTAATTCGAAGGGCACCTAGCGCAGATGGTCATGACACTGCAGTCGGCACGGCTTCATTTTCCAGTCGATACCTTTCAGGACGCCATTCTCTTCCTGCACGTCTCACAGGCGCCCGAACTAAAAAAGGTGAGTATTCAAGCTTTTGATAGGTTGTCATATTAATGTGACTGGACTGTGGGTAAAGGGGTATTTAAAGAACACTGTGACGGATTGGCTTTGTCCTCATCTTTACAGCTGATATTTCAATGGAGCACATCAAACAGATAGCTTTAAGCGACGCGGAACTAAATAAGTCTAGGTGGAAGACAAATTTGTTGCACAGTGACAACAGAGAAGAATTACATGAATTCATGATTTTATTAGCAGCATTCATCCAAAAATCGACTTCACCATGGTAACGGAAAGTGAAGGCGTTCTCCTCTTCCTAGATGTGCTGATGTGCAGAAGATCTGACAGTACCCTAGGGCATAGAGAGTATATGAAGCCTGTCAATACAAACAGGTGTTTAGACGCCTCTTTACACCACCATCCAGCCCAGAAGCAAGTCGCTCCGAGGACGCTATCTTCGCCTGCATTCCGCATTAGTGACAGTACGAGGTAGCCATCAGAGGTAATTTTCCTTAGGCAAACATTGATGGTTAACGGCTATGATAACCTTATCGTAAATAGGGAGACGCTAAAAGTAATAATGCAAAGAAGAGAACGAGGACCTCCCTCACTTTTTGTAAGGTTACAGATTATTTCTGGAGTAACCGGTCGCATATGCAGAATGCGTTGGAGGAATGGTATAGGGAGTACAGTCTTCAGTCAACACAGGACAGAAAACGCCTTCCAAACTGGAGCTAACCTGTTGTGGCTAAGTATGTATCGGCTAAAGTGGAAGGTTAATAAAAAAAAGCGGTTGAAAAGGACGAAAGCCGCGCAGAGCTAACGGATCACCAACAATGCTATGACCAGATTATGAACTTGAATCACAAACGAGTGCTATTCAGCGAAAGTAATATTTGTAGTAATAACATCTATGTAGCAGTTGAAATAAATAAGAATGCGTACAATTTTCATAGAGATGACGACTGCCGCCACCCATCTTCATGGTTATCCGTTGTCACGGAGTAGAGACCCAGTCACGACAGGCGACGAACAAAACCAACTACCGGAAAACAATCAAGGTGGCACAACAATAATATTTTGGAGCCCCCCTCTCTTTCAGTACCTGCTTTCAGTATTGACCTAATGATGAGCCCATCAAGACTGAAGACGTGTGCCCAGTAACTCTGCTTCTCTTGAAAAGCGCGAGAAAATAGTATTTTATAAGTGAAAAATCCCTTTAAACAGTGTTCAGCCAACCAGAAACACCAACGGAATTTTGTAAAAGATCCCAGCAGATAGATAGAATTATCGAGCATTGAAGAAGCCTGTACAAGAGTACGACGCGATCTAGCGACTCAGAAGTTAATACTATCAAAATTTTGGAGCTTCTTCAGAGATATTTTATGAATATTTTGGTGTACGGTACTAGTGATCACCTGTGTCTCGTCACACGGTAATGACGTTTCAGTTAATTTCTTACTCACATGCATCTTCCTATCTGAATTGTACTGAAAATAGCTGCGCAAATGTGCAAATCTCAATGATATGTGCTTTATGTCTTGTTTCCATTGACTCATAGAACTCGCTGCTGATAACTGTAAGGCTCGCTTAAGTCCTTGGTCCCAAAGTAATATTTAGTAATGTTCAGTTCTGTCTCGCATTTGTTTTCCGACATTGTTCGTTGCACGTCAACTGCGATACACATGATTGTGGATAGGTTTACTGTTGGAGAGCTGTTCGACATATAATTCGTGTGTGACCGCTTCATGATGTGATAAAAACACAGTCGTTTCAGCCACTAATGTTGAAATTATTCATCACAAGACGATATCTTGATGAAGGCTGCGTACAACAGTAGCCGAAACGTTTGTAGCTATATTATGTTATCTTGGGATCATACATAAAAAATCATTTTAGCGATGTGGTCATCAAGTTCCTGTGCCACAAAATTTAATAATATTATCCTGTATATTTTCTGGTTGTGATACAAGTACGACGTTGGTGGAGCCCTCCGTCTCTGCCTGGTTTAACATTTTCACATTTAGCATCTGAAAATAGGAACTGTGGATGTCCAACGATATTATTTAGTTCGTGACCTTTCTTATGCTTACAAGACCTCATTCTACAATAACTAACCTCGAAATTTTTAAAAACATATTACATGCGGAGAATGTAGTAAACATCATCTTCGAAGTGCTTGGTTGAAACTGTGTAAGATACACGGTAAATAAAATGTGGATGGAATAATTCACAAATTTACTTTATTTATTGTAAAACACTCTTTTATCTATGCTTTTTAGGTTTCCGTACCTCAGTCGGTAAAAAGGAAGCCCTTGTAGGATGACTTCGTCGCCCATTTGTCTGTCTGTCGGTTCGTCTATTAAGACATCTCTTTCTCAGGAACCGGTATAGGTATCGAGTTGAAATGTACGTCAGGTACCAAGACCTACGGTCACTTGGTGGTGAATGACATATAAGCTTCTACGTCAATGAAATCAAAAGACACGCTCATTTATGTCACATATTTTGATACTCGCAAACTCATTCATCAGAACCAGTAGGGCACTTTCCGTTGGTCTAGAATCATAAGATTTGGCAATAGGCAAGTTTTTACAGTACATTTAAAGGAAAAATTCGAAAATTGTTAATTTGAAATTGCACTAGAGAAAAAAATGTTTAACATACGCTATCTGTCTGTCCGTCTGTCTGTCTGTCAGTCTGTTAAGAACCCTTTTTCTCAGGAGTGTGTAGACGTATCAAATTGAAATTTATGTGAAAAGTGTGCAGTCCCTTGGTGGTATAAATAATTTAAGCTACTCATTCAATGCAATCAAAAGCTACGATCATATATGAAACCTATATTGATAATCGTAAACTCGACCCATCAAAATCCATAGATGAACCATCTATATTCTTATCGGGCCTGGCGGTCTAGACTCGGCGCAATTTCGGTGCGTATTCTGTCCGGGGACTGGTCACGCTTCGTAATAACAAAAAAACTGACTTAAAATCTCATCGTCAGAATCTGAACGGTGTCATTCGACATCCGCGCAAAACCACTGGAAGAAAAAGGAAAGAAAAGGAAGGGAGAGGAGCGATGAAGAAACATCTTTCAAAAAAGCTGTGGATTCGGTACATGCAAGTCTGGAGAACGCGAGATCGGAACACGGATTTTCAGCCATCACTTCTCAGCGATGTGAGAAGCATTCAGACACAATAGCTGGTTCGGATTCCACTTTCAACTGTAGTTCTCTTCCCTCGGCTGGACAACTGCGGCACTCTAAGAAGACTCAAGTCGCCGAGGTGGCTCCAGTAGAAAGACCTGCATCAGTCCATGGCGCCACCCGAAATTATTACCAACTATACAAACAATTAAATTTCTACGGAACAGAGTGCAGGTCCTATTGACAGATGACATTTATTTGATGCATAGTGGCAAAATCACTAAGCTTATAAAGTTCTGTTTGTTTTCACGTGAAATAATGTAGGATGTCCAAATCCTCGAAATAATTCAAACGATTGTAATAGCATTACAAAATGTTTCATGACACACTGCCCCAAAAAAATTAATTTACTTTTAGGTGTCACAGTTACATAACAATTTAATTATATTTATTCATGAAACTAGGATAAATCACATATACTGGTGGTGTTACTGATACTATTAGGTTGGTTCTTAGTGTTTTTGTTTTTCATGTTGGTATTCCTATCGATATGGATTTATTTATCAATTGTCATTTTTCATTTGTAGTTCACTGTTGCTATTTGAGTTTACACATTGTCATTTTGTCATTTGGAAATAATAGGTGGAGCTGTGGACGCTGAAAAATGGAGTACGAAGTGGAGAAACGGGAACATTTCCGACATATTCTTTTATTTGAGTTCAATAGAGGGGTGACAGCAATGGAGGCAGCCAGAAACATTTTTACCGTGTTTGTAGATAATGCCACTGGGCAGAGCACGGCAAGAAAATTATTTTCTCGTTTTTAAGTACCATTATTTTCATATTAGTGACTCTTCGCGTTCAGAAAAACTTCTGGAGTTTTAAGAAGATCGTTTAAACACATTGATCTACAGTTATTCCCGGCAGAGTATTCGAGAACTGGCAGATGTGAGCAAATGTGTTCATTCCACCGTCGTGCGACATTTGCATCCAGTGGGGGTGTTCAGAAATCGTATCTATGGGTGCAGCATGCTCTAGCCAAAATCATAAAAATCTGCGGGTTTTCATACATGCATCTCTGCTTGTTCGACATCAAATGGTTCGTGAACAACACTGACCATTGCTATCCCGTATCGCTACTGGTGACGATAGATGGTGACCATTGCTATCCCGTATCGCTACTGGTGACGATAGATGATGTCTTTAACGCCAACATAAGGAAAAGAAAGAAATGGTTGAGCCCGAACAAAGCAGCAACTCCCCGTAAAAAAGACCTGCGACGTACTCATAACATAATGTTAGCCATCTGGTGGAACAGGAATTATGTGTTGTATTACGAGTTACTTCCCCTTGGTGTAACCACCACTGCTGACGTTTATTATCAACAAATTAGGCGTCTGGTAGACAAAGTCAAAGAACAACGACCACGAATACTGCCTGAAATGATGCTACTCCAAGATAACGCCCGCCCGCCCGAGTTCTACTAGACTAAAAAATTAAATGAACAAGTAATTAAAAAATACCGCACCCATCTTATTCACCTGATCTGGCTCCCTCAGATTTTCACCTTCTCCCCTCTCTATCGAACAGCTTCCAAGGAACTTCCTTCACGGATAAAAAGCCTACTAACATGATTCGATGATTTCTTCGCCTCAAAACCGCATCATTTTTCTGCAACCGCGGAGTCGAAAAACTTTGGCAGACGTAAATAGTGAAGGAAAAAATATTATTGGTGACGAAGTCACTATTATGTGGATCTGTTGGGGTTATTGAACGTATGGAAAAACGCTACGAATTTCACTAATAAGCCAGAACAGTATGACTACTGCCCACGCTACGTTGGATGCCGCCCGGTGGCGTTGCTCCTACGCGACGTTGTGACAAAAGTATGTAAGCAGAGCGGACACGGGAAGGAGATCACCTTGGCAAAGATATGGGCTGCAAATAGGGAAATCTTCTGAGATAAGCGACTTTGTCAAAGGGCAGATTATTACCACACAGAATATGTGAACGATTATCTCGAAAAGGGCGAAGCTGGTCGAATGCTCACGTGCTACTGTCGTGAGCATTTACGGAAAGAGGTAGAAGGACAGTGGAACTACCACTACGCACTAAATGGTCAGATGTCCACTTTTGTTTTCACAGAACGTGGTTTCGGAAGTTTCTCTGCTCTGTAAAGTTGTATAGATGGTGATCTGTGGCATCTCTGCCGAAAGATCACAATGCTGGTACATGCACAAGTGTTTCGAAGCGCGCCGTTCATCCTACGTTGTTTAACACGGAGCTCTGCAGCTGACCGCCCTTAAATGTTCACATGTTGACCTGGCGACATCGTCAATTGCGGTTGCGTGGGTACGGAACCATCGGGATTCGACTGCCGCTCAATGGAAACGTGTCGGCTCTACGGATGAATCACATTTTCTATACACCATGTCGATAGTGGTCTCCAGAAACGCCGTCATTGTGATGAACGGCACCTCGACACGTGCAGTGGGCTAGGGACGCAGGCTGCTGAGAGCAGTATTATGCCATGGAAGATTTTCCCTTGCGCTTGCATGGGACCTTTGGTAGTAATCAAAGACACGCTGACAGCTGCGAACCACCTACAGCCCTTTATGCTTAAGTCATTCCCGGTGGTGATGTCATGTTTGAGCAGTATAACGGTCCAGTCACGGACCCAGAACGCTGGTACGGTGGTTTGAGGAGCTTTGTAGTGAACTCACATTGATTTTTCGGCGAAAAAATTCTCCTGATGTAAATCCTGTGGCACCTATCTGAATCGCTATCGGGCGCCATCACCGCGTAAGCAAATCAGCGCACTGTTACTTACGCGAATTACATGAGCTGTGTGTAGACATCTAATGCCACATATCTTCACAAACCTACCAACAAATTGTCGGATCCACGATACGCAAAATCTGTGATGTATCTCGTTCCAAAGATGGACGAACAAACTATTAAGCAGGTGGTCATAATGTTTTGGCTCATCAGTGTATGCAGCAACCTAATATTTGACAACGTCGATCTCACTAGCTATAATGGTATCACTGAAATACAGTCCCTTTTTCCTAACTGACGTCATCAGCAGTTGTGCGACTATTCTCCGTAAATGCGGCAAACTGAAATGTGATGTATTTATACACCGTCGGATTTAAGTGAAGGAAAAGAAACACTATCGAAGAGTATTATTTGAGATTTATTCCACGCATTTAGTTTCAGTTCCTGCAAAACTTTGCTACTTGAGGTTCGTCTGACGAGAGAAGAGCTTCTCAAACCGTTTTCTCTCAGTACGAATTTGTTTCAGTCATAGCTCAAGACAGGATCTACTTTCCTTTCTTTTTTGTTCCTCTGTTTGATATCTGTGGAAGAAAAAGGAACCAGGCCGTGCGGGATTATTATTAAGATTATAAATATGGTGTTGGTGTTTTACATGTCTTGCTCTGAGAGTGATCCGAAGAGACTATATAATAGCGCAGATTACTGCTCTCTGTTAGGAGAACAGCGTAAAAAATAGGCAACGCTATAGATAGCGTGATCTTCTTCCTCTCGCAAAAATCTGCTAGTGTGCTGAAATACTTAGATAATATGCTGACCCCGACGATCCAATCGTGACACCGTGGAGCAAGGGGATGAATGTTACAACGCGAAAAAGTCTGCGCCAGTGCGAACCCGTTCACAGAGCACATGATCTTATTGTGTTAAAGGTGCCGCAAAACACATGAACTCAGCGAGAAACAACATATTATTAAAATAGGCAAAATGGCTCTGAGCACTATGGGACTTAACATCTATGGTCATCAGTCCCCTAGAACTTAGAACTACTTAAACCTAACTAACCTAAGGACAGCACACAACACCCAGCCATCACGAGGCAGAGAAAATCCCTGACCCCGCCGGGAATCGAACCCGGGAACCCGGGCGTGGGAAGCGAGAACGCTACCGCACGACCATGAGATGCGGGCAATAGGCAAAACATAACGAAACAAAAGAGAAAACGAAACCCAGAAACAACGGCAAAAAGAAAATATTTAACTCAACCGTAATTTGTAGACACATATGCATTTTAAGAGGTGTTTGGACACTAATACAGTGATGCGTACTTGACGCGAAGAGAGGAATATTGACAGATGGAAAGCGGAGAACGACTGACGACGATCTGTGCGTAAACATCAGGCTACAGGCACTGATATGGCGAACACAGGTCTTGTGTGGCTGTTAAGATTGACTTTCCTCCAGAACGCAACTTTGTGCTAGCATTCTCATTTACCCTGTTGGAAATGGAAGCTTTAACAGAGTAGTAATAACGCAGAAACATTTCCGTCTGCAACATTCACTGACATTGCAGTACAGTACTTAAAATTCTTTAATTACGCATCTCAGCCGCAGAGGCTTAAAGTTCAGCCAAGAAATCAGTTATCATTACGGTGATAGCTTCCGTCTCCAAGCAAATCTTTCAATTTCACAGATACTGGGCCTTAAATTAGCTGGTAGGTGAATCTTTGCTGTAATATTTGGTACAAAAATATGAGACTCGCATGAAAATATTTCGCAGCGTTTGATACGTATTTAATAAACCTTATCAGTGGCAGCCTGGAAGGATTTTAAATAGCGAAGTACTTTAATTAAAAACATTGGCATCTATTTCACAAATTGTTCTTCACAGTCCGCGTTTCAAATTGGCGGTATACTAATTTTGTTTGCATCTGTTTTATTGGATTGTCTTCAGAATCATATTCGGTTTCCAACAGTCGGCAGAAGATGACATACGCGTTCTCAATAACACAATTACGCTTCTATTCTTATTCATGAACTTACAAGAACGAACTTCGGGAAATTACTATGCATATATACATGATGGGAAATGATTTTGAACAACGTAGTCAAAATACGAACAGTGTGTATAAACAGGGTGTACACGAGCCGCTATTTCTCTTGAATGAGGGACAGTGTGAGGGACCCTACGAGTCTAGGATGAGCTTGGTGTAGTTTTCAAGTACAATGTGAGAATACTACAGTGGTCAGATACATTGCCCTAAGCTTTTCGTTTTTAGTCCCCGGAAATGAAATGACAAATTAGCCGACTCCTAGACCTTCAGTTGACTTGATGGATGGTTACGATAATATACAGCAGTGCCTCTGTGTTATAGACACATGGTTGACGACATGTGATATTTTGGGTCTGGCCATGAAGTGTGCTCGGATGGTAAGGGCAAGTGGGAATGCCGGGTTCGAGTCCCAATCAGGCACGAATTTTGATTGTCGTCATTCCACTAAAAAGCTGATGGCTGTCCATATTTGTGGCTGTCAATACATTTCATGATGGATGGTTTGTTGGCTGGTGGTGGTCATGGTCTTACGAACTATATTCAATTGTGATACTGATTGCCACTTTGAATGCGGTAACTGGCGGCCCCGAAAACGTGACTTGCGATGGGATTTAAGTATCCTAAATTGATCTCGTGTGAGTCAATACTTTTTCAAGGCAGTAGGTGTGCGATAAAATGCCTGAAAAAACATGTCAAGGATTTGTGTTGAGTCAGTCTGTCTTTGCTAGGGAATCTGCATTAATATAATAATCTATAGTAGAAAGGACTGATGGACAACTTTGATTTTCTTGACGTAAATCTAGGAAGCCGTAATGCATCTAAAAACCAGATAAATAAAAATACTCTTAATTGATCTACTCTGGAATACCGCTCAAGTACTCTTCACCAGATCAGTTTCAAGGACGAGATGTAAATAATTCAACGTTATGTGGCAGTTGATATGTTCAGCTCTCAGGATGATAATGTTGTGCAGATGGTCACGGAACATATGTACTAATCTCTGTAAGGAAGACTTTTTTTTATACTGACTTTTAAGTGATTCCACTTCGTCAGAAATCTTGATTAACAAACACAATACGTTGGCTGATAAACACACATTTGTCGCGCAATTCATTTGAGTGTGGAACAAAAAAAGAAATCGGAAACAACTGTGTAGTATACGCTTTCCTATGAAAGGTGCAAAAACGTTCGGAGATGTAACTTCATTCGTATGAAAAAAATATTTGCGTTAAAAAAAAATTGGAACCTCTGTAAAACAGAGACCTCAAGGCAAATTAGTCACGCTGAAACAAAAATGTCTTCCATGTTTTCTGAATTTAAGTCCTGTCATCTGGCATTAATGGCTGTGTGACCAAAAAGGGAAGGTTTAACCGATAATTCGAAAGGTTTTCCTTATCCTTCGCGCCCACAGGCGCCTTTGCAAGTATGGGAGCCGTGTGTTTGAGTGCATATAACTTTAACTGTGTGTGTGTGTGTGTGTGTGTGTGTGTGTGTGTGTGTGTGTGCGTGTGTGTGTGTGTGTGTAGCGTAGTGTAGTGTCGTATTCGTACTGAAGATGATGAGAGAAGGGAGAAGGTGAAACCCGGTGGCACCACGTAGCCTAATCCTGTCGAAGAGCTCAAAGGGCGCCGTCAAGCTTAACGTCTCCATTCGACAGACCGATAACCGTGAACAGCGTCACATACTCTCACTTCACGAGACAGTGCGGAGAGGTTTGGAGTTCAATCAAGGACACTAGCACAAAGACTGGTGATCTGGGACTTGGCGCCACCACGCCTCTTGTCCATTGTGCCATAAAGGCAATGGAAAATTTGTCAAAAGTGCGTGGCGTATTCGGACGGTCACCCATAGAAGTACTAGCCACGCCTAGCAGTGCTTAGCTTCGGTGATCAGCCGGAAATTGGCCCATATGCAGCTAAGCACGCCCATATATATCTCTGAATTATTTTCAACATTTCTTAAAAATGGTCCAAATGACTCTCAGCACTATGGGACTTAACATCTGAGGTCATCAGTCCCCTAGAACTTAGATCTACTTAAACCTAACTTACCTAAGGACATCACACACATCCACGCCCGAGGCAGGATTCGAACCTGCGACCGTAGCAGCCACGTGGTTCCGGATTGAAGCGCCTAGAACCGCTCTACCACAGCGACCTGCAGGAAAATTGTATGTATTCAACTGAAAGGGCTCCAGAAAGTGGTCTAGTCAATAATG
The DNA here is from genome assembly GCF_023864345.2 of Schistocerca serialis cubense. Taxonomy (NCBI): domain Eukaryota; kingdom Metazoa; phylum Arthropoda; class Insecta; order Orthoptera; family Acrididae; genus Schistocerca; species Schistocerca serialis. The sequence goes on along the minus strand of NC_064638.1, from coordinate 684,356,083 downwards.
CGTTGGTCCATCTCTGGCCCTTATGCAAGCTATTATTCGGCTTGGCTTTAATGTGACAGAAATGTTGGAAGTCCTCCTGAGTTATGTAGTACCAAACTCTATCCAATTGGCCCTTAGATCTTCAAGACCCCGAGCTGGTTGGAGGACGCTCTCCATAATGCTCAAGACATTCTGGGTTGGGGAGATATCTGTCGACCTTGCTACAAGTACGAAGACAAAGAGCAGAAACTCTCACCCTGTGGGGGCGGGCGTTATCTTTTCTGAAGTGTGAGCCCATACTGACTTGTCATGAGGGCAACAAAACGGGGCGTAGACTATCATGACGTCATTAGGGAAATCTCTTGTATTGCTGTGGAAAACCAAATGGGAAACTAAGCGGAGTCAGGTTTCTTGTAAACAAAATCATGTAGGTAAGATAATAGTATAAGAGGGAACTTCAGGTAGAATTGCACGTTTGGTAATCAAAATACAGAAAAGTATAAAATCCAAATACTTCAAGCGTATGCACCTACTTGTAGTCACCCAGGTAAGGGGACAGAATCCTTGTATGAATGCGTGAAAGAAACCTGTGAAAAAGGGAAAGATTCTTTCATAAATTTATAATTGGTGCTTTAATACCAAAGTTCGAACGCAAAAGGAAGGTGTTCAAGTTACTGGCAAACATGTAATAGTTGACAGAAGTGACAAAGATGAGAAACTTATTAAATTTGCTGAGTGCATGAAAACATCTATTATGAATAAGTTCTTCATGAAACATTCTAGTTGCAAATTGAGTTGGTGGGCCCCTAAATTTGAAGTGAAAAATGAAATAGACTTCATTCTTTCCAACAGGGCTCAAAACGTTAAATGTCCCTGTGCTGAACTGGTTCACTACCGTGATGGTCGACTAAAGTAAGAGCAAAATTTGAATTGAAGATGAAAGAAACCAATTACAGGAATGGGAAAAATTTGGAATTTCAAAAATCTCGAAAACAGAAAGAGGAATTTCAAGAAAGAAGTGAGAGAATTTTAGAACAATGTGAAGCAGAAGCTGACAGCAACAGATGAAACAGTGCAAATCTCAAAACCATCCAAAGATGCTGAAAAATAAAACGATAAGTTTGATGGAGAAGGGAAGAAAAATGGAAGCAGAAACAGACAAAAACAAGATAGAATATCAGAACTATGCGAAAGAGAATAAAAGATGGCGTCGAGAAGTATGAAGAAGATACACTAAAAGTCAGACTTGAAAAATAAATGCAGCTTAAAGATAGCCACGCGGAAGCTTATGATTGGAATGAACCAGCTGACATCGTGACACAGGCCGAGGCCGAATTACCTATAAGAAACAAATACTCGAGTATATTAAAAATTGTTGTAGTAACCTGTACAGTATAGTCAATGATGATATGTTAATACTAGACGAATTGGATGCCTTTCCCAAATACTAGAAACACTCCCACCACAAGTCAAACATGCTATAGACAAGAAGAGAAACGGAACCGCTCCAGGTAGTGATGACCTCTCAGTCGATATTTTAAAGCTACTGGATGGCGAATCTATAAAGCATTTAGCTAAAATATTTTCACAGTGGAATATTACCAAGAAATTCGGATAAAGTTAAAATAATCCTAATACACAAGAAAGGTAGTACAAAAGATATAAAAGTTTATCACCCTGTCAGCCTCCTCTCCATACTGTACAAAGTTTATACTACAATTTTGACTACGAGATTGAGCACTATACTTGACCTGGGTCAACCCATTGAGCAACGTGGGTTCCAAGCAGCGTTTAGTACAACTGATTAGATCTTCATTCTACGCGAAAAAATTAGTAGGTACAATGAGTACCATATCTACCTATTTGCCTTTCCTTCATAGATTTCGAAAAGACTTTCGATTCGATCTGTCGCTCAGTTGTGTTTGAGGCCCTAACAGAGTAAGGAACAGAACGGGCCTATATTAGACTTTTATAATGCATATACAAAACCTCCACAGCGTTTGAAAGTGTAGTTGAAAAAACCAATGAATTTCCCATCAGAAAAGGCGTAAAACAAGGCCACTGTATATCTTCAAACCTTTTCTCATCAGACTTGGAAAAACTGATATCTAAATTAAACTGGAAAACAAAGGGAATCCAAATTTCGGGAAAGATATTAAACAACCAGAGGTTCACTGATGATATTGTACTATTTGCAAATACTATACAGGAATTTCAAATGCAAGTTAGTGAACTTGCATCAGTCTGCTCTGAAGTTGGCCTAAAAATGAACTAGAATAAAACAAGATCATGACGAATAAGTGGACACCGAAGGGAAATGCAATTGCTGGAAGGGTTACAGAGTATATCTACCTGAGTCAAGTGCTAAATATGAAAGGTGACCTAAAACCAGTAATATTTCAACAAATTGATTTAGGCTGGCAAGCTTATGGGAGATAATCCTCAGTTTTGAAGTCCAAAATGTCGGCCGAGCTGATGAAAACAGTCTTTGACCAACGTACATTGCCGGTAATAACTTATGGTTGTGAAACGCGAACATTAAATGAGTTCATTTTCAGAAAACTAATAGTAATCCAAAGCGGAGAAGGAAGATCAATGTTGGTCTTCACGAAGAAAGACAGAAAGAAGGCTGTCGATATCACACAGACAACAAAGGTCGGTGATATAATGGAAAGAGTGAATACAGTGAAATGGCAGTGGGCTGATCATGTCACGATAAGAAAAGATGGTAGATGATCAAAACAAGTACCAGACTGGAGGTCAATTTACCAAGGGCAAGACCATGAGGCAGATGGCACAGAGTCTTAAAGACGACAGCCCGACTGAACTGGCAACGGTAAGCTCAACATCGGAAGAAAAGGAAGAATCTGCAGGCCGACTCATAGAGGCTGCATCACCAAGTGATCGAATTGGCTAATAATGATGGTGATGAATTGAGGAAAGGAGAAAATAAAAAAATGCAGCAAATCAAGTAGGCGAAAGAGAATGCAAATGTCTGAAAACCGAGATTGACAGAAAGTGCAGATTGACTAACCAGGAATGGGTAAAGGATTAATATAAGGATTTAGAAACATATTTCACCATTGGAATTGCAGATACCGTCTACGGGAAATTTAAAGAGGCGTTTGGAGAAAAGAGAAGCAGCTGCATGACTATCAAGAGGTCAGATGGAAAACCAGTCCTAATCAAAAAGGGAAAGCTGAAAGATGGAAGGAAAATATAGAGGACCTATTCAAGGCAACATACGTGAAGGCAATATTACTGTAAGGAAAGGGGATGTAGAAGAAAATGAGATGGCCTGATAGAACTACTGAAGTAGTAATTCCAATTTGAAAGACAGAAGGTGCAGCAGTTGTGGATATACCGCACTATCACTTTAATATGTCCTCGTTGCAAACTGCTAACAAGAATTTTTCACGGAAGAATGGAAAAACTGGTAGAAGCCGACATCGGGGAAGATAGGTTTCGATTCTGGAGAAATGTAAGAACACGTTAGGCAATACAGACCCCATAATATCTCTTAGACGACGAGATAGGGAAAGGCAAGCCCACTTTTACAGCATTCTAGACTTAGAGAAAGGTTTTCACAATGTTGACTGGAATATTGTCTTTGAAATTCTGTAAGTAGTAGGGGGAAACTACCGGGACCGAAATGCTAATTCCAAATTCTACAGAAACCAGTTGTAAGAGTCTAGGAACATGAAAGGGAAGAAAATGGTTGCGAAGGTAGAGAGACGAGATTGCAGTTTATACCACATTTACTCTGTACATCGAGCAATCAGTAAAGAAAATAAAATAAAATAAAAATTTGGATTAGGAGTTAAAGTTCCGGGAGAAAAAAGAAGAAATTTGGGGTTTGCCATGACATTATAATTTTGTCAGAGACGACAAAGGACACTGAAAAGCAGTCGAACGGAATTGACAGTTTCGAAAGGAGGATATCCACTGAAGTGGCGAAAGTCATTATATTGTGATATGCACATATGCAGATGGCGGTAGTATCGAGTACCCGTAGTATAGAAGAGTAGTGCATTGCCAGAGCTGTCATTTGTACTCAAGTGATGCGAATGAAAAGCGGGGTTTGAGTAGATCAAAATGGTTCAAATGGCTCTAAGCACTATGGGTCTTAACATCTGTCGTCACCAGTCCCCTAGACTTAGAACTACTTAAACCTAACTAACCTAAGGACTAAACACAAATCCATGCCAGAGGCAGGATTCCAACCTGCGACCGTAGCAGCATCGTGGTTCCGGACTGGTGCGTCTAGAACCTCTCGGCCACAGTGGCCGGCGTTAGAGTGGAGTTGTCCGTGCTAACAGACAAGCAAAACTGCGTGAAATAACCGCAGAAAACAATGTAGTACGTACGACGAACGCATTCGTTACGACAGTGCACTGATGCCGCGTGGAGTGGCCGCGCGGTTAGAGGCGCCCTGTCACGAACTGCGCTGCCCCTCCCGCCGGAGGTTCGTATCATCCCTCGGGGATGGGTGTGTGTTTTGTCCTAAGGGTAAGTTAGTTTAAGTGCTGTGTAAGTCTAGGGACCGATGACCTCAGCAGTTTGGTTCCTTAAGAATTGACACCCATTTGAACACATTTAAACGGTGCCTTGAAATTTGCCGTTAATGGGCTACAGCAGTAGACAGAGTGCCTTTGCTGGTAACAAGACATAGCGTACAGCGTCTCCTCTCGGCTCATGACCGTATCGGTTGGTCCCTAGACGACTGGAAAACTGTAGTCTGATCGTACAAGTCCCGATTTCAGTTTGTAAGAGCTGATGGTGGGGTTCGAGTGTGGCGCAGACCCCACTAAGCTATGGACCCAAGTTATCAACAAGTCACATTGCAAGCTGGTGGTGGTTTCATAATGGTGCAGGCTGTGTTTACATGGAGAGCACTAGGTGCTCTGGTACAGTCTAGACGATTGTTGACTTGAAATGGTTATGTTCACCTACTTGGAGATCATCTGCAGCTATTATTGGACTTCATGTTCCCAAACAACGATGTGGCTTGTCACCGGTCCACAACTGTTCGCGATTGGTTTGTAGAACATTCCGCACAGTTCGAGCAAATGGTTTGGGCACTCATGTCGCCCGACATGAATCCTATCGAACCTTTTTGGGATATAGTCGACAGGTCAGTCCGTGCAGAAAATCCTGCACCGACAATAATTTCGCAATTATTGACGGCTACGGAGGCAGCTTGGCCCAGTATTTCTGCAGGCTACGTCGAGTTGCTATACTACGCCGTGAAAAAGGACGGCCGACACTACACTAGGAGATATCCCACGACTTTCGTCACCTGAGTGTAAGACGAACGTCAACAAGAACAGAACAGTTGTAATGAAATGTAGTCGATTTAAATTAGGTGACGTTCAGGGACTATGATAAGGAATCGAGAAGTTAAAAGTAGTAAATGTGTTTTTCTGTTTGGACAGCAAAGCAACAGATAATGGTCAAAGCAGAGAGAATATAAAATGTAGACTGGAAAGCGTTTGTGAAGAAGAGAAATTTATTATCATCGAGTGTGGATTTGAATATTAGGGAGTCTTTTCTGAAAGTATTCGTATGGAGTGTAGCCATGTATGGAAGTGAAACATGGACGACAAGCAGGAACAACTTGATTAAAAGAAGAAACCGGCTGTTAGGGCACATTCTAAGACATCAAGTGCTAGCAAGTCTAATACTAGATGGAACTGCGGAGGGGGGGGGGGGTAAAATAGTAGAGGGAGACCGAGAGATAAATACAATAAGCAGATCCAGAAGGCTGACTTAGAGCGGAAGATTCTTGTACAGTATAGAGCAGCATAGAGAGCTGCTTCAAACCAGTCTTCGGAGTGAAGACCACAGCAACAATATGAACACGTAGAAGGTTATTCAAAAATCATTTCAAGTATTGTGTACCTTTCGCATAAGTTATTATCATTAAATTTCTATGTCAATATATTAGTTAGTCACATATCTCTAACGTTATAATTACTATTTCCTGCCATTTTGTCTCTATAAATGTCAGTCTTTTACTTATCGAAAAGAGTACCACTTGTTTTTCCAGCTGCAATTTTATTTTGTAGGTCAATAACCTGACAGACCTTCCCGAGGACTTGTTGGCGAGCTGTGGGAGTCTGCGGGTGCTGTGGCTCTCCCACAACCGTCTGAGGCGGCTGCCGAAACGCCTGCTGGCAGCCACGCCCCAGCTGCGCACCGCGCGCCTCGACCACAACCTCATAGAGGACATCGCTGGCGACACATTTGACAACAACCCGCAACTCGACCTCCTTGATCTGTCCAGTAATAGCCTCACGTCGTTGCCGACAGGTAAGACAGGAACTGCGTAGGCTACTTTGTAATAAGTAACTCGTTCAGTCCAGATTTTTAATACGCCATAAAATTACATTCTGTCCGAAGAATTTATGATCAGATTTATTATATTTTCCTCATATTCTGTCCCTGCCGAGGAACAAGAACGTTTCACAAGGTAGCATATTTCAGGCACATAATGGGCATTTTCCGACATTAATTTCAAATACTGAAAATAGTGAGATTAGGGGCAAATATTACTTTGTCGTAGTTTCGAACAAACGGTGTGCATGGGAGTCATTGTTTGCAACAGAACGAGGGAATACTCCAGTTAATAACATACGACGAATTATGTGGCGCAATGTTAAGAGACTATACTCATTCAGCAGTTCATGTCTCCAGATATAACCTTTGCTTGATTTTTCCAAATCGGTTTAGACTGATAATTGTATGATTCTTATTAAAGGGTGTGGCTGATTTCTTCCCCTCATTCTTCCCCAATTTGAGCTTGTACTCCATTATTATTACATCGTGGTCATTCTTTCTTTAGTTACTAACACACCAATGTCGACTTTTAGTATTATAGTGCTGGTAATTTATTCATCTGAAATTAAAAGTGAAAACCATACGCTAGATGCTGTATCAAAATATAGCTCCCAGTTACAGGGTGTAGACGGTGATTCAGCTACCGCTATCGATCTCGTTTTATGCCACCCGCAACATCCATCCACAGGCGGCACAATATGCTGCTGGGAACATGCTTGTATTATGAATAATTACACAGCCCGTCAGTTCAGTGTTTAATATATTATTTATTTCAGTATTACGTCATTATAATCATTAATTTAGGGTCTTTGATACACCCAGTCACTAGACACAACTTGGTAACATGGTTACGGGGCGATTCAGTTTCCTCTGCTGAAATTGTCTGATGCTACCAAACAAACATGTGAAGCTCTCATGAGGTCGATATTCCATGCTAGCTTACTATACGGTACTAATGTTCAGTAAACTCTTCCTATAAACGATTCTGAACACACCTGGCAGGTGGTATAGTCCGTTCGCAAAACAACAGTCGTTTAAATCATTTATAGACGCCTGCCTAACATGTAACTGTGTTAATAAGGCGCCCCTAGTGACTGGATGTAACAAAGAACGAAATTAATGTTCAAAAGGAGGTAACAGTGAAATAAATAACGCATTAAACACCGAGTTGATGGAATGTGTACTGCATTCGTAGTATCAGCATGTTCCCAGTGGTGTGGCGTGGCGCATATGGTTAGGCATTGCAGGTTGCATAAAGAGGGGTCGGTAGGGGAAGCTGAATTAACCTGCTTATTAGGAACGAGATAGACAGAAACTGTAAAACCATGCATTCAGCAGCTAACCCTGACAATCTGCTTTCGTAGCTGAGGGGTCAGAATTGTCATAAAGTGGTGCCGTATTCAAGTCCAGGGGAAAACAAAATCGCTAAACCCAGAGCACTCAGTGTGGCTTGCAGGATGTCGTCTTCTCTGCAAGACCTGTGATGTATGGTCTGTTGATGTCTTCACCATAATTCATTGCACCTGCTTGGAGCCCAGTAACTCACGTTGTCTTTGGACGTTCCCACATTTCCTCATAATTCGTTCAGCGTATTCCTTATCCCAGATGTGGCTGTTAGGCTACTGTAATCGATCCTATTACGGTATTCATGTTTCCAAAGTTTGTTGACCCATTCAGTATTTTTCTTTTGTTTTTGTTTTCTTCAACTCTGTAAATAGTGACGACAAGATGTGCGTTGCACCCTTCTACATGCACTATAAGTTCCCACAAAGTCTTATGCTACCACAGTACTTCCTTTTAAAGCCCTTTGAATAAGGATATGGCAGCCACACAACCTAGGTATGTCACTCTACTGTTATCACTTGTTTGGTCTGTTTGAAATGAAAATGAGAGAACATTTATTCTACGTTCCTATAACATGTGGAAAAAGAATTCTGTGCTTCATGAGTATACTGGTGTAGTCTTTAAGACAATGGATACATTCGGGTGGGGGCAGGTTGTCAAAGCCGTATCAACTTATTATGATACGCATTGTGTGGGAAGGCGAACCTTTTCAAACGAAGACCCGCATTACGACACCGTGAGCGTTACAAAGGGCTGACCATTTTCTGATGGGCCGCAAACTACATGTCACGTACTTACAATAAATCAGAAGCGAATAAAAGTAATAAGACTTCGGGGAAAAATACAGTCCAAAGTACATTACGCTAAAGTACTTCTGTCTAAGGACGTGGCTACGCTGAGACGATACAACTGATTCAGCACGGAATATCAGTTGCCAGCGAGGTCCTGCACCATGCGTCAGCTCAGCCAATCGTCGACAAGATTGCTGACATAGCTTTCACAACAGCATGGGAGCAAAATAATCATCTAAAACAACACGATTTCCTAGAACTACTGGAAGAACAACGCTGCTGAAGTGCTCGTCTGCTGACCTAAGAAATCCGAAAGGCCGTGTTTATGTGATCGTCTTGAGGCGACAGTCGACCTTAAACATTGCAACACGCCCAAGGTCCAGGGAAAGAGACAAGGGAGCAGAGGAGGAAATTTAGGAACAAAGACTACCGTCTAAAGTGATACGAAAGAACAATTAGAAGTCACTTGAAACGTCCTCGGGAATGCGGATGGAGCCGACAACGAACCTACAAACTGGGGTGCCACTGACACACTCTGAACAATCTCTGACAAAAAAAACAAGTTTTCTGTGGCTATACATCAAAAATAATAATGGTGAAGGCAGGCATATGTAAATTCGGCAATATTAATATTCATAGCGCTGTTAGCAGTAATAGAAACAGTAACGTTAATAATAATTTTTGCTACATTTTTAACTATAGAGTCGTTTTTGTTTATCTAAAGTGAAAGTTAAGATATAATTGGAAGTCTAAAGCAAGATTTGTTGTAGAATATCAGGTAACTAGCTATAATGTATAGTAAATAGACGGCCGTGGTGGCCGAGCGGTTCTAGGTGCTTCAATCTGGAACCGCGCGACCGCTACAGTCGCAGGTTCGAATCGTGCCTCGGGCATGGATGTGTGTGATGTCCTTAGATTAGGTGATGATGCAGCACTAGTTTCACTACCTCTCTAATCACTATCATATTCCTGTGGGAGAGGAACAGGAAGTCCGTCTTGGTGAGACAGCGGTCGCATGGGCGACAGTATGTAAGGATATGTCATGAAAGACTTTTTGTTTATGGAAATAACGTATTTTAATGAAGTAGTCATTCACATGGTTTGACAGCTGTCGCCTGATCGTGGTTATTGCAAAGCCCATTGAAGATTCAACCACGGATGAAGATTCCAGGCACAAGATATGCAACATACATGAGGAGCACAGGGCTTGTTCTGGTTCCGCTTTCACGGCCAAAGTACAGTCTGTACGCCTTCCTAACACTGTATATGGCGTTACTGATCAAGTTTGCTATTGCAGTGGAGACTGTCCGCAAATGTAGCAAAAATCGGGCAGCACTGTTTATGCATTTGCGAGGAATATTTAATCACAGAAAACGCTGTGTCCACATACAGTGTCCACATGCACAAACTACGCTTCAGTGACACATTCCTCCAGGACACGAAAAATGCGCAGCTTGTAACAGACTGAAACTACTCTTGAACGAAACATGCTCCCCTCCTCCCTTTCTAATCTCCTTCTCCTTGTAACTACGAGCCTGTGCTAAGCGACAACATACACACAGCTGTTGTTGTCTTAAACTTCATGACTCTGTCAACCATTACCGGGATTTTGAAGCTTGCATGAGGAGGGGCTGACAATGGATGCTAATACAATATGATTACAGTTAAATGTAAGCCTTCGTCTGTAACTTGGAAACGAGAGCTAATTCGTGTTTTTGTCGTTTTCGTTATCAGCGTGATCGATACAGACAACAAATATTGATTTCATCTGCCTTACCTTTTCACCGTTGGCTAGTGTTATTAATAGAAAAACGATGTGTGATATACCAGTTCCACGTCCACCACGTAAGAACAGGTTTTACGGACCTGACGCAATCAGACATAGCACAGGGTACCAAATTTTCTTACATCCTTTATTTCTACTAGTAATCTGTAGCAATCAGAACAGAATCAGATTTGGTCCTATTTGCAGAGGATACAAGCATAAATATAAGAAAAGCAGTAATATTAATCTTACTCAAATGGCACCTAGTCAATACATAACCTGATAGCCAAATGGAAACTCTTTCAATTTAAAGTTTAGTATTGTCCACGGAAACCCAGTATTGACAAATATGATTTGTCCACAAAATCAAATCCAAGAAATAAATAGTTTCTGAGACTACAGATAGATGACATCCAGAACTGTAAATCCCATCTTGGACTAAACTGAACACTTTGGTGCAATTAATCTATAGTGCTTGTGATCACATCTATAGGTGAATAGCTAATCATGAAACTTGTTTGTTTTTCGTCTTCCAAATCTTTAATGCTGCTCTAGAATTGATTTTTCTGAAGTCTCGACTTAAAGGGATAACTCAAGATACAGAAGTGCGTGGAGAGAATTATGTCTGATATTGGCCCGAAATGTCATGGTGAGGCATGTGCAAAAAATTTCAGTAGGTTAACTACTGTTTCACAGTATATATAGTCCTTAATATTATATGTGGCTCTCACTGTTTATTTTCTTTTCAACTAGTATTTTCTTCAGTGACATTAACATTAGTAGGGTTTGAAAATAAGCCCCACAAAGACGAAACATTAGAACATTAGATACACTGATAAAAATGTATTCAGCCCCCTGGAAGTGCATATTAAGTGTATTTTACTTAACATAACGTAGTTCAGTAGTTAACTGCTAGAGAATAAGTGTTTAATATGGTGAAGTTTGATAATTAAAAGAGAGTATTTGGAAAAAAAAACTGTTTGTTATTTCACCATTCCCTTATTAAATTACTGTAACTTTTGGAAGGTACTGTTGACATGAAATTCATATTGTTAATGGTGAAATCTCGGCCTTGGTCCCTTATCAGTTATAATCAATTTACAACATGTATACGAAAGATTCACATACACTGTACCCTGTGCACATTCACTTACAACAGTTACACAGTTAATGAAAACCTACGTTGATCTTCGAAAGAGTGTCTAACATTTGCTATGGATTTAATTAAAACTGGCAGAATAGAGTTGATAGTGGAAGTGTATATGTGTTGAGGACGATTAGGATCAATCAATTGAGACAATAAAATCCTGAAAAATAGTTTTCCATGTATTCAGCTGCAGGTCCATACCAACGGATCCTTAATCTGAAAATATTAAAGTTAATTAAAGAATTTTGTGCCCTTGGTCACTTCCTCCAAGCCATTGATGAGAATATTTACAGGGATTCGTAAAACGATTGACTTCAGTTATAATGTAATAATTTCTTATAATCAAAATATAACAGTTGTTTGTTGATTTCAACTGGTCTAATGTAATAAATTCTTATAATCAAAATATAACAGTTGTTTGTTGTTTTAAACTGGTCTATCATACTGCAGTTAGATTAACTGTAGATCTGTGATTTCTTTTCACATAATGCAGAGTCCCCGAAGTGAAATATAAAAATCATGATTCGTGTAATATCGATATATCTACAGTTTTATGACCACGGTGCCTATCTACTGTAGAATTTTGAGCGGTAAAGATTCACAAGACAGCGAGTTATTTTCTCTTTCTCGTTGTTTTTAATTCCTATAAAATTTTCATAGTACATGGATTCATCGTCAAATTTTTCACACTCTTATATAAGAGACCGGTAATTCTCATGTATGTGCAAAACCCAGTTGGCGTTGCCCCTTAACAGAACACAATTAATGTGATAGACATATACAGCATATTTCAATCTAGAAGTTGGGGCTCATGGTATAAATTGGGCGTGATATATCAGCACAGAAATGACACGTTTAATGGAAGATGCGTTGTTAACAAAGGAAAATCCTTCGAATTCTTGTATCGAGTAACGATAAAAATGAATTTTAATTGCGTATTTCATATTTTATATCAAGCCTGTTACTTTCAATATTGGACGGGAAATTCAGTTGCTCGGCCATTAAAATAGTATAGGTGAACCAGCGGGGAATGGCGGAATAGTGAAGTACAAACATAAAAGTCAAGCCTCACGGTTAAAATGTGCGATAGAATATCAGCTTTTATTGCCGCGCAGTTGACGATTTTTATGTTAACTGTGCAGAGAGGCAGAGATTAAAGGTAAATTGAAATTCAGGTCACATGTACGTCAGATTAATCTCGGCAAATGGAACTGTTCAGTAGTGTGTCACGGGCGCACAACGACGCCCTTTCATCTGAACGCTTATTTATGAATCATTCACGTGTTGTCAGCTATGGGTATCGCTGTGCCTTTGTATGCGAACAAGGTTCACTTCTATACATGCGCATAGGCTGCTACTGAAGTGTCAAAGTTATATTGTTTAAAAGTACGTCACTGAAGCAAGCAACGACTTACGAGCTGCTTTCTGGGAGTTTATATCATATCTATAAACAACCAAATTACTCAAATAATTCTACTCAGTTTCTATTCAGCATTTATCAGATACCATGCTAGCATTTTTTCGGATATAAACCTAATGACAACTGGAACTTATGGACCATGCTTTCCAAATGTATATACTTCAAACTTCTGGCCAGAAAACACAAGATTATTTTTTAATTGTCGGTTTCTACAGCACATTCTCTTGCATACAGCAAGATCATTAACTCATTTGCGTCTGAAGAGACACATAAGCAAATTTTTACAGAGGAGAATCGCAAAACTGCAAAGTAAATAACTAGGAAATCTTACACGGTGATAAAACTGCTACTGCAAGTAGAGCATAATTTTAGCAACCTAATTGTATCTGTAGGATCACTATCAGTAAATGTGGTTCCGAGCTCGTATTTACGACCATTAAGAAATGAGGAATATGTCTGAGACAGTTGGAGGCACATTACCACAACACAGTCAAAAGTAGCAGGTATGTTGTAAAAACGTGTTCTATTTACTTTACCTTTCTAGTACTTTCGTGCCCAGAAGGTTTTTTTCCCATTAATGGCGAAGGAACATTGGAACGTGCAAGAGACCATTCGGCATCAGACCACGTTGACAAAACAAGTGTTAACAAGCAATGGGAAGAAATAAGGACCTCTGTAACTGAAGCAGCCGAATAAATTCTAGGAGAGAAAAAGCTAACAACGAAGATGAAATGGTTCAACGAGACCTGTGAACAAGATGTGAAGGCCAGGAAGAGAGCAAGGGTGGTGCACATGCTGGACAGACAATGTGCGGTACAAAAGGAAGCACTGAAGACCGTAAGAAGAGAAACAAATAGGATTATGATAACTGAAAAAAGAAAATTCTTGAACAATATGATGAAATCGAAAAGGGAAATACAATATCAGACAGCAGGAAAATTTTCAGATGCTGAAACATGTGAGGAATGGTCACAGAAACTAAAATTCAGTTATTAGTAACAAGAATGGAAATGTGCTAACAGACAAGAAAATAATTCTGAATAGGTAGAGAGAATATTTTGAAGAGCTATTAAATACGGAAGATGCAGAGAATGTCTTTCTACATGAGAATAAGACAGAGGGTGAAGGAGAAGTTGTAGAAAGAGCAATGAGGAAACTAAAGAATAATAAGGCACCAGGAGAGGATAAACAGAGATATTGAAGGCAGGAGGAGAAACACTTCAGGAAGAGCTATGCAGTCTCATAAAAGAAATATGGGAAAAAGGGGAAATCCAAAAAGTGGAATCAGCCGTTATTATCCCACTGCATAAAAAGAACAGTAATAGGTGTGATTCTTGAGTTTCTCCCGGCGTATTTGATAATCAAAATATCCACGGGTGTACTGCCGGTCTACAGTGTCCAACGGGCACAATATTTCGGCAATCATACATGCCGCCATCATCAGGTGAACTGACGGACTGAGCTGCTGTGAACGTGCCGGCACGGAGATCTGTACGCTATGGCTGCTCAGGGGGAACTGTGTTCGGTCGCGGCGGCGGCCGATTAAATACCCTCCGCCCGCGGCACGCTACCTCCGCTGTCCGCGCCCCGCGCCACGGTCGCGCGGTGGAACAGATTGCGACGGCGTCTGAGATGACGTCGGTGTGATGGCTTTGTCCGCCGTGGTCGTCACAACTATACGTTTGCTCAATTTACTCTTGATTAACCCAATCGCTGGTCCCCAACCCTTGCTAAGATTATAGCCACAGTCGCGATTTATGATGTCGTCATTGGTGCGAATTTCGATGGCCTCTCTAACAACGCTGTCCTAGTATCTCGACGTCTGTACCAGAATCCTCTTGCGTTCATACTCCATAGCGTGATTTTCCGACAAACAATGTTCAGCGACCGCCGACTTGCTCGGATACATCAGTCGAGTGTGCCTCTGGTGTTCACGGCATCGATCCTCGACGGTACGCATCGTCTGACCAATATACGACTTGCCACATTGACACTGAATCTGGTACACACCGGCCTTCCTCAAACCGAGGTCATCTTTGGCGCTCCCCACCAGTGCACGAGCTCTATTTGGAGGACAAAACACAGTTTCGACCCGGTGTTTCTTCAAAATGCGGGCGATTCTCCCCGAGAGTGCGCCTGTATATGGAATAAACGCAATGCCTATCTCCTCCCTCTTGATTTCACCCATCTCCACAGGTTGTGCTGTAGTGGTTGGGCGGAGAGCGCGTTGAATCTGCAACTCTGAGTACCCATTTTTTTCGAAATACAGTTCTCAGATGTTCCAATTCCTGGGGTAGACTCTCTGCGTCAGAGATAGTGCGCGCCCTATGTACTAGAGTTTTAAGTACCCCATTCCTCTGTGAAGGTTGGTGGCAGCTGTCTGCGTGCAAATACAGATCAGTGCGCGTTGTCTTCCGATACACCCCATGACCTAGGGTGCCGTAAGCCCTTCTCTTGACCAAGACGTCAAGGAAAGGTAATTTATCCTCCGTTTCAGTCTCCGTAGCGAATTTGATGTGGGGGTGTATGGAGTTTAGATGTGTGAGGAAGTCAAGGAGTTTATCCATACCATGTGCCCAGATGACGAATGTGTCGTCCACGTAACGGAAAAATCAAGTAGGTTTCCATTCGGATGACGAAAGGGCTTCCTCCTCGAAGTACTCCATGTACAAATTCGCTACCACAGCTGAGAGTGGGCTACCCATGGCGACTCCCTCCGTTTGTTCGTAGTATTCTCCATTAAAAAGAAAATACGTGGAAGTCAAGGCATGCCTAAAAAGTTCAGTGGTCTTCTCGTCAAACTTGTGACTAATCAATTCTAGTGACTCTCGCAGTGGTACCCTCGTAAACAAGGAAACGACGTCAAAACTCACCATGATATCTGACTCATCCAACCTGAAGCTATCAAGGCGTTTAACAAAATCCACGGAATTACGGATGTGACGAGGGCACTTACCTGCATAAGGACTTAATATTCCCGTCAAGTATTTGGCCAACAAATATGTAGGTGCCCTTATGTTGCTGACAATGGGGCGTAATGGTACCACCTAGACTGTATGGACTCCCGAAGGTTCACAAAGAGAGAGCTTGGTATACCAATGAAGTTGATAAATATGGTCAAGGTGTGCACAGCGGAGACAACAGCCAAAGTCGAATACCAAGGGGAGATGTCCGAGGAATTCCATATCAGAAGGGGTGTAAGACAAGATGATGTTATTTCACCACTGTTATTTAATCTGGTCCTAGAGAAAGCAATCCGAAAAGTGAAAAGAGAAAACAGAAGGGTGCCGCTACTTGGTAGGACAGATTTATTGGGTTATGCAGACGACACCGCAGTCCTAGCAGAATAACAGGAAGGGAGGGTAGAAACTGTAGAGAACCTAGCGCAAAATGCAGGTAAGATCGGGTTACGGATTAATGCGGAAAAGACCGAGGTAATAGAGGTATCAAGAGAAACCCCTAATGACATCCCATTACACGGATTTTGCTAAAGTGGAAAATTTTAAATACCTTGGTATATGGTTCAACAGGTAAAATAATTTAAAACAGGAAATAAGCCAACGTATTGTGAACGGGCCTAAAACTTATTTCAGTCTAAAGCAGGTAATGTCATCTAAGAATACGTCAATTACGACCAAACTTAAAGCATACAATGCCGTGATAGTACCAGCATTGTTGTATGGGACAGAAACTCTAAGCACAACAAAGAAAGATAAAGAAAAATTGTTGGTCTTCGAAAGAAAAATTATGAGAAAGATCTTTGGACCTATCCAGAAAGGGAGCTCGTGGAGACGTGGGAAAAACCAGGAATTGTATGAGCTGATGGGGCAACAGAACATGGTTCAAAAACTGAAAGCGCGGTGAATAATCTAAGCAGGCCACATTGCTAGGATACCAGACACCTCTGGGGGAAAAGCCGTACTTAAGGGAAGACCTAATGTTAACCGTCCAACCGGAAGACCCAGGAAGCGGTGGGATGATGAGCTACAGAAAGACCTTTGCCAGCTAGGAGTCCGTGACTGGATCCAAAGTGAACAAGATCGCCATCCATGGAGGAGCATTGTGAGGTCGGCGCATGATCTACAGGGTCCTTGACCGCCGATTTGATGAAGAAGAAGAAGAAGAAGAAGAAGATGATGATGAATAGACAATTTCAAAGACATTTGTCGGAAACATTTACTGGATCACAAATAAAGAGCAATCTGTGACACCTTGACCAAAGATGGTTTCCGTGAGTTTGAAATGAATTAAGTCAAATAATTCTCAGAATTTACGTAATTGGGTACCATCAAGGCTTTGTAGGATACAAAATTTACAGAGAAAAACTTTCGGGATATTATGCCATTAAGAAAACATGTCATCATATCTGTAGCTCCTCCTGAAACTAGAACCTTTCAGGAGCTATTAAATTAATTTGATATTCTCACAGTTCCATGTACACTGAAGCGCCGAAGAAACTGGTTGGGCATGCATATTCAAATACAGAGATACGTAGACAGCCAGAAGACGGCGCTGCGGTCGGCAACGCCTATATAAAGACAATTGTCTGGAACAGTTGTTAGATCGATTACTGCTGCTGCAATGGTAGGTTATCACGAATAAAGTGAGCTTGAACGTGGTGTTGTAGTTGGCGCACGAGTCATGGGACACCGCATCTCTAAGGCAGCGACAGAGTGGGGGTTTTCCCATACAACCGTTTCACTAGTATACCGTGAATATCAGGAATCCAGTAAAACAGCAAATTTCCGACAACGCTGCATCCGGAAAGACATCCTGCAAAACGGGACCAACGATGACTGTAGAGAATTGTTTGGCGTGACAGAAATGCGACCCTTCCCCAAATTGCTGCAGATTTCAATGCTGGGCCATCAACAAGAGCCAGTGTGCGAATGATTCAACGACACGGCATCGATATGGGCTTTTGGAGTTGAAGGCCCACTCGTGTACCCTTGATGACTGCATGACACAAAGCTTTACTCTCCCCCTGGGTTCACCAACACCGACATTGGACTGTTGATGACTGGAAACATGTTGCCTGGTCGGACGAATCTATTTTCAAATTGTATCAAGCGGATGGATGCGTATGGATATGGGCACAAGCTCATGAATCCATGGAGCCTGCATGTCAGCAGGGGACTGTTCAAGCTTGTGAAGGCTCTGTAATGGTGTGGGGCGTATCCAGTTGGAGTGATATGGGATCCCCGGTACGTCTAGATACGACTCTGACAGGTGACACGTACCTATGCATTCTGTCTGATCACCTGCATCCATTCCTGTCCATTGTGCATTCCGACGGACTTAGGCAACTCCAGCAGGGCAATGCGACACCCCACACGTCCAGAGTGCTTCAGAGATGCTCTTCTCAGTTTAACCACTTCCACTGGCCACCAAATTCCCCAGACATAAACATTATTGAGCATATTTGGGATGCCTTGCAATGTGCTGTTCAGAAGAGATCTCCATCCCCTCGTACTCTTACCGAATTATGGACAGCCCTACAGGTTTCATGGTGTCAATTCCCTCCAGAGCTACTTCAGAAGATTAGTCGAATCCATGACACGTCGTGTTGCGACACTTCTGCCTGCTCGAGGGGCCCTACACGATGTTAGGCAGGTGTACCAGCTTCTTTGGTTCTTCAGTGTATGTCGTATGTATTTTGTGTTAACAGAGATGCCCTGAACCCGGTAGTTTATACTCGTTGCGAACTATTCATTTAATATTTGGCTTATAATGCACTGCGCAGATGAGAAATTACAAGGTTCGAAAACTGGACAGTAGTGCAAATGTAAGTCACTAATAACTTTTAGGTTACGTTAGTTCGGTAGTTACGGAAAGTACGGCAATGTAATTTCAATGTTTTCAGTGAAATAAATGCAACATTAATGTTACTTTGAAGCAAATCAGCTCTACCCCTAGTGTTAGCATTTATAAAGATAATAAAGACAATAAGAACGTGCACATCGTCATTTAATGAACAAAATACGAACATATCGAGAATCGAACAGGATTTGTGATTGGATTTAGGACTTCCATGCAGACAGAACTCAACAACTTGTTCTTAACGTCTGAATCGACAGATGTAAAGGTAATTTCAAAAGTATACTAAACGAATGGAGTAGGTCCATTACTGCTAACAAAATATATAAGTGAACTAGTGGATAACGTTGAAAGCTTCATCAAGCGTTACGCGAACGTTGCAGTTAGCTACACATAGGTTGCAAGGGAGGAATAGAGCGGCGAAATTCAGGAGTGCTCGCGGGAAATCAATGACTGGTTGCAGAGTCAATTACTTGTCCAAAATCAATGTAATGTGTTCCTGACGAATAGACGAAAAGATCTGTTACTATTGGATTACGCTAATCGATAAGTCATTGGAAACAGTAACAACATTAATATCTACAAGTAACTGCTCGGAATGACGTAAAGTGGAATTACCACATACAGGAACTATAGAAAAATTTATAGGTTCCAGATTGAGAGTCACTGGAAGAATCTTGAGGAAGTGAAATTCGAATATGAAAGAAGTAGCTCGCGCAGGAGGTCTGGGACCATGATGTGCACTTGAGGAGACAGTTCTGAACTGGTCGGTACAATAACTGCTCACTTGTTGTTCAAAAATTCTTATTTACTGGCGCGTCTCGGGCACAGTCCGTCTTCAGGATATCAAAGACAAGTATTCGCGCAAATTATGGAGTCACATGTACCCTTCGTTCTGATACTGACGACAGATACATGTGACTGTGTACTCAGTATGAAGACTTTTCCATGTTCTGATGATGGGTTGTGTGTGAAACGCGTTAATATAGAAGAATTTTTGAACAGGAAGTGACCAGTTATTCAAGCGATCTATTCGTCACCGGCATTGCTCTCTTCAGTAGTTCTGTCGAGCGGCTGTTGAATTTTTTTGACGAGTCTGTGAGCCTTACCGAGTGGTATTAATAGTATAGAGAAGAGTCGAGCAGCACGTTTCGTCACGGGTCGCTTAGTAAGCGCGAAAGCGTAATGGAACCGTAACGAAATTCTGTGGGAGGTACTTTAATTAAGATACGGAAATGTATCATAATTCTCTAATGTCTTTCACGTTATTTCTCTTAAATTTTTATTAGTTACAACACGAAGAAAACTGTTTGTTGGAAACATGACACAGAGATGATCTGCTTGTCCTTTGACTTCAAGTGATTAAGCTTAAAATTGTTGTCTCCATGATACCCATTCATTTGGTCGCTTTAGAATGTTTAATCCTACGACTTGATGTACTAAAGAGACTTCTGTTCGTCGTATGAAGTACGGCATAAGTAATATACTTTTTACTGTAAAACACAAGTTGCTGAGCGTTTTATTTTTGTTATTGCAGAATAATAAAAACAAAACTATGAAGCCAATTTTTAAGAAGATCTCATTATAACTTTATTTTTTATGATTTTCCTGTCTACAGCAAAAAGTAAACATTTTTATTTTACAGTTTTCATTCGATAAATGAAGGCATATAGCACAAATTCATTTGTGCGTGCTGCTTTGTATGAAATTATCGTTGCACTCAGCCTTTTCCTAGTAGCTGTACTACCAGAGCATTGGTTAGAGTTCTGTTCCTATTTTTTTTTTACTCTGGAGGCATTATTTCGTAAATTAAAAACGAGTGTTATCTTAAATAGTCAAACAGGTAACATAGCTTTTAGCTGATAAGTCAACTTCATTTCCATCGAACCACAAGCGTAACGGCTCATGTTTTGCTGGATTTTTAATTGCAAACTTGTGGTCCCATAAGTTAGATTTATAATATAAGCAACTGCACTTAAATTTGCGCACACTTTTATTGATCAAATGTCCATCACGAGGGGCAACACATAGCCCGTTTAGTGACCAGTGATTTTTTCCTTGTTGTCGTATTGAGGATGATTTATTCCTAACATCACTCCTGTTTTCCAATTCATACGTGATACCTCCCTTACTGTAATATTTCTGGATATTTTGCAGTATAACCAACACAGTGCTTGTACAGGCCGTTTTTCATTATCGGTACAAGTTACTTTGTATTTATTGAATAATTTAATAAGCCCAAATATATTGTCTATTCACATTTTCCAGAAAGACTTCGTCTGAGTCTTCTTGAAACAGTGCCATGGCAATTTTGGCAGTGAATTAGTCAATTGTACAAATATGTGAATTTCTTTGATCTAGGAGTTCGTTTTTTTCTTCGCTTGACGTTAGTTTTCTGCTTGGATTCAAATGATGACTGGAATCGTTCTTGATTATCTAGTTATTTGAAAATAATTATAAAATGTTTGTTTTGACTCCTGGATAATTTCAATCTAGCATTTACCTTCTTTAGACCTTTAAACAAAGAAGCTAAATAAATTTTCTTTCGACTGCAGTTTTCTCCATCCAATACTCATAATTTCCATACTTTTTCTTTAATTATTTTTTTTATCGTTCCCTTCCCGTTCTTCGAGTCTCTCGTACACTAGATTTGATTTGTAATTGGATTAAGTGTTTTCCTTGTGTACTAATTCGTTTGGAACTCATTCTTTTCTTCTGTTGTCATATAATTCGGCTGTAGACTGATGGAACAAAACATAATGATCGCCTGCTTCATAACGAGTTGGCCACCTTTGGAATGAAACTCAGCAGCATTTTTGAGTGGCATATATGTCACAAGTCGTTGATAGTGTGCCAGAGATAAGTGGGCGCGGAGCTAGCACCCAGTAGCGTCCCAGATGTGTTCCATCAGGTTAAGACCAGGCGAATTGCGGGGGCAAGGCATCAAGCTCTTTTAAATCGCTAAGCCACTGGTATGACCTTGTTACATTGACAGTTATCCTGCTGGAAGATGCCATCTCCGTAAGCCGGCCGGTGTGGGAGAGCGGTCCCAGGCGCTCCAGTCCGGAATCGCGCGACTGCTACGGTCGCAGGTTGGAATCTTGCCTCGGGCATGGATGTGTGTGATGTCCTTATATTACTTAGGTTTAATTAGTTCTAAGTTCTAGGCGACTGATGACCTCAGAAGATAAGTCGCATAGTGCTCAGAGCCATTTGAACCTTTTTTATAATCGTAATAGACGATGTTGTAGGTGGAAACTCGTAGGGGTCTTCTGCTGCATGGCCCCATCTTCAACAATGTGCGCTGAACGGTGTGTTCCGAAACACTTGTGCCTCCACTGGCATTATATTGTGTTTTCCGATATGCTGTACAGAGCGGGAAAGTCCCTAGGCTCTACGTTCTGCGATGAGGGATGAAACTCCAACTTCTTGTCGCCTACTCGTGATTTCATCGTACACTACTGGCCATTAAAATTGCTTCAACAAAAAGAAATGCAGATGATAAACGGGTATTCATTGGACAAATATATTATACTAGAACTCATATGTGATTACATTTTCACGCAGTTTGGGTGCATACAACCTGAGAAATCAGTGCCCAGAACAACCACTTCTGGCCGTAATAACGGCCTTGATACGCTTGGGCGTTGAGTCAAACAGAGCTTGCATGGCGTGTACAGGTGTAGCTGCCCATGCAGCTTCAACAAGATACCACAGTTCATCAAGAGTAGCGAGTGGCGTATTATAACGAGCCAGTTGCTCAGCCACCATTGACCAGGCGTTTTCAGTTGGTGAGAGATCTGGAGAATGTGCTTGCCAGGGCAGCAATCGAACGTTTTCTGTGTCCAGAAAGGCCCGTACAGGACCTGCAACATGCGGTCGTGCATTATCCTGCTGAAATGTACGGTTTCGCAGGGATCGAATGAAGGGTAGAGCCACGGGTCGTAACTCATCTGAAATGTAGCGTCCACTGTTCAAAGTGCCGTCAGTGCGAACAAGATGTGACCGAGACGTGTAACCAATGGCACCCCATACCATGACGCCGGGTGATACGCCAGTATGGCGATGACGAATACACGCTTCCAATGTCCATTCACTGCGATGTCGCCAAACACGGATGCGACCATCGTGATGCTGTAAACAGAACCTGGATTCATCCGAAAAAATGACGTTTTGCCATTCGTGCACCCAGGTTCGCCGTTGAGTACACCATCGCAGGAGCTCCAGTCTGTGATGCAGCGTCAAGGGTAACCGCAGCCGTGGTCTCCGAGCTGATAGTCCATGCTGCTGCAAACGTCGTCGAACTGTTGTTGCAGATGGTGGTTGTCTCGCAAACGTCCCTATCTGTTGACACAGGCATCGAGACGTGGCTGCACGATCCGTTACAGCCATGCGGATAAGGTGCCTGTCATCTCAACTGCTAGTGATACGAGAGTGTTGGGATCCAGCACGGCGTTCTGTATTACCCTCCCGAACCCACCGATTCCATATTTGCTAACAGTCATTGGATCTCGACCAACGCGAGCAGCAATGTCGCGATACGATAAACTGCAATCGCGATAGGCTACAATACGACCTTTATCAAAGTCGGAAACGTGATGGTGCGCATTTGTCCTCCTCACAAGAGACATCACAACAACGTTTCACCAGGCAACGCCGGTCAACTGCTGTTTGTTTATGAGAAATCGGTTGGAAACTTTCCTCATGTCAGCACGTTGTAGCTGTCACTACCGGCGCCAACCTTGTGTGAACGCTCTGAAAAGCTAATCATTTGCGTATCACAGTATCTTCTTCCTGTCGATTAAATGTCGCGTCTGTAGCACGTCATCTTCGTGGTGTAGTAATTTTAATGGCTAGTAGTGTATTTTAATCATTTCTCGTAATGCTCACGGCAGTAGCAGCTGTTTTCGAGATGCTCGTTGCCAGGTGTTTGGCAACAATCATCCCTCTGTCACTGTTGCCCATACCGCCGCTAGAGTGACTACCCGTTCGTATCTGGCTCCGCTTGTACATACTTTCCTTATCGCTTTATGTGACTATTACGTGATCAGGCGGTGTTCAGTCTGGCTGTGGACGGTGGTCATAATGTGTTGGCTTGTCACTATATATTATTTCTTGTTTCTAGTACGACATATTCGAAAGCTGTGTCGTCAAGCATTTCATCTTCTGTTATTGATCAAGTTGAACATTATTCAATACAACTTCTCCATGGTCGTACGCTTGACGTGTGACCATTCAGTCAATTAAAAAACTGTTCGTATTCAACTTCCATGCCTGCTTCATCCCAATATTATAGTATTTATGGTTACCAATCTCAACGGTGTATAGCAGTCTGCATAATCGATTTGAGGATTTTGGTTTTAATTGGGTTAATTTGGTATAGTTTGAATAAGAGCATTAGGCAGTGCTCCTTATTAATATCCATAATATCTGCATGTAAAAGTCAGGGTTATCTGTGTTAAAATCCATTCTTAATTTCGAATTCTGCAGGAACTTCACATCATTTTAAATGTCATACATTTTTTGTCGTGTTACTTTATATACAAGTTTTTTGTGGTTTGGTACTAACTTTTGACATATCTTAACTACAAACTTGTAAATCACAAAAGAACTAAAGGAATTATTGTGACTTATGTGTCAGAACAAAATAGATGGAATTATTTTTGTAATTATTTTCATACAATTACGTGGCACCAAATTGTCTTACGAGACCTAATTATTGGAGTGACACGTGTATAGTCACATGCCTCCAGTAATTACATCATATTGTAACATTAAGTATATTAGAGAGTAGGATTTATTTAAACTTCGATTAAGTAACTTGTGAACATCTCGTTCCTGATAAAGAACAAATAATACCACGAAACGCTTCGCTATAAACTGCAAAGCAATTAATTGGTACTCATCTGTGGTTGGTGGAAGTGAAGTGTAATGTTCGTATATCTTCTTGGTGAACGAATTAGTCTTTGGAGCCCACCTTTAGGTAATTAATTAGATTTATTAATCGCCATGAAACAAACACAAAAGAGTTTACTTACAATGTATTGCTAACTTTGTTGCGTGGACTTCAAATAAAATGAAGGCCATATGGGAAAAGTGGTATAAGCCCACGTGAATAAATGTGGTAGGAGAATAATTTCAACAAATAAAAGTGAATCTTTTAATGGATATTCTCACGCTACATGGAGGAACGTAAACATATTATATGCTTAAAGAGTCATTATGATGTTCCACAATAATATTTATTTTTTGTTCCACTATGAATCGGCTTTCTGCTTTTTAGGCTATCCTCAAATGATTTAAGTAAACAGTGAATCGTGTTATTCTGTGCCTGCAACCTGCCTGTATTTTTATTATTACATACTTGTGGGAGTAATTGTATATCCTGCAGTTGTTTGTAACGAATAAAGAGCGCAGTTGGCATAAATGTGCCCAGGGACAAAAGAGGTGCTTCCAACTTGTATGTACAAAAACACTTTTTTCAGTATGATATTTCAAATAATTACAAAAACATGAAAAGTAGTACTGTTCTTGATTATTATAAACCGATTAGGATTACCAGGTGTAGAAGTATGAAACCGGAATTAGGTTCAATAATTACACATCTGCTGTTTGAAACTGATAAACGATATTTTATTCAGAATAATCTCCATTGCTTTTTATACATTTCTCCCACGTCTCCGGCAGGCTATGAATGCCACGCCAAATAACCGTTCTTCTTTTGAAGCGAACCAGTCAGCGAGCCATTTCCGTACATCTTCATACGAACTGAAGTGTTGTTCAGCTTGAGCGTGGACCAGTGATGCAAATAAATGAGAATCGGAAGGAGCCAAGACTGGAGAATAAGCCGCATGCGCTGGCACTTCGCAATTGAACGCCTCGATCGTTTCCATGACCCGTTTTGCTGTGTGTGATGGGGCGTTATAATGGAGCAATATGACTGTGTTGTTTTTTCCATATTCCGGTCGTTTTTCACGCAATGCTCGGCTTAAAACTATCATTTGCTGTTCGTCATGATCAGTGTTAACGGTTTGAGATGACACCCTTCTGATCTCCCCAAATACAGAAAATTCTTTTCTTTCAAAAGGGATTTGGCCTTGCGGTGGATGTCGATGGTTTGCCTGGATTCACCCATGATTTACGGCGCTTACTATTCTCAATACATATCCATTTTTCATCACCTGTCACTATTCGATGGAGAAACGACTTACTGGCGGGCAGCATTTCACAAGTGGTCACTCGATTTGCTTGCTGTCTTTCATTCAGTTCATGCGGAACCCATTTTTCCGCTTTCTGCACCTTTCACATAGCTTTCAACCGAAGAGACAAGGCTTTCTGCCTCACATTTAATTGTTCCACGAGTTACAGTTGAGGTCGAGTATCATCTTCATCCCATAACGCCTGCAATCCATCGTCTTCGGACTATTTCGGTGATTTACCACGCACGTCATTCCTCATGCCAAATTGGACTTTTTCGGGGATTTCCGACGCTCGTCGTTTCTCATGTCAAAATTACCACTTTCGAATTTTTTGAACCATTCAAAACACTGTGTTTCCCCAAGAGTGTGTTCGCCGTTAGCTTCGCCAAGCAGTCGATGCGACTCGGCAACAATTTTCTTTAATCGATAACAGAAAATCGCAAATCGTCGTTCGTAGGCAAAAACTCGACATGTTTACAGGTTTGAAACAGATACTGGTGCATGGAACTTGGGTTACTGTGCGGTGACATTCGTCGTCAGGCATTACAGGAAGCAGGTCGCGCTGCAGACGCGGTCTCACGGGCCCTACACTAGTGGCTAGCACCACCTGTAGGGAAATTCCGGCTTCATACTTCTACACCTGATATTTAATATTTTCAGACTGATGACAAACCGCTCATGTGTTATTGAAGAGACTATATCACTCATATGGTGGTGACAACTTGGCCTTCGGAGCAGTAAAAGTATAAAAAATCTCTCATTATCTTTGATCTTCCTGGTGCCAGAACATTATGAAAACACGTCAGTTCCTAGCTACACGGCTTAGTTTTCTTATATGATTGCCAGTCATGAATGCCGTTCATGAAGACCCACTGTAACACAAAGATTCTCCAGTGATGATTAGAGCAAATGTCGAATTCTTTACAATGGTCCAGCCCAACCCCTGCACAAAGAGACAGCGTACAGTAAAAATGAAATTGCTGTTCGGATTTCTTATAAAATTGCGAGTTCAGTAGTAGCAGGCACGAGGATGCTCACACCTTCATTAAAAGACGATCAACTTAATTCACTTCATTACGCTTTCAAAGTAATTTTCTCAAGTAATCTATAACTACAGGTAACTTGCCTGCGCACAGGAATATCAAATGGTATGGACGGAGGAACTTCTGGGTTCATTTATAAGTCAATTCGTAAATGACTCAGAATGGTGGAGAAATGCAGCAGGTGCAGTGTCCGTTGGTATCAAAAATCCACGCCAAGGCGACGATTTCGTTGAGGAACACCGGCCGCTCTAACATCGAGACGCCTGCAGCTACCCCAGTGACGCCAACCTGTGTGTGGGCGCCGAACTACCCCTCGGCTGGAAGTTTAAGCGACCGTGGGCAATCCGGCCGTCGCTCATGTTGGCAGCAGGACCTGTTGCTAACAGACGAAGCGTACAGTGTCAATGACCCGAGATTCCAAAACTACTTGGAGTCGCCGCTCAGTCTCATTTCGTTTCCGTGCTTAGTACGCTCAGTTCGTTGCAGTGCTACATAGGTTTAGTTTAGACAGTATTCTGTAGGCTGTATTTCGTGACCAGCAATCGCGCGGGAGTATCAGGCGCTTTGAGCTCCGTGTGTTCTTTTCCACTGTCACGGGAGCAACCAGACATCGTTACCCCCAGTTTTTATCACTGATACGTGGTACTCACTGGAATTAAGAAAAACGTGGAAGGGAGGACCCACTAATATAACTTTCTATTCACACAACCTGTTTATTTAACATTAAGTAACCATAAATTTTTGTTTACAAAATGAACAAATTCGCAAAATTCCTTTGACCTTAAGCTTTTGCAAAAGAAATCAAAACAGAAGAATGATTTCAAGGTGGCCGGACCTGCAGCCCGCCCGTTATCGCGTGAGCCAGCGGTGTTTACTACCGCGCTGAACACAGTCTGTCTTATTAAATGCCCTTCTGCAACACATGAAAACTGTATAAGCACCACTGATGACAAGAGTGATTCAATTACCGAAACAGCTGACGTAACTTTAAATTTGAGAACTGTATGTCGAAAAGTTCGAGGTTAAGATGCGCACCTGTTCTTAGAGGTTAAACAGATTAGGAAACAATATAATAATGATAAGGCTTACTTCAAAGCAACCAACCTCTTCGTTTCAATTGGCAACCAAGGTGCGACTGGATCCCAACCCGTCGCTTTTGACAATTTTATTTTCACTAAAGAGCTGGTGACAGTTGACTGTTAATATTTTCAAGGTTAAACTGACTGTCAATTATGAAGACCGCTCTGAAGGAACGTCTTATGCATTACTTGTGAGCACTTATTACAAGAGAACTGACTCGGCGGAACCACAATATTCAGCTAAAATACACCAATAATGACCCGGTATTTCGAACACAGCAACGCACAGCTTGATGTAAAAGGGTTGTTCAGATTATAACTAATGACTGAGAAATGGAATTACAATCAAAGAACTGAACCAGTTAAAACCTAAATTTAACCACAAGGTCCCTGTTTAGTTTATTTATTTATTTATTTTTTTACGGCAACCTGTGCCTTAGTACAATTGTTCCGGTTGTATTTAGGACCAGGAGCTGATTCATTAGAACGTAAATGATCGGGTACAAACTAGAAAGGAAAGGCAATATTAAAGCGGAACAAATTTTCAAATGACAGCTAGTGTCTCAGTAGAATACTACGGCCTATATTTACAAACAAAGAGCCGACAGAGTAAAAAAAGCATTGGAAATTTGTGGTGAGGACTATGGAACCAAACTGCTGAGGTCACCGGTCGCTAGGCTTGCGCCCTACTTAATCTAACTTAAACTAACTTATGCTAAGGACAACACACTCACTCATGCCCGAGGGAGGACTCGAACCTCCGACGGGGGAAGCCGCGCGGACCGTGACATGGCGCCAGAGACCGCGCCGCCACCCAGCGATGCTGGACCTAGTAAAACTCTGAGGGTCGAGTACAAACCAGAAAATAATGAGGACAAGTAGGCAAAGACACAAATCACCACGAGGATTACAGAATGTTACTCCCCTTTATGTGCAAGTAGTTCCATGGATCTACGGTGCGTCGCAGCAGTTACTGAGTGGTGTCGTTGAAAGCCAGGTAGAAGAGGGTAGCCAGGCCATGAGCGGTCGTCCGACACGAATGTTGTCAACCAACCGACGGGTTGCTGTCTTTCTGCTTGTAGTCGACGCTGACCCCGGTATCTTCGCTTTGCGCAGGCCCTCCTTTCGCAGCTCGTCGCTTCGGCCGCTCGAACGTCGTGCCCGCATCTTGTCGCGACGCTGCCGTCAATCCCCAAAGTTGGTGCCTGCCTCTCGGGCCATTGGACCCCATATACCGGATGATCAAAAAGTCAGTATAAATTTGAAAACTTAATAAACCACGGAATAATGTAGATATAGAGGTAAAAATTGACACACATGCTTAGAATGACATGGGGTTTTATTAGAACAAAAAAAAATGTTCACAAAATGTCCGACAGATGGCGCTGGACAGCAAAACGCCAGTGACTGCGCATGACAATCGTGTATAAAAGGAGCTGTAATGAGAGAGAAAATCAGATGCGCCAGCAGTCGCAGCATCTTGACGTTACCTGAAAGGGCGCTTTTAGTTAAGCTGTATTATCAGAATGGGGAATGTGCTAGTTCAGCGTTATGATCCTACCTACATAGGAAGGGGATTCGAACGGGTAAAGGACCGTTGACAAATGCAGCTGTCGTGAGAATGATTTCGGGTTGTTTAGACGATAGACCCCGTGGTGGCCGACCGAGCACAAGGCGTAATGCTGCTGAGACAGTTCAGGAAGAAATGGAGACTGTAGCGGGTTCGTCTATGCACGGGGAAGTCAGCGCTCGTGCAGTCGCACGTCGCACCGGCATTCCATACACTACTGTTTGGTTGCCACTGAGGCGTACTTTCCGATGCTATCCGTACAAAATAAATCGGCATCATGGCGATTTAGTGAAGCGGAGGGCATTTGCGGGGTGGGAGTTTCAAAAGATGGCGGAAGATGACGATTGGTTGAGTAACGTGTTGTGGACCGACGAAGCTCATTCCACGCTCCGAGGGTCGGTCAACGCCCACAACTGCAGAATTTTTGCTACCGAAAATCCTAGAACTGTCGTGGAAACTCCATTGCACGACGAGAAAGTCACGGTATGGGTTGGATTTACCACATCTACCGTTATTGGGCATCGTTACCATATTGGCGGCGTTGACGAATGACAGTTCTTCCTACCACGTGCCGTGTGTTCCTAGTTTGCTGCAGGCCGTGCGATTGACGCAGCCTACTGTAAGAAGCAGAATGGCCCGCAATTCATGTCGGGAACAGCCAAGCAGATGGAAACGGTCGAGAGGCAGCATGGCTATACCAAAACAAGTCCTTCACAGCCACCAATCACATGACATCATTTTAAGCCATTTTTGGGTGTTTGTGTGATCATGGATCCATTCAGACAGACGGACGTGCATGGAGGCGGCGGACTGCGCGTACACCACATTTGGAGGATCGGGTTCTACAGGACATTGGGGCGAAACCTTGTACAGGCTCCAGGCAAGTGGCCCGCTAACATGGTGTAAGCCAAAATACGATTACGTGTATCCTGCGTGACAACCGGTACTATCCCTATCACCTGCAACCCCATGAACACCACTTTGAACATCTGTTGTGACGTTCATCGATGCAGCTCTATACTGTATTCCAGGACGATTTGTTGTCTTTGCACGTACACCGTCCATTTCAGGACAGGTGTTCATACGAACTTGCTTCCTCTACTTAGTCAGGAATCCGTCCCTGCAGTTTGTGGTTTTGTGAACGTTTGCCCTGCGTAGAACTTCATTTATGCGAATGGTGCGTGAAATGACTAACAAAAATGTGGACTTGAGCTTTTCTTTTCTCCTGTGTCCTACAAACACGTTCTGGTTTCCGCAGGGCTGTTCAGCAAGGCCACGTCTCTGCGCCGCCTGCTGCTCGCCGACAACCTCCTGAGTGTGGTCCCGGCAGCCAGCAGTCTACCACAGCAGCCGGCGGTCATCGACCTCACGTACAACCTCGTGCAGACTGCCGAGGACTTGGTCGCGTTTGGTGCATCGCGTGTGATTCTCGAGTACAACAGCTTCTGGTGCCGCGACAACATCTCAGCGTCCGAGCTCAGCAAATCGGACAGGGCACAGAGATGTCGCTTGTTTCGGCGGCGGCCTACCCGCTACGACATCCCCGCTGGTCGCCTCACGGTCACTGAGCCGGGACTCCTCAACGGTGGAGTAGCCCATGATGCCACGATCGATTTTAGTACTACTGATTCTGCTACTACGGTGTATGTAAAACATGAAACCATCACTGAGTCACCATCTACTTCAGAAACAGCAATTCCATCAACGACTGACATTGTAGGCTCAAAAGACCTAAATATAGACGGGGATCATGTCACGCTCGATTCTGGATATACCACATCTGCGAGTACGATTCCCGCAAGCCAGGACGTTGGTGCGAGTAACTATGGATCAACCATAGACGTAAACGGTAGCACAGAACAACCGCAACGAACGTCAATTTTGACATCGTAGGAGATACAAAATCCGAAACAAGAGCAACATGATATTTCTGACAAAATATAAAACATTCCAAATGAGCACAATGTCAGTGAAAGCAATGGAAACAGTAGTGTATAATCAACTAGTACCGGTTAAATGAACACTGGGGCAACTCATTAGCCCTGGAACCATATTACCAACCTAAAATAAACTATTGTAAAAACCAAGTATCAGAATGTTCGAAATTTACTGTCTGACCAGCTACATAATTGCAAACGTCTAAATCGCTATCTTTATAGCTAACAGTTCTAAATACTGACCTTACTGCAATAATCTCTAGGAAAACTTCCAATTATGGACAAACGCCGCATCTAGAGGTGCTGTAAAATAGTAGTTATCAGCTTCAGGGTCAATGGTCTCAAAAAATTAAGATAAAAGGAACAGAATGTTCGTAGCAAAAGACGTCAAAACACCAAGCTTTAAATTACAGTGCTCGCAGCTACCAGCTCTGAAGATATAAACTTCCACATTTCTAACGTCAGTCTTGGAGCTGTGTGTACTAGTAGCACACGAGGTTTTTGCCCACTGTTAAAGAAGCTCCTAAACATATTGCTAATTAGAAATGATAGTCTTCAAATAACGAATCTAAAAATAGCCTGGAATAACTGTTATATCATTATAAGGTTACAAACTATTAAACTTGCAACTGTATGCTGTACAACTGCCAACAGTGAAACAACATGAACTACCTCGCCAGTGCTAGAATTAAAAATGTAAGATGAGCTCTAACACTTGAATCATTATTTCCCATACTTTCCTTCGAATGATCTACGAATGGTATGTATAGATCCACAAGCTGCGACATGGTCGCGAACATAACAATGATCTAGAAAGCGTACAACAAATTTCATTTATTTACGTCTATGATCATAAATTTATTAGGTTCTTAGATTACCAGTTTCACTCAGCGATGACCATCTTCAAATCTGCAGCAAACTATGGGAGAAGAAAAATACGACTAGTGGACAGTTTACATCTTGAAACAATACAGTAGGCCACAATGAAAATTTTACTGATACAGCTACATGTGAAAAACATGCTCTTAAAATTTGACTGCCCATATCTGTTTTAAAACACTTCATAATATAATGAAGCCATAGTGGCATCGTCATGAGATATACGTGAAATCAGCATGGCACCGTCGCACATATTTTAAATATGGTATACACTAGGCCACACTATCGGTGGAGGCATCTTGGTTAATGCGCTACTGTTCATTACGAACTACAGTACAGTAGCCACAAAATGTTTGTATCGTAAGTTCATTAGATGTTGTTACTGTAGGCCTAGACATATTCATCAATTATATAACTATGCAGAACGCAATAAAAAGAACTCAGTAGGTAAAGTCTACGGTGAGCTTACCAGCTTTTATTGATAATTACAGTGATAAACTCTAATGAGTAAAATTAAATTTAGATTGTTAAAAAGGCAATGATTAAGTGATAATATGATTGTAAGTCTGAGATGCTCCCGTGGTGAGTAGACAAAAATAAAATGGCCTACACAAGAAGAAGCTTACTTAGCTAAGAGGATAATATAAAATACGATAAACAGGGAAAGGAGCCAAATGAATGAAACAACAGACTTCAGAAAGTGGTCAATGCCCTCTGTTGACGTGGCCGCCAAAATGCCATACACACGAGAAGCGGTCAGGAGAACTTAACCACCACAGGGCCCCTCGTACCATATGTCACGCCGTTCCAATAAAATAATCATAAAATACCGTACCGGTCAATTAATAAGATTATTTAGTTAATGAAATATATTACAAAAACAGAGAATGGACAAGTCAACAAGAGAGTAACACGCTCAAGGTACTTTCCGTTATGGCCTGTTTTATTGTTGTAAAACGTAGACAGTATATCAGTTGTATTTGCTTTTTCCCAAGTCTTGCTGCAGACCGGCTAGAAAGGATCTAACAATTTTGTGATCATAGACTGAAATAAAAGAAAGCTGACCATCAAAGAACAATTCATCAAGAATCACAAAACATATTCCGTGACTACAGCGACACAACGCTTATACTTTTGATACAACCTTGTACGATGTTAGTCCAGGTACGAAAGTATACACGTAGTGTCGCAAAACTCACGGAATTTTTTTCGTGAGTCTTGATGACTTGTTCCTTGAAATGTCAGCTGTATTAAAATTGTGAACCAGTAACAATTACTTGGTTCAGTTACTTTCAAATCAGAATAGATCAGTGTGAAGTTCGCTGTCTTGCAAGAGAGGGAGGCGAGCTGAATCTGGGTCGAATGCACACGTCGTTATTACTGACTGTTGGTCTAATATACCGACCAGCCTAAGAGCGGCTCTTGAGCGGAATTCTATACGTATTTAACCAGATATCTTTCTTTCCCCCCAAATTCTGCCTTAGACACCCAATACGCAAACATTTAGGAATATACAATTAACACTATTTACTCGACACGCTCACCATTTCCTGTATCAAGTCGGTACTTGTTCAGTGAATCTATTTTAATGTATTCTTTGTTAAGCCTGATACAGACGCGACTTTCTACAGTAACCAATTGCCACCACATTGTATTTTAACTGAACTTAACTTGCCTATTGTCTCTTCACAGTTTATTTGAATTCAATAAAGCATCGTTAAGTTTTGTTAAAGTCAGGTACATCTATCACAATATGCACTGTTAGACAACCTTTTCTCATACTCCTTCTTTACACTTTCTACGTAAACAACAGAAATATGCCATACAATGGAAGTATGCCACACGCATTCAGACACAATCAAGCCATGTGTACAGATCGTAAACCAAATATTATAATTATAGAATGTAGCGAACTCTACTTACTTAGGAGTTGCGTGTGTCTATGACGTTGGACTCAAGTTAATATGATACAGACTGTTAAGGGAGCAGGGAGACGGGGCCAAAATAGTTGCTCATGGGGTCGACTGATTGAGTTCACAATACAATGCAAATTTATTTATCAAATTTTATTTATCAAATTACGATAGTGAGCTCAAATATAAACAGCGTATTTAGAACTACGTAATGACAGCAAGTTAATATAAGAATGATTAACAGGATATAGCTACTAAAAACTGAATTGCTGCAGCAAAATCTTATCAAAAAACAATTTACTACCTTTAACTTCCGTAATATAATTTCTGATAATCGAAGTGAACATGATGTTAAGGCAAGAATCCGTAAAAACAAGAAATAGAAAATCTAAAATTATTACTTTTGTAAAACCATAAGCAAGGAACTCACTAGTCTTTCGATCCAGTTACAGACCCCTAAATGAATATCCTTTACAGAAACACTAAAATATATAATGAATACGAATGATGCTTCCATTGTGTTTCAGCACGCCAAAACTGCTGCCACTATCCTGCCCAGTAATTCAGCAGCATAAAACATCTATATAACGTATTTTCCTTACAAAGAAACAACATTACATGAATTGCATCGCCACAGACTCTGCACTCATATTCATAAGACTTAGATACAGGTTTCATTAACCTGCAACAGGTATATGTTACACACTATTAAGATCAACATTTTATCAGATTAACAAATAACATGCAAGCACCTGTAATTAGATGTCCTAGATGTCCGCCCCGATAGCTGATTGTTGCCCCCCCCCCCCCCCCCCCCGAGCCACCATCGGCCCACTATAAAAAAAAAGTGGTCAGCGCGGCGGTCAGTCACGCCAAAGGGCCCGGTTTCGATTCCCGGCTGAGTCGGAGATTTTCTCCGCTCATGAACTGGGTGTTGTGTGGTCCTCATTATCATTTCGTCATCACCAGTGGAAGGCAACGGGAAACCACCACTGGAATCACTTCCCCAGACGCTCATGCGGTGGACCTCTCTGACGAGGCCTCCCCCATGACAAGACCTGCCGTAAGGGAGAACACAAAATTTTTGTACTTAAGATCAGTAGCGTCAGACTGTTACCAGAGTTATTAGAGAAACACCAGTTTGCTAGAGACAGACCAACAGCAATGAGTAGTTCCGAGAGGCTTCTTCCGTAAACTCTGAGCAGAGGTATAGTACGATCATAACGTAGTTCAAACGTCGGCTTCGTCCCTGCTTACATCGCCATATAACGCAGCCATCACTTTTTCCAACCAAGCATTGATACTTAAGCAATAACACTGTTTGAGCAGGGCTCCACGCACATTGCTTGTCCCGGCCAATTCACCCGTCCCTCAAGCGACGCTGTGCCCTCCACGCGTCCAGCTTGCGTCACTGCAGTCAACAAACACCTCTCTCGCCGCCAACCACCGCGCCAGACACCTCCCAGAGCTTACCAGCCCGAAGAGAGGTCATGGATCCTTGATGCCACTACCGATATGTGCCGACGTAGCACAAGGCCTCGTACAAAAGTACTTAACATTTAAATTTAGTGTTTACTCTACAGTTAATTTTAAAATGAATATGGCATATTCCTATCGTGATAGCAAAACAACAAAATGTTAATGAGAACTTTCTAAAAAGTACACAGTGTATTAGTATGAAGCAGAATAATAACGATCAATAACATGAACATCGGAAGACACTTCATACTCAAATGGTGCAAATCGAACTGTGAGCATACATATATAATGTCTGCACCGCAACATGTGAATTTAATTTGTTACTGTTTAAGTTCACTACATTTCACAGTTTAACTTCTTTTAATTGTTTTTCTTTAATCAACTGATTCTTTTGCTTTATTTTCACTTTTATTAGCTGAAACTGTCTTTGTAATGACTGTACAATGAGGTGGCAGAAGTCAAGGGATAGCGCTATGCACATATACAGTTGGAGGTGGTATCGCGTACATAAGGTATAAAGGAGCAGTGCATTGGCAGCGTTGTCATTTGTAGTCAAATGATTCATTTGAAAAGGTTTCGCACGTGATCATGGCCGCGGGGCGGGAATTAACAGACTTTGAACGCGGAATGGTAGGTGTAGCTAGCAGGCCGAAGTGGCCGTGCGGTTCTAGGCGCTGCAGTCTGGAACCACGAGACCGCTACGGTCGCAGGTTCGAATCCTGCCTCGGGCATGGATGTGTGTGATGCCCTTAGGTTAGTTAGGTTTAACTAGTTCTAAGTTCTAGGGGACTAATGGCCTCAAAAGTTTAGTCCCATAGTGCTCAGAGCCATTTGAACCAACCTTCTGAACCATTTTGGTAGGTGTAGCTAGACGCATGGGAAATTCCATTTCGGCAATCCTTAGGGAATTCAGTATTCAGAAATCCACAGTGTCAGGAGGTGCTGAGAATACAAAATTTCAAGCATTACCTTTCACCATGGGCAACGCACTGGATGATGGCCTTCACTTAACGACCGAAAGCAGTGACGTTTGCGTAGGGTTGTCCATGCTAACATTCAAGCTATACTAAGTGCAACAATGGCAGAAAATAGTGTTGGACTTACTACGAACGTATCAGTTAGGACAGTGCGGCGAAATGTGGCGTTATTGGGCTGTAGCAGCAGGCGATCGACGAGAGAGCGCCTTTATTAACAGTACGATATCGCTTGCTGCGCCTCTCGCGGACTTTTTGAGATATCGGTTGGACCCTAGACGACTGGAAAACCGTAGTCTGGACGGATGAGTTCCGATTTCAGTTAGTAATAAGTGCCCGGAGGATTCGATTGTGGCGCAAACCCCATGAAGCCATTGAAACAAGCTGTCAAGGTGCCACTGTGCAATCTGATAGTTGATCCTTAATGATGTGGGCTGTGTTTACATGGAATGAACTGGCCCCTGTTGTCCAACTGAATCGATTATTAACTGTGAATGGGTATTTTTGGCTACTTGGAGACCACTTTCAGCGTTTCATTGACTTCATCTTCTCAAATTATGATGGAATTTTTATGGATGACAATGCACCATGTCACTGGTCCATCATTGCAAGCGATTTGTTCGAACAAGTTTGGCCACACAAATCGCCCGACGTGACTTCCATCGAACATTTGCGGGACATAATCGAGAAGTCATTTCGTGCACAAAATACTGAAACGGCA
Source organism: Schistocerca serialis cubense (assembly GCF_023864345.2). Lineage (NCBI taxonomy): Eukaryota > Metazoa > Arthropoda > Insecta > Orthoptera > Acrididae > Schistocerca > Schistocerca serialis. The sequence goes on along the minus strand of NC_064638.1, from coordinate 684,318,687 downwards.
TCACTTTTGCAATTATGGACTGCTATAGAGGCGGCATGGCTCAATATATCCGCAGGGGACTTCCAACGAGTTTTTGAGTCCATGATACTTTGCGTTGTCAAAGGAGGTCCGACACGATATTAGGATATCCGACGACTTTTGGGACCTTAGTGTAAGACTATACTATTTGTATATTGCTGGCAATCGAAGAAGAACTCCTGAGATTCTCCTATCTCTGGCTGCCGAGAGTGTTCTGCCACGGGATGGTGATTGAGCGTGGGTATGTGTGTGTGTGTGTGTGTGTGTGTGTGTGTGTGTGTGTGTGTGTGTTTTGTATCGCTGGATCGCTGTGCTGTAGCTGAGCTGAGAGCAGTGCGAAAATGGTGGTCTCTCTAGATGAATATCACCCGCGCGGCGTAACAGCGCGGTCTGGTGCGTCTTGCCAGTGTCCGGGCGGCTCCCCCAGTCGGACGTCCGTGTCCTCCCTCGGGCATGGGTGTGTGTGTTGTCCGTAGCGTAAGTTAGTTTCAGTTAGATTAAGTAGTGTGTAGGCTTAGGGACCGATGACCGCAGTGGTTTTGTCCTTTAAGACCTTACCACAAATTTCCAAATTTTCTAGATGAAGTTACGAAAACAAGCCTGCCCGGTTGGCCGTGCGGTCTAACGCACGGCTTTCTGGGCGGCAAGGAGCGCCTGGTCCCCGGTGAACCGGCCAGTCTGTGGATGGTTTTTGGGCGGTTTTCCATCTGCCTCGGCGAATGCGGACTGGTTCCCCTTATTCCGCCTCAGTTACACTATGTCGGCGATTGCTGCGCAAAAAAGTTCCCCACGTACGCGTACACCACCATTACTCTGCCACGCAAACATAGGGGTTACACTCGTCTGGTGTGAGACGTTCACTGGGGAATGCACCGGGGGCAGAACCGCATAATAACGCTGGGTTCGGTGTAGGGCGGCGGAGGGGTGGAGTGGACTGCTGTGGTCGTCGTGGGGTTGTGGACCACTGCGGCTGCGGCGGGAACGGAGCCTCTCTGTCGTTTCTAGGTCCCCAGATAACATACAATACATACCATACGAAAACGAACAACGGAACGGCGCCTTCTTGCAAGCTGAGAGGTGGGGTCGAAAGTCCCAATGAGACCACTGTTAATGGTTAAGAATGAAGTGTACTGTCTTTAGTGGGTGGTCTAGTGAGGCGAACATGTCTCTCTCTGTTGTCCCTGGCTGGAGCTGACGAACGGGCATTGTTGACGACAGGCCCGTAGTAGGCTGGCGTCCGTCACAGGGCACAGTAGGGCGCTACTTTCCTCGGCATCGTGGAGCCCACAACCGCCCCCTCCCACCCCCCCCCCCCCCCACTCCGTTTTCATCACCACAAAGGCAGCCGGCTGTGGGGCACCCCACTGTGCACACCGTTCGACTCTGGGAATAGTCGCACTGGGCTGTGGCCGCCAGTCCCAATAGGAAATGTGGTCGGCGGCAGTAGAACGGGCGGCAGGTCGGTGGTCCCGTGGCACCAAGTCTCGTGAAGGAATTTAGCGGTGGCAGCACGTGCAGCGCAGTCTCGAACAGTGGCTGTTGCTGGCGACTCCAAGTCATTTCGCAGTCCGGAACAGCCCCTGGCGTCGTAGGGGTGCTTCTCATTCCTGGAGACGAGAAATGCTCCCCTAACTCGAAATTCAGACTTATTCGTATATCTCTGGTGCGCATTTGTTTCAATAACCTGGCACCAAGACACATCGTCCTTAACAAGAAACTTACTCAGGAGTGATGATAGTGTCCCGCTGTTTGATACATTTTACTACTGTCTCGGCTACCCAGGCTTCGCAATCCCCTTGTGTGTCTGTTGTTGTGATCACCAGGTGAACGCACTGGCGGCTACTGGCTCGCTTAATGGATCTTAGTAACCTGTTCAAGAAGAGATGAACACAACGCTTCACGGTGACTTCCCTGCTACTTCCCCTCACTTTTGCTATAGACTTACGATTTTGGATGTGTGTGATGCCCTTAGGTTAGTTAGGTTTAACTAGTTCTAAGTTCTAGGGGACTAATGACCTCAAAAGTTTAGTCCCATAGTGCTCAGAGCCATTTGAACCAACCTTCTGAACCATTTTGGTAGGTGTAGCTAGACGCATGGGAAATTCCATTTCGGCAATCCTTAGGGAATTCAGTATTCAGAAATCCACAGTGTCAGGAGGTGCTGAGAATACAAAATTTCAAGCATTACCTTTCACCATGGGCAACGCACTGGATGATGGCCTTCACTTAACGACCGAAAGCAGTGACGTTTGCGTAGGGTTGTCCATGCTAACATTCAAGCTATACTAAGTGCAACAATGGCAGAAAATAGTGTTGGACTTACTACGAACGTATCAGTTAGGACAGTGCGGCGAAATGTGGCGTTATTGGGCTGTAGCAGCAGGCGATCGACGAGAGAGCGCCTTTATTAACAGCACGATATCGCTTGCTGCGCCTCTCGCGGACTTTTTGAGATATCGGTTGGACCCTAGACGACTGGAAAACCGTAGTCTGGACGGATGAGTTCCGATTTCAGTTAGTAATAAGTGCCCGGAGGATTCGATTGTGGCGCAAACCCCATGAAGCCATTGAAACAAGCTGTCAAGGTGCCACTGTGCAATCTGATAGTTGATCCTTAATGATGTGGGCTGTGTTTACATGGAATGAACTGGCCCCTGTTGTCCAACTGAATCGATTATTAACTGTGAATGGGTATTTTTGGCTACTTGGAGACCACTTTCAGCGTTTCATTGACTTCATCTTCTCAAATTATGATGGAATTTTTATGGATGACAATGCACCATGTCACTGGTCCATCATTGCAAGCGATTTGTTCGAACAAGTTTGGCCACACAAATCGCCCGACGTGACTTCCATCGAACATTTGCGGGACATAATCGAGAAGTCATTTCGTGCACAAAATACTGAAACGGCATCACTTTTGCAATTATGGACTGCTATAGAGGCGGCATGGCTCAATATATCCGCAGGGGACTTCCAACGAGTTTTTGAGTCCATGATACTTTGCGTTGTCAAAGGAGGTCCGACACGATATTAGGATATCCGACGACTTTTGGCACCTTAGTGTAAGACTATACTATTTGTATATTGCTGGCAATCGAAGAAGAACTCCTGAGATTCTCCTATCTCTGGCTGCCGAGAGTGTTCTGCCACGGGATGGTGATTGAGCGTGGGTATGTGTGTGTGTGTGTGTGTGTGTGTGTGTGTGTGTGTTTTGTATCGCTGGATCGCTGTGCTGTAGCTGAGCTGAGAGCAGTGCGAAAATGGTGGTCTCTCTAGATGAATATCAGCCGCGCGGCGTAGCAGCGCGGTCTGGTGCGTCTTGCCAGTGTCCGGGCGGCTCCCCCAGTCGGACGTCCGTGTCCTCCCTCGGGCATGGGTGTGTGTGTTGTCCGTAGCGTAAGTTAGTTTCAGTTAGATTAAGTAGTGTGTAGGCTTAGGGACCGATGACCGCAGTGGTTTTGTCCTTTAAGACCTTACCACAAATTTCCAAATTTTCTAGATGAAGTTACGAAAACAAGCCTGCCCGGTTGGCCGTGCGGTCTAACGCACGGCTTTCTGGGCGGCAAGGAGCGCCTGGTCCCCGGTGAACCGGCCAGTCTGTGGATGGTTTTTGGGCGGTTTTCCATCTGCCTCGGCGAATGCGGACTGGTTCCCCTTATTCCGCCTCAGTTACACTATGTCGGCGATTGCTGCGCAAAAAAGTTCCCCACGTACGCGTACACCACCATTACTCTGCCACGCAAACATAGGGGTTACACTCGTCTGGTGTGAGACGTTCACTGGGGAGTGCACCGGGGGCAGAACCGCATAATAACGCTGGGTTCGGTGTAGGGCAGCGGAGGGGTGGAGTGGACTGCTGTGGTCGTCGTGGGGTTGTGGACCACTGCGGCTGCGGCGGGAACGGAGCCTCTCTGTCGTTTCTAGGTCCCCAGATAACATACAATACATACCATACGAAAACGAACAACGGAACGGCGCCTTCTTGCAAGCTGAGAGGTGGGGTCGAAAGTCCCAATGAGACCACTGTTAACGGTTAAGAATGAAGTGTACTGTCTTTAGTGGGTGGTCTAGTGAGGCGAACACGTCTCTCTCTGTTGTCCCTGGCTGGAGCTGACGAACGGGCATTGTTGACGACAGGCCCGTAGTAGGCTGGCGTCCGTCACAGGGCACAGTAGGGCGCTACTTTCCTCGGCATCGTGGAGCCCACAACCGCCCCCTCCCACCCCCCCCCCCCCCCCACTCCGTTTTCATCACCACAAAGGCAGCCGGCTGTGGGGCACCCCACTGTGCACACCGTTCGACTCTGGGAATAGTCGCACTGGGCTGTGGCCGCCAGTCCCAATAGGAAATGTGGTCGGCGGCAGTAGAACGGGCGGCAGGTCGGTGGTCCCGTGGCACCAAGTCTCGTGAAGGAATTTAGCGGTGGCAGCACGTGCAGCGCAGTCTCGAACAGTGGCTGTTGCTGGCGACGCCAAGTCATTTCGCAGTCCGGAACAGCCCCTGGCGTCGTAGGGGTGCTTCTCATTCCTGGAGACGAGAAATGCTCCCCTAACTCGAAATTCAGACTTATTCGTACATCTCTGGTGCGCATTTGTTTCAATAACCTGGCACCAAGTCACATCGTCCTTAACAAGAAACTTACTCAGGAGTGATGATAGTGTCCCGCTGTTTGATACATTTTACTACTATCTCGGCTACCCAGGCTTCGCAATCCCCTTGTGTGTCTGTTGTTGTGATCACCAGGTGAACGCACTGGCGGCTACTGGCTCGCTTAATGGATCTTAGTAACCTGTTCAAGAAGAGATGAACACAACGCTTCACGGTGACTTCCCCGCTACTTCCCCTCACTTTTGCTATAGACTTACGATTTTGGATGTGTGTGATGCCCTTAGGTTAGTTAGGTTTAACTAGTTGTAAGTTCTAGGGGACTAATGACCTCAAAAGTTTAGTCCCATAGTGCTCAGAGCCATTTGAACCAACCTTCTGAACCATTTTGGTAGGTGTAGCTAGACGCATGGGAAATTCCATTTCGGCAATCCTTAGGGAATTCAGTATTCAGAAATCCACAGTGTCAGGAGGTGCTGAGAATACAAAATTTCAAGCATTACCTTTCACCATTGGCAACGCACTGGATGATGGCCTTCACTTAACGACCGAAAGCAGTGACGTTTGCGTAGGGTTGTCCATGCTAACATTCAAGCTATACTAAGTGCAACAATGGCAGAAAATAGTGTTGGACTTACTACGAACGTATCAGTTAGGACAGTGCGGCGAAATGTGGCGTTATTGGGCTGTAGCAGCAGGCGATCGACGAGAGAGCGCCTTTATTAACAGCACGATATCGCTTGCTGCGCCTCTCGCGGACTTTTTGAGATATCGGTTGGACCCTAGACGACTGGAAAACCGTAGTCTGGACGGATGAGTTCCGATTTCAGTTAGTAATAAGTGCCCGGAGGATTCGATTGTGGCGCAAACCCCATGAAGCCATTGAAACAAGCTGTCAAGGTGCCACTGTGCAATCTGATAGTTGATCCTTAATGATGTGGGCTGTGTTTACATGGAATGAACTGGCCCCTGTTGTCCAACTGAATCGATTATTAACTGTGAATGGGTATTTTTGGCTACTTGGAGACCACTTTCAGCGTTTCATTGACTTCATCTTCTCAAATTATGATGGAATTTTTATGGATGACAATGCACCATGTCACTGGTCCATCATTGCAAGCGATTTGTTCGAACAAGTTTGGCCACACAAATCGCCCGACGTGACTTCCATCGAACATTTGCGGGACATAATCGAGAAGTCATTTCGTGCACAAAATACTGAAACGGCATCACTTTTGCAATTATGGACTGCTATAGAGGCGGCATGGCTCAATATATCCGCAGGGGACTTCCAACGAGTTTTTGAGTCCATGATACTTTGCGTTGTCAAAGGAGGTCCGACACGATATTAGGATATCCGACGACTTTTGGGACCTTAGTGTAAGACTATACTATTTGTATATTGCTGGCAATCGAAGAAGAACTCCTGAGATTCTCCTATCTCTGGCTGCCGAGAGTGTTCTGCCAAGGGATGTTGATTGAGCGTGGGTATGTGTGTGTGTGTGTGTGTGTGTGTGTGTGTTTTGTATCGCTGGATCGCTGTGCTGTAGCTGAGCTGAGAGCAGTGCGAAAATGGTGGTCTCTCTAGATGAATGTCAGCCGCGCGGCGTAGCAGCGCGGTCTGGTGCGTCTTGCCAGTGTCCGGGCGGCTCCCCCAGTCGGACGTCCGTGTCCTCCCTCGGGCATGGGTGTGTGTGTTGTCCGTAGCGTAAGTTAGTTTCAGTTAGATTAAGTAGTGCGTAAGCTTAGGGACCGATGACCGCAGTGGTTTTGTCCTTTAAGACCTTACCACAAATTTCCAAATTTTCTAGATGAAGTTACGAAAACAAGCCTGCCCGGTTGGCCGTGCGGTCTAACGCACGGCTTTCTGGGCGGCAAGGAGCGCCTGGTCCCCGGTGAACCGGCCAGTCTGTGGATGGTTTTTGGGCGGTTTTCCATCTGCCTCGGCGAATGCGGACTGGTTCCCCTTATTCCGCCTCAGTTACACTATGTCGGCGATTGCTGCGCAAAAAAGTTCCCCACGTACGCGTACACCACCATTACTCTGCCACGCAAATATAGGGGTTACACTCGTCTGGTGTGAGACGTTCACTGGGGAGTGCACCGGGGGCAGAACCGCATAATAACGCTGGGTTCGGTGTAGGGCGGCGGAGGGGTGGAGTGGACTGCTGTGGTCGTCGTGGGGTTGTGGACCACTGCGGCTGCGGCGGGAACGGAGCCTCTCTGTCGTTTCTAGGTCCCCAGATAACATACAATACATACCATACGAAAACGAACAACGGAACGGCGCCTTCTTGCAAGCTGAGAGGTGGGGTCGAAAGTCCCAATGAGACCACTGTTAACGGTTAAGAATGAAGTGTACTGTCTTTAGTGGGTGGTCTAGTGAGGCGAACACGTCTCTCTCTGTTGTCCCTGGCTGGAGCTGACGAACGGGCATTGTTGACGACAGGCCCGTAGTAGGCTGGCGTCTGTCACAGGACACAGTAGGGCGCTACTTTCCTCGGCATCGTGGAGCCCACAACCGCCCCCTCCCACCCCCCCCCCCCCCACTCCGTTTTCATCACCACAAAGGCAGCCGGCTGTGGGGCACTCCACTGTGCACACCGTTCGACTCTGGGAATAGTCGCACTGGGCTGTGGCCGCCAGTCCCAATAGGAAATGTGGTCGGCGGCAGTAGAACGGGCGGCAGGTCGGTGGTCCCGTGGCACCAAGTCTCGTGAAGGAATTTAGCGGTGGCAGCACGTGCAGCGCAGTCTCGAACAGTGGCTGTTGCTGGCGATGCCAAGTCATTTCGCAGTCCGGAACAGCCCCTGGCGTCGTAGGGGTGCTTCTCATTCCTGGAGACGAGAAATGCTCCCCTAACTCGAAATTCAGACTTATTCGTATATCTCTGGTGCGCATTTGTTTCAATAACCTGGCACCAAGTCACATCGTCCTTAACAAGAAACTTACTCAGGAGTGATGATAGTGTCCCGCTGTTTGATACATTTTACTACTGTCTCGGCTACCCAGGCTTCGCAATCCCCTTGTGTGTCTGTTGTTGTGATAACCAGGTGAACGCACTGGCGGCTACTGGCTCGCTTAATGGATCTTAGTAACCTGTTCAAGAAGAGATGAACACAACGCTTCACGGTGACTTCCCCGCTACTTCCCCTCACTTTTGCTATAGACTTACGATTTTGGATGTGTGTGATGCCCTTAGGTTAGTTAGGTTTAACTAGTTCTAAGTTCTAGGGGACTAATGACCTCAAAAGTTTAGTCCCATAGTGCTCAGAGCCATTTGAACCAACCTTCTGAACCATTTTGGTAGGTGTAGCCAGACGCATGGGAAATTCCATTTCGGCAATCCTTAGGGAATTCAGTATTCAGAAATCCACAGTGTCAGGAGGTGCTGAGAATACAAAATTTCAAGCATTACCTTTCACCATGGGCAACGCACTGGATGATGGCCTTCACTTAACGACCGAAAGCAGTGACGTTTGCGTAGGGTTGTCCATGCTAACATTCAAGCTATACTAAGTGCAACAATGGCAGAAAATAGTGTTGGACTTACTACGAACGTATCAGTTAGGACAGTGCGGCGAAATGTGGCGTTATTGGGCTGTAGCAGCAGGCGATCGACGAGAGAGCGCCTTTATTAACAGCACGATATCGCTTGCTGCGCCTCTCGCGGACTTTTTGAGATATCGGTTGGACCCTAGACGACTGGAAAACCGTAGTCTGGACGGATGAGTTCCGATTTCAGTTAGTAATAAGTGCCCGGAGGATTCGATTGTGGCGCAAACCCCATGAAGCCATTGAAACAAGCTGTCAAGGTGCCACTGTGCAATCTGATAGTTGATCCTTAATGATGTGGGCTGTGTTTACATGGAATGAACTGGCCCCTGTTGTCCAACTGAATCGATTATTAACTGTGAATGGGTATTTTTGGCTACTTGGAGACCACTTTCAGCGTTTCATTGACTTCATCTTCTCAAATTATGATGGAATTTTTATGGATGACAATGCACCATGTCACTGGTCCATCATTGCAAGCGATTTGTTCGAACAAGTTTGGCCACACAAATCGCCCGACGTGACTTCCATCGAACATTTGCGGGACATAATCGAGAAGTCATTTCGTGCACAAAATACTGAAACGGCATCACTTTTGCAATTATGGACTGCTATAGAGGCGGCATGGCTCAATATATCCGCAGGGGACTTCCAACGAGTTTTTGAGTCCATGATACTTTGCGTTGTCAAAGGAGGTCCGACACGATATTAGGATATCCGACGACTTTTGGGACCTTAGTGTAAGACTATACTATTTGTATATTGCTGGCAATCGAAGAAGAACTCCTGAGATTCTCCTATCTCTGGCTGCCGAGAGTGTTCTGCCACGGGATGTTGATTGAGCGTGGGTATGTGTGTGTGTGTGTGTGTGTGTGTGTGTGTGTGTGTGTTTTGTATCGCTGGATCGCTGTGCTGTAGCTGAGCTGAGAGCAGTGCGAAAATGGTGGTCTCTCTAGATGAATGTCAGCCGCGCGGCGTAGCAGCGCGGTCTGGTGCGTCTTGCCAGTGTCTGGGCGGCTCCCCCAGTCGGACGTCCGTGTCCTCCCTCGGGCATGGGTGTGTGTGTTGTCCGTAGCGTAAGTTAGTTTCAGTTAGATTAAGTAGTGCGTAAGCTTAGGGACCGATGACCGCAGTGGTTTTGTTCTTTAAGACCTTACCACAAATTTCCAAATTTTCTAGATGAAGTTACGAAAACAAGCCTGCCCGGTTGGCCGTGCGGTCTAACGCACGGCTTTCTGGGCGGCAAGGAGCGCCTGGTCCCCGGTGAACCGGCCAGTCTGTGGATGGTTTTTGGGCGGTTTTCCATCTGCCTCGGCGAATGCGGACTGGTTCCCCTTATTCCGCCTCAGTTACACTATGTCGGCGATTGCTGCGCAAAAAAGTTCCCCACGTACGCGTACACCACCATTACTCTGCCACGCAAATATAGGGGTTACACTCGTCTGGTGTGAGACGTTCACTGGGGAGTGCACCGGGGGCAGAACCGCATAATAACGCTGGGTTCGGTGTAGGGCGGCGGAGGGGTGGAGTGGACTGCTGTGGTCGTCGTGGGGTTGTGGACCACTGCGGCTGCGGCGGGAACGGAGCCTCTCTGTCGTTTCTAGGTCCCCAGATAACATACAATACATACCATACGAAAACGAACAACGGAACGGCGCCTTCTTGCAAGCTGAGAGGTGGGGTCGAAAGTCCCAATGAGACCACTGTTAACGGTTAAGAATGAAGTGTACTGTCTTTAGTGGGTGGTCTAGTGAGGCGAACACGTCTCTCTCTGTTGTCCCTGGCTGGAGCTGACGAACGGGCATTGTTGACGACAGGCCCGTAGTAGGCTGGCGTCTGTCACAGGACACAGTAGGGCGCTACTTTCCTCGGCATCGTGGAGCCCACAACCGCCCCCTCCCACCCCCCCCCACTCCGTTTTCATCACCACAAAGGCAGCCGGCTGTGGGGCACTCCACTGTGCACACCGTTCGACTCTGGGAATAGTCGCACTGGGCTGTGGCCGCCAGTCCCAATAGGAAATGTGGTCGGCGGCAGTAGAACGGGCGGCAGGTCGGTGGTCCCGTGGCACCAAGTCTCGTGAAGGAATTTAGCGGTGGCAGCACGTGCAGCGCAGTCTCGAACAGTGGCTGTTGCTGGCGATGCCAAGTCATTTCGCAGTCCGGAACAGCCCCTGGCGTCGTAGGGGTGCTTCTCATTCCTGGAGACGAGAAATGCTCCCCTAACTCGAAATTCAGACTTATTCGTATATCTCTGGTGCGCATTTGTTTCAATAACCTGGCACCAAGTCACATCGTCCTTAACAAGAAACTTACTCAGGAGTGATGATAGTGTCCCGCTGTTTGATACATTTTACTACTGTCTCGGCTACCCAGGCTTCGCAATCCCCTTGTGTGTCTGTTGTTGTGATAACCAGGTGAACGCACTGGCGGCTACTGGCTCGCTTAATGGATCTTAGTAACCTGTTCAAGAAGAGATGAACACAACGCTTCACGGTGACTTCCCCGCTACTTCCCCTCACTTTTGCTATAGACTTACGATTTTGGATGTGTGTGATGCCCTTAGGTTAGTTAGGTTTAACTAGTTCTAAGTTCTAGGGGACTAATGACCTCAAAAGTTTAGTCCCATAGTGCTCAGAGCCATTTGAACCAACCTTCTGAACCATTTTGGTAGGTGTAGCCAGACGCATGGGAAATTCCATTTCGGCAATCCTTAGGGAATTCAGTATTCAGAAATCCACAGTGTCAGGAGGTGCTGAGAATACAAAATTTCAAGCATTACCTTTCACCATGGGCAACGCACTGGATGATGGCCTTCACTTAACGACCGAAAGCAGTGACGTTTGCGTAGGGTTGTCCATGCTAACATTCAAGCTATACTAAGTGCAACAATGGCAGAAAATAGTGTTGGACTTACTACGAACGTATCAGTTAGGACAGTGCGGCGAAATGTGGCGTTATTGGGCTGTAGCAGCAGGCGATCGACGAGAGAGCGCCTTTATTAACAGCACGATATCGCTTGCTGCGCCTCTCGCGGACTTTTTGAGATATCGGTTGGACCCTAGACGACTGGAAAACCGTAGTCTGGACGGATGAGTTCCGATTTCAGTTAGTAATAAGTGCCCGGAGGATTCGATTGTGGCGCAAACCCCATGAAGCCATTGAAACAAGCTGTCAAGGTGCCACTGTGCAATCTGATAGTTGATCCTTAATGATGTGGGCTGTGTTTACATGGAATGAACTGGCCCCTGTTGTCCAACTGAATCGATTATTAACTGTGAATGGGTATTTTTGGCTACTTGGAGACCACTTTCAGCGTTTCATTGACTTCATCTTCTCAAATTATGATGGAATTTTTATGGATGACAATGCACCATGTCACTGGTCCATCATTGCAAGCGATTTGTTCGAACAAGTTTGGCCACACAAATCGCCCGACGTGACTTCCATCGAACATTTGCGGGACATAATCGAGAAGTCATTTCGTGCACAAAATACTGAAACGGCATCACTTTTGCAATTATGGACTGCTATAGAGGCGGCATGGCTCAATATATCCGCAGGGGACTTCCAACGAGTTTTTGAGTCCATGATACTTTGCGTTGTCAAAGGAGGTCCGACACGATATTAGGATATCCGACGACTTTTGGCACCTTAGTGTAAGACTATACTATTTGTATATTGCTGGCAATCGAAGAAGAACTCCTGAGATTCTCCTATCTCTGGCTGCCGAGAGTGTTCTGCCACGGGATGGTGATTGAGCGTGGGTATGTGTGTGTGTGTGTGTGTGTGTGTGTGTGTGTGTGTTTTGTATCGCTGGATCGCTGTGCTGTAGCTGAGCTGAGAGCAGTGCGAAAATGGTGGTCTCTCTAGATGAATATCAGCCGCGCGGCGTAGCAGCGCGGTCTGGTGCGTCTTGCCAGTGTCCGGGCGGCTCCCCCAGTCGGACGTCCGTGTCCTCCCTCGGGCATGGGTGTGTGTGTTGTCCGTAGCGTAAGTTAGTTTCAGTTAGATTAAGTAGTGTGTAGGCTTAGGGACCGATGACCGCAGTGGTTTTGTCCTTTAAGACCTTACCACAAATTTCCAAATTTTCTAGATGAAGTTACGAAAACAAGCCTGCCCGGTTGGCCGTGCGGTCTAACGCACGGCTTTCTGGGCGGCAAGGAGCGCCTGGTCCCCGGTGAACCGGCCAGTCTGTGGATGGTTTTTGGGCGGTTTTCCATCTGCCTCGGCGAATGCGGACTGGTTCCCCTTATTCCGCCTCAGTTACACTATGTCGGCGATTGCTGCGCAAAAAAGTTCCCCACGTACGCGTACACCACCATTACTCTGCCACGCAAACATAGGGGTTACACTCGTCTGGTGTGAGACGTTCACTGGGGAGTGCACCGGGGGCAGAACCGCATAATAACGCTGGGTTCGGTGTAGGGCAGCGGAGGGGTGGAGTGGACTGCTGTGGTCGTCGTGGGGTTGTGGACCACTGCGGCTGCGGCGGGAACGGAGCCTCTCTGTCGTTTCTAGGTCCCCAGATAACATACAATACATACCATACGAAAACGAACAACGGAACGGCGCCTTCTTGCAAGCTGAGAGGTGGGGTCGAAAGTCCCAATGAGACCACTGTTAACGGTTAAGAATGAAGTGTACTGTCTTTAGTGGGTGGTCTAGTGAGGCGAACACGTCTCTCTCTGTTGTCCCTGGCTGGAGCTGACGAACGGGCATTGTTGACGACAGGCCCGTAGTAGGCTGGCGTCCGTCACAGGGCACAGTAGGGCGCTACTTTCCTCGGCATCGTGGAGCCCACAACCGCCCCCTCCCACCCCCCCCCCCCCCACTCCGTTTTCATCACCACAAAGGCAGCCGGCTGTGGGGCACCCCACTGTGCACACCGTTCGACTCTGGGAATAGTCGCACTGGGCTGTGGCCGCCAGTCCCAATAGGAAATGTGGTCGGCGGCAGTAGAACGGGCGGCAGGTCGGTGGTCCCGTGGCACCAAGTCTCGTGAAGGAATTTAGCGGTGGCAGCACGTGCAGCGCAGTCTCGAACAGTGGCTGTTGCTGGCGACGCCAAGTCATTTCGCAGTCCGGAACAGCCCCTGGCGTCGTAGGGGTGCTTCTCATTCCTGGAGACGAGAAATGCTCCCCTAACTCGAAATTCAGACTTATTCGTATATCTCTGGTGCGCATTTGTTTCAATAACCTGGCACCAAGTCACATCGTCCTTAACAAGAAACTTACTCAGGAGTGATGATAGTGTCCCGCTGTTTGATACATTTTACTACTATCTCGGCTACCCAGGCTTCGCAATCCCCTTGTGTGTCTGTTGTTGTGATCACCAGGTGAACGCACTGGCGGCTACTGGCTCGCTTAATGGATCTTAGTAACCTGTTCAAGAAGAGATGAACACAACGCTTCACGGTGACTTCCCCGCTACTTCCCCTCACTTTTGCTATAGACTTACGATTTTGGATGTGTGTGATGCCCTTAGGTTAGTTAGGTTTAACTAGTTGTAAGTTCTAGGGGACTAATGACCTCAAAAGTTTAGTCCCATAGTGCTCAGAGCCATTTGAACCAACCTTCTGAACCATTTTGGTAGGTGTAGCTAGACGCATGGGAAATTCCATTTCGGCAATCCTTAGGGAATTCAGTATTCAGAAATCCACAGTGTCAGGAGGTGCTGAGAATACAAAATTTCAAGCATTACCTTTCACCATTGGCAACGCACTGGATGATGGCCTTCACTTAACGACCGAAAGCAGTGACGTTTGCGTAGGGTTGTCCATGCTAACATTCAAGCTATACTAAGTGCAACAATGGCAGAAAATAGTGTTGGACTTACTACGAACGTATCAGTTAGGACAGTGCGGCGAAATGTGGCGTTATTGGGCTGTAGCAGCAGGCGATCGACGAGAGAGCGCCTTTATTAACAGCACGATATCGCTTGCTGCGCCTCTCGCGGACTTTTTGAGATATCGGTTGGACCCTAGACGACTGGAAAACCGTAGTCTGGACGGATGAGTTCCGATTTCAGTTAGTAATAAGTGCCCGGAGGATTCGATTGTGGCGCAAACCCCATGAAGCCATTGAAACAAGCTGTCAAGGTGCCACTGTGCAATCTGATAGTTGATCCTTAATGATGTGGGCTGTGTTTACATGGAATGAACTGGCCCCTGTTGTCCAACTGAATCGATTATTAACTGTGAATGGGTATTTTTGGCTACTTGGAGACCACTTTCAGCGTTTCATTGACTTCATCTTCTCAAATTATGATGGAATTTTTATGGATGACAATGCACCATGTCACTGGTCCATCATTGCAAGCGATTTGTTCGAACAAGTTTGGCCACACAAATCGCCCGACGTGACTTCCATCGAACATTTGCGGGACATAATCGAGAAGTCATTTCGTGCACAAAATACTGAAACGGCATCACTTTTGCAATTATGGACTGCTATAGAGGCGGCATGGCTCAATATATCCGCAGGGGACTTCCAACGAGTTTTTGAGTCCATGATACTTTGCGTTGTCAAAGGAGGTCCGACACGATATTAGGATATCCGACGACTTTTGGGACCTTAGTGTAAGACTATACTATTTGTATATTGCTGGCAATCGAAGAAGAACTCCTGAGATTCTCCTATCTCTGGCTGCCGAGAGTGTTCTGCCAAGGGATGTTGATTGAGCGTGGGTATGTGTGTGTGTGTGTGTGTGTGTGTGTGTGTTTTGTATCGCTGGATCGCTGTGCTGTAGCTGAGCTGAGAGCAGTGCGAAAATGGTGGTCTCTCTAGATGAATGTCAGCCGCGCGGCGTAGCAGCGCGGTCTGGTGCGTCTTGCCAGTGTCCGGGCGGCTCCCCCAGTCGGACGTCCGTGTCCTCCCTCGGGCATGGGTGTGTGTGTTGTCCGTAGCGTAAGTTAGTTTCAGTTAGATTAAGTAGTGCGTAAGCTTAGGGACCGATGACCGCAGTGGTTTTGTCCTTTAAGACCTTACCACAAATTTCCAAATTTTCTAGATGAAGTTACGAAAACAAGCCTGCCCGGTTGGCCGTGCGGTCTAACGCACGGCTTTCTGGGCGGCAAGGAGCGCCTGGTCCCCGGTGAACCGGCCAGTCTGTGGATGGTTTTTGGGCGGTTTTCCATCTGCCTCGGCGAATGCGGACTGGTTCCCCTTATTCCGCCTCAGTTACACTATGTCGGCGATTGCTGCGCAAAAAAGTTCCCCACGTACGCGTACACCACCATTACTCTGCCACGCAAATATAGGGGTTACACTCGTCTGGTGTGAGACGTTCACTGGGGAGTGCACCGGGGGCAGAACCGCATAATAACGCTGGGTTCGGTGTAGGGCGGCGGAGGGGTGGAGTGGACTGCTGTGGTCGTCGTGGGGTTGTGGACCACTGCGGCTGCGGCGGGAACGGAGCCTCTCTGTCGTTTCTAGGTCCCCAGATAACATACAATACATACCATACGAAAACGAACAACGGAACGGCGCCTTCTTGCAAGCTGAGAGGTGGGGTCGAAAGTCCCAATGAGACCACTGTTAACGGTTAAGAATGAAGTGTACTGTCTTTAGTGGGTGGTCTAGTGAGGCGAACACGTCTCTCTCTGTTGTCCCTGGCTGGAGCTGACGAACGGGCATTGTTGACGACAGGCCCGTAGTAGGCTGGCGTCTGTCACAGGACACAGTAGGGCGCTACTTTCCTCGGCATCGTGGAGCCCACAACCGCCCCCTCCCACCCCCCCCCCCCCCACTCCGTTTTCATCACCACAAAGGCAGCCGGCTGTGGGGCACTCCACTGTGCACACCGTTCGACTCTGGGAATAGTCGCACTGGGCTGTGGCCGCCAGTCCCAATAGGAAATGTGGTCGGCGGCAGTAGAACGGGCGGCAGGTCGGTGGTCCCGTGGCACCAAGTCTCGTGAAGGAATTTAGCGGTGGCAGCACGTGCAGCGCAGTCTCGAACAGTGGCTGTTGCTGGCGATGCCAAGTCATTTCGCAGTCCGGAACAGCCCCTG
The DNA here is from genome assembly GCF_023864345.2 of Schistocerca serialis cubense. Taxonomy (NCBI): domain Eukaryota; kingdom Metazoa; phylum Arthropoda; class Insecta; order Orthoptera; family Acrididae; genus Schistocerca; species Schistocerca serialis. The sequence goes on along the minus strand of NC_064638.1, from coordinate 684,302,494 downwards.
GCGTCGTAGGGGTGCTTCTCATTCCTGGAGACGAGAAATGCTCCCCTAACTCGAAATTCAGACTTATTCGTATATCTCTGGTGCGCATTTGTTTCAATAACCTGGCACCAAGTCACATCGTCCTTAACAAGAAACTTACTCAGGAGTGATGATAGTGTCCCGCTGTTTGATACATTTTACTACTGTCTCGGCTACCCAGGCTTCGCAATCCCCTTGTGTGTCTGTTGTTGTGATAACCAGGTGAACGCACTGGCGGCTACTGGCTCGCTTAATGGATCTTAGTAACCTGTTCAAGAAGAGATGAACACAACGCTTCACGGTGACTTCCCCGCTACTTCCCCTCACTTTTGCTATAGACTTACGATTTTGGATGTGTGTGATGCCCTTAGGTTAGTTAGGTTTAACTAGTTCTAAGTTCTAGGGGACTAATGACCTCAAAAGTTTAGTCCCATAGTGCTCAGAGCCATTTGAACCAACCTTCTGAACCATTTTGGTAGGTGTAGCCAGACGCATGGGAAATTCCATTTCGGCAATCCTTAGGGAATTCAGTATTCAGAAATCCACAGTGTCAGGAGGTGCTGAGAATACAAAATTTCAAGCATTACCTTTCACCATGGGCAACGCACTGGATGATGGCCTTCACTTAACGACCGAAAGCAGTGACGTTTGCGTAGGGTTGTCCATGCTAACATTCAAGCTATACTAAGTGCAACAATGGCAGAAAATAGTGTTGGACTTACTACGAACGTATCAGTTAGGACAGTGCGGCGAAATGTGGCGTTATTGGGCTGTAGCAGCAGGCGATCGACGAGAGAGCGCCTTTATTAACAGCACGATATCGCTTGCTGCGCCTCTCGCGGACTTTTTGAGATATCGGTTGGACCCTAGACGACTGGAAAACCGTAGTCTGGACGGATGAGTTCCGATTTCAGTTAGTAATAAGTGCCCGGAGGATTCGATTGTGGCGCAAACCCCATGAAGCCATTGAAACAAGCTGTCAAGGTGCCACTGTGCAATCTGATAGTTGATCCTTAATGATGTGGGCTGTGTTTACATGGAATGAACTGGCCCCTGTTGTCCAACTGAATCGATTATTAACTGTGAATGGGTATTTTTGGCTACTTGGAGACCACTTTCAGCGTTTCATTGACTTCATCTTCTCAAATTATGATGGAATTTTTATGGATGACAATGCACCATGTCACTGGTCCATCATTGCAAGCGATTTGTTCGAACAAGTTTGGCCACACAAATCGCCCGACGTGACTTCCATCGAACATTTGCGGGACATAATCGAGAAGTCATTTCGTGCACAAAATACTGAAACGGCATCACTTTTGCAATTATGGACTGCTATAGAGGCGGCATGGCTCAATATATCCGCAGGGGACTTCCAACGAGTTTTTGAGTCCATGATACTTTGCGTTGTCAAAGGAGGTCCGACACGATATTAGGATATCCGACGACTTTTGGGACCTTAGTGTAAGACTATACTATTTGTATATTGCTGGCAATCGAAGAAGAACTCCTGAGATTCTCCTATCTCTGGCTGCCGAGAGTGTTCTGCCACGGGATGTTGATTGAGCGTGGGTATGTGTGTGTGTGTGTGTGTGTGTGTGTGTGTGTGTGTGTTTTGTATCGCTGGATCGCTGTGCTGTAGCTGAGCTGAGAGCAGTGCGAAAATGGTGGTCTCTCTAGATGAATGTCAGCCGCGCGGCGTAGCAGCGCGGTCTGGTGCGTCTTGCCAGTGTCTGGGCGGCTCCCCCAGTCGGACGTCCGTGTCCTCCCTCGGGCATGGGTGTGTGTGTTGTCCGTAGCGTAAGTTAGTTTCAGTTAGATTAAGTAGTGCGTAAGCTTAGGGACCGATGACCGCAGTGGTTTTGTCCTTTAAGACCTTACCACAAATTTCCAAATTTTCTAGATGAAGTTACGAAAACAAGCCTGCCCGGTTGGCCGTGCGGTCTAACGCACGGCTTTCTGGGCGGCAAGGAGCGCCTGGTCCCCGGTGAACCGGCCAGTCTGTGGATGGTTTTTGGGCGGTTTTCCATCTGCCTCGGCGAATGCGGACTGGTTCCCCTTATTCCGCCTCAGTTACACTATGTCGGCGATTGCTGCGCAAAAAAGTTCCCCACGTACGCGTACACCACCATTACTCTGCCACGCAAACATAGGGGTTACACTCGTCTGGTGTGAGACGTTCACTGGGGAGTGCACCGGGGGCAGAACCGCATAATAACGCTGGGTTCGGTGTAGGGCGGCGGAGGGGTGGAGTGGACTGCTGTGGTCGTCGTGGGGTTGTGGACCACTGCGGCTGCGGCGGGAACGGAGCCTCTCTGTCGTTTCTAGGTCCCCAGATAACATACAATACATACCATACGAAAACGAACAACGGAACGGCGCCTTCTTGCAAGCTGAGAGGTGGGGTCGAAAGTCCCAATGAGACCACTGTTAACGGTTAAGAATGAAGTGTACTGTCTTTAGTGGGTGGTCTAGTGAGGCGAACACGTCTCTCTCTGTTGTCCCTGGCTGGAGCTGACGAACGGGCATTGTTGATGACAGGCCCGTAGTAGGCTGGCGTCCGTCACAGGGCACAGTAGGGCGCTACTTTCCTCGGCATCGTGGAGCCCACAACCGCCCCCTCCCACCCCCCCCCCCCCCCACTCCGTTTTCATCACCACAAAGGCAGCCGGCTGTGGGGCACCCCACTGTGCACACCGTTCGACTCTGGGAATAGTCGCACTGGGCTGTGGCCGCCAGTCCCAATAGGAAATGTGGTCGGCGGCAGTAGAACGGGTGGCAGGTCGGTGGTCCCGTGGCACCAAGTCTCGTGAAGGAATTTAGCGGTGGCAGCACGTGCAGCGCAGTCTCGAACAGTGGCTGTTGCTGGCGATGCCAAGTCATTTCGCAGTCCGGAACAGCCCCTGGCGTCGTAGGGGTGCTTCTCATTCCTGGAGACGAGAAATGCTCCCCTAACTCGAAATTCAGACTTATTCGTATATCTCTGGTGCGCATTTGTTTCAATAACCTGGCACCAAGTCACATCGTCCTTAACAGGAAACTTACTCAGGAGTGATGATAGTGTCCCGCTGTTTGATACATTTTACTACTGTCTCGGCTACCCAGGCTTCGCAATCCCCTTGTGTGTCTGTTGTTGTGATCACCAGGTGAGCGCACTGGCGGCTACTGGCTCGCTTAATGGATCTTAGTAACCTGTTCAAGAAGAGATGAACACAACGCTTCACGGTGACTTCCCCGCTACTTCCCCTCACTTTTGCTATAGACTTACGATTTTTACTCAGGATTGGGTGGCGGTCAACCAAAGAGCGTAGGTAGAAATGGCTCTGAGCACTATGGCACTTGACTTCTGAGGTCATCAGTCCCCTAGACTTAGAACTACTTAAACCTAACTAACCTAAGGACATCGCACACATCCATGCCCGAGTCAGAATTCGAACCTGCGACCGTAGAGGTCGCACGGTTCCAGACCGTAGCGCCTAGAACCGTTCGGCCACACCGGCCGGCGTAGGTAGAAGGGAAGACAATATGTGAAATCGTAGAAAACTTTCAACATTCAGCTTATTACACCTAAAATTGACTTTAGGTTTGCAGGTAAACCAGCTTGTACAATCGGTTAAAAGGTGGCGAATAGTAATCAACACACCATATGCATTACAGATAGGTGGTTCTTCCTATGTAGAAGAAGTCATGAGTCAGGGCGCTGTGACCTGTTCGAACTCGCGTTCAACAGACTTCATGAATACAAAGCCTCTTTTATTGATCGCAGTTATTAACCGTCACACCCAGCCAGTCTCCCTCCCAAAGACGCATGACAGACATTCGCAACAGTAACAGCGCGTCATGTAGAGTTACGTTTGAAACGTCCCCTTAGAAAAATTACAAAGGACTGTGCTTAAACTGACACACAATATTTTTTTAGCGCAACGCAATCTGACTTTCAAAAATCCCTACAAAAGAATGGCCCTTACTAACATTAACCTATACGTTTCACAAATCACTTACCTCACAAAAATCTTGGTTACTCGAACTACTGAAATACAGCGAGCACCACTACTGCCAGCTAAATAAAAGATTCAAACTATGGAAGGCACTAACTACTGATAGGGATAGTTCGCAAATGAAAGGTATTAATAGAGAACAAACAATGGATTTACCTTAGTCATAATATATATAGCGGTTCATGACAAATTACAAAACTCCGCCGTCTCTCTCCCCACATCCACTACTGCTGGCGGCTCACCTCCAACTGCGCAACGCTACGCGCTGTTCACATCCAGCTGGCGCTGCCCAACACTACAATGGCAGACAACAATGCAAACTAGACACAGACTGCACACAGCACAGCCAGTGATTCTCACACAGACTGCTACGTGGCGTTACCAATAAGAAAACCTAAACAGCCTACTTACATAGCCCCCATGTCCCCACAAAAAATTTTACAAATTGTTTTGGGCAGTGGCCAATAATGATTTGATAAAATTTTTCATAATTACAATAACAAAGATATCAAATGCACACACTTATTGATACAATGTTGGTCAAAAGCTAAAATTTTCTCACAGTCCATAAAGACAGTCCTGAACACATTGCAGTGTTTTCTCAAAGTTTGAGCAGTAAAAGAAAATGCACACGGAAGTAGTGAATTTCCATGCAGTCTTGAAGAAGTAGTGTTGTCCTTCCAATTGAAAGACAGTGCTAACTGTCGACATGCAGACAGGTCATGGGCCACAACAGAGGAAACCCACAGCAGAGTCATTCGACGTTTTGAAGAATATTGGTAGGTAGGTCATCACAGAGTACACCCACTGTGGTCCTGGTAGAGAGTATGGTATTGGTGAGTCAGCAAGGGTGTAGACCCACTGCAGTCCTTGTAGAAATAATGGTATTGGTGAGTCAGCAATGCTGTTATCCAGTTCCTTGCAGAATTATTAACACACGTGCAAACACTAACAGTCCCTACTTCTCACATATTGTCCATATACTATGACCAACAGAAACGTATGCAGTGAAATGTAACTTAATTTGAAGAACTGGTGTCTATACAATTATAAATTTACAACATGAAAATAAAATTACAAAGGTACAAAATACATCATTACGGAACATAACAATACAGATAACATTTGTAGTACAGGCTTTACAAAAGAATCGAAATAACATATCCATCAGAGTTACAGGAATTATGACATAAGTAAATATACAAAATAATGAGAATAGTTTTCGAAACATTAATTTCACACATGAACATTGAAATAGAACAGAATTGTAAACAACTTTACAAAGAAAATAACATATTATTAATGCAACTTATATTTGAGGATAACAGTATTCCTCCTCACAGTGAATATAGCTTAGTACTAGAAAAATTCTACAACATAAATCGTATTAGCTAAACACATAAAGACAGGAAAAACACAAATACACAAGAGTACACACACATATAGCGGAATAATACGAAAGGAAAGGACAGGGTTGGTTTTACTGCAGTATTTTGCAAACAAAACTTCCTTTACTTCTTGGAGATCTCCCTTCATTCATCATTATTCCCAAAAAGTCCTATCTATACCTGCTTTCTGTATTCTATTCATATTTCTTTCAATATAATTATTTCTCAGTGTACAATACTCATTTTTCCCCAAATATTTTTCATATAACTTCTCAATGCATTTTTTTCCTATTGTCCATAGTCAGTTTCTTATGTAGTCTACCCCCTCTTAAGCTAACTTAAATCTACTGAGCTCAGATGCTAAACTAAGGGATGAGGCAATGCAGCAGCACAAAACAATTATCGCAAACAGCAATGAAAAAAATGGAAATTTGCAAAGCAAGCTACAGTAAATCTAAATTACCAAGCAATTCAACATTACAACTAATATGAGGCAATGCGCAGCAAACAAGAAAAATAAATCTGGCTTCGCAGAGTAACACAAATTGAAATTCAGTAGCACTATGCCTGGCAACCAACAAAAGAAAATGAAATAACTTATACCTAAACATGACAAAGCTCAAGCAGATAAAATAGTACACTAAAGACAACAATGCAGACAAAGGAAATGTATATTCACATCTTAATGTCTATGTAATTAAAGTGGTGCACCACAAGAACTAATTCTACAAAAAATTACCAAGTACTTGAAAAGAAAATTATGAATGCAGTTCTTGTGAAGGTAAATGTCTTTTTGTGCTCCCGCATTTTTTTGAAAAAAAATTATTATTTACTCGATCTGTAGACAGAAAATATTTATATTAGTACATCCATAAAATTTTATTTTAACCAATGCTGCAGTGCAGCTAGAAACTAGATATCAAATGAAATAAGCAACTATGTACAAAGCAAAGCATAAGAACATCGTTCAATAGTCATGTGACATTTCATAAGTTAGTAGAAATTCTCTCAACTCTCGTAGAAAGACGCTTGTCATTATCAGGTGTGCAGATTTATCTTTCCAAGTAATGAGCGTGTCGTATTTGCGATTCTTTCTCTAAAGGAATGTCAATGGCGAGGTTAATGGCCTCTTTTTTCTCCACCTAATGGCTTTCTTTTGTCAGACGACTATCTCTCAGCTGGGCGCCAAAAACGCATTATGTCAAGGTCACTTACCTTTCTTAACGAAATATTTACGACAGCAGTTTCCGCTACAGTGACAGTCTCATATAAAAATATTTCACAGGTCAAGAATTTGCGTTACAAATCTGTAGAAACAAAATGCTATTGATATAACAGTGTCCAAAAAATTTTCGTCTGCATTGTAATACATTCACGCATATACACACACATTTCATAACTCTTAAAGTACGTTTCTTGGTTTCCAACATCCTTTTCATAAATCAGAGTCCCTAACCACTACTCATTATTCCTTACCTTATTACACATATACATATTCGTCGACACTTCTTCAATATTTTATCATAATAAATATGTAGCATAATCAAATTCCTCATTTAGCATCAGCTTATTGATCATAAACATACCTCAACAGCATAATACACATCGTCATCGTAATAATAACATCATAACACCTCAGTCAAATCTCAAAATCGTCGTAGCTTCCGCAAATAATTTCAAAACCTAAAAAAAATTCTCTGCTCATGTCAAAAGTGTCATCTACATCAAACGTACTTTAAAAATCATGATCCCATAAGAAATACGACATTCAAAGCTCTCATAGTATCACAATGGTTCCGAAAAATATGAGCATTTCACAAAGTACAGACAAAATACAATGTCATAAGTGTGAAGTAACCCAACTGTGAAATTGCGTAAACATGTGTCACTGATGTAGTAAAAAAAAATGTTTATCTCTCAGTTAAATGATCAGATAGCTGTGAAATTTGTGTGTTACAGAAATATGGTACCGATGTGTAAAGTTGTATAAGCAAATAGCATATTAGCTAGGGCTCCTTGTGCTTGCCAAACACATGGTACACAAAGTAGGCGTGTACCCCCCTGAGGATTAATGTAATTATACCCTCAGGTGTTACAGATTACAACAATGGAATGAAATTATTACGGAAAACCTTTGTATCATTGTACTTCAAATATCTTTAAAAATAAATGTTTTAAGTATAAAATTAATCACACAAATACGTGTACTGTAGCGCTAAACTGTGCGTCTTGTTGTGAGATAATCTCTGTGGAAGTGTCGTAGTTATTATCCTCCGAAAGCTAAGTTCTGCAGAAGTCAATGTACTTACCTCATGATAAACAAAAGTGAAATGCTTTGTGTATAGATATCTTAGTTATTACGCTTATTGCCGTGATGAGGAAAGTACTGTGCTGTAACGTATTGTTGTCCTACGGAAAAGGCTGTCTCCTTGTAGCTATAGCACAAAAGTTATTACTAAAACATGTTTTACTTTCCAGAATAATTCAGAAAAACTGTGCAGATATAAAACAGAAACACCGCAAAAGCAACATTGTAAATTGTCACTCATTAGTAGCGTCGTGATAAAATCGTGTAGCTGTCACATAAACTAACCACTGTGTCATCTGGTATCTCACAAAAAGTACTTTAATTCAGAATGTATTTTCAAGTAAACCAAAATGTTGCATTAAAATCTCATTAGCAGTACTGGTAAATGTTCTAAGTATGTGAGCCTTATAGTCGTTACGTAATCGTGCAACTAACAAGCAAGAATGTACGAATACAACACTGTGTCGTCTGTTCACTATAACAATGCATACAATTTCTTTGCATTTGCTTTAGCGTGTAGTTTTCTCCTTTTGTCTGCTGCAGATTTTATATTTTTAAGAGCCAAATCAATTACGTCTTTGTGTCGAAGTTTACGTGTATTCGGGAAAGGTACAAGCTCTCTGATTCTGTTTGGTGGTTCTTCATTCTTTAGTACAAGAGTAGGTGGTAAAGCAGTGGAATCATGAGGCATTTCATTCAGCACATTTTGAAATAAGTGTAAATATCTGTCCCAATGCTGATGCTTTCTGTGACAATAAAGTCTGCAAAGCTTATTGATTTCTTTCATAATCCGTTCAGACGGGTTACAATGTGGTGAGTACAATGAAGTAAAAACAGGTTTGATTTTATGATTCCGAAGCGTGCGTGACCAAACAGCAGACCTGAATTGAGGTCCGTTATCTGAAATGACTTTGCTAACGTGTCCAACTTCACGTAGGAAATTTTTAACAAAGGCGTTGGATACAGACCGTCCAGTGGCTTTACATAACGGTGTGAGAGAAACAAATTTTGAAGTAAGTTCAACAGCGACTAGAACGTACGAAAATCCATTAGATGTTCTGACAAGCGGTCCCAAGAGATCAACAGCAGCAAATTCTTTTAATTTAGAAGGAATGATAGGAAACAGCGGAGCACGATGGGAGATAGTAGATGGTTTCGCCTTTTGACAAAGTTTACAAATAGACAAGACTCTTCGAATTCTCTTTTCCATATTGTTAAAATAACAAGTCGTTCGAAGAATATGATAACATTTTCGTGGGCCAAAATGTGCGTAGCTGAAATGAATGTACCAAATGAGCTTATTAACAAAATCGTCAGGAATGCAAAGTACCCATAGCTTGTCATCAACACTGCAGCGTTTGAACAGTATGTTGTTTCTAACCAGATAATAATGCCGAATCTGTGTGTGTGTCTTTTCATGCCATTTGCTCTTGATGTCTTTCCAAATCGGATCTTTATCTTGTTCATGAGCAATGTCCTTTAAAGATGTGGTGATGAAGTTTTCAAAGGCGACTTTCTGAATGTAAAGAATACTGAAATTGCCGGCCGAAGTGGCCGTGCGGTTAAAGGCGCTGCAGTCTGGAACCGCAAGACCGCTACGGTCGCAGGTTCGAATCCTGCCTCGGGCATGGATGTTTGTGATGTCCTTAGGTTAGTTAGGTTTAACCAGTTCTAAGTTCTAGGGGACTAATGACCTCAGCAGTTGAGCCCCATAGTGCTCAGAGCCATTTGAACCATTTGAATACTGAAATTTTTCTCGAGGTTGCCTTCTGTGTTACTTTTCTCCAGCCCAGCCGGTGCGCGTGACAGTGCGTCCACAACAATGTTCTCCTTGCCGGGAATGTAGACTATTGTGAAGTGGAATTCTTGCAGAAACAATGCCCAACGTTTTAACCTGTCATGATTTAATTTTGAAGACATAAGAAATTGTAATGCACGATGATCAGTGTATACTTTTACGTGCTTACCAGAAAGAAAGAAACGGAATTTGTTAAATGTCCAAACGATTGCTAAAGCTTCTAATTCAGTAACGGAATAATTTTTTTCAGATTTTGTTAGCACTCGGCTAGCAAAAGCAATGGTTTTCTGAACAGTAGTGTCATTTTCTGTGGCTTCTTGAAATAAATGGGCACCAAGACCGACTTTAGAAGAATCCGTGCCAAGGCAGAAATCTTGTGACAGATCTGGATGAGCTAGTATTGGCGCGTTAAGTAGCGATTCTTTCAAAGAATTGAATTCCAACTGTGCTTGTTCGTCCCAGTTCCAAATAGTATTTTTTCCAGTGAGAGAACAAAGTTTTGGTGTAACAAGAATTTGCATATTCAGAAAACGACGGTAAAAATTTACGAGACCTAGAAAACTGCGGACCTGTTTTTTTGTGGATGGAACTGGAATGGCTCTGAATGCTTCTAACTTTTCAGGATCCGGCTGAATGCCTTCAGAAGAAATAATATGTCCCAAAAACCTCACCTTTGACCTACCGAATTCAGACTTTTCCAAGTTAACTGTAATTCCAGATTCTGCAAAAATACGTAACAAACTGTAGAGGATGCGATTATGTTGTTCCCATGAAGCTTCTGCTATTAAAATATCGTCCACATATAAGGTGATGTGACGTTTTAAGAACTCAGGTAATATGGAATTTAGCCCGCGAATGAATGCTGCCGAAGAAATGTTCAAACCAAAAGGAAGTTTCCGAAACTGATAACAAACGCCGAAACAAAGGAAAGCTGTGTATTTTCTACATTCTGGATTAAGTTCGATCTGATAAAAGCTGGATCTGAGATCAATGGAAGACAACACTTTTACACCATTAAAATTTTGAAGAAGTTCTTCCAACGTTTGCGGCCTGTCTGTTTCAGGAATAATGATAGTATTGATTTGTCTCGAATCTAAGACAAGCCTGATCGATCCATTTTTCTTCTCAACAACATGTAATGGATTGTTGTATGAGCTTACTGCAGGCTCAATAATGCCCTCGTCAAGCATAGATTGTATTTCTGTTCTAACACGGTCCCTATAATGTGCTGGAATTAGGTATGGTCTAACACAAAATTTAGTATGCTCACGAACACGAAATTGGTATTGAAATCCCTTGATTGTTCCTGTTTTGTGAGTAAAAACTGTGGAATGTTCTTGTAAAATCTCAAAAAGGTCCTGCCTATCAGTGTCATTACAATTCTCAATTGTTTGAATTTTATTCTGAATTAACTCATTAATTTTAAATATGCCGTCGATATCATCCCTGTCAGTACTTGCAGAGTGATTGTTAGTGTCTAGTTCCGTAGAAAATTCCGAACTGTTGTCCAACAGAAGGTAAAGCCGATTAATTTCTTCGTCATGGTTTGAGAGCCAATCTTCAAATATCAAAGCTATTGACTTACCTTCCTTCTCTAAACTTATTTCAGCATCGTGAAAGTTTAAGATTGCTTTGTATTCATTCAAAAAGTCTAATCCCAATATAATTTCCGTCGACAATAATGGAACAATAAGAAAGTTCATAGAGAAGCTGTGGCTTTGGCAAAAGAATTCTAAATTGGTTTGTTGGCGTACATCTACACCTTTTCCAAAGATTGCACCTTGTAATTTAATCTTACGTAACGGAAGTGTGGGGCAATCGTTCAATTTGTTGCATTTGCTAAAAGCTGATTCACTAATTACTGAAATGGGACTGCCAGAGTCAAGTACTGCCGTAAATTTTACGTCATTTACAGTAATGTGAATCACAGGATATGCAATGTTGTTATGTTTTATGTCGTGTTCCTGGAGTAAGATGTCCCTAATGTCTTCCATTTTTACGTAATTACTAGCTACGGCAGCTACGTCGTTAGTTTCATAAGTACGTTTTGTGGCTGCCAGCGGTGTGAGTCATTGCCTATTGTCTCTTTGTTGGCGCGCGTCGTTATTGGGATTTGGAGACCTAACTTCTACAAATTCACCTCCTCGAGAGGGCCCTGCTCTGTCTGAATCCCGCCAGTTCTGATGCAATTCAGGTCTGTCGTTACGATCATATCGTCTGTCGTCATGTCGGTAGATGACATAGTTTCTTTCTTGTCGGTCACGTGGTGGGGAATTTCTCCCTGAATCGTAACTGCGCGCTGGACCGTTGCGTCTAAAGTTATTCTGTCTCCCTTGATAATAATTATTTTGGTTCCCAAATTGTCTGTTTCTCTGATTGTCTCTGTGATAGTCACTACCGCGGAGAGGTGATCTTTCCCTATAATTATTACTACTCTGCCAACGGTTGTCATACGGGTGGTGTCTGTTTTGGTCACGATATGTGTTGTGAGAATACCCTTGTCGTGTCCAGTTATTATTTCTTTCATCGCGGAATTGTGACAGATGTGACCTGTAATTGTTGTGCTCCTGTTTCCGTGTTCCCCGATTGTCAGTGTCAATTTCCAGTTCATGTAACAGTCCCTGAGAAGCCTCAATGTCTTCTTTGCAACGTCTTGCTAAAATAATATGTCGTAAATGTTCAGGCAATTTGATTAAGCAAATGCGGATGAGTTCTGAGGGGCTGTATGGGTTTGGCAGGTACTGATTCTTGTGCAACATGTCTTCAAAATATTTCACAAGACTGGAGAATTCAGATTGTTCGAAATGTTTCATCATTATGATGCTATGTTTTACTCGGTCTTGTGTGGCTTGAGACCAATATGCTGAGAGGAAGGCATGATAAAATTCTCCTTCACTGTGGCAATCGTGAATGACCGATCGCATTCTTACAGCTGGTTCATTCTCTAAGTAGCCACACATAAATTCTAATCTGTGCTCTAACGACCAATTGGGAGGAAAACAATGAGAGAATTGATGGAGCCATGCTTGTGGATGAATGTCGTTGCCAGAATTCTTAAATGTTTTGAATTTACGTGTAGTAATGAACAGCTTATAGTCAAAATCATCATGTCGGCGAGTCGCATATCGGTCATTGTTAGGTCGTGTCGGCCGTTCCATCTCAAAATTCGGTGCACATTGCCAATTTCTTTCATAACTTCCGAAATGCCCTGTGTTATTATTTTGCGGCTTTTCCGTATTTCTAAGTCCCTCTTCCCATGTTGGAGCGCGAGTGTCCTCTGAAATACGTAATTTTTGTATTACCTGCGTCAACTGATCTTGTACTTCCCGGATTTCTCTTTTGTACTGTGTATTGATTTGATTTTGATTTTGTTTGAATTTTCTAATTTGTTCATACTCTTCTGTGTCAGTGATGGCTACAGGTCTTGTGTCATTCAGATCATCATCTACCTTTGCAGAGAAGTTAGTGAACTGATCTGAAAGTTCGGCTACTTTATCCGATAATGAAATTATTTCCTCTGTGTGTTTTTCTGAACCAAGTTTCAGAGTGTCCATTTGTGTTGAAATCGTATCTACTGTGTCCTTTAAGTTTTCTTGAGTTTTTGCAAGTTGCGTAACCGAACCAGTAGATGCAACTGAGTCAATTTTAGCTTGCAAGGTGTCGTGATTTTCATGAACAATAGTTTGCAGTTCTTTTATGGCTGCTTCGTGATTCTGTAATGCATTTTCATGACGCAAAAAAATGGGTTGGAAATGCTCACAAATTTGTGTTTTTACGTCATTACAGACTTTTTGACATTTCGATTCGATTTTATGTAACTCAGTAGTCAAATCTTCACGTGTTTGTTCAAGTGTGGTGTCTAACTTTTGAAGATTTTGTTCCATTGTGTCTAACTGTTGCTGTGTTTGTCTCTGGTGTTGTTCCATTGTGTCTAACTTTTGAAGATTTTGTTCCATTGTGTCTAACTTTTGTAGCTTTTGCTGTGTTTGACTCTGATTTTGTTGCATTGTGTCTAACTGTTGCTGTGTTTGTCTCTGATTTTGTTTCATTTGCTGCATTAATTGCAATAATAATGTATTAGTGTCTGGAATCTGTTCCTCTATGCTTTTCGGCAGTGCCTTTTCACCGGCAACATTCACATTTTGACAAGCAGAAAATGTGTCTTGACTTATTTGAGAAAACGGTGAGGACCCAAAACCTGAATCTACAGTATTTGCGGGATTGTTTCCTGTCATTTCGGATTCCTGAGGCGAGCTGCTGCTGACCGATCGACCGATAGTGCTTCCCTGTTCACTAATTGTTTCACTGTGTACACAATTATTTGCAACCCGCTCCATTTCCCTATGCGCAATTACCAAATTACTACTTTGAACATTAGTTAATTCATTACTCAGCGGCGCTAACACACTGCTTTCGTCTTCACTGTCATTTCTCAGTTTACTTTGGAGCCTAGTATTACGTTTTTCACACGCCATAATTGACACAATATTTCACACGATAACACAGAAAAGCACAATTTGAAGAGCAAAACAAAATAACATAGCAATGGAAATAATGTCTACTTAATAGCAAGCGCAGCTGCGAAATACTTGGTGCAAATCTACATGCATGCCACAACTGTTTTACTGTACAACAATGAAAAACTACAACTACAATGGAAATTCTCTCTATAATTACGCGCTGGCAATAAACAAAAGCTACACTAATCACACAAACTACAAGAAATAAATCAGAAGATTCCAGTGAGGTATCCTCGGCTAAGGGTCGACATATGAAACGTCCCCTTAGAAAAATTACAAAGGACTGTGCTTAAACTGACACACAATATTTTTTTAGCGCAACGCAATCTGACTTTAAAAAATCCCCCCACTGCTGGCGGCTCACCTCCAACTGCTTAGGGACTGATGACCTTAGCAGTTAAGTCCCACAAGATTTCACACACATTTGAACATTTGAAGAAATAATGAGCTATGTTGCCTGTTAAGCCGTCCATAATAGCGAAAGTGTTACCGATACATATTTTGTGCACGAACAGACCTCTCGATTGGATTAATTCCGGGCGATATGGGTGGCCAAACCATTCGCTCGAACTGCCCAGAACGTTCTTCAGACCAAGCGCGAATAATTGCGACCCTGCAACATGCTATTGTCATCCATAAAAGTTCCGTAGTTGTTTGGGAGCATGAAGTCCCCGTATGACTGAAAATGGTGTCACTTACTTCAGATGGACCAAAGGACACACTCCATTCCATCTAAACCCAGGCGACACCATTATGGCGTCACCACCAGCTAGTACAGTGCATTGTTGACAACTTTGGTCCTTTGCTTCGTGGTGTGTGCGCCATACTCGAAAGTTACCATTACCTCTTACCAACTTAAATCGGGACTTATTGGACCAGATTCCGGTTTTACAGTCGTCTAAGATCCAGCAGATATCGTTACGAGCCCAGGAGAGGTGCTGCAAGCGATGTCGTGCTGTCAGCAAAGGCGCTCACATCGGTGGTCTACCATAGGCCATTAACGCCGACTTTCGCCGTAGTGCCCTAACGGATACGTTCGTCATACGTCACGCAGTGTTGGTCGTCTGTAAGCACTGACAACCCTAGACAAATGAGACAGCACACTAGACTCTCATTAGGGAGGACGACAGTTCAACCCGCTTCCGGCAATCTTGATTTTGATATTTTATGGTTTCCCTAAATCGCTTCAGGCAAATGCCTGGATGGTTCCTTCGAAAGGGCTCGGCCGATTTCCTTCTCTATACTTTCCCAATCTGAGCTTGTGCTGCGTCTCGTTGTCGATGGGACGTTAAACATTAATCTCCTCCCTCCTCTCTACGCAAACGCTGCTGCTCGCGGTCATTAAATGAAGGCCATCGGGCATTGCGTTGTCCGTGGTGAGAAATAATGCCTGAATATTCCGGGCACACTCTCAGAACCGTGGATCTCAGAATAGTGAAATCCTTAACGATTTCCGAAATAGAATGTCCAATGCGTTTAGCTCCAACTACAATTCCGCGTTCGAAATCTGTTAACTCTCGTCGTGCGTCTATGATCATGTCATAAGCCTTTTTACATTCATCACATTAGTACAAATGGGAGCTCTGACAATGAACCGCCCTTTTAAACCTCATGTACGCTGTACTAGCGCCATTTGTGTTTGTGCATATCGCTATCCGAATCTTCTTATTGCTCCAAAATTCTTTCCAAGTATTTGATCCCCTAGTTTTGAGGAAGTGGGCCTTCTTCACACGTCATAGCACTGTGCAAGTCTCTCGTGACTAGTTTTCAGGTTTTTCCTTGCCAGTTCCCTCATTTCTCTAATTTGCGCAGTGTCTACCGTCTCTGGTAAGAAACACTTTAAGAACCACAGATCGTAGAGGTGAAATAGAAACATAAGAGTAGCCACGGTTTCCTTGAGCATCGTGAACAGCGGTATTGAAGGCATAGCTTAACCAATAAAAGGATGCGTCCCACTTAGTGGGCCATCATTGTGGAAGGTAATCAACACTGTCTGCAAATTTCTGTTAACTCACTGTGGAACTGAGGAGTTTGGGTAGTAGTGGGTTTTCACATTATTACAAAACAGAAGTTTCTAAATGCCGCAGAAGTGATGGATACTGCAGTATCTGATACTATGGTCCTACACGACCCAAACGTTCCAAATAGCCCTTTCAAAGACTTTTTTGTTATTTCCGCTTCCCTAACATTCCTCGTGGAGAGTAGCCAGCAAAAACGCGTGCATGAGAAAAAGAGTAAACCGGTTTCCTTCCAGTGGCCTATGAATTCGGCTGATATACTCGATACACATTTTACGTATTGGGGGCAACACAATTTCGGAAGACAACAATCACTGCCAGGTATTAAATGCCAATTTACCAAGGCAAAATGTCTCACACTCCTGTACTAATTTCTGAATCTACTTTTGCATGTATTTCAAATGAAAATTTCATGAGTTAAATTCGTTTAACACCTGGTCCAACGCCCAGACAGTTACGTCGTCTTGACGTCCTCGAGCTGCACAACATAAAACATCGACCCACATCAGATACGGCTTAAGGATCTCCTCATTTCTCAAACGCTCTTCGTGCGGCCCACCATCAATTCCTCTGCTGCGCCAACTTTTATATCTCAGAGTAGCACTTGCAACCTATGTTCTCAGTTATTTGTTGGATGATACCGATCTCTGTGTTCCTCTACAGTTTTTACCCTCTATAATACCCCGTAATACCACGAAAGTTATTCCCTGATGCCCTTTCATCACGTCCCTTCTTCTTGGCGGTGTTTCCCATATATTCCTTTCCTCGTCGATTCTACGAAGAACCTACTCATTCCTTACATTATCAGTCCACCTGATTTCCGATATTCTTCTGTAACATCACACCTCAAATGCGTCTATTCTCTTGTGTTCCTGTTTTCCCCAGTCCATGTCACACTGTCATAGAATGCTGTGTTCCAAGCGTACATTCTCAGAAATTTCTTCCTACATTTGATACTGGCATTCTACTCTTGGCCAAAAATGCTCCTTTGCCCAGTCCATTCTATGTCTTTCGTCTGTAATTGATTATTTTGCTACTTAGGTAGCTAAATCTAAATTTATCTACTTCGTGGTCACCAATAACGATTTTAAGTTTCTCACTGTTATCACTTCTGCTACTTCTCATTACTTTTGTCTTTCATCGATTTACTCTCAGTCCATATTTTGAACTCATTAGTCTTGATTCCAGTCAATAGGTCCTGGAATACTTTTTCTTTAGCAATGTAATCAGCGAATCTTAACACTCGTATTCTTTCATCTTGAATGTTAATCCCAGCCTCGTACCTTCCTTTTATTACCTTTCTTTCATTATCGTCATTGCTTCCTTTAATGTTTAGATTGAACAAAAAGGGTGAAATACTATATCCCTGCCTCACACCCCATTTTAATACGTGGCCTTTGTTTTTTGTCTTCCACTGTTATTGTTCCCTGCTGGTTCTCGTACATATTGTGTATTACCCATCCTTTCCCACATATAGTGGCAACTTCTGACACCAAATGTATCAGGATTACCAAATGTAGCGAGAAGAGATAGGAGGCAGTGTATTAAGACCCGTCTGAGCTTTCCAAGTGATTTATTGTTTCCAACTACAGTGCCCCCATTCTTCCCTATCTGCGTCGCTGGGTCCCGCAGTGCTTCACTGTCTGCAGAACAGCTTGGCGCGAAATGGCTGCCTCAGTGACCCATGTACGCGGAATGTATCAGCCTTGTACGTCAGTGGAGCTGCGGCGTCATCAGGATGGCCACAGTTGGCTCAGCTGTCTGCAACCCTGCCGGCTCAGCGCAGCTCGATGTGAGCCGCAGGTGGCCAGCTGTGTGCTTCTCGCCGGCATGGCTGAGATCGCGGCAACAACAAGCGCCCGCGATCTGGTGTCTGAATCTGCGGCCCTCGCCTCGGGATGCCTCCGGCATGTGTTGCAAGCCAGGACGACTGCCCACGGTAGCAAGAAGTGGAATGGCCTGCTGCTGGCTGGGTACGGACCCCTCGTCGGCCTCAGAGGGTCGAACCAACGACCCACCGTGGACTGCAACACTGGTGCCCCATCTGCTGCTGCATGTAGCTAGTGGTGTGACACACCCCGCCATCCAGGAGAGCTGCCACACTTGAATGAATCTCGTTAGAAACCCACACCTATTTGTACGCGGCTGTGGGCCTCTGATTTGCCATAAGTGCTGCTTCACGTCACGTACGCATAACAAGCTAGGTTGGACAGTGGGCCCCTTCTGCATGTGATTTGTGACATGCAAAACCGCTACATATACTCTTTCAGTAATTTGACGGCTCTGTGGCCTCTATTCTACGTTTCAACTGTCGGTACGCGTAACTCACTGCAATCCAGCCGGCACCTTGCTGTAACTTGTCCTCAGAATATTGCACAAAACTAACTTTCATTATTCTGAACGGTGGTGCCGTTACATACAGCGTACCCCTATTTTTCGCAATTTTATGATCATCTTGCACAATTTTACACCGTCGAACGCTTTTTTTCTGGTCAACAAATCCTATAAACATATTTTGATTCATCTTTAGTCTTGTTTCCATTATCAACTGCAAATACATAACTCCTTCTCTGGTGCCTTTACCTTTAACAAAGCAAAACTAATCGTTGTCTGACAGATCTACAATTTTCTCGTCCATTCTTCTGTATATTATTCTTGTCAGCAATGGACGCATGAGCTGTTAAGTTGTTTGTTCCGGCCGGGATGGCCGAGCGGTTCTAGGCGCTACAGTCTGGAACCGCGCGACCGCTACGGTCGCAGGTTCGAATCCTGCCTCTGGCATGGATGTGTGTGATGTCCTTAGGTTAGTTAGGTTTAAGTAGTTCTAAGTTCTAGGGGACTGATGGCCTTAGAAGTTAAGTCCCATAGTGCTCAGAGCCATTTTTAAGTTGTTTGTGCAATAATTCTCGCGCTTGTTGTGTGGATGTTTTTCTGAAATTCTGATGGTATATCGCCAATCTCGTATAATCTACACACCTACGAGAATACTCGATATGTTGATTTTAGAAACTTTGATTAAATGTTAGCTATCCCTTCTGCCTTATTTGATTTTAAGCCTTACAAAAGGTCTTCTAAATTGTGATTCTAATACTGGATCCCCGTCTTTTATCACGCCATCAGATAAGTTCTCCCCCTCATAAAAGAACTCCTTTCTACCTATCCATACTCTCCTCTGCATTTAACAGTGAAATTTCCAGTGCTCACTTATTATTATCACCCTTGCTTTTAATTTACTGATGGATTTTTCACTTTGCTATATGCTGAGTCAGTCCTTCCGACACTCATTTCTTTTTGGATTTCTTCACATTTTTGTGTAGCTATTTCCCTTTAGCTATCATGCACTTCTTATTTATTTCATTCCTAAGTGACTTGTATTTGTGTATTCCTGAATTTCTCTGAAGATTTTTGTACTTCCTTCTGTCACTTTTTCTTCTGTTAGTAATGGTTTCTTTACAGTTGCCTTCTTTACACCTATGTTTTTCTCTCCAACTTCTGTCGTTGCCCTTTTTAGTGATGTCCTTTTCTCTTCAACTGAACTGCCTATTGAACTATTCATTATCACAGGATTTATAGTTACACAGAACTTCAAGCGTATCGCTTCATTCCTCAATACTTCTGTATTCCACTTTTTTGAGTAGTGATTCTTCCTGACTAGTCTCTTAAACTTCAGGCTGCACTTCATCTTACCAGATAGTGATCTGTGTCTGTACGTGCCCCTGGTTAAGTCTTACGATCCAATATCCGATTTCGGAATCTCTGCCTGGCCATGATGTTATTCAACTGTAAGCTTCCTATATCTTCTGGCCTTTACCGAGAATACCTTCTCCTGTTAGGATTCTTGAACAGAGGATTCGTTATTACTATAACTACCTGAAATTTATTGCAGAACTCTATTAGTCTTTCTCCTCTCTCATTTCTACTACGAATCCTATATTACCCCATAACCCATTATTGTACTCCTTTCTCTATAACCGCGTTCCAATCCGCCATCAGCATAAGATTTTCAATTACTTTTGTGTACTGAATGGCCCGTTCAGCTTCCTGATTACTTTTACATCTTCTGCTTGCAACATCGGCATGTATGCCTGAAATTTTGTTGTTGGTTTTCGCTTGCTATCGATTCTGATGAGAAAAACAGTATCGCTGAACTATTCACAGTAGCTGACACTCTGCCCCATCCTCCTATTCAAAACGAATGCTACTCACGTTATACCATTCTCTGCTGATGTTGGTATTACCTTATACTCGAGTGACCATAAAACTGTGCTTTCTTTCCATTTCTCTTCACTGACCCCTACTGTATATAGATTGAGCCTCTGCATTTCCCTTTTCACATTATGTAGCTTCCCTATCACGCTAAAACTTCTGACATTCCACGGTTCGACTCATAGAACGTTAACCTCTCGTTCGTTACTCAATCTTCCTCTCAAGGTGGCCTCCCCATTGGCAGTCCCGTCCCGGAGTTATGAGTGAGGGACTAGTCCGCAATCTTTTTCCAATGAAATCATCATAACACTTTCACGCCACCCGTCCTGTGGATACACATTACACATTATGTGTCTTTAATGCAGTGATTTCCATTGGCTTCTACATCCTCTTGCTGTTCCTCTTCCTCGTTTGGGGCAGTTTCCCATATCAAGGGCAAGATCATCTGTTCGCTCCTGTGCCCTCGTTGACAAGGCAGTCGGCAGAATGAGGGCGACTTCTTATGCCATTGCTTAAGATTTTTATCCAAAATTTAAGCATTGGTGGGGTTCAAAGCAGGGACCGATGACGTTCTGATTACCAATCAAAGACGCTACCAACAGGCCACGAGGAAAATTTCCATATTTTCATTTTTCAGATGGCAAGCAGGTGTGATTGTTGCTGTTCGAGTTTGATCAGTACTGATGCCCACAGAGGATACTGTATCCGCCAGTACGGAAATCTCTCGCGGTGCAGATTTCCCCTTGGTATACTTGATTGTCAGTCTGACCTCTTGTAAAAGCTTAAGTACTCCTCTAACGTGCCTACCAGTTCTTGAAGCTCGTGAGTGAAAACGACTAAAACATCCAAGTGATTGTACACGCAACTCAACTTCAAATCTGAGAAAAACGTTGGCCAAAACGTGCAACACCATTGTTCTTGTTGAGAGGCCATATGGAACCAGACTGTATGGGTACAGATTCCAGTCGGTCGCAAAGGCAGTTACTTGCTTATATTTTGCCGCTAATGACAGCTGAAAATACGCCTGATTAACATTAAATGTTGTAAGTATCTTCGACTTTTGGGTACCACACGAAACGAGCGTGGAAATCCGGCTAAGGGATGGATATATTTTCTTATTAAGCATGTGACAACCAACCTCTGGCCTAGCAGTGTCCTGTGGTTTCAGGACTAAGAAAAATGGGAGACAAATACGATGCCTTAAGATTGTCTAATCACATTACCCCTCAACATGTTTTATGTGCAGCGGAGTCAGCAGATATGGGGATGTGTCCGCCAACTCGTGCAACATGCTTACAAGATTCCAAAACCGAATTGAACCGTGGATTTATTTTCAAAGAAAATTCTTAAGAATTTATTTTATTTACTAGCGATTCATCAAGAACATTAACACATTTAATCACACTGTGTAAGCGTGGAAGTAGTTGCCAGGGAGTAAGTGATGAAATCATAACCAAATTCCTTTTCAGAAATGGGAATTTTATTTACTTTAATAGTGCCTAAAAGCATTTTTTAAAAGAAACAGATTTAAAATTATAATCAGAAAGCACCCACTAAATATCAGGTTACAATTTATTCAAGATGATAGGCAAGATCAAATCATATTTCAGGAATTAGGCCGTTACAACCAAGCAATAAATTCGTTAACACACCAAATCCGACAAACATGACCGAGGCAGCTCCGAACGACAGGCAGACTAACTGCCTAACAAATGCGGACGAAAGACAGACAAGCAAGCTGGGGAGGAGAGAATGACGAAGAAAACAAGTAGAATTTAACAAGAGTAAATCACACAACATATCACCAATCACGTAACCTCTAATAAACTGCGATTTCTCGAGAAGACCTGGCGCAGCACCGCCAAATCACTCTCACGAACCGTCCGTTGCCAGGCGCTTCAACGGACGCAGGAAGGCGCGCAGATATCCCGTCTCATGGCGTCGCAGCTCGCACCGGCCATACAGATGTCGTGGGTTGACTCCTGTTGCTCTCGTGTCGACCGCGAAGCCACTACCCCTCGTTATACGGCGCGGCCCACTGGACTCAGGTGGCGACCTCACATGCGCCGACACTCAAGACGGACAAGTGATCTCGTGTCTCAGTGCGCGACCAACCAACCAATCTATCCAACCGCCAATCACCATTGCCTGAGCAAACTCGAGCAAACTGGGGACCTAACGCGCAGACTCAGATGCACGAACTAAGCCCGGACCGGGCGACCGCTCGCTGAGTTCTCTTACTGGCGGAGCGGAAAGACTCTCATTCTGCCGGCTTTAAAGGTTGATCCGAACGACAGACATACTAGCACTCCGACCAACAGACAGACACTAACTGCCTCACAAATGCCGACGAGAGACAGACTAGCAAGATGGGGACGAGAGACTGACGCAGACTGACCGACTGACCCAGGCTGACCGACTGGCGAGCTCATAGCGCAACTTAAATGCAGGTGAACAGGCAACCATTCCCCTTTCACACCAGAGGGAGACACCAAAGCTGCGATTGCCTCAGTGGCGCAACCGCCAGAAACGGAGGGCGACTGCTTGACACTATGCACTGCGGGGCGCTCTTCAAAACAGCAATTTTTTACCACGGCTCGGGAATGTTGCTCAGAACGAAATAAAAACTTCTTGTCACGCCAGTTAAGGACAAACCATATGCTGTAAACAATATCCACGCCCAAATCACTGGTACTGATAATATTTCCGTCATCTTAATCGGAAAGGGCCACGTAAATCTTTTAATGCAAAACCTTAGACCCAACGCTCCCAATAAAAATTAGCTACCTTGCACACTTACTCTTTCCCTCACAGGGATCCAGGCTTCCCAAGGTCTTTCTTCTTGAGTGATAAGCCTCCTGACTGATTTGATGCGACCCGCCACGACTTCCTATCCTGTGTCAATACACATTTACGGCTTATATTTGATACTAGTAGACTTCTGTTGGCCAGAAACGCCCTTCTTACCAATACAAGTCTGCCTTTACTGTCTTTCTTGCTCCGTCCGCCATTGGTTATTTTGCTGCTTAGTTAGGAGTATTCCTTAACTTCATCTCCTTTGTGATCATCAATCCTGATGTTAAATTTTTCGCTCTTCACATTTTTGCTACTTCTGATTACTTTCGTCTTTCTTCGACTTCCTCTCAATTCACATTCTGTACTCATTAGACTGTTCACTCCCCTCAGCATATCATATAAATCTTCTTCACTCTCACTGAGCATACCAACGTCATCAGAGAATCATGTCATTGATAAATTTTCACCTTTAATTTTAATTCCACTCTTGAAACTTCCTTTTATTTCCATCATTGCTTCTTCGATGTACAGATTGAACAGTAGGGGTGAAAGACTACGTCCCTGTCTCACACCCTTTTTAATCCAAGCATTTCGTACTTGGTCGTCCACTCTTATTATTCCCTCTTGCCTCTTGCACATACTGTATATTACCCGTCTCCCATATGTCTTACTTCTGCTTTTCTCAGAATTTTGAACGTCTTGCACCATTTTCCACTGTCGAACGCTTTTTCCAGGTCAACAAATCCTATGAAAGTGTCTTGATTTTTCTTTAGTCATCCTTCCGCTATCAGCCGCAGCGCCAGAGTATACATTCCATACACCAACAGTCGTTTAGTTGCTACTTCCCTCAATGATTTTAGAAATTCGGATGGAATGTTATCTGACTCTTCTGCCTTTTTTGAATCAAGTCCTCCAAAGCCCTCTTAAATTCTGATTCTAATACTGGATCCCATATCTCTTCTAAATCGACTCCTGTTTGTTCTTCTATCACATCAGACAAATCTTCCCTTTGATAGAGGCCTTCAATATACTCTTTCCACCTATCCACTCTCTCCTCTGCAATTAACAGTGGATTTCTCATTGGACTATTAATGTTACCACTCTTGCTTTTATTTTCCCCGAAGGTTGTTTTGACTTTCCTACATGCTGAGTCACTCCTTCCGAAAATCATTTCTTTTTCAGTTTATTCACATTTTTCATGCAGCCATTTCTTCTTAGTTTCCCTGCACTTCCTATTTATTTCATTCCTCAGCGTCTTGTATTTCTGTATTTCTGAATATTTTTCTACTTCCTTCTTTCATCGATCAAGTGAAGTATTTCTTCTGTTCCCACTTTGTCGTAGTTACCTTCTTCGTACCTATGTTTATCTTTCCAACTTCTGTGATTGTCCTTTTAAAGCTGTCCTTTCCTCTTCAACTGCACTGCCTATTGAGCTATTCCTTATTGCTTTGTCTATAGCCTTAGAGAACTTCAAGAGTATCTCGTCATTCGTAATACTACTGTATCCCACTTATAAGCGTATTGATTCTTCCTGATCAATCTCTTGAAGTTCAGCCTACTCTTCACCACTACTACATTGTGGTCTGTGTCTACATCTGCTCCTGGGCGCGCCTTACAATCCAGTATCTGATTTCGAAATCTCTGCCTGATCATGAAGTAATCAAACTGAAATCTTTCCGTATCACCTGGTCTTTTCCAGTATACGTCCTCCGCTTGTGTTTCTTGAACAGAGTACTCCCTATTACTAGCTGAAGTTTTTTACAGATCTCAGTTAACCTTTCTCTTCTCTCATTCCTTGCCCCACGTCTATATTCTCCCGTAACCTTTTATTCTACTCCTTCCCCTACAACTGCATTCCAGTCACCCACGGCTATTAGATTTTCATCTTCCTTTACGTACTGTATTATCCTTTCAATATCCTCACACACTTTTTCTACCTGATCGTCTGGAGCTTGCGACGTAGGCATGTATGCCTGAACTATCGTTGTCGATGTTGGTTTGCTGTCGATTCTAACAAAACAACCGTATCACTGAACTATTAACAGTAACACACTCTCTACCCTACCTTACTGTTCATAACGAATCCTACTCCCGTTGCCGCAGTTGATATTACGCTATACTCAACTGACCAGAAATCCATGCCTTCTTTCCATTTCACTTCTATGATTCCTACTACATCCTGATTAAGCCTTTGCATTTCCCTTTTCAGATTTTCTAGCTTCTCTACAATGTTCAAGCTTCCGACATTCCACGCACTGACTCGTAGAAAGTTATCTTTTCGTTGTTTATTCAATCATTTTATCATGGTCACCTCCCCATTGGCAATCCTCTCCCGGAGATCCGAATGGGGGACTATTCCGAAATCTTTTGCCAACGAAAAGATCATCACGACGCTTTTCTTTCAATTACAGGCCACATGTCCTGTGGGTACATGTCATGCGTATTTAATGTGGTGGTTTCCATTGCAATCCTCTTGGCGTTGATCATTGCTAATTCTTTAGGGGCACATTCCCACCCCTAAGTACAAGAGAGTCCCCTGAACCTCCGTCAGCTCCTCTGCCCATTTTGATAAAGCCGTTGGCAGAATGATAGTGTCTTCTTATAGCGGAAGTCTTCGGCTGCCAATGACGATTATAATCCAAAATTTGAACAGTGGCGGGTTTCTAACCCAGAACTGAGAACGTTTTGATTACTAATCAAAGACACTACCTCTAAAAGGAACCCTACTTGGGGCTGGCGCAAATATCCTATTATGGCCTGTGGCTGGTCGTGGCGTTCACTTTCTGTGGCATCATCTACTAGTACCTTTCTTCTTTTCAGGACGGTTCGTGGCCAAATGAACAGGGCACTTACACCCATAACATCTGACTTCTTCCCTCTATTATTCCTTTACTGAAAACTGTTTATCCTTCTACCGTACCATTCCTACGCTACTTTCCTTGAAACCCTTCCTACAAGCCTCCACAAGTGCCTCAGCCTTAATCAAGAGCTGTTACAACTGTTCGTAATTCCTTGGTCAGGAATTCTTAATATACAGCAGTTGCTTATATTTTCATAAAAAACATGGAACGGCAAATTTTCGGGAAGGAATTGCAACACATACACGAGAACTTCGTGTATAAGATTAGATTCTACTGTTGTTTTACAGTTGATGATTTACACCTAAAAACAGAGGAACATACTGCTCTTGTGCAGAAGACGAGGGCTGCTCGAAGGTCAAAATGAGGGCGACGCAAGGAGTGTATGCTTTAATTACAGTCCTTTCTTGGAACGTTATTTGCAGAGACGTTTTGAACCCCGTTAGGACATTACTGAGCCGTGGCAGCCTCGAGTCATACTTGTCTTGGGTTAAACCTCTGTTGCAGTCCTTAATTTTGCCCCTTTTCAAAACCTAATCCGCCCTGGCCTGCTAGCCCATGCATTTCTAATACTTTCTTGAAAATTAACTGGAAACCAAAATTTTTATTTTATTTTTTTGTTTTTATTTTATTTGCCTTTCTTTTTCGTGCGTTTTGCGAAGATCTTACTAAATACCATATAGTGAGCATTATTTGGATTTATTTGCAATGTAAGTAATGTAAAAATTTAAACTAAAATAAAGCTCCCCTCATATTACCATCTTGTACCTTTCTGCTGCGCCAAGCGCTGCCTCTGAACTGTGCTGGCATAAATAGTTGGTGTCTCTCGTGACCAGTGTTAAAACTGCTTTTTTCTGAACAGTTGGCCATTTGGAGCTCCCAAGGCAGTCTCTTTCATTTCTGGCCAAGACCTGCATATACCACAAACTTGTGCGAAATAGGTGATGACAACTACGCAGTCCAATTGTAAGTTGCAGATTAGTACATTCAAAGTCTGCTCCAGACGACGGTTTGATGAACTCCCCTCCAGGGAATACTTCAGAATTGATTTAGATGGCGTATCAGGGTAAAATACAAAAGCTTATTTTCTAACAACGAGCACTCACATTAATAATATATTTTGTAACAGGTGTCGTTAGGACGATGTGGATGAATAGCTCCCTGCTGGAGGTGGACGGAGTTGCAGACGGCACAGGGAACTAATTTATTGCTGAAGCTCTTTATTTTCTGTTATAAATCAAGCGAAGCAGTGCGTCTGAAGCAGGCAAGCGACAGGTGGCAGGTGTTGACCCTTGGACCCTAATGCACTGACACATATGTCCCACATATGTCCTGACTTAGTGTTTCCCAAGGATGCGAACGCTAGCGTAGAGCTTTGCCACCTCTGCTATTGATTCCCGCCCAGTGGAACCACAGGCTGCAGAGCGGTGACACACTGCTGCTTGCACCTCACTTCGTACTCTGGGCCGTGAGGCGGCGGCTGACTGACGGCTGCCAGGGGCCCGGGTGGCGGAACAGTGGTCGGCGATTCAGGACCCGTTGACGGCGGTGGCGGTGGGGGTGGCGGCTGCATCATGAATAGGACGTCGAACAGCGAAGGCTGAGTCACAGCATTATCCAGTTGCACTCATAATGACAAGCTCCGGCAGTTTACATACAGTTGCACCGAGCTGACCGGACGAAAACTGCACTTACGCCACGTTCCTCCATGTCGATGAACCGTCTGGATATTAAGGAATTTTCCTGAACGTTGGTATGTTGCCTTGCAGTAGGGGACAGTGTGGGAGCGGCTGCTTTTACTGGGGTTCCTATGTCAGCAGGTTGCTGGGACCGTCTGCGCACTAGTCGTGGCTGTGGGGGCCGGCTGTGGTCTACACCGTTAGTTTGGAGAGGTGAAGTGCACGTTTTTGAACACCTCACTTTCCAAAAACAAACCGCGTACTATAACAACACAAATCATAAAGAGTTCTAACTTTTTTGTAAATTTTTATCATCTGCGTAAATAATCATCTTGGGGTTGAAGCTCTTTTTTTCCGCGTTTACTTTAACAATACGTATGTTTTGTGGATAGGGTCCGCCTTTAGCAAAACACAATTTTGTTTTTTAACCCAAACGTGTTTCACTGCAGTCCACAGAATAGGCAACATACTCAAAAAAGAAGGGGTAAAAATAGCCTACAGGACAGACAACTCAACACATAGAAAACTAAGGACAACCAACACAAGCACAGACAAACACAACACATCTCGTATTTACCAACTTACATATCAGGACTGCAAATCAGTTTATATAGGGCAGACAAGCAGAAACTTTAATACCAGATACACAGAACACAGAAGAGCATTAAAAAGTAGCTGCTGTCATTCCACATTTACTGAACACCTCATGAACAATAAACATAACCCAACAAACATCAATACTGATTTGAAAACCCTCAGATGCAGCAACAGCCCCCTCTCTCCCTTTTCACACACCACACACCACACACACACACACACACACACACACACACACACACACACACACACACACAAACAGAGAGAGAGAGAGAATTAGTTAATTTCAGGTATAGAAATAACAATTTTCAAATCGTAATTTTGGCTTAAACAATTTATCTACTTTAAGGTGTATGTGGTTGCAAATGACAAACTGTGGAAAAAATCAGTCACTGTAGAAACACAACACACCAGAAAAACCATACACAATTTATGTGTTTTTTCAAATATATGTAATAACGATTTTAAAACTAACAGTTACATGTACACAAATAGTAAAGAACATTCTTTAATAGATGAAAAATAAAAGCCCACTGAAGTTGCTGCAACTACAGTGAAACATGTTTGGGTTAAAAAACAAAATTGTGTTTTGCTAAAGGCGGACCCTATCCAAAAACATACGCATCTGCGTAAAGTTTAGTTGACCCCAGCTTAACACTGACCATGCAGTATTTGACAGTTCATCACACGTTTTTCACTATATTGAAAAATAAAAGTATTTTTTAAAATTATGGAGCCGCCACAAGTCGGCAGTAGGTTTTTATTTATTTTATACGTTTCACTCGACCACCATCTTCAGAAACTTCGTGGCTGAGGGCCACTCGTTTTAAATATAGAGCTGTGTACAGCGCTGCCGACGTTTATGTACGAAATATGTAAAATAAAGGAAAAGTTACATGCTCTACAGGTCGCACTACATGCTCCACAGGTCGCTTTTCCCCGCAGGCAAATGCCTGCGCTTGCTAGAACTTGCCTGTTCTGGCAGTCACACTCTGTTATACTCCTTCTGCTCACACGTCTTCTGTTCGAATATTTACCGTGCTACGGTCTGTAGGGATTTTACTTCCACTCCTTAAATTAACTTGAACGCTCATATTTGGAAGAAGAGGCGAGTACCGGGTGTCAAGTTGAAAAAATCAATGAGGCATCGTCGTATGCCGTAAATACTA
Source organism: Schistocerca serialis cubense (assembly GCF_023864345.2). Classification (NCBI taxonomy): domain Eukaryota; kingdom Metazoa; phylum Arthropoda; class Insecta; order Orthoptera; family Acrididae; genus Schistocerca; species Schistocerca serialis. The sequence continues at coordinate 684,273,141 of NC_064638.1, read as the reverse complement.
GCGCAATAATTCCCGTCGGGAAGACAATTTTAACTGGTGACGTATGTTGTAAGCCCCTGGGACTGTAAGGTCCTTAACCTTAAGAAATATCACTTCTGGTTCTCTGATAGCACAGCCAAACAATTTCCAGTAGATTCATAGAGTGCTCTTCATTCGTATTTCGAACAGATTAACTTCTTAACAGCTGTGAGAATATTGCTGAGAGATCTGTAGAGAAACACTTTGCGCACATGAGAACCGCCAAAAATGCTCTCATTTGTCTACCTCCACTGGGTCGTGATTATTTCCTCCACAGATATAAAAACTTATTTGTAGCCTAAGATTGCGCCCTTACAAAATTTGTTCAGAGAAAAAACAACGAGTTTTGTGCAAGTACACTGCTGGCCACCGTAAATGCAACACCCTGAAGGAAGCATCCGATTCAAGTGAATGTTACACCATGGGTTTGCAGCGATGAGATATGCGACTGATTAGAATTTCGGCGCAGGCGCACATCACGGGCGCCTGTGGCGCCACCTCATAGCGCCATTTAAGGCTTGGCGATTTCGACGAGTGTACGTTCGGCACGTGTGTTTACCTTGTGGTTGTTTCACAAGACGATCAGTTATGCATCGTAGACAACAGCGAACATCTTTTGATCAAGTATCCGAGTTCGACAGAGGAAGGATAGTGGCTTACCGAGATTGTGGATTATCATACAGAGAAATCGCTAGTCGTGTTGGACGAAACCAAACAACTGTAATGTGGATATGTGACCGTTGGATGCAGGAGGGTACGACGGACGGACGTGGTCGATCGCATTCACCTCGGTGCACCACTGCACGTGCTGATAGGCAAATTGTGCGCATGGCAGTGACGGATCGCTCAGTGACATCCCGAACCATAGCACAGCACATTGCGTCTGTAACGCATCATCCAGTGTCTGCGCGTACCATTCGACGCCGTTTACAGCAGAGTGGTCTGTCCGCAAGACGTCCATTGCTTCGTCTACCATTGACGCAGAACCACAGACGTCTCCGTCGCCAATGGTGTGATAACAGACGGATGTGGACGGCAGAATGGAATGACGTTGTCTTTACTGACGAGGCACGCTTCTGTCTGCAGCACCACGATGGTCGGATTCGAGTGTGGAGATACCGTGGAGAGAGGATGCTGGACAGCTGCATTATGCACCGCCACACTGGTCTTGCACCGGGTATTATGGTACGGGGCGGTATTGGATATTACTCTCTCACGCCTCTAGTACGCATTGCCGGTACTTTAAATGGCCGGCGCTACATACCCGAGGTGCTGGAGCCAGTTGTCCTTCCTTACCTTCAGGGCTCGGCCACAGCCATATTTCAACAGGATAATGCGCGACCACACGTGGCACGCATTGTCCAAAGGTTCTTCGTCAATAACCAGATTGAATTGCTTCCCTGGCCGGCTCGCTCTCCGGATCTTTCGCCGATAGAAAACATGTGGTCCATGGTTGCTCAACGAGTGACCCAGATTACATCCCCAGCTGCCACACCAGATGATCTTTGGCAACGTGTGGAAGCTGTTTGGGCTGCTGTACCCCAGGAACACTTCCAACGTCTCTTTGACTCAATGCCGAGACGTGTGGCAGCGGTGATCTCCAACAATGGCGGCTACTCTGGCTACTGATTCTGGCAGGAACCACATGTCACAGACGTCTGTAAACGTAATCATTTGATACTTGGTCAATATGTTATCTACAAAATAAATCTTGTTGTGCTACCTCTTGTCTTTCTTGGTGCTGCATTTACGGTGGCCAGCAGTGTATGTGATACTGAGCTTCATTCTGTAAAGTTAATACAGATCAAGACTTATTGTGGTCGAACATTATGATTTACCTCAAAAGAACAGTCTATTGATACCAGTCAACATGGACTTAGAAAACATCGTTCTTCTGAAACACAACTAGCTCTTTATTCGCATGAAGTGTTGAGTGCTATTGACAAGGGATTTCAGATAGATTCCGTATTCTGGTTTTCCTGAAGGCTTTTGACACTATACCACAGAAGCGGCTTGTAGTGAAATTGCGTTCTTATGGAATATCCTCTCAGTTATGTAGTTGGATTCGTGATTTCCTCTCAGAGAGGTCACAGTTCATCGTAATTGACGGAAAGTCATCGAGTAAAACAAAAGTGGTTTCTGGCGTTCCCCAAGGTAGTGGTATAGGCCTTTTCCTGTTCCTTAACTATACAATCGATTTGGGAGACAATCGAAGCAGCCCTCTTAGGTTGTTTGGAGACGACGCTGCGGTTTATCGACTAATAAACTCATCAAAAGATCAAAACAAATCGCAAAACTAGTTAGAAAAGATATCAGTATGGTGCGAAAATTGGCAGTTGACGCTAAATAACGAAAAGTGTGAGGTCATCCACATGAGTGCCACAAGGAATTCGTTAAAACTTCGGTTACACGATAAATCAGTCAAATCCAAAGGCCGTAATTCCACTAAATACCTAGGAATTACAATTACGAACAAGTTAAATTGGAAGGAAGACATATAAAAAGTTGTGGGGAAGGCTAACCAATGACTGCGTTTTATTGGCAGGACATTTAGAAAATGTAACAGATCTACTGAGGAGACTGCCTACACTACGCTTCTCCGTCGTCTTTTATAATACTGCTGCGCGGTGTGGGATCTTTACCGGAGTACATCGAAAAAGTTCAAAGAAAGGCAGCACGTTTTGTATTATCGCGAAATATGGGAGAGAGTGTCACAGAAATGATACAGGATTTGGGGTAGACATAATTAAAACAAAGGAGTTTTTCGTTGCAGCGGAATCTTCTCACGAAATTCCAATCGCCAAATTTCTCCTACGAATGCGAAAATATTTTGTTGACACCGACCTGTATAGGGACAAAGAATCACGATGATAAAATAAGGGAAATCAGAGCTCGTACGGAAAGATATAGGTGTTCGTTCCTTATCGCGCGCTGTACAAGATTGGAATAACAGAGAATTTGAATGGTTGTTCGATGAACCCTCTTCCAGGCACTTAAATGTGATTTGCAGCGCATCCATGTAGATGTGGATGTAGAATCTGATAATGATCGTGACGAAAAGATTAAACAACCAACGAAACGTTAACATTCTACGACTCGGAGTTGGAAACTAGAGTATCTGAGGAGCGGAATGCAGAGGCTCAGGTCGAAAGCAATGGGAGTCAATGGAAGGAAACATAAAAAATCTTCTGGTAAAACTTATAAGGAGCTATACCAGCAGCAGCAGAAAATGGTATGAAGGGATAGATTTCGTCTTGTACAGGAAGGTAAGGAAGAGAGTACGTTACACTGAACATTTCATTGATAAGATTATTCTCATAAGGATCGACCGGAAACCTACGCTACAACAATAGTTCAGGTGTACATGTTGACGTCACAAGGACAGGATGAAGAGGTATGGAAAATAATTGAGAATGCTCAACATGGAGTATACTGTGTAAAGGGAGAAGAAAATTTGATAACCATGGGTGACTGGAACACTGTAGTAATGGAAGGAACTAGACAGGTAGCTGAGGTAAATAGATGTGATCAGCTAGAAGGAAGGTATTTCACGCGACAGCTCGTCTCTGATCGTTCCGTGTTAAGTCAGGAATCGTCATCCGCAGAGAGCGAAGGAACTCATTACACAAGCGAAGCGCGGCGCAGCGAGAAGAATCGGCGCCGGGCGCCCGGCGGCGTGCAGGATATCGCGGTCTCCTCGGATCCCCGTTCCCAGGCGGGCTGCTGGTAAATGGGAATTTTAATTAAAGCGCCAGACACCACTCCCCTTTCCTTCCCCAGGGCGCGTGTAACACGCCACCGTTCCAGACACCTCATTCCCCAAGCGGAAAGGTTCCCGATTTCCTGACACCTGCAATTCTGGAGGAGCGTGCGACGCTAGCAAACGAATGTAACCTGTCTTGTACGGGCAGTTCATGTGGTGTTTTGATTGTTAGGTTAATAGGTGAAGAGTTTCCAATTAATAGGCCCAGAGTCACTACCTACCACTGTTACCGTGTAGAATTCCTGGGAGGAATTGTAATATATTTGACAGCCAACCAAATAAACGTAGCTAACTTTAGCTAACGCCCCGCTTAGGAATAGTTTCTATTGATACTGACAGTCAACGATGTTCTACAAGCCACGAAGAAATGTACACTACTCGACATTAAAATTGCTACACCACGAAGATGACGTGCTACAGACGTGAAATTTGACCGATGGGAAGAAGATGCTGTGATATGCAAATGATTAGCTTTCCAGAGCATTCACACAACGTTGGCGCCGGTGGCGACACCTACAACGTGCTGACATGAGGAAAGTTTCCAACCGATTTCTCATACACAAACAGCAGTTTACCGGCGTTGCCTGGTGAAATGTTGTTGTGATGCCTCGTGTAAGGAGGAGAAATGCGTACCATCACGTTTCCGACTTTGATAAAGGTCGGATTGTAGTCTATCGCGATTGCAGTTTATCGTATCGCGAAATTGCTGCTCGCGTTGGTCGAGATTCAGTGACCGTTAGCAGAATATGGAATCGGTGGGTTCAGGAGGGTAATACGGAACGCCGTGCTGGATCCCAACGGCCTCGTATCACTAGCAGTCGAGATGACAGGCATCTTATCCGTATCGTTGTAACGGATCGTGCAGCCACGTCTCGATCCCTGAGTCAATAGATGGGGACGTTTGAAAGACAACAACCATCTGCACCAACAATTCGACGACGTTTGCAGCAGCATGGACTATCAGCTCGGAGACCATGGCTGCGGTTACTCTTGACGCTGCATCAAAGACAGGAGCGCCTGCGATAGTGTACTCGACGACGAACCTGGGTGAACGAATGGCAACACGTCATCTTTTCGGATGAATTCAGGTTCCGTTTACGGCATAATGATGGTCGCATCCGTGTTTGGTAACTTCGAGGTGAGTGAACATTGAAAGCGTGTATTCGTCATCGTCATACCGGCGTGATGGTATGGGGTGCCATTGGTTACACGTCTCGATCACCTCTTGTTCGCATTGACGGCACTTTGAACAGTGGACGTTACATTTCAGATGTGTTACGAGCCGTGGCTTTACCCTTCGTTCGATCCCTGCGCAACCCTACATTTCAGCAGGATAATGCACGACCGCATGTTGAATGTCCTGTACGGGCTTTCTGGATTCAGAATATGTTCGACTGTTGACCTTGCCAGCACATTCTCCAGGTCTCTCTCCAATTGAAAACGTCTGGTCAATGGTGGTTGAGCAACTGGTTCACCACAATACGCCAGTCACTACTCTTGATGAACTGTGGTATCGTGTTGAAGCTGCATGTGCAGGTGTACCTGTGCACGCCATCCAAGCTCTGTTTGACTGAATGCCCAGGCGTATCAAAGCCGTTAATACGGCCAGGGGTGGTTGTTCTGGGTAGTGATTTCTCAGGATCTATGCACCCAAATTGCGTGAAAATGTAATCACATGTCAGTTCTAGTATAATATATTTGTCCAATGAATACCCGTTTATCATGTGCATTTCTTCTTGGTGTAGCAATTTTAAGGTCCAGTAGTGTACTAAGGGAGCAAGACGGTCTCATTAACAAAATTATCTTTATAACCAGTACCGAAGGGAAGACAACGTTGATAATTCATCGGTACCTGGCATTCGCCGATAGGTAGTGCGACCGACCTGAATCCCAACAAAAGTTCTAGGTGACCGTGGCATCATGTCAACTAGGGTTTTCACCTGTTGCTGAGCATCATGAACAAATTCATATACAAATCTATGGCTATAAACTCGGCGGCTTTCCGTGTAAAAAAAATTAAATAATTTCCAGTCACTCTTATCCAGGGCTAAAGAAAGTAACGACGCAGAGAGCGACAACCGTAAAAACTCGCGCTACCTTGAGCTGAACAGCCCGATAGAGGTGACCAGGCGTTGTGACTGCCAATTCGCAATTTTTCACAAACAGAACTTTTATTTATGTAAGTTTATAAGGTTGATGACTGAACAACAAAAGAAAGGTAACAATAACGATGCCAGAAAAGCCCCATTTTGTTGGCACTGTGCCGGAGAGATCTGTACATGTCTTACACTTCTTCTTGTGACTTTGGCAAATGAAATGTAAACGTGTTTTGTTTCCAACCTCTACAGTTTTTGCAATAATCATACCCCTAATTTTAGTCATTGCGATATAAATGTCAGACACTTCCTCAAAGCTGCATCACTGATAACCGAAACAGTATTAACCGAGTCCAGTACTGCTGATAAACAAACATTTCAAACAGAATCTAACAGTATGGGATGGATTAAAATGTTCTGTTTATCTATATCTACATACATGCTCCGCAAACCACCTCACGCTGCGTGGCGGAGGGTACGCTGTACCTCTACTAGTCGTTTCCTTTCCTGTTCCACTCGCAGATAGAGCGAGGGAAAAACGACTGTCTGCATGCCTCCGTATGAGTCCCGATTCCTCGTATCTCACCTTCGTGATCCCTACGCTAAACGTAGGCTTGTTCTGCAGTCAGCTTCAAATGCCTGTTCTCTAAATTTTCTCAGTGGTGTTCTTCCAAATGAATGTCTTCTTCCCTCCAGGGATTTACACTTGAGTTCCCAGAGTATATCCGTAACACTTGAATGCTAATCGAGCCTATAGGTAACGAATCTAGCAACTCGCCTCTGAACTGCTTCGATGTCATATTCAATCCGACCTGGTGCGGATTCCTCACACTCAAGCAGTACTTAAGAATACGTAGCACTACCGTCCTCTATGAGGTCTCCTTAGCAGGTAAACCACGCTTTCCTATAATTCTCCAAATAAACCGAAGTCGACCATTCCCCATCAGGATCCTCTTATGCTCGTTCCATTTCATATCGCTTCGCAACGTTACGCCAAGATATTTAAACGACGTGACTGTCTTAAGCAGGACACCATGCTGTATCCGAACATTACGGCTTTTTTCTACTCATCCACATTAAGTCTTTCTACATTTTCAGGCAGCTACCATTCGTCTCATCAATCATGCCTTTAATAGGTTCCACAACGAAACATTGTCTCGAAATTTGGTAGAAAATCCGAAGAAATTCTGGTAATATGTAAAGTACACAAGCGGCAAGACTCAGTCAATACCTTCGCTGCGCAGTGCCGATGGTACTGTTACCGACGACTGTGCCGCTAAAGCGGAGTTATTGAACGCCGTTTTCCGAAATTCCTTCACCAGGGAAGACGAACGGAAAATTCCAGAATCTGAAACACGAACAGCTGCTAGCATGAGTTTCTTAGAAGAAGATACCTTAGGGGTTGCGAAGCAACTCAAATCGCCTGATATGGGCAAGTCTTCAGGTCCAGATTGTATACCGATTAGGTTCCTTTCAGATTCCGCTGATACAATAGCTTCCTATTTATCAATCATATACAATCGCTCGCTCACCTATAGATCTGTACCTACAGATTGGAAAATTGCGCAGGTCGCACCAGTGTTTAAGAAGGGTAGTAGGAGTAATCCATCGAATTACAGACCTATATCATTGACGTCGGTTTGCAATAGGGGTTTTTGGAGCATATACTGTATTCAAACATTATGAATCACCTCGAAGGGAACGATCTATTGATACGTAATCAGCATGGTTTCAGAAAACATCGTTCTTGTGCAACGCAGCTAGCTCTTTATTCGCACGAAGTAATGGCCGCTATCGACGGGGGATCTCATGTTGATTCCGTATTTCTGGATTTCCGGAAAGCTTTTGACACCGTTCCTCACCAGCGACTTCTAATCAGGCTGCGGGCCTATGGGGTATTGTCTCAGTTGTGCGACTGGATTCGTGATTTCTTGTCAGAAAGGACGCAGTTCGTAGTAATAGACGGCAAATCATCGAGTAAAACAGAAGTGATATCAGGCGTTCCCCAGGGAAGCGTCCTGGGACCTCTGCTGTTCCTGATCTATATAAATGACCTGGGTGACAATCTGAGCAGTTCTCTTAGGTTGTTCGCAGATGATGCTGTAATTTACCGTCTAGTAAGATCATCCGAAGACCAGTATCAGTCGCAAAGCGATTTAGAAAAGATTGCTGTATGGTGTGGAAGGTGGCAGTTTGTAACGCCGGAAATGCATATCCTCCTATTTCCATCTATTGCACTGCAAATAATTTTTTCCTTATTTTGTTACCTGAAGATATAACATTTCTGTGTCTTTGTATATTGTAATTGTTTTACTATATATATATATATATATATATATATATATATATATATATATATATATATATGCATTTATGTCGATGTATAATTGGTTTGTTTTCTGAATATTATTTGTATTTATACGCTGGGTCTTGCTAGGGAAAACTATGCTATCGAACGAATACATCGATAGGTCGTGTGGAGAGCGAAAGTGTTTAGTATCTTTGGTAGTGTTAACTCTGCCGCGTGGAGCGCGGACAGAGCAGAGGGGAGTCTGGCTGGGGTGGTGCAGTGGAGCAGGTGTGTTGTGTAAAGCTCCCGCGAGTTGCCGCGCTTTCAGGGTTTGGCAGCATGTAATTGCGCTCGACTTGCGATGATAGTTTCTGACATGTTGTCGCGGACGGGAAGCATTAGCTGGCGCACATCAAGAGCCCGTTTCGTCTGGTGACCGTGTCAAGAAGAACGCGCGCCAACATCCAGCTTCTGAAACAGCGACGGCCGACAATGAGTGACTGTCGCCACCTTCTCGATCGACGGCTCCAAACCTTCAATCAACCAACCAGGAAGACTGGAAGCAGGTAAAGTTTTAGAACTGTATGGCAGACCTTAGCTTTTCAAACTGTTCCATTTTCATAATTAAATTACAGCAACGTAGCATGAACCTTTGTTGCTCATTGTCCCAATTGCATTACCAAGCAGGGTCCCTTCCTTTTCCGGAATGAACCCGAGTGTCGTTGAAATTCAAACGCCAGCATCATTCGATTTCACTGCTTTAATTTCAACGTTCAGTTAAGGTAGTCATAGCTGGCTACAATATTTAAATTACACAAGCACAAATTAAGAGTGCGAGTTTTGTTACCGTATTTTAGCTTACCTGTGACTGCAGCTCAGCTTGGTACATACTAACTTTTACTATTGTTATGTGTTCAGAATCATTTAATTCAAGCTCAAAGTTAAATCTCTTATTTCTAAATTGCGTAGATTCAAGTAGCTTTTGAAATTATTGTTGAGGTAGTCCAAGACTAGCCGTATCTTACTGAATTTCGATGTGCTTCAGAAAGAAAGCTCACTATTAACTTCAGTCACTAAATTAACTTTCGATTTTCCTGGTTTTATTAATTCTTTTGCTAAATTAAGTCAGAGTGAAGCAAAATTTATTACTTCTGACAGACTTTCAGTTTTCACACTACGCGTGTCAACCTTCAGTTGCCACGCTTCTAGTGCTAATTATATGTGTAATAACCTTTCCTTTTAAGTTACTATAGTAATTGTCCTTAGGACTGGCGACCGTAATTTCCTCCAAATCTCAAATATCTAATTACCGCTAGTTAAATGTTAACGTAACGGCCGCACATTTACTTTCTTTACTAACTTTACCACTTTTCAAAATTAATTTCCACCAGTTTCATTTGCATTTTTCCTTTCATTTAGATGTAACCCTTTTCTCTCTCTTCGGTGACGATTGATTTTCCCAAATTCCCATTAGGTACATGCGGTTTAATTTTTCACTGTCATTAAGGTCGATAAGTGAGGGGGAGGTTACACGTGGCGACTGTGACAGGACACATTGTTAGGTGAGCAGTTCTCTTAGGTTGTTCGCAGATGATGCTGTAATTTACCGTCTAGTAAGAACATCCGAAGACCAGTATCAGTTGCAAAGCGATTTAGAAAAGATTGCTGTATGGTGTGGCAGGTGGCAGTTGACGCTAAATAACGAAAAGTGTGAGGTGATCCACATGAGTTCCAAAAGAAATCCATTGGAATTCGATTACTCGATAAATAGTACAATTGTCAAGGCTGTTAATTCAACTAAGTACCTGGGTGTAAAAATTACGAACAACTTCAGTTGGAAAGACCACGTAGATAATATTGTGGGGAAGGTGAGCCAAAGGTTGCGTTTCATTGGCAGGACACTTAGAAGATGCTACAAGTCCACTAAAGAGACAGCTTACACTACACTCGTTCGTCCTCTGTTAGAATATTGCTGCGCCGTGTGGGATCCTTACCAGATGGGATTGACGGAGGACATCGAAAGGGTGCAAAAAAGGGCTGCTCGTTTTGTATTATCACGTAATAGGGGAGAGAGTGTGGCAGATATGATACGCGAATTGGGATGGAAGTCATTAAGGCAAAGACGTTTTTCGTCGCGGCGAGATCTATTTACGAAACTTTCTCTTCCGAATGCGAAAATATTTTGTTGAGCCCAACCTACATAGGTAGGAATGATCATCAAAATAAAATAAGATAAATAAGAGCTCGAACAGAAAGGTTTAGGTGTTCGTTTTTCCCGCGCGCTGTTCGGGAGTGGAATGGTAGGGAGATAGTATGATTGTGGTTCGATGAACCTTCTGCCAAGCACTTAAATGTGAATTGCAGAGTAATCATGTAGATGTAGATGTAGATGTAGAACTAGAAATTTTTCTTGATCGTCTGTCATCCTACAGTGACTGACCTCCGACACCTTCCTGCACACCACAGCATCGTCAGCGAACAACCGCCGGTTGCTGCCAACCCTGTCCGCCAGATGTGGAAAATAGCAACGGTCCTATCACACTTCCCTGGGGCACCCCTAATGTTATACACGTCTCCGATGAACACTCGCCGTCGAGGACAACATACTAGCTTCTATTACTTGAGAAATCTACGAGTAACGTCGCATATCTGGGATCCTATTCCGTGTGCTCCTACCTTCGTTAACAGTCTGCAGTGTGGTACAGTGTCGAATGCTTTTCGGAAATCTAAAAATACGGAATCCGCCCGTTGCCCGTCATCCATAGTTCGCAGTATATCATGTGAGAAAAGAGCAAGCTGGGTTTCGCACGAGCAGTACTTTCTAAAGCCTTGCTGATTCTTGAAAACTTATTGTTTTCAAACTCAGAATATGCTGTAGAATTTTGCAGAAAACCATTGTTAAGGATACTGTTCTATAATTTTTCGGGTGCGTCCTTTTAATTTTCTTATATACAGGGGTCACCTGCACTTTTTTTCACTCGTTTGGCACTTTGCGTTGGTGGAGATATTCGGGATAAATGCAAACTAAACAAGACGCCAATAATAACTTTCTCTTCCAATAAAGTGTGCCTAATATCCTCGAATTGGACGAAATTTATTTGTCTCACCTCTCGGTTTAAGTCATGAGATATTTTTCCTAAGTAAGTGTCACCAACACTCTCTACCATGTCATATTTTGTTTTCCTTACTTCATACAGATGTACATCTGCTTCATTTTCATTGTGATCGTCTGACCAACGCATGCTTTTAGTTACCCAGCCAAAACACTAATTTATTTCTAGTTCAGTAGTTGGCCCTCATCAGTCCCTGTATTCGCAAGCTAGTGCTCTGTTTTATCTGACAACTCTCTCTCATTTTGATTGTTAATACACTCCTGGAAATGGAAAAAAGAACACATTGACACCGGTGTGTCAGACCCACCATACTTGCTCCGGACACTGCGAGAGGGCTGTACAAGCAATGATCACACGCACGGCACAGCGGACACACCAGGAACCGCGGTGTTGGCCGTCGAATGGCGCTAGCTGCGCAGCATTTGTGCACCGCCGCCGTCAGTGTCAGCCAGTTTGCCGTGGCATACGGAGCTCCATCGCAGTCTTTAACACTGGTAGCATGCCGCGACAGCGTGGACGTGAACCGTATGTGCAGTTGACGGACTTTGAGCGAGGGCGTATAGTGGGCATGCGGGAGGCCGGGTGGACGTACTGCCGAATTGCTCAACACGTGGGACGTGAGGTCTCCACAGTACATCGATGTTGTCGCCAGTGGTCGGCGGAAGGTGCACGTGCCCGTCGACCTGGGACCGGACCGCAGCGACGCACGGATGCACGCCAAGACCGTAGGATCCTACGCAGTGCCGTAGGGGACCGCACCGCCACTTCCCAGCAAATTAGGGACACTGTTGCTCCTGGGGTATCGGCGAGGACCATTCGCGACCGTCTCCATGAAGCTGGGCTACGGTCCCGCACACCGTTAGGCCGCCTTCCGCTCACGCCCCAACATCGTGCAGCCCGCCTCCAGTGGTGTCGCGACAGGCGTGAATGGAGGGACGAATGGAGACGTGTCGTCTTCAGCGATGAGAGTCGCTTCTGCCTTGGTGCCAATGATGGTCGTATGCGTGTTTGGCGCCGTGCAGGTGAGCGCCACAATCAGGACTGCATACGACCGAGGCACACAGGGCCAACACCCGGCATCATGGTGTGGGGAGCGATCTCCTACACTGGCCGTACACCACTGGTGATCGTCGAGGGGACACTGAATAGTGCACGGTACATCCAAACCGTCATCGAACCCATCGTTCTACCATTCCTAGACCGGCAAGGGAACTTGCTGTTCCAACAGGACGATGCACGTCCGTATGTATCCCGTGCCACCCAACGTGCTCTAGAAGGTGTAAGTTAACTCCGGATCTGTCCCCCATTGAGCATGTTTGGGACTGGATGAAGCGTCGTCTCACGCGGTCTGCACGTCCAGCACGAACGCTGGTCCAACTGAGGCGCCAGGTGGAAATGGCATGGCAAGCCGTTCCACAGGACTACATCCAGCATCTCTACGATCGTCTCCATGGGAGAATAGCAGCCTGCATTGCTGCGAAAGGTGGATATACACTGTACTAGTGCCGACATTGTGCATGCTCTGTTGCCTGTGTCTATGTGCCTGTGGTTCTGTCAGTGTGATCATGTGATGTATCTGACCCTAGGAATGTGTCAATAAAGTTTCCCCTTCCTGGGACAATGAATTCACGGTGTTCTTATTTCAATTTCCAGGAGTGTAGATCCACATTGTGTACAATTTACAGTGTGAGTAGAAAGGCTCCCTGCGTCGACAAAGGAGTCGCTTGCCGAGTGCTCTGTCTGTCGTTTTTGTGATGGCCCATCACGCCAAGCACTGTCGCGTGGATTAGATGCTCTGAACTCAGTTACTTCAGCACGCAGTTCCAGACCGACGTTTCTACGACTTCGCCTCTCCCGCTTATTTCTTTCATCATCGTTGTTACCATCACATAAACCCTCTCGTCTTTTATTGTGCTGATGGCGAGGTGATCTGAAGCCAAATCCTCAGCTTCGCGATCTGAAGTTTCGTCTTTCACGCCAATTGCTGTTATTTCTTTCACTGAACTGGTTTCTGTTGGGATAGCCTTTATTACCGTAATTTCCTTGGTTCCTAAAACCACAATTTCTGTTCCTTCCCCTGAAATTTCCACGATTGTTAGACTGTTTTCTCCGATGCCAATTGTTTGAATAATTGTGATCACTGGTACTAGTAAACTGATTATTCTGTTCAAATGGCTCTGAGCACTATGGGACTCAACTGCTGAGGTCATTAGTCCCCTAGAACTTAGAACTAGCTAAACCTAACCAACCTAAGGACATCACAAACATCCATGCCCGAGGCAGGATTCGAACCTGCGACCGTAGCGGTATTGCGATTCCAGACTGCAGCGCCTTTAACCGCACGGCCACTTCTGATTATTCTGTACATAACTGTTGTTGTGATATGCTGAATACCGTTAATCTGATCTGTTACGTTGAGATTGGAAATTCTGTCTGTTAAAATCTCTGTATCTACTTCGTGAATAAACTTCCTCATTGTCAACATCAAGTTCTTGCAGTTAATTCTGAAAGCTCTCAGTATCATCCTTGCAACGTCCTGCTGAAATATTGTGTCCCAAATGCGTCGGTAATTTATTCCAACATTTTCTTATTAAATTAGAGGGGTTATACGGATTTGAGAAAATACGATTGTTATGTAGCATGCTTGCTGAAAACAGTCTGCGCTGCTGGAAAAATCTGATTCTTCAAAACTCTTTAACATAATAACATTGGTTTTACTCGGCTTTGTATTGCTTCTGAACAGTGTGAAGACATGAATGCGTCATAAAATTCGCTTACCGTTTGACATGCTTGCGTGATTGCCCTCATTCTTTTGGTTGGTTCAGATTCTAAATAGCCACACATATATTCAAATTTATGATCAATTGGCCATTAAGGTGGAACACAATATTCGATTGTTGTAGCCAGTCTCTGAGGTGTGTATCATAGCGAGAATTCCGAAAAACTTTAAACTTTCGAACAGTAACGAAATGTTTCTAATCAAATGAATCATTCTGGTAGGAAGACAAAATTATTTTCGCGCTGTGTGAGATATCCGCTCTACTTTGTCTGTGTAACGCACTGCATTCGCATTTCAATCCACCTACATGCTACAAATCAGAAATTTCGGTAGACGTATTAAAGTGGGCAGTGTGAACATCGGTATCCCTATGCCCGCGGCCAGTTTTCTGTTCAATAGCTGATAATCGGTTTCTTTACATCAGGCTTGAGCTGTTCTCATTGATCTCTGTTTAAAACGTTGAAGAGTATCGTTGTACATGGAATAGACTGTATAATATAATTTTTGTCCACGTAGCGACAGTTCGGTTATGGTTACAGGAGATGCGTCTACCAGTCTGGTAATTGTATTTAACTAGCTAATTCTGCCTCTTTACCCTTAAGCGATGCACACTGCTCTTCAAGACTTTGCGTCTGGATTTCGAACTGACAATCCTGCTGTTTCAAATGTGAAATTTCGGCCGTTTCAATATGTTGGACGTTGACTTTAGATTATTTATTACTGGGGTGGACTCCTCACATACATCTCACGTAACCTGCTCCGTTTTTTTTATTTAAATCAGCCAAATCTTCCATTCCAAATATTTTATTATTCTTTTCCAGATTGCTGGCAATATCCTCCAAGTGTGGTATTTTGTCCACCTTCAGCAACTGTAATCTTCTACAATGACATAATAAGCAACCAATTGCATTAAAAAAGTTTGATTTCTTGATCGGTTTCGGACACTTAATGCCCTTCTTTAGGAGGTTATGCTTGTCGTATTATTTTCGAGTGTCAAAAATAAAATGCATACAGCACAATGCCTTGGTCATGTATTGACAGATTCTGTATAAAATTAGTACAAAGAAGCGAAACAAAAGGTGCAATTACGCTAAAGCAGCAAACAAAAAAGAAATCTCTCACATACAGAAAATCTACAATACACATATATCAACTAAAATCACTTACTATAAATGTTAACGAAAACAGAAAAATGTTTAAGTTACCACTGACAAAGTTCACTGAATAAATGGAAATCCAAGCTTCGTCATTGCACTGTTCCATGAAATACCTACACCTCAGCAAAGGACACAAAGTAGCAGACCCCGTTAAGCATCACTTTCTGTGTAACCATGTAACACATCAAGATTCAGTAAACAAGTGTACTTTTAACTGGGAATATGTCATTAGCAATAGGAAAGATCAGTCGCAAAATCACTAATTCTAAGCACAATACAACACTAAAAATGCATAAAATGAAAGAATCTCACTTGCAATACATTGTGTAGCACTTCAAAAGTTCACAATTGAGAATAAAATACTTTTCACAAAATTGGCTTCAACGTTGCAAGGAAAAGACAGTAGTTCTATTCGTGCACAAACAAACTTTAACTGTTCTGCAGAAAATTTGCCTAAATTGTTGAGTGGAAGTAGATGTAGAAATCAAACTATGTTGCTGTAGTGGAATGCAGTGTATAATTCTACTGTTACATCAAAAAATTTTGAAAGCAACTGTTACATGAAAGCATGTTATCCAAATTTTAGTATATGTGGTTCAGAAGAAATCGTATCTGACTACAGAAATCAGCAGACTACCATACAAATACGTATCCTGGCCACGTCACCAGAGGAAAGTATCCTTTAAAATGTTTAAATACTCGTGTAATTGTGATATCAGACCTTAAAATATACAAAGCTGAGTAATCGAGAAATGTTGACAGAAAACATATAAAGCTCAACACACGCTGTGAAATCCAGAGTAATCGGTTGGTCAAACAATACGACTGCGAGAGAGAAATCTGTCCTTAATAAAATTTGGTTAAACAATGTGACTGTGGAAAAAATGACTCTGTGTTAAATTTTGGCCTTGAATGCTGTGAATAGTTGTTGGTTTAGAAAACAACTACTGTACCAGAACTGTTATCGTAATTACACAACAAGTGATTAATGAATAAAACGCATCTGTCTTTATCTATCAAATCTGTTTGAAAGCGCAATGTAGCACTGACATTGGAATCTGAACGTACACTGAAATTACTCTCGTAAATGCACTCGAACAATCACTGTGCCTGATTCTGAATATGAACTAAAATGGTAATGAAATTTAAGGCTTACCTGTGGTCCCACTCGTCTGCTCTGCAACCTTATTTTTTTCTGAAGTAATAAATTGACTGTCAAAATTAAATTTCAGTCTCCGTACTCGCGATGTGCAATGCGAGATGGGATTTCATGAATACTGAAAAATGTTACTCAGTACACAACTCGCGATGTGCAATGGGAGTGTACAGTAAGATAAAGCTGCGAATGCAAATGACAAATCGGATACTAATCTCACCGATAAGGAAATAACTGAATAGACACTTCAAGTTATAACTGAGCTTCAGAAAGTCATAGCAATAATATAACTTACCACACTTCTCACACATGAACTAGTCGCAAAACGTCTCTTTAGCATTTATCACTGCAGTGGAAGATAAAACCATATAAATTTATTACAAAAACCTTGCAGTAAATCTAAACCATAAGCACTGTTTTAACGATCAGCATACTGAGTGATTGCAAATATAAGTCACATTTCTTTTGAATGTTACGTTTTGTTATTCATACAATATTATACTCCTAGTGTTTAATAATGAAACTGTAATAAAATTTAATCACACGAATGAATCACGAACTTCACATTTTGAGACTAAGAAAATAATAAATTCTGTCAAAAACAAAAGCTCATCTGGTTTTGACGCTGTTTGTAATACATTACTAAAGATTTATTCCTATGTAGTAGATCCAACCTTATCTGAAATATGTAATGCATCACTAACTCAAAGCATTTTTCCAGAGCCATTGAAATTTGCTGTTCTTGATCCCCCCTTTAAAAAGGTGATAAGAGAGATGTTAATAAGAACTGACCTGTTTCACTGCTTCAGCATTCTGCAACAGTAGTGTCCCTAGCAAGTGAAAGTTTGAGTTTCAGCACGGTTTCTCTACTGAGAATGTCATTTACATATTGTCTCACTAGATTTTACACGAACTGGATAATAAAGTAGCGGCCGTTGGTATTTTCTACGATCTCTCTAAGGCATTTGACTGGGTAAATAGCAATATTCTTCTAGATAAACTGACGTTTTATGAGACTGATGGTATATACAACCAGTGGATAATATCATATATAACCAAAAGAACTCAGAAAGTTGTCCTTAGTAATTCAAACAATATAGTCCATTGACATAATTCTGACTGCAAAAAAACTATTTAATGGCTTCCCCAAGGTTAAGTCTTAGATCCACGTAAACGATCTTTTGTCTAATATACGACAAGTAGAATCAGTTACTTTTGCAGATGACACAAGTATCATAATTAATCCAAGCATAGGTACAGAAACGTAACAACCGGTAAACGAAGTTCAGAGCTTCATTGACTGGTTCTCTATGAATTTTAAAAAAGACACACAATTTTAAAAAGACACAACATATTCAGTTTTGCGCATCTACACCAATGGTATGTGTAATGCACAGAAAGTAAGTAATAAATGAGCTGGAAACTTCAAAAATCTTATTTATCCATATTAATGAGAATTTAAACTGAAAAAAAGAAAAAACACATTTTGGAACTCCTAAATCAACCTAGTTCAGCCAGATTTGCACACAGAATCACTGCAAATCTTGGGGAGAGAGAAATAAGTAACCTGACATATTTTGCATAATGTCATACAGAATAATGTTCTAGGGTAACTCATCTTTAAGAAAGAATGTCTTCATGGCGCAAAAACGTGCTGTAAGAATAAAGTGTGGCACTCACCCACAATCACCTTGTAGACATCTGTTTAAGGAGTTGGGCATTCTGACTGCTGCTTCACAGTATATTTATTTCCTCATGAAGTTTGTTGTAAGTAATCCACTACTGTTCTAAAAGGACAATGATGTATGTAATTACAACACCTCAAGGAAAACTGACATTCATTACTCTACATTAATGCTGCCTCGAGCATAAAAAGGAGTGCACAAAGCTGCAACGACTATTTTTGGCAACGTAAAATTAAAAACAATCTGAGAATGTTTCTCCTTGACAACTCCTATATCGCAGAAGAATTTCTGTTACTGTAATGTGTAAAAGGTGGTGAGCATGAATTAATAACTCACATCTGAGTTTCTTTTTCTGTTTGCAATAAATAAAAAATTAATGAATAAATTAATGAATAAACAAATAAATACTTAGAAACGTTCAGAAACATATATGTACAAATTAATTCTTAACGCGAACGTAAAATCACATCATTAAAATCTATTGTGAAAAATGATCCCTGGAACGTGTAACCAACTAACTAACTAACTCTCTCTCTGAAAACATCATATTACAAACATTACTATAAATAATGCTGCCTGCACTGTAGGGCAGGCCAGCTTCCATCCATTTCAAACCAAGTACCTTACTACACAGTTGCTATCAGTACACTCTGACTCTACTCTGACAAAGTAAAGCTAATTTCTCTGACCAACATCTTTGGTCTCAAGCCTAGTTCCAAGGTGTGTAATTACAAAGGAAATGTCAAAGCGATGTTACAAGGTTTAAGAACATTTATCGAATTTAAAAAATTAACTCATATTTGTGGTTCATTACATACTAAGAATTATGATAACAATCACGACAGCCACCATTCAACATGAATAACTGTATTTACCTTGCCGTTAGGCCTAGAATTATCTTCAACAGCGTAACAGATCGTTGTGTTATTAATGCCCTGAGTTACCACACTAGATATTTATTTTACATGTGATGCACCCACACACATAATTTTGTACAAACTCCTTATTCGTGGAAAAAGTCCTCTTCCTGATCTTTTTGCTTTTTGTTCTTTTCCTCTTTATTTTCTGTTTATGGCCATCTATTGCATGTTTCGGCCATCACATTTTTCTTGCTCAGACAGTGTGCCTTGTACTGGAGGGCTCGAATTTCTTAAAATTTTATTTGTACTGTTCCTGAATTTCACCTCTGTAAGCGTTATCTTCTTCGGTATGCTTCTAGTTATTCTTGTGAAGCGGTTGCTTGAAGATCTTTCCGAATATTCTCATTACTATCAGCATTTAAAAACATGCCTGACACATTACAGAAGAGGTGAGGGAGAGAGCGGGGGAGGGTGTTGTTTGTCTCTGTAGGTGTGAGCGAGGCAGCCCTTGTAGGGGAGTAAATCATTACAACTGACCCCGCCCACGCAGGTTGGCGATCGAGCAGGTAGTTTGTAAGAAAGCACAGTAAACATACCAGTCAGTTTCTCACCAATTTCGCCAATATACACATGACCGAAAATTATTCTGATGTTTCTCACCCAAAATACGATAAAACTTAAGCATACATAGTTTTCTGAATTTGGTATGGTTAATCCGCGTAACATTTTACCAGTCAGGGTATTTTTATATCAGTTATGACTTTTGTTTCAAATTGCTGCCGCTTCATTTACTTGCATACTTGTGCACTAAAAATAACAATTTTATTACCTCTGTGGTTTACAGTTAGTATTTCAGTTATCTTTTCGAATTCATAAAAGCTCTCATGCTTGTAATTAACATTTAACTGCTTTATGCGTGAAGAGAGACAGTGAGTTAAGTTAAACAATGCCAGGTCGATTCAAACATCTCGATATCTCAAAGTAAACCGGCAATTCTGAATTAAACAGTCTTTGTTTGTACTTCTCATTAACATCTAGTTTCCTTCTACTATGAACTAAATTTCCCAGCGAATTATATATTGAAAAAAGTTTATGTTTTCTAAGACTGATCTTAAGTTACACTTAATTGGGTACCAGTATTAAAATGAAAATTTTACTCTAATGGGCTATAGTTAGTGTACATTTACTCTTTCCTAAGCACTTCTGAACTAGAGATGTAGAATGTAACAATACATGTTTCAATGTGTAGTTTATTTTGTGTCCAGTATTTTAAAAATGTGGTAGGAAGTGAAACATAGGTACCCTAATTGACAGTAGTTCCGTCTTATTTATTACCTCTGAGATGAAAGAGACAAGGTAATTAGCGTTGTAGTCGACATTGTAAACAGTGAGAAGGAATGAAATTGATACGAATGCTGATGAGAGATTAATGTTCATATTCTAACAATTCCTGTGATGTTCATCCTGCTACGTCAATCAGTGGAATGTTTATGCAATAAGTGACGGTCGATCGCTAGATAATTAGACACTTTAAATCGGTCGTTACAGAAGTGAGTATGATTCTCTTCTACTTTTTATTCTGCTGTTACAGTGCTCAGGATCATACAGCGATGTTCGCGCAGCAAGTTTGTGAAAGAAGAGAACACTTATTGAGAGCAATCCTCATCTCTTTCAGCTGTTGTTCTGAGGCTACGTCTAGTGATAACATTTGTTAGCAGGTAGACATCATCGTAAAGAATACAAAATTTTTCTGATTTAAAACCTCAAAAGTCATGTGTTTAACATGTGAAAAGATTTTGCAAAAGCATTTTCGTGAGTGAATCAGAGCGTTTCCGAATGTGAAAGTCATGTATCGAATGGATGACTGTTGTGTCCAATAGAACTAAGAAGTGTAGCCTTTCAGCATTTAACAGCTGTAACATGTTAAAGCAACAGCTTGTGTAGGGTATGGGAGGGTAAGAGGACGACTGTAAGCTTTCGATTTTCTTCATCCAAATGTTTTTGACCTGATGCCTTCATTAATATTTTAAAGCAACGATTATAGTCTCCTTTACAACTACCGATTCCATAGTGTTTTTAATGTATCATTTCCGGATTTTTCTTTAACTTTTTAAAAATGTTGTCAATTTGGCGGGTAAGTTGACCTAAGTAGGTAGGTGAGCTGGCGAAGAAATAGGTATAAAAAGTCATTTTACTTTAAGCACAGAAGTCGTATACAAATGTTTTGCGCTTCGTTTCTGCCACAGTGAGCCCAGTACAGGCAGCAAGGGCCCATTTATGACAGCGAGAGCAAGCACTCCAAGTCTCAGATTTATCGTTGTCATTACAGATTTCACAAAATTCTTCTTCCTCAAAATCATGATCGTAGTCGTCTTCAGTGTGGTTGACACATACGAGGAATCTTACGAATCTTCCAAAAAGACTTACTTGTCATATTTCTTTTTTCTTCTTCCCTTAGCCCCCTTTTCGGAATTATGGTTTTCAGATCTTTGTCTTGGTTTCCTTCTTTCCTCTTCTCTTTGGCTTTTTTCTCAGCTTGTTTATTTTCAACAGCTCTTTTGACAGGGCTGTTTGTGATGAGCAGTGGAGGCAACTTTCTCCCTTGTGTCTTTCTTTTTGGATCAGCATTAAGTAAAGGAGGCAAGGTCAAAGTAGGACCATTCTACACAACATTGTCCAGGTACTGCAGTTTCATCAGAATTAATTTCTGGAGCATAAAGTGGTCCAGCGAGACCTACTTCGGTGTCATCTGCGTTACTTCCAGATGGATTGCATTGTCCCCGTTTCAGGATACAGAACAACAGTGTAGTAGTAGCAGCTTTATTCATCCGTAGATCTCTTTTTACAAGGATATAGGACATGTCAAAGAATTTACAAGTATAGACCATTCCTGTTTCGACGAATGTTCTTGTTCTACAGAATAACAAGTAACTCCGAGTACCTTATGGGCCACTGAGTCAAGGACTCTAGTTGACCAAAGAGTGACTCTGCAGCTGCTAAGGTCTTTGGGCACGGATGCAAGACTAAGCGGCATCAAAGACAAGGGGACTGGTTGGGTCTGGGCTCAGTCTGTGGTACAAGAATGACAGATGCATAGAGAACGAGTGCCGGAGCGGTAAGAAAGAGACAGTCGACAAGTGTCAGGAGCTCCCTCCTTCCCTCTCCCTCTCTCTCTCTCTCTCTCTTTGTCTCTGTCTCCCTCTCTTCTATGGACGGAGGCAGCTGCGGTCGTGTAAGCCGCTGACGCCCCGTCCAATCAAGACAGCCGAGTCGTTGCGACTTGTTGCTGTTACTGGCGACGGTGATTTCAAGCGATTGAACAGCCACAAAGTATCAGAAGATCACGAGTCTGTTCCCCAAGCTCAGGTTGTCGGTGGCTGTTGTGTTACCAGAAAAATCTATTCAGGCGGCGTATTCAACACCAGACCAAGGCTGGAGTCAACACAAGGCTTTACTTCGTATGTTGAATTGCTACTGTTTGCTGTTTTGGCGACATAATTATCTGAATTCCTTCTCTCTTCACGGCGTTATCGGTTGGTTGTTTTTTGTGTCTAGCTCCCACTGGTTGGTTATTTGACTACATGGCAAGTGATAAAATACTGTGGTTACTCTTATGGTAAAATTTGTTATTAGAAATGTACAGTATACTGAATCTTTTTATTAGATCCTTAAAGTTCGAGTGTTCTGAAGGACTGGTTCTTAAAACCGTAGCAATTAACTGTGTCTTTCAATTTAGTGTTTTTAAAAGGCTAATGTTTCCTGAAACATTAGCCTTTTAAAAAGAATTTGGCTTTCAGAAGCATTTGGTGTAAGACTGTTACAACTTGTTAACACCTGTACACTACTTTTTCCAGCCTTGGAAGTAAGCTCGAAGTACTTTATAACACCCCCACTCCCACGCTACACTTTATTTGTAATGATACGTGTCCTTAAGGTTCACTGAAATATAGTATAAGGCATCTGATCCGAAGTAAAATTACCCTGTAGTAACGTAGCGGGTGTTATAACCGATTCGTCATTTTTCTAATTTTCACTTTTCTACAACCATAATGACGTAAACAAAGTCTCGGTTAAGTGAAATATTATTCAATGGTCGATTTGAAATTTTAGTAATTACTTGGTCTGATTTTCTGTTCATTAATATGCACAGTTAACTGATACAAGCTAATGGTCGCCAGCTCGCTGCACGAGAAACACTAGTATACTGGAATATTGAAATAATAACAGTAGCAGCGTAACAGCGCGTTTTGTTATTAGCGTACGACACTACTAACTTCTCACAATACACTGACACAGCTATGAAAAGGAATTGCTGCAGGGAAAGGAAGGTTTCTTTCTGGCTGTTAAACAGAATGGCCTCTCAAAGCGCTGGCACTGCCCATTAAATTCTCATTAGTAAAAGGGCCGCGTCCAAAAAAATATTACGACGCTACTCACTTTAATGCTTGACGTTGGCTGTCTTCAGTATACCTGTATGGGAAATAATATTGCATTTGTTCGTATATATTAGCTCGGAAAATGAAGCAATAATTGAATATATTTTCTAGTGTAGTGAGTTTAGCAATAACTGTGGCGTAATGCTCACTGCAATGTTTAATACGTTAATTTCGTTAACCAGTAACAAATAATGTAAAATCGAAAAATGACATTCATGTTTTGACAACTGAAACGTAAAGCCGTTTCTGTTTAAGAATCGATGCTTGGAAAAAATTATAGTACTGACGATTGTTAAAATCATTTAACCGGATAATGATCTGTTACTTCTTTAAAATACTTTTTGAATCGTCTTTCCAAGAAAATATTATCTTTTGATTATCTTTTGGTATGACAAAATTGTGGTAAGATCTTATGGGACCAAACTGCTTAGGTCATCGGTTCCTAAGCTTACGCACTACTTAATCTAACTTAAACTAATTTACACTACGGACAACACACACATTCATGCCTGAAGAAGGACTCTAACCTCCGACGGGAGGAGCCGCACGGACCGTGGCAGGGCACCCTAGCGCACGCGGCTACCCCGCGCGGCGGTATCACAAAACATAGATCACTGTCATTACTATTCAACTTATTTCAATTGTGGGCTGTTAACGTATAGCATTGTCAAAGTTTCGAATGTTTCAAACTGATCACCAAAAAAATCTTATTAGATTATTGTTCACCTATTCAGATAAGTTCTACTCTCTTAATACAACTGGCAAATACACTTAAGGACAAGACAGATCCTATCATGGAAAACGTTCGGATTGAAACGTAACAATTACTATCACAATGAAAAATTATAATTAGACACTATCAGTTCTATACACTGGAATGTCTGTACAGACTCATACGATAAACTTCTAAGACCTTACTTTGTACCGAATCATCTTAGGTGCTTCGGCGGATAACTGCTTTGGCGGATTACTTTACGTACCAATAAATGGTACAGGTTCTTCATGGCCACGATTTACAATATACAGCATTAAGCTGTTAAAATTTCCTGCTGTGCCCACATAATTCCAAATGCTGGCTGCCCAAAAAAACTTCTCATTGCAACGTTTCAGCATCGTCATAAACACATATAAATCTCAGCACACTTTGACTGGTTACTTACATACATACGTACATAAATACATTAATACTCGTTCCATAGATCACGAATACGACATTTCGTAATTACGTGGAACGTGTCAGTTTAAGATAACGTCTCAACCAGAAGCAGTCCACTAAAGCAATGCAATGGCTGGCTTCCGAATAACTATGTCCAAAGACATTAATGAAGCTTACCGATCAATAGTCGTACAGAAAATGTTACACCGTTGACTGTTCCAGCCTGTCTACATACACACATTTCTCACTAATGTATTAACAATAGCTCACTGATTCAAATAACGTTAATAAAAGTATTCACAGCATAATTATTGCAGAAAAAATGTACACAATCCTAACCATTCATTAAAGCTAGAAATCGATAATCTACTGTTTTATGGTCTTACAAAATTACCCAAAGCATTTTCTTGTTCAAATGGTTCAAATGGCTCTGAGCACTATGGGACTTAACATCTATGGTCATTAGTCCCCTAGAACTTAGAACTACTTAAACCTAACTAACCTAAGGACAGCACACAACACCCAGCCATCACGATGCAGAGAAAATCCCTGACCCCGCCGGGAATCGAACCCGGGAACCCGAGCGTGGGAAGCGAGAACGCTACCGCACGACCAAAGCATTTTCTGACTTACCCTTCTTACACGTTGGGAATTGTTAAATTGCTCATAACAGCAAAGTGTAACCATCTGCTTATCATTATGTATAAATATTTTGCTTTGTAATACGGCCATATCAAAAGCAGCCTTTCCCACTTCCCAAGCTCATGCTCTCCACCGACTCAGTTTTTGTATTACCTTTCCTTCAATTGTATTGAAATACCACTACCTCTAGAAGCACAAAAGGGTTTCTTAAAACCTGAATAGCTCTAAAATCTGAAGCTCTGATTGCCTGAAATGAGGTTAAATAACGAAATAGTTATCGTATCTAACGCTTTCTAAAAGACGGGTGTATATATATATATATATATATATATATATATATATATATATATATATATATATATATATATAAATGTATAGTCATCACTTGACACTTTGTGGATTGTGACCCTCTATGGCATGTTATCGCCTCAGGGCGGAATTATACTGTCCATTCACTGCCTGTTAAACGCCCCATTAGGATGTCGGTGCTCTTGACTCATTGCATTGTTTGAAAAGAGGCGAAATCGTGGCTCGTTAGAGAACTCCAAAAGTCTCCAGTCGAATACCAACCTGCTTATGTGTTTTACTCACTGAAGCCTTGCGGGTTCATGTGCCACTATAAGAGCTGCCGTTTCTTGCTGTATCTCACTCAAAATTTCGGGTAGCAACTGGTTGTTACAAACCTGGAGTCACTGACCACAGCATTTGCTGTTAGGTTTGAAACAAATTGTCACTGATAAAGTGTGGCACTCATCTGCGTCTCTAATGGTCAGGAAATGTATACTGGAACTCTTGTAGCGCCGTGTTACACAACTGCGACTGGCAGACTATTCCCTGTACTTTGCACTCAACAATCAACAAATCAACTCATTCACAATGTGTATTTACTATGTAGTCTCAGGCATAACAAAATACGATATGTGTTTTACGCCATCTTGGCACGTCTCCACGTCGACGCATCTTGTTACCCCGACTCCGTACAAACGCCTGTCATACAAACACCGTTCCACCGCTACGGCTTACATCAGCAGTGGAGAGCCGCATGATCGCCTGATACGGTTTCTACCGGCTGCGACGCGACCAGAGTGTTCTTTTAAGAGGGTTATAATGTGAGAGGCATCTCGCGGTTCTAGGCGCTCAGTCCGGAACCGCGCGACTGCTACGGTCGCAGGTTCGAATCCTGCTTCGGGCATGGGTGTGTGTGATGTCCTTAGGTTAGTTAGGTTTAAGCAGTTCTAAGTTCTAGGGGACTGATGACCACAGCTGTTAAGTCCCATAGTGCTCAGAGCCATTTGAACCATTTTGAATGTGAGAGGCGCTGCAACACATTTTTTCTCAAAACAGATTGGTTTTATTTACGATACCGATCCACCATATTACTGCCCCCTCTCCCCTCTTTCGGCTACAAAACGCTATGTTTTCAAAATAATCTCCGTTCAATGCGACAGCCTTACACCGCCTTCCTGGGAGGGCCTGTAAGCCCGAATTGTACCGGTCTACTGCCCTCCCTCCCCCCCCCCCCCCCCGTATGTGAGTGACCAGCGCGACAGACTGTCAATCCTAAGAGTCCGGGTTCGATTCCCGGCTGGGTCGGAGATTTTCTCCGCTCAGGGAGTGGGTGTTATGTTGTCCTAAGACTTGCACCAGGCGAACGCTCTACCCAAAGGGAGGCGCTAACCACACGACATTATTATTATACCGCTCTACTGGTCGACGTCGGAGCCGAAGTCTCGCTGCATCGATAACCTCCACAGCCCGCATCTCGTGGTCGTGCGGTAGCGTTCTCGCTTCCCACGCCCGGGTTCCCGGGTTCGATTCCCGACGGGGTCAGGGATTTTCTCTGCCTCGTTATGGCTGGGTGTTGTGTGCTGTCCTTAGGTTAGTTAGGTTTAAGTAGTTCTAAGTTCTAGGGGACTTATGACCACAGCAGTTGAGTCCCATAGTGCTCAGAGCCATTTTGA
The DNA here is from genome assembly GCF_023864345.2 of Schistocerca serialis cubense. Classification (NCBI taxonomy): domain Eukaryota; kingdom Metazoa; phylum Arthropoda; class Insecta; order Orthoptera; family Acrididae; genus Schistocerca; species Schistocerca serialis. The sequence goes on along the minus strand of NC_064638.1, from coordinate 684,246,029 downwards.
TAACCTCCACATTGTCCACTCACTGCTTTCCATGGATTGCATCCTTCATTGGGCCAAACCGATGGAAGGCGGAAGCTGAAGCATGTGGGCTGTAGGATGGATTAGGAAGAACAGTCCAGTTAAGTTTGTGAGCCCCTCTCAGGTGCACAGACTTGAGGCTTTGGATCCTGTTGTCCCGCGATGTGTTTGATTGTGTGTGATTGGTCGATCATGTCCAATGAGGGTGTCCCCACATTCCAACAATGCAGGAGCCACAGCTGTATGCACACGACCGGCACGTGGGAGAGCAACCTTGTTAATGATTACCGACGCCTCGTCCAACAACTCACCGTGCTTTTGTTGACTGACTCCGTAGGCATTCTGCAGGCGCCAATGAACATCTGCAATCCTCTGTTTTTTCGCCAAAAGAAACTCAATGGCAACTCTCTGCTTGGAAAGCACCTCCGTTATAGACGCTACTTTGAAGCCTATGTATAGCGCTGCTACCTATCGGAACATTATGAAACCATAGGGTCTGAAGCGGGAACATCCCACGTTGTCCCAGAAGAAAATGCCGCATTTTTTCAACCGAAACTGGCAGATAAAAAACAAGTTGCATTACTTATTAAACGCCGTTCACGTTTTTTTTTCCGATGAGCTGAATTGTATCTGTTTCTTCTATAGTGAGTTCTTCAGCATTTCCGCAAGGTTTTGTTCCTGAGAGACATATTGGCTCAGGGCGTTTGGAGAGTAAGAAACGGAGGTGAGACGAGTTCTCTTCTCAGAGAGTCGCATAGTCCGGCAGCCATCAGCTGGGCGGGCTCCTCGGTCGGGGCTCCGGCTGGCGGCGCGACGCGGCGCTGCGATGCGGTGACAGATGGCGTCCGGCGCAGCAGCCATGAATATTCAGGTCGCGGAGCGGCGCCGGCCGGCGGAAGGCCAGTCTGGGGGCGGGGCGCGTGGACAGCCGAGAGGGGGGGGGGAGGAGGGTGGGAGAGGGTCTGGGAATGAATAGAGCCGGCGCCGTCACGTCTGGAGGGGTCCTAATTCAACGCTCCCCTTAGGTCGCAAGACCGGTCACAGGACTTACTGCAGATCGTCTGACCTCGGCTAGGTTGCTGCTGGTGACACGCACGTCCTTCGCATCTCGCTGTAGGTACCAGGGATACACTGACCTGCATCTTTTACGTTATGATGTCCCCTCTGTATCATAGAAGCACAGTCGTGGATTCGCCGGACTCAATATCTTGGTGTAACAGTATAGAATGATATGAAGTTTGACAGGAGTTAGCGGCCGTATAATAGCGCGCACTTCGTTTGAAGGGATGCCTGTTTTAACTCTAGTAATTTCCTTTGTGATGGTTAACAAAACACGTTTACACGATCACTTAACACCCATCTCGCTGTATACAGGTTACAACGGTTTTTCACTCGCGTATTGCACCAAAAAAAAATGACAGCTACGTTTATTAAACTCTAAAACAGTACCACAGCCTGATAAGGCTTATTCTACCGTGATGAGCAGTCTCTGTACCCGACACGGAACCGCTCACCTCCGTCATTCCTTCTCGACTACCGCTTTGTTGCCTTCACATAGGGATAGGAGAATGCTTCCTTGTGTTTTGGACCAAACATAACCCTCCGTTTTGTTGTCTATATACATGTCGCTTAGTGGGGTTGAGCAATGGCCGTTTTCTTACGTAGATGATGTAACGCGGGCTGCTCTCTGTCCCACAGTTTCTCTACCCCAGCTCTCCCACAATCCAGTCGTAAGAAAATTGTCCATCATTCCGTAATCTTAGGTATAACTCACTTAGCACCCACTATTAGCATAATCATTATACTAAGTCATGGGCAGTCACAGTAACTGTTATAGGGAAATTACAACGGTATTCCCCCAGCTCTTTTCCGAAATATGTAGTTCAATTAAAAGTACAATTTGTTAACTTTATCACCCACTTGATCAATACATTTCCAACAATATACCATAAACTCGTTTATTTAATTAGATGTCGTTTTGAATAAATTTCAGTTTGAAATAGCTCTAACCTCGTCATCATTCACAAATTGACGATCCTTCGTAGTGTCCCACTTGGTATTATCAAGGGGGACAAAACAGTTTTTTGTGGAGTGAAAAATACAATGAGATATTTGAGTTTCTGCTTGAGAATAACAGTTAAAGCGGCAATGCTACATGCAGGGAAAGAACACATCACAATAAACATCCTATATGACAGCTTCGTGTTGCTTCGTTTTTTGTATTAACCTGTACAAGTAGGGGAGACAGTTGTACCTTGGAACACTTTTCAGACTTTTTTCTCTAATAAGTCAAGTAATGGAAGTTTAATACATCCTCCTTTTCTGTTTCTAAAGGATGGGTTTCACTTTTTATGTGCTACAGTTATTCCCTGACATTACAAATATTATTCTACTAAATTAATGTTGTTCTCAACGTTTCCAACGTGAAAACACACACACACACACACACACACACACACACACACAAACACACACACATACACATAAGCAGAGCCCACAAATATATATATATATATATATATATATATATATATATATATATATATATATATATATATATATATATATAAAACACACACACACACACACACACATAAGCAGAGCCCACAAATATATATGTATATATATACACTCCTGGAAATTGAAATAAGAACACCGTGAATTCATTGTCCCAGGAAGGGGAAACTTTATTGACACATTCCTGGGGTCAGATACATCACATGATCACACTGACAGAACCACAGGCACATAGACACAGGCAACAGAGCATGCACAATGTCGGCACTAGTACAGTGTATATCCACCTTTCGCAGCAATGCAGGCTGCTGTTCTCCCATGGAGACGATCATAGAGATGCTGGATGTAGTCCTGTGGAACGGCTTGCCATGCCATTTCCACCTGGCGCCTCAGTTGGACCAGCGTTCGTGCTGGACGTGCAGACCGCGTGAGACGACGCTTTATCCAGTCCCAAACATGCTCAATGGGGGACAGATCCGGAGATCTTGCTGGCCAGGGTAGTTGACTTACACCTTCTAGAGCACGTTGGGTGGCACGGGATACATGCGGACGTGCATTGTCCTGTTGGAACAGCAAGTTCCCTTGCCGGTCTAGGAATGGTAGAACGATGGGTTCGATGACGGTTTGGATGTACCGTGCACTATTCAGTGTCCCCTCGACGATCACCAGTGGTGTACGGCCAGTGTAGGAGATCGCTCCCCACACCATGATGCCGGGTGTTGGCCCTGTGTGCCTCGGTCGTATGCAGTCCTGATTGTGGCGCTCACCTGCACGGCGCCAAACACGCATACGACCATCATTGGCACCAAGGCAGAAGCGACTCTCATCTCTGAAGACGACACGTCTCCATTCGTCCCTCCATTCACGCCTGTCGCGACACCACTGGAGGCGGGCTGCACGATGTTGGGGCGTGAGTGGAAGACGGCCTAACGGTGTGCGGGACCGTAGCCCAGCTTCATGGAGACGGTTGCGAATGGTCCTCGCCGATACCCCAGGAGCAACAGTGTCCCTAATTTGCTGGGATGTGGCGGTGCGGTCCCCTACGGCACTGCGTAGGATCCTACGGTCTTGGCGTGCATCCGTGCGTCGCTGCGGTCCGGTCCCAGGTCGACGGGCACGTGCACCTTCCGCCGACCACTGGCGACAACATCGATGTACTGTGGAGACCTCACGCCCCACGTGTTGAGCAATTCGGCGGTACGTCCACCCGGACTCCCGCATGCCCACTATACGCCCTCGCTCAAAGTCCGTCAACTGCACATACGGTTCACGTCCACGCTGTCGCGGCATGCTACCAGTGTTAAAGACTGCGATGGAGCTCCGTATGCCACGGCAAACTGGCTGACACTGACGGCGGCGGTGCACAAATGCTGCGCAGCTAGCGCCATTCGACGGCCAACACCGCGGTTCCTGGTGTGTCCGCTGTGCCGTGCGTGTGATCATTGCTTGTACAGCCCTCTCGCAGTGTCCGGAGCAAGTATGGTGGGTCTGACACACCGGTGTCAATGTGTTCTTTTTTGCATTTCCAGGAGTGTATATATAACACCAAAACACACACATACACACACACACACACACACACACACACACACACACACACACACAAACGCACACACAAATGCATACACGAACAGATCACAGATACTTCAATAATTACACTCGAAAATTTGACAATAACATTCGATCTTTGGCAAAAACATTTGACAATCGGCATCAGAAACCAAAACATTCCATTGAAACAAGCGTTCAGTTCATAGTGCTGAGGAATGTGGGGAAAAACCGCAAATTGGCATTCAGAAGAAGAATAACAACACCAAAATTACAACAGGAGCGTAATATGTAAGGAATTGTCCATATATCCTGTAAGTACAGTTCAAAACATTACTACTTAATAGGAAATACCAACCACCAGAACTGTTTATAACCTATAGGTACAGTGGCAAAAATGTAAATTAAATAGCAAACACATGTACATATTCCAGGCCACTGATGATGCCTTGCAGAAAATAAAGGCGAAACGCGTATGGCACTAAAATTGTGTTTTATTCAGTTGCTGTCAGACGGTCCATAAGTAAAAAGTATCAGTATACTGTAATGGTATGCCAAACTCAAGAATGAAGTAACTTTTGCATGATGTATGATTGCTAAGCAGCTTTATTGACAAAACTTGGACCGGACATAGAAAGAACTGCTGCAGTATAGTACAGATGATAACTAATATAAATGTGCAAGGAGAAAAACAGAAATGACAGTTTTATTACAAAAGGCAATGACTACACGAAAGTCACCGCGATTCTTGAAGGTCCTCTGGGCATCAAAAAAGGCGAGGCATGATTCTTAATAGGGTAGGTGAGCACCACAGATGGTAGCACATGCTCTACACCATGCACCCTTGTTTGCCACAAGGTCGGCAAGGTGTACTTGTGGTAGGTCATTCCATTCCTCCACCAGAACGGCTAACAGTTGCTTGAGGGTCGTTAATCCATGTGAATATGCTGCAATATGTCTGCCCCAATCATCAACAAACGTTCAGTGAGATTTATGTCGGAGAAACGGTCAGGCCATTCCATTCGCCAAATATCCTCTCATTCCAACTGCACTTACACCTGCACTGTTCGATGAGATCGCGCGTTGTCACCTACAAAAACAACAAAACGAATGCAGGAGAGAATGCATCCCTGAAAAGACACAAATAGGGGAGGAGTAAATATCATTTATGTACAGTAAGAAGAGTAATGGAAGAAGAAATAAACCCTGGGATCTTCAGGGAGCCTTTTCCCTTGCCGGCCGGAGTGGCCGAGCGGTTCTAGGCGCTTCAGTCTGGAACCGTGCGACCGCTACGGTCGCAGGTTCGAATCCTGCCTCGGGCGTGGATGAGTGTGTTGTCCTTAGGTTAGTTAGGTTTAAGTAGTTCTAAGTTCTAGGGAACTGATGACCTCAGATGTTAAGTCCCATTGTGCTCAGAGCCATTTGAACCATTTGAACCTTTTCCTTTGCCGACTTGACATCTGTTTTTGAAATGGCTGTCGAACCACAGTAATGCTCTGTTTGAAAAAGACAGCTGTTTCACTATAATAAGTAATATATGGAAATCAACAGTCTTAGAAGCCTTGCTGAAATCGTTCACATCTGTAAATGACATGTCTGAGATCAGCAACTTTGATGAATGCAGTCTCTGTGCAATGATGTTTTTAGAAGAATGAACGATATTCAGTGTGAATGTTACAAGTTTTAAGGTAAACCACCACCAAAATTTATAGAAATTTTTTTACAAAATGTACCATATAGTGCTTTATATTTTCTACTGTTTCGAATTGTTCCTTTTGTATAAACTGATTAATTTTCCAAATTATATGGTGTTACAAAGCCTCAAACGAAAGGATCCACTCCAAGGCGATAAAAGAGGGAGAGTCCAACTATCTTCATTTTCTAATTGGAATTACTGAAATTACTGACTGTTTTTACTTGAGCTGAAATTACATTCATTTTAACAGACTGAATAACAACTATCTTCATGCCAAACGGTCATTGTTGGTTAGCGGTGTGCATGGTGATGAATGTTCGTTAACGTTCATAACAATGACGTTTTTCTGTAATAAGTAAATCGGACTTGAATTAAAATGCATGCTCAACGCTTTAATAATATAATAAATAACGACAGAGCGCTTTACGGGCTCGATCGTTGCGTCACCAAACAAGTACTTACACCTTAAATTATACGGCCAGAAATTAATAGCCTGATTTGACTGAAACAGGAGAATTGGGAGATCTATCGTTTTACAGAATAACAGCATTTAAAATGTAATATTCCAGTTATTATTGGTAAAATACTACAACTAGCATCTCAGATCTATATCGTGAAGAAAAGAAACAGTGTTGATTATTTATCAGGTTTAACGATTAACGGAGAACAAAGATTGGTATAACATCTACGTGTTAAAGATAAGTACAACCAGAAGAAAAACAGTTTTTTCTCTTAATTCAGTAAAACTGATACAAACGTTATAACAGAAATATTATTAGTCGCTGCAAGCAGGAATATCACTTGAAATTGTTCCTATTATGCTCCTTCAGAATTATTTAACTAGGCACAAGAGCTTTTATCAAAAAGTTCCCATTCCAGAGTTTCAGTTGTCACTGTTTTCTAGAAGAATTTTAAGCTTAGACATCACCTTCTCGAAATATATTTTATATAATCTTCTGTTTAAATAAATAAAACGTACCGACAGTCCTCCTCTATATTGCTGCTCCTCTAGACACACAGTGGAAGTGATAACTGCTTGCCATCCACGCAGGGAAAATTGGGAAATGTAGAGGTATTGTAGTCGTTTCTCATGCTGAGATATTAACGGCGTTGTCAAAAATGATTCCCATCGCATTCCTCCGGCAAAATCGGTAACTCTCCACGTCTAAAACCGGAATCTGATGAAGGCTTTACGGAGGTGTCTATGTAAGCACTTGCTAACTGGTTTCCCATTTTCAGATATTTCTAAACATCTTCCATTTCCCGACGAGCCAGAGGTTCATATACAAGTAGCACAGCAAAAGGTTTCGTTGCTATAAATAGCATAGGAGAAACCATAGCATCACAGGTATTCTGCGAAAACTACACGCATCGCGTGGGTGAAAGCATCAGACTGGGGATGACAGAGCAGTATAGTCGTGCAAATGGGTGCCTATAGTGATGCAGCCTGCTACAGCGCCCACCTCTCAGTTGTGAATGCAGGGCGTCAGGCATAGGGTGTCAGGGTGAACGCTGTTTATCACCCAGAAGGTGAAAGACCATGAGTTGGCCAGACCTGGTGATGGCATAACGAGGAGCAGTGGTCAGGAATGCGGCAGCGGTCTCAGTACCATGCGTTCAGCACATGGCTTGGTGCAGAGTTCCCTCAACGTCTTGATTGTTTAAACAAATAAAACCTACTGTCCTACAAGCACCATAAATGTTTAATTTGGCACCATTATAAAGTGTGCCTTCCCACCATTTTAAAATTATCGTAAGTGGGCTGTGGAAAAACCCAGTAGGACAAGTGAACACCTTCGATTTAGCGCAAGAGGCCATCATAGATTTTGAACTTAGCACACATAAAATCGCAAATATGTAGGCTACACCCATATCCTCAGGTCAACAATCTTGGATTTTTTGAATTTTTCACTAACAGGACAATTGCCAGTCTTACATTTTTTGAATTTACCCCCTTCAGTATCTTGACACAAGGGACCTACCTTCACTGTGCTGCCAGAAGCGTGAAGAGAACACAGTTTTACACATAGCACAGTTCCTGTATCAGTGGAAAGAGCATATCTACAAGTTTTGAACTAGCATCACAGGTGCTCTATGAGACGAGGACATACTGAAGTCGCTGCGGCTGCTGCCCAGAAATGTGCAAGACAGTAGCCCCTTCGTAAATTTGTTAATTGGGTTACTTATCCGCAGGCATGAACCAGTCAGTTCGATACGATAACATGGAGGAGGTGGTTTGTATACAGGTTCTGCCATTCCTTCCTCCCCCCCCCCTCCATCCCCCTCGTGGGGCACGTGCCACGTGCACTCTCCATCTACTCCCTAGTACATATTAACAACTGAGAACTGATGAGTTGCTGTATCCATTGGTATGTGAAATTCTTCTGTATGGCTTGTAAATTTCTCACAGTCGCCTTCTGAAAACCTACAAGCACTTATGAGTAACCCAGTATAGTTTAATCTGTAACACAATTACGGGAAACTTTGAGAACAGTTTTTCTAAGAAATCGACTGCTGAAAGCAGATTAAATATATTTACAGACATTGATACAGTTGTAGTCAAAATAAACTACAAAATAAGAGAAGAGTCCACTTATATACCAGATGGCACGGGTAAATCGCATTATAAACTTTACTACAAAATTCCAAGTAAATGCATTTACAGGAATGTTTACACGTTCAAGCAAATAATACTCATCTGCAAGGAATTATATAATATTTGGGAAAGACCCAATCGGGTAAACGCATAATTTTCGTTGAGGTAAATTATGTCCCTCATTCAATTCAAGTAAAAGACAAATTCTAATAACAATTATTATTAATAATTATAATATGAGGACACTCTTTATAATGCTTGGTGGCTGGTAAGGTATCATACACATTGTAATTACAGTATAAGTCACTCAGCTAACGGTTAGCGTCGAGAGTTCTTATTTTTTATTTTTTAAGTAGGTGAAAATAAAGTAAATTCTACATTAGCTTCAACTGGCAAATAATACTACACCATTCATAATCATGCCATGGGACAGACTGGGATTAATAACATAGAAGTCGATTCATATGGAAGACTGTTAAATATGTGAATTATCTTTCATCAAGTTTATCGTAGCACCCTCCGGATGTTATCAGGTGTCAGCATAACATTTATAATCATGTGCATCTTCAGGTTTTGGCGGCGCAAAGACTGTTCCATTAAGTTTCGGGTGTGCAGCCGCAAATAATCTCCTTCTTCTTCTAATATTTCGGCTGTATAACGTTCAGCCATCTTCAGAGTGAGCCGCAAGACTGCCGCTCCAGTGCTCGCTTCGTCCCTTTATACTCGTGTACCGCGCGACTGCGCATGCGGCCACAGATGCAAATGCGCCAGACACGTTGGTCGGCGGCAGAGACGTGCATAATGCGCGAGTTGTATCTATGACTCCGCAGTTGATCTGTGTTGGCATATCGATATATTATTGTGAGCTGCACTGTGACGACATCTTTGTGAGTTTATTACAGCAAGTACCGGATTCCATGATTTATCAAGATTGAAACCAGTATCTCTATTAATTCGCTTGACGACGAGGACGAATTTAATTAATAGAGATAGTGGTTTCAATCAAACTGTGGAACAGATGAAATATGGCAGCAGTAACAATATGGACACCCCATTGTCAACTGTAACTGCTGACACAGTCACTACGTTAGGTTGCTCAGGTTGCAGGTAGACAATGACCTGATCAAAGAGAGCCAAATTCTGCATACATTTTGATACATTTTTTGTCATTGGTAGACGATTCATTAGTAGATAGTATAGTTTCTAAGAAAAATGTTCAGAGCAAGATTTAAAAAATTCGCCTTCACCCTACATCTTCAAAAGAAGTTTGCCACTATTATCAACTGCTGCTGTAAAAAATTAAACTTTAGTTAAGTGTGATGAAATCAGTTGTAAAAAATTGAAATGTTTTTCAGCTCATCTCAGTGATAAGCTTTCTTACGACAGTAATGAATAGTCAAAAAAGTGGATTTAAAACGTTAGTGAAGAGATAATGACTCATAACGCTACCGCTAGTATACTCGAGAGGATCATGCACAGCAGACTTTAAAAGCACTTAGTGTTTATAAACACTTATTGTTTGAACAGTTTGGATTTCAAAAAAGACTCCCATCTGAACAGGCTAAATTTACTTTGATAGGTGAGAAGAGTAACTTAATTTGAAATTACTACCGTTGGCAATGCTTTGTAACACTGCTTTAGTTATTGATTTTGTGAACCATGACATCTTCATGCAAAAGTTAAATTATTATAGAATAATATTCACAGCAGTGTCATGGTTTCTATCTGATCATTGGTAGAATATTTAAGTTTGAACACTTCCTTAGTCGATGGCCTACAATTTCTAAAAAGAACCTTCCTGAGCAAGCGATAAATAGCTGAGAAGAGTCAATAAATTGTGTGTGTGTGTGTGTGTGTATGTAGATAAAAGCCTTGACCCTACTGAGACTACTATTCCATAATATTTTAACACACAGAGGAGTCACAGACATTGGCTGCGAGTGGGCGTTGATTGAAAACAATGAGGAAAGTTGAAATTTGTACTCGATCAGGATTCGAACCCAGGTCTCTTGCTTGCTGGGCAGATGCTCTAATCATTATGCCATCTGGACACAGTGTCATTGCAACTGCACAGATCTGCGTCGACCACATAACAAGTGGCACACTTTGAAGCAATCAGACATGGTATTCTGCAAGCTTCTTATCTGAGTCCTGTGTTGTTTCCAATGTACGTAAATGATTTTAGACGTGCATCTGCAAAATATGTAAATTTTGTTCGTTTCTGTTGGTAAGGCTGTTCAGTCCAAAGCTTCATCTGATGATCACCAAAGCTTCATCTGATGATCACAGTGCCTTACTACCTAAGGTTCTGTAGGATGTGGTATGCCTGTAGCTTCCTCTAGCCGTCCAACTGACTTGCCAAGGGGTCACAAGTACAACCATGACTTCTACACGTCATTTTTCAAATTAACAAAAAAATTCCGGGAGGTGAAAGAACGGTTGTTGTTGTGGTCCTCAGACCAAAGGTTGATTTGATGTAGCCCTCCTCGCTGCTCTATCTTGCGCACTATTCGTCTCCGAATAACTACTGCAACCTGCAGCCTACTGAATGTGCTTACTGTATTCATCTCTTGGTCTCCCTCTACGATTTTTACTCCTCCCCCCTCCCCACCCTTTCCACCAATACTACATTGTTGATCCCTTGATCTCTTGGAATGTGTACTGTCAACCGATCCCTTCTAGTTAGGTTGTGCCACAAGCCTCTCCCCAGTTCTCCCCAGTTACATTCAGTGCGTCCTCATTAATTATGTGATCTATCCACCCAACGTTCAGCATTCTTCTGTAGGACCACATTTCGAAAGCTTCTATTCTCTTCTTGTCTAAACTGTTCATGTTTCACTTTCATACATAGCTACACACCATACAAATACTTTCAGAGAAGACTTCGTAACACTCAAATCTGTACCCGATGTTAACGAATTTCCTTTCTCCAGAAATACTTTTCTTGCCACTGCCAGCCTACACGAGCCGTGGCACCTTCTCTTTGTCTCCCCTGCGCCAGCTGCGTGTCAGCTCTTCGCCTTAGCTTGTTTGACCGTAGTGTGGTTGGCCACGTAGGGTTTCAACCCTTCACGGCGGCACTGTGATTGCTGCGTCGAGCGCTGTGGACGAGCGCCAGTCCTGCCCAGCCGTGCCCACTGTACGGCGAATTTTTCTCGCTGCCCGCAGCGCTACTTTGCCCTGCTTTCACACTCGTAGTGTTACCGCAATTATTGGACTTTATATTATACATTTCTTCCGGAAAATATTAATAGAAGTCACACATGTTTTGATGGCTTGTACAAATAGTCATTGTCGAGAGGCTGTTCGTTATTGGCGAAATGTAAAAACCGCAAGATGAGTTGAAATCGGTCTCTAGGTAGCAGCTTAGAAAATATTGGCGTATGAATAGCAGTTCATAGTTGAAACTTCCACGCAAGTCGAGCGTAGTGAAGCGGAGAAATACGAAGTGAGGTGGAACTGCTACAGCAGTCCACCGACTGGGCGGCACGGGCCGCACTCAACTGCTGCGGCAGTTCGAAGGCAGAGAGGCACATTCGCTCCCGACTTCTACAGAGGTTCACCGTAGCGAAAGGGTTACTGGAGAGGGCTAAGACGAGCTAACAGGTCGGTTTCCGGCGGGGTTGGAGGGAGTTGCGAGCTCGCCCGGGAGAGAACTGTACTCTCTTGTACTGAGGGTGATATGGCTGCTGCGATCGCAGCGAGCAGGCAGCCCTGGAACAGTGAGGGTCCGCTGTTGCTTTGCCGTGACACAGAGGAGCGACACAGCTGAATGGATCGGCGCGGCGTGGCCACGTTGGCGAAACGGAGCTGGGGTTGGCAGTGTCCGCAGTGGAAACCGTTGCTGTCCATGGGCGATCTGGGCGTGCATGTGGCTGCGTCCTGTCCTGTGGCATCACGCAGTTGCTTCAGCACTCTTGCTGCTGTTACCGACCACGTTCTTTCTAGCGGGTGAGCCGTTTTAAGCTCTGTGCTCCGAAATACCAAGTTGTCGGCTGCCATTTTTCTGTTGGAAACTGTACTTGTGGTGGCTACACTACTTTATGAAGGACATCATCTTTACACCAATGACTGTTATAAGTTTTTATTACACACTATTGCAATTTCGGCCTTAGGCCACTATCAAGTGCTGCTGAAAAGCGCAGAATGTTTGAAAAGTATTTTACAGATTCATTATGTACGTCGACGTTATGTCGATTATACAAAATATTTTAACTATGTAGCCATGTTACTAACATATTACGGCTTTAAGCCGTGTCAACGTAATGTAAGCTGACACATTTGTATGTCTTTTTTCCCTTTATTATTATTTTAATACCCTACAAATGGTACGGCGGCAGCGGCCTATCTGCGCCGCTCTTAAGCCACAGAATAACAGAAAGAAAACATCGAGACAGAAAAAACATACATGAATGGTAAAAACAGGAGACATACATAAGAAATGAAATGATGGGGTTTGCGGAAGTCAGTGGTTGTACAAGTAAGTTCAGCAGTGCACACAAGCGTAGACAAACAGTTACACATGCGAACCGAGGAGCACAATGAAGAAGAACACTGACGCACATAGCTGAAGAGAGCACTGTAGCACATTGGTGATGATCTTCAGCGCACTGAACACACTGATGAGATGGGGGAGAGGGGGCTTCCACTGAGTGCAGGGGACAGGTCGGGGGGAAGGAGGGGGAAGTAGCCAATGGGAGATAGGAAGGGAGGGGAAGGGAAGAGGGTAGGGGAGAGGGTAGGGTTATGTGGGGAAGCCTGGGAATGGGGCAGAGGGAGTGGGAAACTGCGAGTGAGGACGTGGGATGGAGAAAGGAGGGGGAGGAGGCAGAGACGGAGCCCTGGAGGAAAAAGGGAAGGAAAAGAAGGGGAGGATTAGATCTGACAGGGGGGAGGGGGTATAAGGAAGGAACGAGGACATCATCAGGAAGGGGGAGTTGGCGGAAGTCACCTCCGGCAAGGGTGTGGTGAGTGTGAAGATGGAGAGCAGGTGGGAAGCAAGAGTACAGGTGCGGAAGTGGGTTCGGGTGAGATAGGATGGAAGAGACAAGCGGGTGGGGAGGATAAAGCTTGCAGGAGATGTAAAAGATCCTTTGTATGTCTGTTTTTTTCTTTATTGTTTATTTCACACCTGATACAGGTAGGCCAGCAGTGGCATACTACGCCGCTCTTCGGCCACAGATTAAACTAACGATACAAAAGAAGACAATCACAGAACAGAAATGGTGGATATACAAATGTAGACATACAAAATTAAAACACATGGAGCCGTTCACGGGTGCAGAGCCCAAAATAAAAATGTTCAGACACGTGGACATGCACAGAGATGACAGATGACACACGCGAACATTGTAGCACAAACGATTCAACACTGGAACACTTGAGCATGAACATGACAGCACACACAAATACTAGGCGATGATCTCTGGCGCTCGAAAGTTCACTATATGTGTACGAGCCCGGGGACCTGCCAAAAGGGGAAAAAGAGCAGGAGAAGGGAGATGGGAGTGTGTAGATGCCAGTGGCAGAGGAGATGGGAGGGGGAGGAAAGGGGGTAGGGGAAGCTTGGGGGAAGAGGGAGGGAGGAAGGGAGGAGGGAGAGAAGGGAGAGAGGGTGCTCTTGGGAAAAAGACAGGGTGCGGTAGAGGAGGATGAAAGTTGGTAGTAGGGGTAGATGGAGGGGATGAGGGCATCATCAGGGAGGGGGAGTTGGTGGAAGCCACCTTGGGCGAGGGTATGGAGAGTGAAGAGTTGGAGAGCAGGTGGGATGTGGTAATGCAGGGGTGGCAGCGAATGGGAGTGGGAGAGGATGGGAGAGACAAGCGGGTGAGGGGGATCAAGTTTGCGGGAGGTGTAGAGGATCAATATCCATTCGAGGAAGAGAAGGAGGTGCGGGAACAGAATAAGGTCATATAGGATCCACATGGGGGATGGGAGACGGATTTGACAGGCGAGGCGGTGCACATGGCGTTCTAGGATTTGAAGGGATTTGTAAAAGGTCTAGGGGTAGCGTCTTTGATTCTTAATCAAAACGTCTTCGGTCTCGGGTTCGATCTCCGCCACTGCCTAAATTTTGATATATAATCAGTATTGGCGGCTGAAGACTTCCGGCATAAGAAGTCAGCCTCATTCTGCCAACGGCCTTGTCAAAGAGGGTGGAGGAGCGGATAGAGGTTCAGCGCACTCTCTCGTCCTAGGGGTGGGAAATTTCCCCTAAAGGCGGAAGAATCAGCAATGATCAACGACATGAGGATGCAGAAGGCAATGGAAACCACTGCATTAAAGACACATAACGTGTATCCACAGTACTTGTGGCCTGTAATTGATGAAGTGTCATGATGATCTCTCCACTGGCGAAAGATTCCGGAATAGTCCCCCATTCGGATCTCTGGGAGGGAACTGCCAAGGGGGAGGTTACCATGAGAAAAAGATTGAATAATCAACGAAAGGATAACGTTCTACGAGTCGGGGCGTGGAATGTCAGAAGCTTGAACGTGGTAGGGAAACTAGAAATCTGAAAAGGGAAATGGAAAGGCTCAATTTAGATATACACTCCTGGAAATTGATATAAGAACACCGTGAATTCATTGTCCCAGGAAGGGGAAACTTTATTGACACATTCCTGGGGTCAGATACATCACATGATCACACTGACAGAACCACAGGCACATAGACACAGGCAACAGAGCACGCACAATGTCGGCACTAGTACAGAGTATATCCACCTTTCGCAGCAATGCAGGCTGCTATTCTCCCATGGAGACGATCGTAGAGATGCTGGATGTAGTCCTGTGGAACGACTTGCCATGCCATTTCCACCTGGCGCCTCAGTTGGACCAGCGTTCGTGCTGGACGTGCAGACCGCGTGAGACGACGCTTCATCCAGTCCCAAACATGCTCAATGGGGGACAGATCCGGAGATCTTGCTGGCCAGGGTAGTTGACTTACACCTTCTAGAGCACGTTGTGTGGCACGGGATACATGCGGACGTGCATTGTCCTGTTGGAACAGCAAGTTCCCTTGCCGGTCTAGGAATGGTAGAACGATGGGTACGATGACGGTTTGGATGTACCGCGCACTATTCAGTGTCCCCTCGACGATCACCAGTGGTGTACGGCCAGTGTAGGAGATCGCTCCCCACACCATGATGCCGGGTGTTGGCCCTGTGTGCC
Source organism: Schistocerca serialis cubense (assembly GCF_023864345.2). Taxonomy (NCBI): domain Eukaryota; kingdom Metazoa; phylum Arthropoda; class Insecta; order Orthoptera; family Acrididae; genus Schistocerca; species Schistocerca serialis. The sequence goes on along the minus strand of NC_064638.1, from coordinate 684,230,482 downwards.
TCGGTCGTATGCAGTCCTGATTGTGGCGCTCACCTGCACGGCGCCAAACACGCATACGACCATCATTGGCACCAAGGCAGAAGCGACTCTCATCGCTGAAGACGACACGTCTTCATTCGTCCCTCCATTCACGCCTGTCGCGACACCACTGGAGGCGGGCTGCACGATGTTGGGGCGTGAGCGGAAGACGGCCTAACGGTGTGCGGGACCGTAGCCCAGCTTCATGGAGACGGTTGCGAATGGTCCTCGCCGATACCCCAGGAGCAACAGTGTCCCTAATTGGCTGGGAAGTGGCGGTGCGGTCCCCTACGGCACTGCGTAGGATCCTACGGTCTTGGCGTGCATCCGTGCGTCGCTGCGGTCCGGTCCCAGGTCGACGGGCACGTGCACCTTCCGCCGACCACTGGCGACAACATCGATGTACTGTGGAGACCTCACGCCCCACGTGTTGAGCAATTCGGCGGTACGTCCACCCGGCCTCCCGCATGCCCGCTATACGCCCTCGCTCAAAGTCCGTCAACTGCACATACGGTTCACGTCCACGCTGTCGCGGCATGCTACCAGTGTTAAAGACTGCGATGGAGCTCCGTATGCCACGGCAAACTGGCTGACACTGACGGCGGCGGTGCACAAATGCTGCGCAGCTAGCGCCATTCGACGGCCAACACCGCGGTTCCTGGTGTGTCCGCTGTGCCGTGCGTGTGATCATTGCTTGTACAGCCCTCTCGCAGTGTCCGGAGCAAGTATGGTGGGTCTGACACACCGGTGTCAATGTGTTCTTTTTTCCATTTCCAGGAGTGTAGTAGGTGTCAGTGAAGTGAAGTGGAAGGAAGACAAGGATTTCTGGTCAGATGAGTATCGGGTAATATCAACAGCAGCAGAAAATGTTATAACAGGTGTAGGATTCGTTATGAATAGGAAGGTAGGGCAGAGGGTGTGTTACTGTGAACAGTTCTGTGACTGGGTTGTTCTAATCAGAATCGACAGGAGACCAATACCGACAACGATAGTTCAGGTATACATGCCGACGTCGCAAGCTGAAGATGAACAGATGGAGAAAGTGTATGAGGATATTGAAAGGGTAATGCAGTATGTAAAGGGGTACGAAAATCTAATAGTCATGGGCGACTGGAATGCAGTTGTCGGGGAAGGAGTAGAAGAAAAGGTTACAGCAGAATATGGGCTTGGGACGAGGAATGAAAGAGGAGAAAGACTAATTGAGTTCTGTAACAAGTTTCAGCTAGTAATAGCGAATACCCTGTTTAAGAATCACAAGAGGAGGAGGTATACTTGGAAAAGGCCGGGAGATACGGGAAGATTTCAATTAGATTACATCATGGTCAGACAGAGATTCCTGTTCCGGGAAAATCAGGAATACAGAAATACAAGTCGCTGAGGAGTGAAATAAATAGGAAGTGCAGGGAAGCTAAGACGAAATGGCTGCAGGAAAAATGTGAAGACATCGAAAAAGATATGATTGTCGGAAGGACAGACTCAGCATACAGGAGAGTGAAAACAACCTTTGGTCACATTAATAGCAACGGTTGTAACATTAAGAGTGCAACGGGAATTCCACTGTTAAATGCAGAAGAGAGAGCAGATAGGTGGAAAGAATACATTGAAAGCCTCTATGAGGGTGAAGATTTGTCTGATGTGATAGAAGAAGAAACAGGAGTCGATTTAGAAGAGATAGGGAATCCAGTATTAGAATCGGAATTTAAAAGAGCTTTGGAGGACTTACGGTCAAATAAGGCAGAAGGGATAGATAACATTCCATTTGTCTGATGTGATAGAAGAAGAAACAGGAGTCGATTTAGAAGAGATAGGGAATCCAGTATTAGAATCGGAATTTAAAAGAGCTTTGGAGGACTTACGGTCAAATAAGGCAGAAGGGATAGATAACATTCCATCAGAATTTCTAATATCATTGGAGGAAGTGGCAACAAAACGACTATTCACGTTGGCGTGTAGAATATATGAGTCTGGCGACATACCATCTGACTTTCGGAAAAGCATCAATACACCATTCCGAAGATGGCAAGAGCTGACAAGTGCGATAATTATCGCACAATCAGCTTAACAGCTCATGCATCGAAGGTGCTAACAAGAATAATATACAGAAGAATGGAAAAGAAAATTGAGAATGCGTTAGGTGACGATCAGTTTGGCTTTAGGAAAAGTAAAGGGACGAGAGAGGAAAATTCTGACGTTACGGCTAATAATGGAAGCAATGCTAAAGAAAAATCGAGACACTTTCATAGGATTTGTCGACCTGGAAAAAGCGTTCGACAATATAAAATGGTGCAAGCTGTTCGAGATTCTGAGAAAAGTAGGGGTAAGCTATAGGGAGAGACGGGTCATATACAATACGTACAACAACCAAGAGGGAATAATAAGAGTGGACGATCAAGAACGAACTGCTCGTATTAAGAAGGGTGTAAGACAAGGCTGTAGCCTTTCGCCCCTACTCTTCAATCTGTACATCGAGGAAGCAATGATGGAAATAAAAGAAAGGTTCAGGAGTGGAATTAAAATACAAGGTGAAAGGATATCAATGATACGATTCGCTGATGACATTGCTATCCTGAGTGAAAGTGAAGAAGAATTAAATGATCTGCTGAACGGAATGAACAGTCTAATGAGTACACAGTATGGTTTGAGAGTAAATCGGAGAAAGACGAAGGTAATGAGAAGTAGTAGAAATGAGAACAGCGAGAAACTTAACATCAGGATTGATGGTCACGAAGTCAATGAAGTTAAGGAATTCTGCTACCTAGGCAGTAAAATAACCAATGACGGACGGAGCAAGGAGGACATCAAAAGCAGACTCGCTATGGCAACAAAGGCATTTCTGGCCAAGAGAAGTCTACTAATTTCAAATACCGGCCTTAATTTGAGGAAGAAATTTCTGAGGATGTACGTCTGGAGTACAGCATTGTATTGTATTGAAACATGGACTGTGGGAAAACCGGAACAGAAGAGAATCGAAGCATTTGAGATGTGGTGCTATAGACGAATGTTGAAAATTAGGTGGACTGATAAGGTAAGGAATGAGGAGGTTCTATGCAGAATCGGAGAGGAAAGGAATATGTGGAAAACACTGATAAGGAGAAGGGACAGGATGATAGGACATCTGCTAAGACATGAGGGAATGACTTCCATGATACTAGAGGCAGCTGCAGAGAGCAAAAACTGTAGAGGAAGACAGAGATTGGAATACGTCAAGCAAATAATTGAGGACGTAGGTTGCAAGTGCTACTCTGAGATGAAGAGGTTAGCACAGGAAAGGAATTTGTGGCTGGCCGCATCAAACCAGTCAGTAGACTGATGACCAAAAAAAAAGGAGGGGCGGATATCCAGGCGGGATGAGCATATCAGAGGATAGGGCGGATAAGGGATTTATAGGTGTGGAGGATGGTGGAAGGGTCCAAGACCCCATGTGCGGCCAGAAAGGAGATTGAGGAGATGGATTTGAGAGCGTGCCTTATCTTAGATTGTCCGGAAATGGGGGTTCCAGGAGAGACGACGGTCAAGGGTGACGCCAAGGTACTTAAGGGTGGGGGTGAGGGCGATAGGACGGCCATAAACGGTGAGATAGGAGTCGAGGAGACGGAAGGAAGTGCGTCTTGGAAGGATTCACCGTGAGCAACCACTGGTTACACTAAGCGGTGAACCGGTCAAGTTTGGATTGGAGAAGGTATTCGGAGCGTTGCAGGGTGGGGCCGAGGGCAAGGAAGGCGGTGTCATCGGTGTACTGGTGAAGGTGAATGGAGGGTGAAGTCGGCGGCATGTCCGCCGTATAGAAAAGGTATAGAAGAGGGGAGAGGATGGGACCTTGGGGCACACTGGCGGAGGGGGTAGAAGGTGTAGGAATCCGTGTGAGGGATGGTGACATAGGAAGGATGTTGGGAAAGAAAGGACCCGATCAGACGGACGTAGTTGATAGGAAGGGCGAAGGTTTGAGCTTAATATGTCGTTGTCAATCCTGTTAAATACATTCGTGTTGTGGTTACACAGTGCGAGCACACGTATTCAGACATGGTAAAACAACATAACCTGTATATGCGCATGTTCGTTAACCCATCACTAGTCACAGACCACAGCTGCAGTCTACTGTTTGCTGGCTACTAATAAACGTTTTGGTGCGTAAACGGATTACAGATATTGTTTTACTATACGTGGAGCGCCATTGCAGTCCAATGACTGTATTAGGAAGCAAAGAGTATGCCCTCGTTGCGCAATTATGAAGTTAGCTATAAAACATTACGAGACTTATTCTTCAACCATCATAGATAAACGTGAGGATTATGCATAAAATTACATACACAAGAGTTATACATCATTATACATAAAATCTTAGAAGACTTATTTTTAAAACACCATGAATAAACGTGAGGATTATACGTCGAATTACATACATGAGGGTTGAACATCTTATACCAAACTGTAGGTATTCTTTTTTGCCCACTCTTACTGTTAAATTTGTACAAGATATATATTATTACGTCGTAGGTTTATTGGATTAATACTATATAACCAAACTGACAGAGGCAATAAGATGTCAAGCAGTACCTCCATATTCTACCAAATCTGTAGCACGCTCCCATGGAGCCACCTTCGCTCAAATCCAACACAGCTGGAGTAACATTTTGTCACCTTTACATGTATTTTCAGTACATAAATTGGTCATCAACATAGCCAACGAAAGTAATATGAAAAGAAAATATAGTGCGTCTTCTCTATGTAAATTATATAAAATGTGCTACTGGCATCGAAGAGTAAAATAATAATCTTGAAAAAGTGTACAGTATCGATTTGACAGGAGTTCGTCTTTATATAAAATTCTTACTGCACTGCATTTATATCCGTCATTGTATAAAAATCATAATACATTGAAGTAATACGTTATCCTAAGCCTAAGCCCGGCCTGCTATTAGCTTGTGCATCGTAAGATCGAGTAAAAATTATCTAAGAATTGTTTGTTTCTCAATTCGGTTTGGTCATTTAGAAGATTATCAGGATCATTTTTAAGATGCTTGTATATTTCCATGTCTTCAAGGACGCTCATAAATCTTCCTTTAGGTACATAGTTAAAATGTTTTGTATAATCGGCATAGCGTCGAGATACATAATGAATCTGTAAAACATTTTTTAAACATTCTGTATTTTTCAGCAGCACTTGATAACGGCCTAAGTCCGAAATTGCAGTAGTGTGTAATAAAAACTTACAGCAGTCACTGGCGTAAAGATGATGTCCTTCAAAGAGTTTTTTATGGCTGTGAATCCCAGCTACAAAAAGTTTATGCACTACTTTACTTTCTGCCCCTGCAGTGCCCGAGTTCTGCCCCGTCTATTCTGCCATTCATATTTAAATCAGTTTGTTATAAATGTTCATATGGCCTGCGTTAATGGTTGTGCCGTGAAAATGAATTTCAGCGGTTGTGCCAGGCACGTACCATGTAAAATGTTTTAATGTGAAGCCGCTGAAAAGCGCTAATCACCTGTAATTCTGTTAGTGATTCCTAAACTACATTCAGTCTGGTAGGCGTCATTATAAACTACGTAAATTTGAAATCTTTCTGCTGAACGGTGTTACTTAGGTTGGTTAAACCTCTTAATCGTCCAGTGCTTGAGTTGTGTAATTAAATACTAACTTGCTGTCAGTCTGCACTGTGGTTATCTAAAGAGGAAAGAGGGAATCTTATTAGTCATCATTAATTTTCACCTCCGTGTCTGAAAGTTGTTTTATATGAGCCACAATACGTCCTGTGTGATATTCACCGAAATAATTGATTCCTATGAACGCTTAATTCAGTGTGTGCTACCTTATGTTATTGCTGCGTAAAAGGTTCACAGCTTCACGAGTCATAACACTTGGCTATAACTTTTTTTTTTTTTTTGCATAAGTTGTAGAGTGCAACTTGTTTGTCTGTGTCGTGTCCGAATCTGCCTTAGGTGCTGCCACCGTCGTACGCAGTCAGTGGAGCGTGCGTTCTCTCAACGATGCCGTAGTGCAGCAACAGACTGTTGACGAGGAACTGCTTTCTTTAAAAAAAATTTATTGTAAATCATGTTATTTTAAGTAAGAGGAAGTAGAGGGTACTGTTTCAATTGGGCCCATCAGGTTGCAGAATAGACAAACAAAAATTGCTGTTTGAAGGATTTTGTTTCTTTTTCTTTCTATTTTTCTCCCAAATAAGTTTGTTGAAATGCTGTGAAACCGTGTCTTGCTTGAAGTCCTCTTGACGAGGGATTGGTTGTGCCCTTATGACGATTATTTTTTTTTTATAGAATTGCGAGCTGAAGTTCAGTTAAGATATAATTTCACCAGCCGCACCTAAGAGTGATTTTATTTTACATTGAGGCATTCATAGATAAACATTCTAAATTTTTTAAGAATTTACGCTTTTAATCATTGTGTGTGTTATACTTCATGGGCTAATCCCCGGTGGCACCAATATATAAATTCAATATATTATCAGCTTCAGTTTTTCATTTTGTTGTTACATTTCATTTAAATATGTTTTACTGGCTAAGAACCGGTTACTGTAGTCTTGAATATCTATGCTGATACCAATGTTCCATGCTATTGTGCTTTTATGTTGAGGTAAATAAAGGAAGTATTCTTAAATGGGCCTGGTCCCCCTATTCCCTAATCCACCTGCCCTGCAGTCATCTATCACAGACTTTATATCCTCTCTAATTCGGCCAACATTAGTTATTTAGCTGCCCCAATGGCAAAACTCATCTACTACTTTAAGTGTCTCGTCTCCTAATCTAATTCCCTCAGCATCACCCGATTTAATTCGACTAGACTCCATTATCCTCGTTTAGCTTTTGTTAATATTCCTCTTATACCAACTTTTCAAGACGCTGTCCATTCCGTTCAACTGCTCTTTCCGATCCTTTGCTGTCTCTGTTGGAATTACAGTGTCATGGGCAAAAGAAGAGATAAGAAATAAAAGTTCAATAACTGAACAGGGGACGAACACCATACCATTATATTCGTAATCTCTACTCAGACACTTAGCCGCGGAGTCTTATAAAACGTACCTCACTGAAAAGGCTACTGACAAAATATTTGATAACCAATGACTCAACAGAAACTGATTGTACGTAACTAAATTATGACAAGATTCTGTACACATCCTTTAGCATTCCTCACATAGCTCCAGAGGTTTGTTTATATTTCAAGTAATGAATATTCGAGGTGGAAAGGCTTAAGGTTTCGCTGTCACAGACTGATCACAATCCTAATTAGAATAAAAGCTGTATAAATTTATACAGCCTTTTAATCACCTGCATTTACAGTACTCATGATTACTGCTGCAATTGATTTAAAAAGTGAATGAACTTTGTTCTGCATATTTCCATTAATTGAGTTATGGTTTAAACTTTGGGGAAACCCAAATTTTGTATCATGGAAATATATTAAAAGTATTATATCTTCTGTTAATTTCAGATCATTCTGCCAAGACGTCTTCAAAAATATTGATAGTTTAATAACTACTACCCATTACACTTATTTAAATTTTTAAAGGCCTGTTCACTACTTAAACAACTATTTACGTTTGGAGGATGCATTTTAATGTCGGCCATCGCAAATACTATGTTCGTTTTCCGTGTTACACGTTATCTCGACTTTCCTTGTTTTTCATTGGTCATCAAATGTTTAATTGTTCAAATGGCTCTGAGCACTATGGGACTTAACTTCTGAGGTAATCAGTCCCCTAGAACTTAGAACTACTCAAACCTAACTAACCTAAATACACCACACACATCCATGCCCGAGGCAGGATTCGAACCTGCGACCGTAGCGGTCGCGCGGTTCCAGACTGTAGCGCCTAGAACCAATCGGCCACTCCGGCCGGCATAAAATGTTTACTTTGTTGTTTATAACTTAGTTCTCCCTATGTGACGACTTTTTCCTCTGCCTTAAATTGATATCACACCAGCGACATAATAGACATGGCTGTTTTTTGCACTGTCTATTCAATGCTCTCCTCAGAATCACCGAGGGTAAAAACTGTGGAAGGCGGAGATTGGAATATACTCTAGAAATAATTGAGGAAATTGGATGTAAGTGGTATTCTGAGATGAAGAGGTCAACACAGGTGAGGCCGCACTTAACCAGCCAGATGAAGGTTTATTCAAAAGGATTTAAGGTATTAGAGCTTTCTGTTCATTTTTCACAGAAGTTGTTCAAGTGAACCATTAAAAGGAGCAGCCTAGGAGGAGTCATTGTAAATTAGAGAAGACGTGAAACTGTCTATAGGACAAAAGTACAGTTTTATCAACAATTATTCAACAATTATATTGTAAACAATGCAGTTTATTTGTATAATTTGCCTATTTTCCCGTGGCAAAAGCAGTTTTACACTACCTTGTAATTCGAATGAATAAAAAAAAATTTTACTGCAATTGACAAGTCTGACAAAGTGGTTGTGGTAGTTTCATATAAAGATCCAGATCACTCCTTTTCATTAAAACGCATAGCTACTGTGATTTTGGAGCCTTGTTTTACAGGTATTTGAAGCAGCATATCTGTTAGCGTTTTTATTGCGAAGCGGAAAATAAACATGTCAGAAGCATCGAAATTGAAGCACCAAATATGCTTTGCCTTCCGTGTCAAACACGGCACTATAACAGCACAGTTTACTGATGTTTCAGTGAATATTCTACATTCTTACATACGTGGTAGTTAATAAATGGACATACGAGCTTACATCACTTGCTACAGTCATTTTGCTCTTGTCAATCACGGCACTGTAGCAGCATTGTTGTTTACTTATCTTGCAATTCGTATCCAAAAATGTCTTGTATCTCGTAGTTCATAAGTGGACAACTGTGCTTATTTCACTTTAGTGTCAAATACGTGGGAAGCGAACGTGACAATTGCATGCCAGTGGTAAGTGGCTACCTATATACTTTAAAGTTACACTGTATACCTTATGTTTGCTGTCGTAGAGAGACAATTTTTCTAAATAATTTTTTAATTATGTAATGCGAATTTTTTATAGTAGGATGACCTGAGGAAGGTACTGCGTACCGAAAATTGTAGCCATCAGTTGCGACTATAGACTAAAACAGACACTTTTTTTATTGTGCTGATCTCTGCTCCACCTGGAAATATGTCGGAAATGTGTAATACAAAGTGTTGCACTGTAGGTGTGACTACAGATTGTGTCTATTTCTGTGAAGGGCTTGTAATTATATGTTCGGAGTATTGATAGTTGTTGTGTTCTTCAGTTTAAATGCCCCTGTACTGTCACGCGACTTGTTGTTTCAGTAAACATATTTCATTTGATATTTGTTCGACAATTTCTGATAAGTGATTTAACCGTGAATTTTTTTCGTATAAATGTGAATGTGAAAGATCTGATTAGTGAGCGGTTCAGCTCAAGATAGACAGAAGTTGTCGTTTCATCCTGATGTTTTGATGTTTGAGCTGAGGGATGTGGTCTTTCATCTTCATTCTCATAATCATGAACAACTCTTTGTCATCCAGAGCTAGATTAAAGTCTTTTATAAGCTTCTTCATGTACTATATTTTGCTGTGGGCTTCTTTTTTTCTTTTGTTTTACAACGTATCTACCCACTTTCCATTAGTTCGTTGTGTCGTCCTTTTTTTAACTCATACAGTCCAGCAAAAAACTTCCCTGGTCCATTTCCCATCTACCACCCTGTCCACTAGTTCCATTCATGTTCATTTCACTTTCATTACAGTCATGACGTCGATTCCCACGCCATTGTCTCGCTGGGTCCGAAACTGACAAAATACGTTGTACAATGTTTCTGTCTCAGACACAGTGGAAATTCTGTTTTCATAACTACACTCCTGGAAATGGAAAAAAGAACACATTGACACCGGTGTGTCAGATCCACCATACTTGCTCCGGACACTGCGAGAGGGCTGTACAAGCAATGATCACACGCACGGCACAGCGGACACACCAGGAACCGCGGTGTTGGCCGTCGAATGGCGCTAGCTGCGCAGCATTTGTGCACCGCCGCCGTCAGTGTCAGCCAGTTTGCCGTGGCATACGGAGCTCCATCGCAGTCTTTAACACTGGTAGCATGCCGCGACAGCGTGGACGTGAACCGTATGTGCAGTTGACGGACTTTGAGCGAGGGCGTATAGTGGGCATGCGGGAGGCCGAGTGGACGTACCGCCGAATTGCTGAACACGTGGGGCGTGAGGTCTCCACAGTACATCGATGTTGTCGCCAGTGGTCGGCGGAAGGTGCACGTGCCCGTCGACCTGGGACCGGACCGCAGCGACGCACGGATGCACGCCAAGACCGTAGGATCCTACGCAGTGCCGTAGGGGACCGCACCGCCACTTCCCAGCAAATTAGGGACACTGTTGCTCCTGGGGTATCGGCGAGGACCATTCGCAACCGTCTCCATGAAGCTGGGCTACGGTCCCGCACACCGTTAGGCCGTCTTCCGCTCACGCCCCAACATCGTGCAGCCCGCCTCCAGTGGTGTCGCGACAGGCGTGAATGGAGGGACGAATGGAGACGTGTCGTCTTCAGCGATGAGAGTCGCTTCTGCCTTGGTGCCAATGATGGTCGTATGCGTGTTTGGCGCCGTGCAGGTGAGCGCCACAATCAGGACTGCATACGACCGAGGCACACAGGGCCAACACCCGGCATCATGGTGTGGGGAGCGATCTCCTACACTGGCCGTAAACCACTGGTGATCGTCGAGGGGACACTGAATAGTGCACGGTACATCCAAACCGTCATCGAACCCATCGTTCTACCATTCCTAGACCGGCAAGGGAACTTGCTGTTCCAACAGGACAATGCACGTCCGCATGTATCCCGTGCCACCCAACGTGCTCTAGAAGGTGTAAGTCAACTACCCTGGCCAGCAAGATCTCCGGATCTGTCCCCCATTGAGCATGTTTGGGGACTGGATGAAGCGTCGTCTCACGCGGTCTGCACGTCCAGCACGAACGCTGGTCCAACTGAGGCGCCAGGTGGAAATGGCATGGCAAGTCGTTCCACAGGACTACATCCAGCATCTCTACGATCGTCTCCATGGGAGAATAGCAGCCTGCATTGCTGCGATAGGTGGATGTACACTGTACTAGTGCCGACATTGTGCATGCTCTGTTGCCTGTGTCTATGTGCCTGTGGTTCTGTCAGTGTGATCATGTGATGTATCTGACCCCAGGAATGTGTCAATAAAGTTTCCTCTTCCTGGGACAATGAATTCACGGTGTTCTTATTTCAATTTCCAGGAGTGTATTTTTATCAAACGAGGCTCTAATTTTTTCAGGTGAAATAAATGTACAAATAAATATATGAAGACAATTTTATTTCTGTCTATGTTTTGACATATTAAGTATTCACAAAACCTTTGTGCTAACCTTATTATTCTGTCGGATCAAGTGATGAATAACATGTAGCTTTCAGTTCTAGACTAGACAGACATAATCAAAATGGTTATAGAACCTGGCTCTAACAATAAGAGCTTTACATTTCTTACATGTGGTTTAGGGTAAAGTGTTCCACACGTGTTCTCCTCTAGCCAGGTCTGTAACAGAAGCCTTCTTTATTTTCTTTTTCCATTTTGAATTGAGGCCAGTCACTTTTAATATGCCACAGTCTCTTCTGAAACTGCAAAAATTCTCCAAAAAATTAAGGTTTCTCCAAATGTGTAAACACGTTGCTAGGTACAACATGGTTTTGTGTCTAGGAACAAATATTCTATTGAAATTTAAAAGCATTGCACTTGAGATAATCTTGTCATTACTGTGTTTAATACACTCTGTGTTACATCATTGCTTCAGTACACGCTAATAATCAGTAAGTGAAAAGAAATGAGGAAAAAGTGTTACCGAAACCTAATTACAAGTTAAATAAATTTAGAAAGGGAAGCTGTTGGAAATTACAAAAAGCGTTCATTTTCATGACAGATAAAATTACTAATAAGTTAAAGAAACTAAGTTCATTTGTACATATCACATCTTCCATGGTAAAAGAACAAGAAAAAGGACAAGATGGTGCAAGACCGACGAAGTATGGCTTAACTGTCCAAACGCTGTACAAATACGTCTAAGATATACGGCATCATCTCTTGTCGAATTTCTTGTGAATTGGCAACACTGCCTTAAGAGTTGGCTACATTGCACTGCAGTGCAAAGTTGAGTGCATCTGCGTGTTCGTGCATTAGTTGTTGTGAGAAACTCGTACTGTTGAAGTGTTATGTAAATGGGGCAGTTTGCGTTAGAACAGGGATTCGATATTGTGAAGTGTTACAAAAATACAGACTCCATCAAGGAAAGTAAGGAAATGTTCCAAGCGAAGTATCCTGCTGGGAAATTCCCCACGAACAGCACTATTCAAGGTCTGTAGAAGAAATGGAGGGATGTGGAATCCGTTCAGAATGAGCAGAGGAATAGACGAGCGAAGATGTGGACCCATGAAGCTATAGAAGGAATTTGCATGAACATTACGAGAAGTCTCCACAAGTCGGTGAGGAGGTTTACAGCAGATTAGTGTACGTCGTACATTATGTCATCGTGTACTAAAAGGTATGAAATCAAAAGCACATCGTGTGAGCGAGGTGCAAGAACTGAAATTTGACGATCTGGAAAAAAAAAGAGTTGAATGTTGTAACTGGCTGTTAACATCAGCTGCTGATGATTACTTGGACCTCTTTCTTTACTTAATGTAAGATGAGCCCTGCTTTCATTTGTCATATTATTGAAACTGCCATAGTTGCCGATACTGGTGGCACGACAACCCACATATTCTGCATGAAGAACCTCTCCGCTCAGAAAGAGAGGTGTTTGGTATGAAATTCCCAGCATGAACATAATTTTCAATAACACCTTAAACCATCCCAGATATCTAAGGTCTTTGACTCTGTGGTGTCACCGCCAGACACCACACTTGCTAGGTGGTAGTTTTAAATCGGCCGCGGTCCATTAGTACATGTCGGACCCGCGTGTCGCCACTGTGATCGCAGACCGAGCGCCACCACAAGGCAGGTCTCGAGATACGGACTAGCACTCGCCCCAGTTGTACGGACGACTTTGCTAGCTACTACACTGACGAAGCCTCGCTCCTTTGCCGAGCAGATAGTTAGAATAGCCTTCAGCTAAGTCAATGTCTACGACCTAGCAAGGCGCCATTAGTAACATTGCATGTATCTATGGAGTCTCACTTATATCGTCAATAGCGATGTACCAAGGATGGATAAAAGTTAAGTATTCCAGAAGCTACGTACTTTTCTTTATAGCATTCATTACGTATCCTGTTACAGACCTCTCTCTTGCCTACGTGAACTAAACGCGTGCCTTTCGGCTACTTCCATGGCGTGGCTGTCTTGCTACGCCACAACAGACTCTTTCTATGCGCAACTAACAGATGCAGAGAAACTCTATGCAGTATTCCAACAAGATGGAGCAACCGCTCACACATCCAACCAAGGTATGGACCACATGACCAGAGTGTTTCCTGAAGACGCACTTCTCAGTGGAGGCCAATAAGGCCTATAGCTCTCAAAGTGCCCATATGTAACATCGCGTGATTTTCTTTTTTATAAGGTACACTAAAAGCGAAGTGTATGCTGACATCCTCGCACAATAGACGGTCTTAAACGGAACGTTACTAGAGATATTAACAAGATGAACCTGCAGAATTACAGTGTGTTACTGGTAACGTCGTACACGAAGTCATGCGTGTCGGGATGCCCATGACCATCACTTCCAGCACCCGAAACAGATCACAGCATGTTTTTAACGTCGCTATTATCTATTTTTTCTAGTTAGTTCATTGTTACTTGAATCTCGGGTGTGAGGCGTAAGGTTTTACGTGAGACACACTGTAGATCCCAAGTACAGAGTGGTGCACATAAAACCGGCCCGAATCGGAATGCGAACGCGCGTGAGTAGCATTACTAGCTTGTCAGTTTCCTTGCCACCTTCCAACAGAAGTAGCGTGTGAGCAGTTCATACGGAAAGTAGTCGTTATAAACCGTGTACTTATTTGTCATGCCTTACTCCACTGAAGAACGTGTGTTCATTGTTGAAGAATATGTGCGGTCTGAATCCGTTAACAGTTGTTCGTGAAACTTTTCATGAAAAGTATCCAGAAAATAATATTCCTGCAAAGTCAACGATTCAAGATCTAGTGAGAAAGTGGTGTTTGATAAGCAGTGATGTTAATTCAAAGAGAAATAAGGGACCGACTGTACGTGCACCTGGAGTTGTGACAAACGTGATGAGATACATTGAAAGAAGTCCCTACAAGTCAACATGACGATTATGACAGCAGTTGGATTATCTCGCAGGTCATGTTCAACGCATCCTTTATGGCTTAAAAATGAAACCTTACCATGTGAGTGTTGTTCAGCAAATAAAAGAAGCTCACAAGGGTAAGTGTACGCATTACTGTCATTGGTTGATGGAAAATGTCGCTGGGGGGCATCTTGAACCATTCCTCCTTTTTTCGACGGATGAAGCTTGGGTTCATCTGTCGGGTTACGTTAATTCACAAAACACAAGACACTGCGCTACAGAGAATCCCCATGGCGTACTGCAAAAGCCGTTACATGATTTAAAAGTTGCTTGAACGGAATTATCCGACCATTTTTCTCTAAAGAAACTGTCAACACACATGTTGTTGTTGTTGTTGTGGTCTTCAGTCCTGAGACTGGTTTGATGCAGCTCTCCATGCTACTCTATCCTGTGCAAGCTTTTTCATCTCCCAGTACCTACTGCAACCTACATCCTTCTGAATCTGCTTAGTGTATTCATCTCTTGGTCTCCCTCTACGATTTTTACCCTCCACGCTGCCCTCCAATACTAAATTGGTGATCCCTTGATGCCTCAGAACATGTCCTACCAACCGATCCCTTCTTCTGGTCAAGTTCTGCCACAAACTTCTCTTCTCCCCAATCCTATTCAATACTTCCTCATTAGTTATGTGATCTACCCATCTAATCTTCAGCATTCTTCTGTAGCACCACATTTCGAAAGCTTCTATTCTCTTCTTGTCCAAACTATTTATCGTCCATGTTTCACTTCCATACATGGCTACACTCCACACGAATACTTTCAGAAATGACTTCCTGACACTTAAATCAATACTGGATGTTAACAAATTTCTCTTCTTCAGAAACGCTTTCCTTGCCATTGCCAGCCTACATTTTATATCCTCTCTACTTCGACCATCATCAGTTATTTTGCTCCCCAAATAGCAAAACTCCTTTACTACTTTAAGTGCCTCATTTCCTAATCTAATTCCCTCAGCATCACCCGACTTAATTAGACTACATTCCATTATCCTTGTTTTGCTTTTGTTGATGTTCATCTTATATCCTCCTTTCAAGACACTGTCCATTCCATTCAACTGCTCTTCCAAGTCCTTTGCTGTCTCTGACAGAATTACAATGTCATCGGCAAACCTCAAAGTTTTTATTTCTTCTCCATGAATTTTAATACCTACTCCGAATTTTTCTTTTGTTTCCTTTACTGCTTGCTCAATATACAGATTGAATAACATCGGGGAGAGGCTACAACCCTGTCTTACTCCCTTCCCAACCACTGCTTCCCTTTCATGTCCCTCGACTCTTATAACTGACATCTGGTTTCTGTACAGATTGTAAATAGCCTTTCGCTCCCTGTATTTTACCCCTGCCACCTTTAGAATTTGAAAGAGAGTATTCCAGTCAACATTGTCAAAAGCTTTCTCTAAGTCTACAAATGCTAGAAACGTAGGTTTGCCTTTCCTTAATCTTTCTTCTAAGATAAGTCGTAAAGTCAGTATTGCCTCACGTGTTCCAGTGTTTCTACGGAATCCAAACTGATCTTCCCCGAGGTTGGCTTCTACTAGTTTTTCCATTCGTCTGTAAAGAATTCGTGTTAGTATTTTGCAGCTGTGACTTATTAAGCTGATAGTTCGGTAATTTTCACATCTGTCAACACCTGCTTTCTTTGGGATTGGAATTATTATATTCTTCTTGAAGTCTGAGGGTATTTCGCCTGTTTCATACATTTTGCTCACCAGATGGTAGAGTTTTGTCAGGACTGGCTCTCCCACGGCTGTCAGTAGTTCCAATGGAATATTGTCTACTCCGGGGGCCTTGTTTCGACTCAGGTCTTTCAGTGCTCTGTCAAACTCTTCACGCAGTATCATATCTCCCATTTCATCTTCATCTACATCCTCTTCCATTTCCATAATATTGTCCTCAAGTACATCGCCCTTGTATAGACCCTCTATATACTCCTTCCACCTTTCTGCTCTCCCTTCTTTGCTTAGAACTGGGTTTCCATCTGAGCTCTTGATATTCATACAAGTCGTTCTCTTATCTCCAAAGGTCTCTTTAATTTTCCTATAGGCGGTATCTATCTTACCCCTAGTGAGATAGGCCTCTACATCCTTACATTTGTCCTCTAGCCATCCCTGCTTAGCCATTTTGCACTTCCTGTCGATCTCATTTTTGAGACGTTTGTATTCCTTTTTGCCTGTTTCACTTACTGCATTTTTATATTTTCTCCTTTCATCAAGTAAATTCAATATTTCTTCTGATACCCAAGGATTTCTACTAGCCTTCGTCTTTTTACCTACTTGATCCTCTGCTGCCTTCACTACTTCATCCCTCAAAGCTACCCATTCTTCTTCTACTGTATTTATTTCCCCCATCCCTGTCAATTGCTCCCTTATGCTCTCCCTGAATCTCTGTACAACCTCTGGTTCTTTTAGTTTATCCAGGTCCCATCTCCTTAAATTCCCACCTTTTTGCAGTTTCTTCAGTTTTAATCTACAGGTCATAACCAATAGATTGTGGTCAGAGTCCACATCTGCCCCTGGAAATGTCTTACAATTTAAAACCTGGTTCCTAAATCTCTGTCTTACCATTATATAATCTATCTGATACCTTTTAGTATCTCCAGGGTTCTTCCATGTATACAACCTTCTTTCATGATTCTTAAACCAAGTGTTAGTTATGATTATGTTGTGCTCTGCGCAAAAT
Organism: Schistocerca serialis cubense; assembly: GCF_023864345.2. Lineage (NCBI taxonomy): Eukaryota > Metazoa > Arthropoda > Insecta > Orthoptera > Acrididae > Schistocerca > Schistocerca serialis. Next base: position 684,213,487 of record NC_064638.1, on the reverse strand, counting down.
TCGACCAGGCGGCTTCCTCTTTCATTTCTGTCCCCCAATCCATATTCACCTACTATGTTTCCTTCTCTCCCATTTCCTACACTCGAATTCCAGTCACCCATGACTATTAAATTTTCGTCTCCCTTCACAATCTGAATAATTTCTTTTATTTCATCATACATTTCTTCAATTTCTTCGTCATCTGCAGAGCTAGTTGGCATATAAACTTGTACTACTGTAGTAGGCGTGGGCTTCGTATCTATCTTGGCCACAATAATGCGTTCACTATGCTGTTTGTAGTAGCTTACCCGCATTCCTATTTTCCTATTCATTATTAAACCTACTCCTGCATTACCCCTATTTGATTTTGTGTTTATAACCCTGTAGTCACCTGACCAGAAGTCTTTTTCCTCCTGCCACCGAACTTCACTAATTCCCACTATATCTAACTTCAACCTATCCATTTCCCTTTTTAAATTTTCTAACCTACCTGCCCGATTAAGGGATCTGACATTCCACGCTCCGATACGTAGAACGCCAGTTTTCTTTTTCCTGATAACGACATCCTCTTGAGTAGTCCCCGCCCGGAGATCCGAATGGGGGACTATTTTACCTCCGGAATATTTTACCCAAGAGGACGCCATCATGTCTACTTGCAACTCAACAATAAATTTTCAGTTCTCTTAACTCCAAACGATAAATGTTGTACATATTTCCAGCACGATGGGGCTTCTCATACGTCGGATTTGTTGTTAACTCGTATACATACTGATTTTACAGAAGAGAGGACCATTAGTAAGGGCTTGTGGCCACCGCTCTCCCGAATTGTCTCCATGCGACTTTTACGTCTGGGGATTTCTAAAGGCTAGAATCTACCGCAACAATCCCAAAGCACTTGACACGTTAAAAAACAACATACGTGAAGAAATTTCGAACATTCCTCAAAGAGTACTGAAAAGTGTTTTCCTTAATATGCCTCGTCGTGCACAGCTTTGCTTGGATGTTGGCGGAGAAGCTTTTGAACACAGACTTTAACTTACTTTCGAAAATATGCTTATTAAACAAATACACTCCTGGAAATGGAAAAAAGAACACATTGACACCGGTGTGTCAGACCCACCATACTTGCTCCGGACACTGCGAGAGGGCTGTACAAGCAATGATCACACGCACGGCACAGCGGACACACTCGGAACCGCGGTGTTGGCCGTCGAATGGCGCTAGCTGCGCAGCATTTGTGCACCGCCGCCGTCAGTGTCAGCCAGTTTGCCGTGGCATACGGAGCTCCATCGCAGTCTTCAACACTGGTAGCATGCCGCGACAGCGTGGACGTGAACCGTATGTGCAGTTGACGGACTTTGAGCGAGGGCGTATAGTGGGCATGCGGGAGGCCGGGTGGACGTACCGCCGAATTGCTCAACACGTGGGGCGTGAGGTCTCCACAGTACATCGATGTTGTCGCCAGTGGTCGGCGGAAGGTGCACGTGCCCGTCGACCTGGGACCGGACGGCAGCGACGCACGGATGCACGCCAAGACCGTAGGATCCTACGCAGTGCCGTAGGGGACCGCACCGCCACTTCCCAGCAAATTAGGGACACTGTTGCTCCTGGGGTATCGGCGAGGACCATTCGCAACCGTCTCCATGAAGCTGGGCTACGGTCCCGCACACCGTTAGGCCGTCTTCCGCTCACGCCCCAACATCGTGCAGCCCGCCTCCAGTGGTGTCGCGACAGGCGTGAATGGAGGGACGAATGGAGACGTGTCGTCTTCAGCGATGAGAGTCGCTTCTGCCTTGGTGCCAATGATGGTCGTATGCGTGTTTGGCGCCGTGCAGGTGAGCGCCACAATCAGGACTGCATACGACCGAGGCACACAGGGCCAACACCCGGCATCATGGTGTGGGGAGCGATCTCCTACACTGGCCGTACACCACTGGTGATCGTCGAGGGGACACTGAATAGTGCACGGTGCATCCAAACCGTCATCGAACCCATCGTTCTACCATTCCTAGACCGGCAAGGGAACTTGCTGTTCCAACAGGACAATGCACGTCCGCATGTATCCCGTGCCACCCAACGTGCTCTAGAAGGTGTAAGTCAACTACCCTGGCCAGCAAGATCTCCGGATCTGTCCCCCATTGAGCATGTTTGGGACTGGATGAAGCGTCGTCTCACGCGGTCTGCACGTCCAGCACGAACGCTGGTCCAACTGAGGCGCCAGGTGGAAATGGCATGGCAAGCCGTTCCACAGGACTACATCCAGCATCTCTACGATCGTCTCCATGGGAGAATAGCAGCCTGCATTGCTGCGAAAGGTGGATATACACTGTACTAGTGCCGACATTGTGCGTGCTCTGTTGCCTGTGTCTATGTGCCTGTGGTTCTGTCAGTGTGATCATGTGATGTATCTGACCCCAGGAATGTGTCAATAAAGTTTCCCCTTCCTGGGACAATGAATTCACGGTGTTCTTATTTCAATTTCCAGGAGTTTAAAAGTTACTTAAACTGTTAATTACATAGTTAATAATGAAACTGTAGAATAAAAATTTAAGAAAGCGATGATGTACGTTGATTTTCTTCATTCATATTCCTTTCAGCGCAGGGGCCGGTTTTATATGCGCCACTCCGTAGCTTTAATATATGATAAACCACTTAAATGTGTAGAATGCGAGATACTAAAAATCCTGCGAAAATCACATCCTTGAGTCTAATAACGACAGAAACTGAAAAACACGACGGGAACATCTTATAACGGTCTCTACTACGCATCATTTGATTTGATTCTATAGGGAAACACTAGACTGAAGTACCAACCAGAAAACCCCATTTCTTTCTAAATACACAAGGTTCCCTACGATGGATGTTACTTCTGGAATTGTGTTTTCTCTAGACTGTTGTCTCACGTTATCTCATTATGTAATGTGAAGATGGAGAGGGCATAAAACAAAGGAAAGAGAAGGAGCTAATAATCCCAGCTTCATCGGGATCTTATGCGAAAGCAGCAGTAGCGATGAATCAATATACCGGGTGATCTAAAAGTCAGTATAAATTTGAAAACTTAATAAACCACGGAATAATGTAGATAGAGAGGTAAAAATTGACAAACATGCTTCTAATGACATGGGGTTTTATTAGAACAAAAAAAATTCCTAGACGCGTGAAAGATCTCTTGCGCGCGTCGTTTGGTGATGATCGTGTACTCAGTCGCCACTTTCGCCATGCTTGGCCTCCTAGGTCCCCAAACCTCATTCCGTGCGATTATTGGCTTTGGGGTTACTTGAAGTCGCAAGTGTATCGTGATCGACCGACATCTCTAGGGATGCTGAAAGACAACATCCGACGCCAATGCCTCACCATAACTCCGGACATGCTTTACAGTGCTGTTCACAACATTATTCCTCGACTACAGCTATTGTTGAGGAATGATGGTGGACATATTGAGCATTTCCAGTGAAGAACATCATTTTTGCTTTGTCTCACTTTGTTATGTTAATTATTGCTATTCTGATCAGATGAAGCGCCATCTATCGGACATTTTATGAACTTTGGTATTCTTTTGGTTCTAATAAAATCCCATGTCATTCCAAGCCTGTGTGTCAATTTGTACCTCTCTATCTACATTACCCTGTGATTTATTCAGTTTTCAAATTTATACTGACTTTTTGATCACCCGGTATTTTTTTCTAGTTAGTTCATAGTTACTTGAATCTCGGGCGGGAGGCATACGTTTTTATGTGGGAGACACTGTAGATCCCAAATAGCTTTAATATATGATAAACCACTAAAATGCGTAGAATGCCAGATACTAAAAATCCTGCGCAAAACACATCCGTGTGTCTACTAACGACAGAAACTGTAAGAAACGATGGGAAAAGCTTATGAAGATCTCTACTGTGCATTCTTTAATTTGATTCTACAGGGAATCACTAGACTGAATTACCAACTAGAAAACAGCATTTCTTTCTAAATACACTAGGTACAACTGTGTTTACTACCTACTGATATTAATTTTAAAATCTTGTGGTAGCAGCACACTTTCATTTAGTCAGTATGAGGTGTTTCTTACGATGGATGTTACTTTTGGAATTGTGTGGTTTCTGTAGACTGTTGTCTTACGTCATCACACTATGTAAAGTGAAGATGGAGGGGGCAGAAAGTAAAGGAAAGAGAAGGAACTGATAATCCCAGCTGCACGGGGATCTTACGTGAATGCAGCAGCGATGAATGAAAATCTGTGCTGGACCGGGACTCGAATGTGGGATCTCTTGCTTATTATGCAGATGGGTTAACCACAGCGCCGCCTGGACACAGTGTCTATCGTAGAAATAGGGCCATCTAGAAGGATTCTTTGTTGTATGATTATATCATAGCGGAACAACGACTGGTAGCAGTTACTCTTGTAAAATATCTGGGAGTATTCGTGCGGAATGATTTGAAGTGGAATGATCATATAAAACTAATTGTTGGTAAGTTGGGTGCCAAGCTGAGATTCATTGGGAGAGTCCTTAGAAAATGTAGTCCATCAACAAAGGAGGTGGCTTACAAAACACTCTTTAGACCTATGCTTGAGTATTGCTCATCAGTGTGGGATCCGAACCGGGTCGGGTTGACGAAGGAGATAGAGAAGATCCAAAGAAAAGCGGCGCGTTTCGTCACAGAGTTATTTGGTAAGCGTGATATCGTTACGGAGATGTTTAGCAAACTCAAGTGGCATACTCTGCAAGAGAGGCGCTCTGCATCGCGGTGTAGCTTGCTGTTCAGGTTTCGAGAGGGTGCGTTTCTGGATGAGTTATCGAATATATACCTCCCCAGGAGATCACGAATGTAAAATTAGAGAGATTCGAGCGCGCAAGGAGGCTTTCCGGCAGTCGTTCTTCCCGCGAACCATACGCGACTGGAACAGGAAAGGGAGGTAATGACAGTGGCACGTAAATTGCCCTCCGCCACACACCGTTGGGAGGCTTGCGGAGTATAAATGTAGATGTAGATGTACCTAGCGAACGCAAATGACGACCGAACCTCAATTATCCACAGTTACTGTCCACGTCCTCCATGCTCGCTAATTTTAGATTCCCACTGCAGGTCGAACGTAAATGAGAATCCACACTGAACGTTGTGGATTCATTGTCCATGGGGAGGGGGGATATGGGCGCGTGGTGTCTGTTTCTTCCGACATTTCCACACTTTGAAATAATTTTCAAAATTTTTAGGTGTGTCCATTGATGAGAGGTTAAACAGGAAGCAACACATTGATGGTCTGCTGAAACGTCTGAGTTCAGCTACGTATGCTATTAGGGTTATTGCAAATTTTGGTGATAAGAATCTCAGTAAATTAGCTTACTATGCCTTCGTATGGCATCATATTCTGGGGCAATTCATCGTTGAGTAGAAAAGTATTCATTGCTCAAAAACGTGTAATCAGAATAATTGCTGGAGCCCACCCACGGTCATCCTGCAGACATCTATTTAAGGATCTAGGGATCCTCACAGTAACCTCACAGTATATATATTCACTTATGAAATTTGTTGTTAATAATCCAACCCAGTTCCAAAGTAATAGCAGTGTGTATAGCTATAACACCAGGAGAAAGGATGATCTTCACTATGCAGGGTTAAATCTGACTTTGGCACAGAAAGGGGTAAATTATGCTGCCACAAAAGTCTTTCGTCACCTATCAAACAGCATCAAAAGCCTGACAGATAGCCAACTAACTTTTAAAAATAAATGAAAAGAATTTCTAGATGACAACTCCTTCTACTCATTGGCTGAATTTTTAGATATAAAGTAAGGAAAAAAAAACATTTTAGAAATCGAGGGAAAATCAGAGTCAGAAAACAATAAAAGAATTAGTAGCGGACGGAGGGTCATTGGGATGCTTAACTCAGTCTTAAGGAGCAGGAATGTAATGAGCAGAACTAAAAAATTAATATACAAATCCATATTAGAGAGTGTGGTTCTGTATGGAACGGAGACATGGACAATTAACATGAAGCACACTAAACAATTACAAGCTCTAGAGATGGACTTTTGGAGAAGATCGGCAAGAATCTCCAGGAAAGAAAAGATAAGAAACACCGAAGCAATAAGGAGAATGGAAATAAAAGAAAGAATATATGACGTAATGGATAGGAAGAAATTACAGTGGTACGGGCATGTACGACGAATGGAGAAAACCAGAATACCAAAATTGATACTGGAGTGGGAACCGGAGGGGAGATGAAGAAGAGGACGACCTATGACAACCTGGCTCCAAAATGTACAGCACATAATGAGGAGAATAGGCGCAGAGGAAGAGGACACACAAGATCGAAACACCTAGAGAAATATTTTGAGATTATAGTTTAAGAACGTTTATTGTTTGTATTGTAATTTCCAAGTAAATTATTATGTTGGAGATAAGCCTCTGTAATGAGGAAAAGGTCAAAATAATAATAATAAATAAAAAAAACCTCAACAAAAACGACTTCAACATTAGTGTCATGCAATATTTTGTGTAATGTAATACACTCCTGGAAATGGAAAAAAGAACACATTGACACCGGTGTGTCAGACCCACCATACTTGCTCCGGACACTATGAGAGGGCTGTACAAGCAATGATCACACGCACGGCACAGCGGACACACCAGGAACCGCGGTGTTGGCCGTCGAATGGCGCTAGCTGCGCAGCATTTGTGCACCGCCGCCGTCAGTGTCAGCCAGTTTGCCGTGGCATACGGAGCTCCATCGCAGTCTTTAACACTGGTAGCATGCCGCGACAGCGTGGACGTGAACCGTATGTGCAGTTGACGGACTTTGAGCGAGGGCGTATAGTGGGCATGCGGGAGGCCGGGTGGACGTACCGCCGAATTGCTCAACACGTGGGGCGTGAGGTCTCCACAGTACATCGATGTTGTCGCCAGTGGTCGGCGGAAGGTGCACGTGCCCGTCGACCTGGGACTGGACCGCAGCGACGCACGGATGCACGCCAAGACCGTAGGATCCTACGCAGTGCCATAGGGGACCGCACCGTCACTTCCCAGCAAATTAGGGACACTGTTGCTCCTGGGGTATCGGCGAGGACCATTCGCAACCGTCTCCATGAAGCTGGGCTACGGTCCCGCACACCGTTAGGCCGTCTTCCGCTCACGCCCCAACATCGTGCAGCCCGCCTCCAGTGGTGTCGCGACAGGCGTGAATGGAGGGACGAATGGAGACGTGTCGTCTTCAGCGATGAGAGTCGCTTCTGCCTTGGTGCCAATGATGGTCGTATGCGTGTTTGGCGCCGTGTAGGTGAGCGCCACAATCAGGACTGCATACGACCGAGGCACACAGGGCCAACACCCGGCATCATGGTGTTGGGAGCGATCTCCTACACTGGCCGTACACCACTGGTGATCGTCGAGGGGACACTGAATAGTGCACGGTACATCCAAACCGTCATCGAACCCATCGTTCTACCATTCCTAGACCGGCAAGGGAACTTGCTGTTCCAACAGGACAATGCACGTCCGCATGTATCCCGTGCCACCCAACGTGCTCTAGAAGGTGTAAGTCAAATACCCTGGCCAGCAAGATCTCCGGATCTGTCCCCCATTGAGCATGTTTGGGACTGGATGAAGCGTCATCTCACGCGGTCTGCACGTCCAGCACGACCGCTGGTCCAACTGGGGCGCCAGGTGGAAATGGCATGACAAGCCGTTCCACAGGACTACATCCAGCATCTCTACGATCGTCTCCATGGGAGAATAGCAGCCTGCATTGCTGCGAAAGGTGGATATACACTGTACTAGTGCCGACATTGTGCATGCTCTGTTGCCTGTGTCTATGTGCCTGTGGTTCTGTCACTGTGATCATGTGATGTATCTGACCCCAGGAATGTGTCAATAAAGTTTCCCCTTCCTGGGACAATGAATTCACGGTGTTCTTATTTCAATTTCCAGGAGTGTATATTGTAAAGACATATTTTATTAACATGACACGTTCCACATCATTACGAAGTGTCGTATTCATGATCTATGGAACAAGTATTAATCTAATCTAATCTAATTACATAATCACACTGGAGTGAAAGAGATAAATAAGCTTTGAATGTTTCCCCGTAAGGGGAGAGGTAGAGAAAGGCTGCTGTGGGGCGGCCCCGAGCGGTGATTTAGGGCCTATTCCAGCGGCCAGGAGCGGCTCGCGAATCGCAAGCGGCGGCGGAGGGCGAGGCGGGGGCGCACAGGCCCCGCAGCTGCGCTCCTGTCCGGGCGGCGGGGCCCCGCTGCGCCCCAGCCGGCGCCGCAGCTGAATATTCAGCAGGCGGGCAGGCCAGCACCTGCTGCCACACTTCTCGCACTCCGCTCCAACTCCACGCTCAGCGCCCGCCCGCCACGCGTTGTTTTTTCCCCATCACATGCCCACACCACTGGGACCACTACCAAAACTGACCAAAAATTTGCATCTTTACCTTGAATATGAATCTACTGAACAGCATTAGCAGTACCTTACGTTACTTTTTCATAAGACTAAATTGGTACCTTATCCATCTTCCATTAGTTTCCTTACAGGTAAAGACAGGCACAGGGTGTTCCCATGATGATGATACGAACTTTCAGCAATGACGCGAGATGGCATTTAATTATAATATGTAAGCTTTCACGGCCGGCGTCTTCATTAATTAAAACCTCCGGGCTGAATTGCCGTGGTCCATATATAAAACTGCTTCTCCATCCTCACGTTTCGTTGTCTACTGCAGGCAACATCTTCTGACGAGGGAAGCTCCCCATCGCACCCCCTCTCAGATTTACTTATAAGTTGGCACAATGGATAGGCCTTGAGAAACTGAACACAGATCAATAGAGAAAACAGGAAGAAGTTGTGTGGAACTATGAAAAAATAAGCAAAATATACAAACTGAGTAGTCCATGCGCAACATAGGTAACATCAAGGATAACGTTAGCTACGGAGCGCTTTGGTCCCGTGGTTAGCGTGAGCGGCTGCGGAACGAGAGGTTTTTTGATTCAGCTCTTCCCTCGAGTGAAAATTTTAGTTTTTTATTTTCAGACCTGTCCGTCCGTCCGTCCGATGCGAGGTAACTACGCCGTAGAATGGGGACGCTACACCTAAACAAACGTCGAAACACACTACGTCAGTCGACTACAGCGCACGGAAGAGAGAGTATTCCTGCTAACGAGGCTCCCTGGCTGGCTGGCTGGCTGGCTGGCAGTTTGGACGAGAGAGCATTAAATACGTGAGATGTATTCCGTGGGCAATATGAATCCAGCAAATATAGCTCGCGACTTCAATAACAAGGTTCCCATTGGAAAGGCACGTCCTTTCGTCTACCAATCGCACGGTTTTGCGGTGCGGTCGCAAAACACAGACACTAAACTTATTACAGTGAACAGAGACGTCTATGAACGAACGGAGAGATCATAACTTTGTGAAAATAAAGAAAATAGATTTTTCGCTCGAGGGAAGATTTGAACCAAGAACCTCGCGCTTCGCAGCTGCTCACGCTAACCACGAGACCACGGCGCTCCTAAGCTGACGACCTCCTTTGTGTTGTGTATATTGCGCATGGACAACTAAGTTTGTATATTTTGCTTATTTTTTTCATAGTTCCCCACAACTTCTTCCTGTTTTCTCGATTGATCTGTGTTCAGTTCTTCAAGGCCTATCCACTGTGCCAACTTATAACTAAATCTGAGGGGGGGGGGGGGGGGGTGCGATGGGGAGGTTCCCCTGTGAGTGCATATGGCCCTTTGCGAAATCTGTTGGAAATATTGCATTGGAAGTTTCCCTCGACATGTGATCGTCTTAATGTTAGACTATCCTTCTAATTCTTAGTCTTAATTCCTACATGACGTGCAGGGAAAGGTTGTCACTGACGCCTGTGACCTCGAGCCTCATCGCCTTGGTGATCCACCAAGAATAATCTTCACTGGAATGTTTTGTTGGCCTCTAAGAAGAAAATAGCTTTCAGTTGACTTCGGACTTGTTATCTCATCCTGTTACATACACTTGAAAGACTGTGTCCCATTACTGTTATGACCTAACGTGTAATTAAAATTAGTAACACTTTCTGACCTAATGAGTAATTGAAACTATTAACATTTTCAATGATTGTGGCATAGCCCCACAAAAGTAAATTAATGTGCACTATGAAAAGTGGTATTAATATATTTAAAAATTTTACTACACCTGAAAGAAAACATCGTACTTATAAAGGTTTCCATCCATTTGACTTTATGTTATGACTGAAAAGAAACATCTTGAAGTAGTTATAGAGTTTTTACATACATTTAACGTTATTCTATACCTAAACGAAAATATCTTACTGCAGTTACAAAGTTTTTACATCCATTTGACCTTATTATTTACCTGAACGAAAACTTCTTAATGTCTATTTGTAATTACCATTCGATAACATATGTTTCTCTGGTTTCTTTCATATATTACAATTTCCTCGTATTCCTCTATTGATCACAAGTATATTCCATTTATTTCAGGTGTTTGAACTACCATCATATTGACGCAGATAGACTGGCAGCAGTTCCGATCTCTAGGTTCATCAACAAGTTTCTTGGGTAAACACTCGCAACGACTATATTTTGCACAGCATGGAAATACAATGACACAAATAGTCAACCTTGTACTCAATTATGTAGGAATGGAAAAAAATTGCAAATTGTCTCGTTCTTATTCCAGTTGTTCTTTATTTCTGTATTTATCAATATCTTCAAATCGCTTACCTACTGCTATTAAGTCGTCAACATTGGATAAGATATGCTGTACAGGAAACTGAAACTATATTCATGAGCTACTGATTTTTGTTTCCATTTCACTAGAACAATCTATGTTCATATGTGGTATTACTTCTCTCCTGGTATAGTTAGCTTGTATCATTTTGTTTGATTGTATGTACACATGTGATCTATATTCTTTACAGTTGTTCTGAAATTTGAATACTCCTGTTCTATAACTTTTTCTGGACATGTGCTTCGCAAAACAGTCATGTCTCCCTCTTTGTTTTACATAAAAACATTCATTAGCGGTTAAACGAGTCCATAAATAACTTTCTAACGAAATCATTTTCTTGACACAATTACTAGGTATGTGTTCGTCTTGCACGTCTCACTTCAAAATCCTCCAGAGTGTACATTAAAATAAAACTCAAATGTTTGTTTACACATCCTTCTTTGATTGTCCCTTTCTTTACAACTTAATTAATTAAGTGATAATTTAGCATACTGCTTCTTAGAGTTATCTACCTTACAAATATTCCTTCTCTTGTATGTAAGCTTATTGACCTGCACCAGAAGTTAACTTCGTTGGAACTGGTAACAGTTTCTACAAATTAAATACCTTGTTTTCAGTTAGTGGAACACTAATCACATATCCAAGTATCGCATTATTTATAAATACATCGAGGTCCATAATGTTCAGTAATATGTATCCATATTATTCCACTACAGTTGTTGGAAGTTTTGCTTCTCTTAACACATTTTGAACTATTGTTAGTTATTTGCCAGTATGTAATGGATTTCCAATGTGAGGGGCAAGAATGGCCCTTTGAGTGCCAATTATCACACTTACTAGTTGCTCATATTCCGTACTTACTTCAATTAATAAAATCTGTTATTGCAAGAGCGTATCCCAGTGAAGCATGGTCATCTGCTGGTGCAGTTATCATCATGTGACAACTTATGGGATTGCCTACCACAAGTCTGATCGGTCAAGAGTCATACTAGAACCAAACTGGTCACGGACTCAGTATCTACCAACATCAGGTGCTGCCAGGCAATCTGGTGTCCACCCTAGATACCGCTGCTTCCATCACCAGCCACTGCTGCTGCAGAGCAACGGCGCGGACATGCAAATCTGCAGTGCCATTAACTGATGCCTCTCCATGGATGGCCATGAATGTTAACCACACAGATGCTTTGCTCCCAGACCATGCTGGGTCACGACGGCTGCGGGTCACATTACATCAATGCATTACTGTTGAGAATCATAGTTACAATGTCTTAATTTGAAAGGAGATTGCAAAAAATCAGTTGTGATAATTTTTGTCAAATGGACATTTATTTTGTTGAAAAGAGTCAAAAATTTGAATTTTCTACTAACCGGTTTTTCCAACATTTTTTGAATAATTTTGCTGTAATGTTATAAGCCAAAGCCATAAAAATGCAATGTATTATTGTAATAGAATTAAATCTTCCGTAGTTTTCATTTTTCAATAAACTTTTTGTCATTCAAAAATTTTGTAACGTATCCGAAGGGAAATTAGTTTTCGTTTGTTTAGGCAAAATTCTGTCGTAGTAACAATTTCAACGTTATATGAAATTCAAATGTACTTGAAAGTAATTCTTGGTGTGTAATGTAGCAAATTATTGCGATCTGTGATCCTACATTGAAAGCGTAGCTTGCCGTGGAGCCAGGAGGAGAGGAGATGTTGGTTCTCACGCTGACACAGCTTACGCTGGCTACTGGGCCGGGCGAGCGGTGTACGTGAGTAATGCTGCGAGTTATTAAATACTAATCAATCTTTTTCATACTTTGGACACCAAATTCCATAGATAAAACAATCACACTGCCAAAATTTCAAATCAGTAACTTCCAAACTTTCGAAGACATAATTTTTTACCTAAAACACATAATAAACGTCCTGGCATTATCAAACTCAATCAGGCGCTGTAAGGTACTCATTTAAAGTATCAATTAAAACTACAACCAAGAGGATACGTTCATATAATCTAATTTTCTGGAGTTTTCTTTGGTTTCATTGCCACAGATTTCTGACGTCATGAACGATACATTGGAAAATTATTATTTCATTGTATTTTTGTTGCGTACGTGTTTTGGAGAGACTGAGATAGTGAATAAAGGACCTAAGTAAAGTGGCAATGTGATATTATAACCAAGTAAATTACATGCGTGAAAAAGTCATTGCGCAATAGTGCAATGTGTGACGTATGTTCGAGAGAACTTGATTTTGTATGAGGCAATCACAAGGTTCATGGAGTGTTAAATTTATTATTAATTTATTTCGTGGAAAGGAACCATATTTTGTTTTCATTAAATTTTATCTAGTTTCTGATTTACGAAATTTCCAGTCCAAATTACGAGCGGTAATCTGATTAGCTGACACTAGAAATACCGCGATTAGAGAAGTTCTCCAGGTGATCTCATTGGCTGCTTAGCATACTAGCCATCAAGAATTCAGCACTTCCCACACGTTTGACTAGGGCTTGGTGCCTCAGATCTATGAGTCGAAATAGTCGCTTGGGTGCTGTCTTCTGGTATATACCTAAATTAAATTGAGCTGATCATCTTTGTACCAAAATGAAGAAATCCGCGTGTTTGATCGGCTCTCGTGCAGCTGATGAAACGCGACTACAGCGTTAAGTATTTTGAGAAAGTTTGAGCTTTGTGAGTGATTTATTTTATGAGATTTCCCATGTGAACATTTCAGGTCGTACATAAACTCCACGTGGCTTAATTCGTGCAAATTATGAGACATTGTGGTGAGGACTTTTGTACAAGAAGTCTGCTGAACGACTGACTGTGTTAACTCGCAAGTAGTCGTGCGTCAGTGACCGTTTGGAACGTTTAAAACATCGGGTCAGAGTAAATATCTTCTGGCTGCTTTTGAGTGTGAACTTGTTACAGAGACTGTCAGTGACATTTTCCTCATTTTAAAGATGATAAACGAACTGAAAGGAAATTTTTGACTATTTTCAAACGACTAGTGCAAGAATCCCGAAGCTCGATAATGCAACTAACTTTCTGATGCTGTCCATGGTGGCCTCTTCCTGCTAGGTATTTAGCGGAATTTTCATTGACGTTGCTCTTGTGCGCTAAACCAGTATCTACCGTCGCAGAGTGAAGGGGCAGAAAACCTGATGCTTTTCCTGGTGGGGAGATAGATTGTTTAAAGGGTAGTGAGAGAGCAACCCACCCCGCCGCACCTTACATAGTCTGCTTGTCCTTACTTATGCAATAGTGTAGCACTGTGCTCCGCTACGTTTGAAAAATGGGGACTATTTGAAAACATTGAAATATCTTCCAACCGGACTGGCTAGATACAGGCCTTGAAGCACCCAGCCTAACAGGCATTGGAACATTTTATCTGTCATGGTTTAATAATGGGTCATTGGCTATATATTTCTCGCCAATCAGAAGGCAGTGCAGTAGTGTATGTTTTATGGTCTACAGAACTGCTGCAGTCGGCAAATGATTTGGAGCTCAGCCACCATAATGGTAGGGTGTGTCTATCAGTAATTCTGTGAAATTAAAAATTAAGTTAGATTGAGGAGTGCTGCAAAGAAGACATAAATAAGTGAGAAAGATGAATGCAAAAAATTATAGCTTTTCTATGTGAACTGTGAGTCCTGAATTAACTAAAATCCATCTGGCATGTTATACAAATTATGAGCAAGAACTGATCATTCGAAGATACTGATTTCTATAATATGCAGCGAGCACTGTAAAACACAGAATATCCGTTAGTAAACCTTCGGTGACAGAATCGGTTGAACACCATAAGCTGGCTATTAAGAGTGACTACAGTTGTGTGTGAGTATCGAAATTGTGCTTCATGCTAGCACTGACTTGGCAGTGTTTTGTATAAAAGAAGGAACAATGTATCGAATTTTACACCCAAAAACTATCTTTCATTTAAGATCTTAGTAATTCTGGGGCTAGGTAAAGTACTACAGCCTTAAGGTGCAATTAATGTGACTGGTTCGTCCACAGATCATCCAGCTGAGAAACATCAATTGATTTCTAATTGGTGAGATGTGAGCGAGCTGCAGAATTGAACATTACAATAAGACAAGTAGACGTTTTATGTAAGCAAAACTTAATATTGGTGCTGCACATGGTGCATATTCGACGTGATTGTGACAGCATGAAAGAGTGAAATAGAAATTGGAAAAAGGATCGAAGACTGATTGGGCTTAAGTTTTATGGCAGAAAACCGAACATCATCAAGGCAATGGAGGGTGTAGCAAAGAACTGGACAAGACGGCGGCACATGCTGCAATTAGCAGCCAGCAGAGCTGAATAGTGCTGCAGTGTATGGAGCAGACGGGGACCCTGAAAGTGTTTTAGCCGAAGGCTGAGATTGTATCTTCAGATATGGCACACCACGACTGTGGCAGCCAACTGGAAATAACCTCAATTCGTCTACTATTTACTTGTGTTAAAATACTTGCAAGGATGGAAGAGAGTGAGAGTTCAGTAACTGAGAGAGAATTATATGAAGTTCTGAACCATAACTTATCTTTGGAACGACTAGTGTGTCGGCTCTTTCTCATGTCCGGTCTTTGCCGCGGTGCGATTGGTCGCGAACGCCTATTTAGTCGCGCGCGGAACGATTCATTGGAGAGTCGGCGCGGCAGCGAGACGCTGTGGAAGTCACACTGGTTGCCGAGATAGGGCAGTGACCCTGTAAGTCGTCGTCGTCGTCGTCGCGGTACTGATCGTGCCGTGGTCGTTGGTGGGCCGTGCGAGACTGGAGTTTGTTTTGGCCGAGTACGGAAGCAACGCTCATGAGTGGACGACGTGGCGTGGGACGTCGCGCTAATAGCGGAACTGGGGGACAGGAGGGCAGCGTGGCCGTGCAGAAGCCTGAATGCAACTGTCTGCATCCTGTCACCGAGCCGAAACTTCTGTCTGCCGCAGCCACCTTGAGCTGTGTTACTTCTGTTGGGTAAGCTGTTTTACCATCCTGGATTTGCTGTAAGACTAAGTGTTGGGTGGCCCTTTACGACTTCCGCGTTGAGCTGTCGTAACTTAAATGTGCTGTCGCGGGAGTTCTCCGCCCTGTAGGTGCCGTTGTGCTCACAAGTACCATCTGCGCCTATTGCGTAATTTACTTTGCCCAGCTTAAGAAAGCTGTGTCAATTATTCAATCAGTATAAAGCTTGCATCCGGGAAATTTTGCCGGAGTAACAGCTCATTATTTAGAGACCAACACCTGGCAAGTTCTATCAGCGCGACTGTAGTAAAGTGTTTTATGTTGTTTGATGTCTGTTGAATGTCACGCGTGTAGTCCTAATTGTAAGTCAATCAAATTACTGGTAAAGATTGCTCTTGCGATACTTGAATACGTGCTGGTTACCTCTGCCCAACAGTGTGTGCAAGCAGTTCAAATTATAGGATGCCACTTTAGTTGTAATTCTACGGGTGTAATTTTATCTTAACTCTGAAATAACTGTGCTCTTATGGCTTTGCACACTGCAGGAATATTTTAAGAAGATTCCTACTCAAATCATTTGATGGTTAAAGTTTGGGTGAAAATGTCTTACGGGCTTTAAGGTATTGCAATTTCCTTTAAGAACTTCGTGCTTCCCGTGCGGTTCGAGGTGCCGTGTCACGATTTGGGCAGCCCCTCGCGCCGGAGGTTCGCGTCCTCCCTCGGGCATAGGTGTGTGTGTGTGTGTGTTGTTCTTAGCATCAGTTAGTGTGAATTAGTTTAAGTAGTATGTAAGTCTAGGGACCGATGACCTCAGCATTTTAGTGCCTTAGGAATACACCCACCCACAGACTTCATGCTTCTTGACTGTTGCAACGTTGTACGTGAATATCTGGTTCATACAAAGGGTGAGCTGGCTTCGCAGTTGGCGTAAAACGGGCCATGATATAATAGTTTCTTGGGTGTGTTACAGTAGGAACTTGTTCGTTTCTAAGCCGACTGGTCTGCTCCTCAAACGCTGACGCATGGCCAATGCAACGAAATGGTTCTATGACCACGGAAAGCTTGAGCAGTTCTGTACATCCATATATTCTACCTATACGAAATTTTTTTCTGATTTTAAAACTCTAGCTTGTAAATAATGTTTTTGTCGGTTCAAACTGTTCAAATAATTTCAGCTCCTTTTAAATGGCTCAGTTAAATAATTTTGTCTAAAGTATTTGCAGTCATCAAGTAGAATATCTGCAAAGTATTTCGTAAAAAATCCATTTTTTTAAAGAAAACTGAATTTGCAACTAAGGTTTGTGGCAAACTAAAGCATAAGTTCCAAATTTTAAAAAAAATCTTTTATTGAAGGAAATCACAGCCAATTTCTTAAATTAATGTACACTCCTGGAAATTGAAATAAGAACACCGTGAATTCATTGTCCCAGGAAGGGGAAACTTTATTGACACATTCCTGGGGTGAGATACATCACACGATCACACTGACAGAACCACAGGCACATAGACAAAGGCAACAGAGCATGCACAATGTCGGCACTAGTACAGTGTATATCCACCTTCCGCAGCAATGCAGGCTGCTATTCTCCCATGGAGACGATCGTAGAGATGCTGGATGTAGTCCTGTGGAACGGCTTGCCATGCCATTTCCACCTGGCGCCTCAGTTGGACCGGCGTTCGTGCTGGACGTGCAGACCGCGTGAGACGACGCTTCATCCAGTCCCAAACATGCTCAATGGGCAACAGATCCGGAGATCTTGCTGGCCAGGGTAGTTGACTTACACCTTCTAGAGCACGTTGGGTGGCACGGGATACATGCGGACGTGCATTGTCCTGTTGGAACAGCAAGTTCCCTTGCCGGTCTAGGAATGGTAGAACGATGGGTTCGATGACGGTTTGGATGTACCGTGCACTATTCAGTGTCCCCTCGACGATCACCAGTGGTGTACGGCCAGTGTAGGAGATCGCTCCCCACACCATGATGCCGGGTGTTGGCCCTGTGTACCTCGGTCGTATGCAGTCCTGATTGTGGCGCTCACCTGCACGGCGCCAAACACGCATACGACCATCATTGGCACCAAGGCAGAAGCGACTCTCATCGCTGAAGACGACACGTCTCCATTCGTCCCTCCATTCACGCCTGTCGCGACACCACTGGAGGCGGGCTGCACGATGTTGGGGCGTGAGCGGAAGACGGCCTAACGGTGTGCGGGACCGTAGCCCAGCTTCATGGAGACGGTTGCGAATGGTCCTCGCCGATACCCCAGGAGCAACAGTGTCCCTAATTTGCTGGGAAGTGGCGGTGCGGTCCCCTACGGCACTGCGTAGGATCCTACGGTCTTGGCGTGCATCCGTGCGTCGCTGCGGTCCGGTCCCAGGTCGACGGGCACGTGCACCTTCCGCCGACCACTGGCGACAACATCGATGTACTGTGGAGACCTCACGCCCCACGTGTTGAGCAATTCGGCGGTACGTCCACCCGGCCTCCCGCATGCCCACTATACGCCCTCGCTCAAAGTCCGTCAACTGCACATACAGTTCACGTCCACGCTGTCGCGGCATGCTACCAGTGTTAAAGACTGCGATGGAGCTCCGTATGCCACGGCAAACTGGCTGACACTGACGGCGGTTCCTGGTGTGTCCGCTGTGCCGTGCGTGTGATCATTGCTTGTACAGCCCTCTCGCAGTGTCCGGAGCAAGTATGGTGGGTCTGACACACCGGTGTCAATGTGTTCTTTTTTCCATTTCCAGGAGTGTATATTTTCTTAAAAATTACGCTTACTGCTTTGCAAGATTTTTCTAAATTTTGACATTACCTATTATTTGAACAATTAGTAAGTTGTAATATCATTGTACCTCTGTGCTATTGCTAGTATTCATCGTTTCGATGCTTGGTAAATCAAGTTTGTTGTTGAGAATCCTTTATGGACTTCGTCCTTTCGTTCCCTGCAGCATGAGACCTGGTATCAACATATTGTTTCAATTTAACGCGGGTGTCAGTCAGACAAGCAGTCTTGAACATAGACAAGCATTAGATACAAGTAGATCCACAAGATGGATCTGTTGCAGATTAACAGTGGGAAAGGTCGAAGGGGATGGTTCCATGTACGAAAAACTGAACAATTAATAGAGAGCAAGGACCTGTGTGTAGATCGTATTCTCCAGATAACTATGATATTTCAGATGATGACGAGCCCCAGTTATCTCTAGTTGTGTGAGCAGAACCGGTACAAAACTTTTCGACAAATTTATAAATGGGAAACAATTCGTTTTCGCAGTAATGGGTTCAATGATAGTAATGATAAGTTTGATGGTAGTCAGATAAATGCGAAGGACAGGTGATTGTGGAAGGAGATTCCGAACTTGGTGTCGTTTCTCTTGAAAAGAGGAAACAGGAAATAGCATTTGACAAAAATTTGGTGAAAGTACGCAGGAGATGTTCGCTGCATTGCTGGTAAGAAAAACAATTTTATGGATATAAATAAATATATTATCGAAATAACACATCGGCAATATCAATAAGAAAATCGAGCAACAATCTAGTGAGTTAGAACAATAGTCTGATAGCATTAGCGTACTAGATGGTGAGCTAAAGACATGTAAATCTGAAATTAATTTGGAACTGGAACACCAGATATTTGATTTAAAGAAAATTTTGGAGCAAGTGTTGCATTTCTTTGACTAAAATTTCACAAAAGAATTTCTGAACCTGAAAATAAATGTAAGAAACCCACATAAGTCTTAAAAATCAATCAGCAGAGATGGTGAAATAGGTAACGACTGTATGCAAGTAAAGGATAGAGCAAGCAAAAGAGCATCAAATCATGCAGAAACTTGATGTATTAGAATTTTTTTGATAGAATAATCATAAAGCTTTGGACAGTAAAATTAACGCTGAAGGTGTAAACAGTTTAAGATCTGTGAAGGCTGTGTCTGATCATATGGAAAAGATAAAACCTTATACAGATCAGCTCACTAATCAAACTGGAAATGTAGAATGTAAACTTAACATAAGAAGAAGCGCTAACTGTGTTAGGTGCAATTTAGTTATGGAATCAGCCTAAGTGGCTTATATTACAAAGAGACAGTTTTTACGTTTTCATCTGTCGGCAAATGGGAATCAAAAAGAATTTCGGAATGCCTTTGAAAATATATTGCCCAGTTTGGTGATTGGTCGTTAAGGAGCGTAGTTGTTAAGTCTAACTTTTTAGGTGTAGCTACGATGTGGAGTGTGACTGCTACTGTGCAGCACGGTATGTTAGAACAGTTTAAAGAATATCATGGTAAACAAAGGATGGGTTTGGAAAATAATTTCTGAGCAGGTGGAAATTTTAATTACGGAAAAGAAAGTGTAAAAAGGTGGGCTTTGAAGTGGGTTAGTAATTCGTCGTATTTAACGATGGAAAATTATCTGTGAATTGGCGTAACAAAGCTATTGCTGCTCTCAGCAATTTACTAAATTCATTAGTTACTAGGAAAGGGTAGGAAAGTTAATGCAGGAAGAGAAGCTAGCAAATTTTAGGCCCCAGAGTAAAGTAGAAAGCCGCCAGAGCGTATATAAATAGAATGGATGTGTTCCAGGTTAACAGTGTGAGTGGTCCAAAGGGATAGTGCCATGTACGACAAACAGACCAATTCAGAGAAAGCAAGGATCTGTGTGTAGATCGTGTTCTCCAGTTCGTCAAGATAATGATTTTAAAAATCGACACTGGACAGGTAGATGTACAAGTCGGAAATCAGACATAATCACAGAGTATGGGAAAGTAAAATCCGTCTGTAAAGTGGTTAGCAATTGCAGAACGGATAACATAGTGTGTGATAGCTAGCTGTGCTCCTTTTACACAATAACAAACAATTAGCGTAGTGTCAAAGTAATGACAGGAGCGACAGAATTGAGGTTAACGACATTAATGAAGTCAAAGTATGCATATTTTACTGTGGCTTAGAGGAATTTTTGACCAGAAGTGATCGAAGTAAACACGGCAATTGAGAGAATTTGTAGTTGGTTTGAAGGAAAATGACGAAATGTTTTATATACAGGAAAGCATGTACAGTGAAAATGAGAAAAAATTTTTTGGAAGAAGAGAAGGATACGAATATTGAAGAACTGCAGGAACTAGACGAGGAAAGGGTCTACATCTACATCTACATCCATACTCCGCAAGCCACCTGACGGTGTGTGGCGGAGGGTACCCTGAGTACCTATATCGGTCCTCCCTACCGTTCCAGTCTCGTATTGTTCGTGGAAAGAAGCATTGTCGGTACGCTTCTGTGTGGGCTCTAATCTCTCTGATTTTATCCTCATGGTCTCTTCGCGAGATATAGGTAGGAGGGAGCAATATACTGCTTGACTCTTCGGTGAAGGTATGTTCTCGAAACTTTAACAAAAACCCGTACCGAGCTACTGAGCGTCTCTCCTGCAGAGTCTTCCACTAGAGTTTATCGATCATTTCCGTAACGCTTTCGTGCTTACTAAATGATCCTGTAACTAAGCGCGCTGCTCTCCGTTGAATCTTCTCTGTCTCTTCTATCAACCCTATCTGGTACGGATCCCACACTGCTGAGCAGTATTCAAGAAGTGGGCGAACAAGCGTACTGTAACCTACTTCCTTTGTTTTCGGATTGCATTTCCTTAGGATTTTTCCAATGAATCTCAGTCTGGCATCTGCTTTACCGACGATCAACTTTATATGATCATTCCATTTTAAATCACTCCTAATGCGTACTCCCAGATAATTTATGTAATTAACTGCTTCCAGTTGCTGACCGGCTATTTTGTAGCTAAATGATAAGGAATCTATCTTTCTGTGTATTCGCAGCACATTACACTTGTCTACATTGAGATTGAATTTCCATTCCCTGCACCATGCGTCAATTCGCTGCAGATCCTCCTGCATTTCAGTACAATTTTCCATTGTTACAACCTCTCGATACACCACAGCATCATCTGCAAAAAGCCCTAGTGAACTTCCGATGTCATCCACAAGGTCATTTATGTATATTGTGAATAGCAACGGTCCTACGACACTCCAATGCGGCACACCTGAAATCACTCTTACTTCGGAAGACTTCTCTCCATTGAGAATGACATGCTGCGTTCTGTTATTTAGGAACTCTTCAATCCAATCACACAATTGGTCTGATAGTCCATATGCTCTTACTTTGTTCATTAAACGACTGTGAGGAACTGTATCGAATGCCTTGTGGAAGTCAAGAAACATGGCATCTACCTGTGAACCCGTGTCTATGGCCCTCTGAGTCTCTTGGACGAATAGCGCGAGCAGGGTTTCACACGACCGTCTTTTTCGAAACCCATGCTGATTCCTACAGAGTAGATTTCTAGTCTCCTGAAAAGTCAGAAAAGTCGAAGAAATATTGGAGGCAATTAATGAAGATTTATGTGTAGTATGGGAGAAGTCCCTCCATGAACCATGGACCTTGCCGTTGGTGAAGAGGCTTGCGTGCCTCAGCGACACAGATGGCTGTACCGTAGGTACAACCACAACGGAGGGGTATCTGTTGAGAGGCCAGACAAACGTGTTGTTCCCGAAGAGGGGCAGCAGCCTTTTCAGTAGTTGCAGGGGCAACACTGTGGATGACTGACTGATCTGGCTTTGTAACACTAACCAGAACGGCCTTGCTGTGCTGGTACTGCGAACGGCTGAAAGCAAGGGGAAACTACAGCCGTAATTTTTTGTCCCGAGGGCATGCACCTTTACTGTATGGTTAAATGATGATGGAGTCCTCTAGGGTAAAATATTCCGGAGGTAAAATAGTCCCCTATTCGGATCTCCGGGCGGGGACTACTCAAGAGGACGTCGTTATCAGGAGAAAGAAAACTGGCGTTCTACGGATCGGAGCGTGAAATGTCAGATCCCTTAATCGGGCAGGTAGGTTAGAAAATTTAAAAAGGGAAATGGATAGGTTGAAGTTAGATATAGTGGGAATTAGCGACGTTCGGTGGCAGGAGGAACAAGACTTTTGGTCAGATGAATACGGGGTTATAAATACAAAATCAAATAGGGGTAATGCAAAGGTAGGTTTAATAATGAATAAAAATAGGAGTGCAGATAAGCTACTACAAACAGCATAGTGACCGCATTATTGTGGGCAGGATAGACATGAAGCCCATGCCTACTACAGTACTACAAGTTTATATGCCAACTAGATCTGCAGATGAGAAGAAATTGATGAAATGCATGATGAGATAAAAGAAATTATTCAGGTAGTGAAGGGAGATGAAAATTTAATAGTCATGGGTGACTGGAATTCGAGAGTAGGACAAGGGAGGGAAGGAAACATAATAGGTGAATATGAATTGGAGGTAAGAAATGAAAGAGGAAGCCATCTGGTAGAATTTTACACAGAGCATAACTTAATCATAGCTAACACTTGGTTCAAGAATTATACAAGAAGGTTGCATACATTGAAGAAGCCTGGAGATACTAGAAGGTATCAGATAGATTATATAACGGTAATACAGAGATTTAGAAACCAGGTTTTAAATTGTAAGACATTTCCAGGGGCAGATGTGGACTCTGACCACAATCTATTGGTTCTGAACCGTAGATTAAAACTGAAGAAACTGCAAACAGGTGGGAATTTAAGAAGATGGGACCTGAATAAACAGACTAAACCAGAGTTTCAGGGGGAACATAAGGGAACAATTGACAGGAATGGGGGAAAGAAATACAGTAGAAGAAGAATGGGTAGCTCTGAGGGATGAAGTAGTGAAGGCAGCAGAGGATCAAGTAGGTAAAAGGCGAGGGCTAGAAGAAATCCTTGGGTAACATAAGAAATATTGAATTTAATTGATGAAAGGAGAAAATATAAAGCCGCAGGTAATGAAGCAGGCAAAAAGGAATACAAACGTCTCAAAAATGAGATCGACAGGAAGTGCAAAATGGCTAAGCAGGGATGGCTAGAGGACAAATGTAAGGATGTAGAGGCTTATCTCACTAGGGGTAAGATAGATTCTGCCTACAGGAAAATTAAAGAGACCTCTGGAGAAAAGACAGCCACTTGTATGAATAACAAGAGCTTAGATGGAAACCCAGTTCTAAGCAAAGAAGGGAAAGCAGAAAGGTGAAGGATCTATACAAGGGCGATGTACTTGAGGACAATATTATGGAAATGGAAGAGGATGTAGATGAAGATGAAATGGGAGATACGATACTGCGTGAAGAGTTTGACAGAACACTGAAAGACCTACGTCGAAACAAGGCCACGGGAGTGGACAACATTCCATTAGAACTACTGACGGCCTAGGGAAAGCCAGTTCTGACCAAACTCTACCATCTGGTGAGCAAGATGTATGAGACAGGCGAATTACCCTCAGACTTCAAGAAGAATATAATAATTCCAATCCCAAAGAAAGCAGGTGTTGACAGATGTGAAAATTACCGAACTATCAGTTTAATAAGTCACAGCTGCAAAACACTGACGTGAATTCTTTGCAGACGAATGGAAAAACTGATAGAAGCCGACCTCAGGGAAGATGAGTTTGGATTCTGTAGAAATGTTGGAACACGTGAGGCAATATGACCCTATGACTTATCTTAGAAGAAAGATTAAGGAAAGGCAAACCTACGTTTCTAGCATTTGTAGACTTAGAGAAACCTTTTGACAATGTTGACTGGAATACGCTCATTCAAATTCTGAAGGTGGTAGGGGTAAAATACAGGAAGCGATAGGCTATTTACAATTGGTACAGTAACCAGATGGCAGTTATAAGAGTTGGTTGGGAAGGGAATGAGACAGGGTTGTAGCCTCTCTCTGATGTTATTTAATATGTATATTGAGCAAGCAGTAAAGGAAACAAAAGAAAAATTCGGAGTAGGTCTTAAAATCCATGGAGAAGAAATAAAAACACTGAAGTTCGCCGATGACATTTTAATTCTGTCAGAGACAGCAAAGGACATGGAAGAGCAGTTGAATGGAATGCACGGGAGGATATAAGATGATCTTCAACAAAGCAAAACGAGTATAATGGAATGTAGTCCAATTAAGTCGGGTGATGCTGAGGGAATTAGATTAGGAAATGAGACACTTAAAGTAGTAAAGGTGTTTTGCTATTTGAGAAGCAAAATAACTGATAATGGTCGAAGCATGGAGGATATAAAATGTAGACTAGCAATGGCAAGGAAAGCGTTTCTCAAGAAGAGAAATTTGTTAACATCGAGTATAGATTGAAGTGTCAGGAAGTCGTTCCTGAAAGTATTTGTATGGAGTTTAGCCATCTATGGAAGTGAAACATGGACGATAAATTGTTTGGACAAGAAGAGAATAGAAGATTTCGAAATCTGGTGCTACAGAAGAATGCTGAAGATTAGATGGGTAGATCACATAACTAATGAGGAGGTATTGAATAGAATTTGGGGAGAAGAGGAGTTTGTGGCACAACTTGACTAGAAGAAGGGACCGGTTGGTAGGACATGTTCTGAGGCATCAAGGGATCACAAGTTTAGATTGGAGGGAAGCGTGGAGGGTAAAAATTGTAGAGGGAGACCAAGAAATGAATACACTAAGCAGATTCAGAAGGATGTAGTGAAAGAAATCATGCAAATGTATGTGTCATCTGTAGACATGGGAAGGGTTTTACGGCAGGGAAATTGTACACAGTTTATTTGAGGAAGACTGAGTCAATATTAGTAGGGGAGAAGACAAAACTGCCAAAAGATTAGTTTGCGGGTGCAAGGTGAAGAGGTCCAGTTGTTTAGGTCACAGTGACAGCAATCTTTGTGCCGTTAATGGTAAATTTTAATATGCATTACCATATAAGGAAGGATTTAGTAATAATGCCTGTAATGGCTATTCAGATAGTTGTAGTGACTGGAAACGTAAGGAAGCCTGTTAAACGTGAAATGGTGTCACCTGCCAACATAAATGGCATACGGTTTTATCATAACTTTCTCATAACTCCCAGCTTGAGCACTGAGAAGTCATTTGGGTAGACGTTTCCAATAAATACGAAGCGAAGTTGGATTTTATTGAAAATTCTATGATTTTAGAAATAAAGAAGAGAAATTTACTTATCCATTTTCGAAGAAAAATAAACTGACAAATTAGGAAACTACAATATTCCTATAAGCAATCGTAGCAAAAAAGGAAGATTTAGAAGGGTATAACAAATGAAGATCAGAAGAATTACTATTGGTTCAAAACAAAATAGAGGTAAAGCAGGAGGATAAGAATGAATTAGATAGGAGCTGAAGGCAAAGACCTGAGAGTCATTGCACTCTCTGCAATTATTGAAGACTTAAAATCAACAGGCATTCATATTATTGGAAACAATATTCAATATGTTATATATTGTAAATATTCCTCTTCTGTCATTCTTAATTATATCTTCAATCTTCTTCACTATCTAGAAAAAAGTATACATATTACAGGGTTCTCTCATTCTGAAGTTAGCTAGTGTGAATGTGCTATGTATTCAGAGGAAAGAGGAAGTGCTAATTATTTTTAAGGTAACAAATAGCAAATGTAGAAAAAATGTGATTTTAGTGGAGTAAAGTAACTTGACACAGTGAGATGTTGATGTAATGAAAAATAAGAAGTGAATTTTGGAATAATGATGTAAAACTTACTGACTAATAAAAGGAACTAATTAGTGTGTGAAAAGCAACGAGAAAGAATAATAATGTAAAAACTACTGAATCAGACCATTAAAATGAACTAAGTAACATGGTGATGTTGATTTTAGAGGAAATGTAGAATAAATATCCTAATACTGAGGCGACTAAACATAAGCTAACAGAACAATAAAATTATTATATGTAATTTCATAATTTTGGATGTAATCTCTTTCTGTAATATGGAAACTAATTTTATTCTAAAGGTTTTGAGAGACATTGCGGCTTGCCTACAGTATATAGGCTTGTATACAAATTTAGAATTAGAAACTGACAGAAATGGTAGCTATGATATATGCATATTTTACAAAAAGGTTAGTTGTGTTAGATTTAAATTTTTTTGGAAAAGGTGTAAATTAAATATCCTGAAGTAGCTGTAGAACATGCTTTCAGAAGCGACCTACTTTGTCAAAGTTGTCCTTAGTTTTTAAAAGTGACAAGTTTTCATGTAAATTTGAGTTTTATGCCACTTCGATGCATCAGTTGAAGAAAATTCCCTGATAATAGACTTTCACTGAGAATAATTAAAACAATCAAAGGTATAATAATTATTTAAAGAGAAGTGTAGCTTAAAGAAAATATCTGTATTAGTGTTTCAGGAAGACACCTAGTATATTAGTAGTTTAAGATGAAACTACATTTTCGCGAAAATCGACATGTAACCGAACCCTGGACAGAATTTTAAGTGGTGGTTGAGTGTTATGGAAACCGCACTAATAAGGTGCTGTGATGATGTAAGAGAATTGGTTCAGAATGTAGAAGTGCACACGTGCAGTGCCAACTGTAATGTAGGAATAGATTTACAATTAGCCATTACACAATATAAAGTGAAAGGTATAGGAAAAAACTAAAGTGATTAAAATTGTAGAGATGCACACTAGAGCAAAAGTAAAAATTTTGAAATTTAAAAATAAAATATAAAGTTTACTAGTTAAATGAAAATATTTTAAGTAATTTGATATGTACTGAAAACAGAAAGAAATTTGGTGTTGGAAAGAGCATTTGTATGTAACAAAACTTTGAACAGAATTTTTAAAAACTGATGTTTTATAAGACACTAGGTTAGGTTACTTTTAGGACTGCCAAGTCTAAAGTAAGCTTTATGTACTTTAGTTTTTTAAGTTTCCTTTACAAAATTATCAGTTTTCTAAATTAGTTGTGAGGTTGTATGATTATTAAAAATTTGTTCACAAAAAATTTTCTATGACCAGAGGCATGTGGGGCATGTATATGCATAATACGTCAGCTTATGGGACTGGGGAAACTACATAATTCTCTGACATTTTACTTAAGGAAAGAGTTGACGTTTTTGATAATGGAAAGTTTTAGAAAAGTTCTTCCTTTGGCATATTGCTCTGAGATAATATTATGTAGAGACTAATGGAATGGTAGCATAGAAGCTCGTCATGACTGATCAGATGGCTGGCTGCCCTGTGTAATAAAAAGAACTGAATGAAATATCAGCGATGAGCTTGAAGGGGTTTGAATAAAAATCATTAACAATGGCGCCCGAAGACTTCTGGCATAAGAAGTCACCCTTGTTCTGTCAATGGTCTTCTCAAAGCGGGCAGAGGAGCGAACAGAGACTTAGGGCAATCGCTGGAATCTGGGGCTGCAAATTGCAACTAAAGGACAGAAGTATCAGCAATAATGATTGACATGAGGGTGCAGAAGGCTGCGGAAAACACTGCATTAAAGACACTTTATACTTACCGGTGGGACATGTGGAACGTAACTGAAAAAAGTGTCATAATAACCTCTCGATAGCGAATAATGTCTGACTAGACACCCATTTGGATCTCCGGGAGGGGACTGCCAAGGCGAAGGTGACCAGGAGAAAAAGAGTGGATAACCAACGAAAGAGTAACGATCTACAAGTCATGGTGTGGTATGTCAGGAGCTTTAACGATGTAGGGGAGAGAGAAAATCAGAAGAGGGAAATGCAAAGGATCAATCTAGATATAATTGTGAAGTGACATAGTAAGAAGATGAATATAGGATAATAACGACAGCAGAAAATGGTATAACGTGAGTAGGATTAGTTACAAATAGGAAGATAGGGCTTAGGGTACGTTACTGTGAACAGTTTAGTGATTTGGTTGTCATATTCGACAGTTAGCCAACATCGAAAACAGCTTTTCAGTTATACATGCCGTTCTAGCAACGAGAAGACGAAAAGATAGAAGTAAATGAGGATACTGAACTGGTAATTCAGTACGTAAAGGTAGATGAAAATCTGGTAGTCACGGGGGATTCGAGTACGATTTTAGGGGAAGGAGTAGAAGAAAGGAATACGGGACAATTTGGGTTTAGTAGTAGGAATGAGAGACGAAAAAGACTAATTGAGTTCTGCAATAAATTTCCGGTAATAATAAAGAATACTCGGTTCAAGAATCACGATAGGAGGAGATGTACTTAGAAAAGGCCAGGAGATACAAGAAGATTTAAGACTACACCTTGGTTAGGAGAGATTCCGAAATCAGATACTGGATTGTAAGGCATACCCAGGGGGAGATATCGACTCAGATGACAATTTGGTAGTTATGGGAGTAGGCTGAACTTTAAGAGACAAAAACAGGAAGAATCAGTGGGCAAAAAGTGGGATACGGAAGTACTAAGGAATTAAGAGATACACGTAAAGCTCTCTGAAGATACAGATACAAGGGTAATGAAAAGCTCAGCAGGCAATTCGGTTTAAAAGAAATGGGGCTCACAAATATTCGACGGTCAGACTTCGGTACATGGAAGATATGCGTGAGGAAACAACGAAAGAAGGAACTACAAAAACGTTCAGGGAAAGTCAGGAATATACCTGAATACAAGTTAATTAGGAACGAAAGAAATGAGAAGTGCAAGAAAGCTAAGTGGTTGTACGATAAAATGTAAACAAAATCTAAATAGTAATGGCTGTCGGAAGGCCTGAGTCAATATTTATAAAACAGCTTTCAGTGGGCGCCAAAATATGAGCAATCGGCATTGCACTGCTAAACGCAGAGAAAGCAGGAAAGCGGAAAGAGTACATTCAAGGAGGAAGACTTGTCCGATGGTGTGATGGAAGAAGAAACAGAAGTCGATATGTAAGAGATAGGGATCCAATGTTAGAATCGGAATTTTAAGGAGTTTTTGAAGATTTAAGATCAGAAAAGGCAGAAAGGATAGATAACATGTCATCGGAGTTTCTAAAATCATTGGTAGAGATGACGACAACAACGGAACTACTCACGTTAGTGTATAAAACGTGTGAGACTGGCGATGTACCGTAGGATTTGGAAAAACATCATCGTTACAGCTCGGAAGACAGCAAGAGCCGACAAGTGCAAGATTTATTTCAGAATCGGATTATAGCTCATGCTTCCAACTTGCTGACAAGAATATTAAAAATTAGGTGGATTGAAAAGAAAAGAATTGGAAAGCTTCTCCACAGAATAGGTGATGAAAGGAATATACGGAAGACACCGACAAGAAGAAGGGACACGAAGAAAGCACATGTGTTAAGACATCAGACAACTACTTCCATGTACTATACGGAGCTGTACAGGGTAAACATTGTAGAGGAAAACAGAGATTGGAATACGTCCAGCAAATAACTGAGGACGTAGGTTGCATGTGCTGCTGTGAGATGAAGTTGGTACAGGAGAGGAAATTTTGGTGGGCCGTAACAAATAAGTCATAAGACAGATGATTTAAGAAAGATTATTATTGATACATCATTCGCTATGATGTTTGTCAGACAACCAGAAGATAGGAAGTACGGATATATGTTGTGGGCTAGAGAATTGCTTTGTCGAATCTAGAAAAGATTCGGAGCTCAGCCACCACGATGGTAGGATTTGTGTATTAGGAGCTCTGGAGAGGGGTTGTAATTTTGCTGAATTATGAGTTATACTTGATCGTGGAGTGCCGAAAGGTAGTCGTGAACAAGTGAGAAAGAGTAACATGTGGAATTGTGGTTTTTCTGTGTAAGATGTGGCTTTAGAAGTACTTAAAATCTGTGTGGCATGTAACAAAAATCGTAACCGACAACCGAACGTTTGAAGAGACTGATTTAGATAATACAGAGCAAGCGTTCTAAAAGGCAGGACATCCGTTTGTCATCTTTTCGGTAATAGAATCAACTGAACACCTTAAGTTGACTATTACGAATGACTGTGATTGCGTACGCCGAACTTCAGACTAGCACATACTCGGCTGTATTTTGTATGAAAGAAGCAGTAGTATATCAAAGTTTTCATCCAATAATCGTCTGTCATTTAATATCTCAGTATACCTTAAACTAGGTAAAACTGAAGTGCAGCCGTTGGCTACAGTTAGTTACTTGTTCAACTACAGTTGATCCGATCGAGAGACATTAATTGAATAGTGAGCAGTAGAAATGAAGATGAATGGAAATTTGCTGTGGGCGAAACGTAACAGCGTCGCCGCAGTATCCGACATGATAAATGAGATTTTTAAGTTTCAGTTTCCAAGAGGGGTAGTACCAATGCAGCGTGATTATGAACATAATACAGACGGAGTCGAGTAAAAACAAAATAAAGTAAATAACAATTACATTGTGTTCATCAGTAATCAAAATCTCCTCGGTTCCAGGTTCGAACTCCGCCACTGTTTAAATTCTGAATAAAAATCGTCAGTAATGGCGGTCAACGACTTCCGAGAAGGACGGGAGGGATTCAGAACAGTCTCTTGTCCTTGGGGTGGGGAACTACCCCTAAGTCAGAAGATTTTAGCAGTCAACGGCATGAGGCTGCAGGAAGCATTGGAAACCACTGCATTGAAGACGCATAACGTGTACCGCAGAACATGTTTCTCTCTAATTGAAAAATCGTCATAATGATCTCTCCATTGGGAAAAGATTCGGACTAGTTCTCCATTTAGATCTCCGGGAGGAGACTGCCGAGAGGGAGGTGACCATGAGAAAAAGATGGAACGACCAACGAAAAGATAAATTCTACTAGTGGGAGCATGGAATATCAGAAGACTGAACGTGGTAGAGAAGCAAGAAAGTCTGAAAAGGGAAATAGAAAGGCTCAATCTGAATATAGTGGGTGTCAGTGAAGTGAAATGGAAACGAGGTAAGAATTTGTGGTCAGACGAATATAGGGTAATATCAACAGCAGCAGAAAATGACGTAACGGTAGTATGATACTTTGCGAATAGGACGATTTGACAGAGAGTGAGTTGCTGTGAACAATTCAGTGACAAGGCTGTTCTCTTCAGAATTGACAACAAGTCAGCGCAGACAACAACAGTTCAGATGTACAAGCTGATGTCGACAGCAGAAGGTGAAGAGACAGAGAAAGTATATGAGGAAACTCAACGACTAATTCATTACGCGAATGGAGATGAAAATCACATAAGCATGGGGGATTGGAATACGATTGTAGGGGAAGGAGTTGAAGAAAAAACTACGGAATAATTTGGGCTTAGTAGTAGGAATGAGAGACGAAAAAGACTAATTGAATTCTGCAATGAATTTCAGATTTTAATAAAGAACACTCAGTTGACGAATCACAAGAGGAGGAAATATACTTAGAAAATGCCGGGAGATATAAAAGTCAGATTACACCTTTGTCAGGCAGATATTCCGAAATCAGCTGCTGGATTGTAAGGTCCACCCAGGGTCAGATATAGACTCGGATGAGAATTCAGTGATGGTGAAGTATAAGCTGAAGTTCAAGAGACAAAAACAGGAAGAATCAGTGCGCAAATAAGTGGGATACGGAAGAAGTAAGGAGTGGAAACATACGCTTGAAATTATCTGAGGCTATAGATACTGAGCTAATGAATAGCTTATTAGGCAGTTCAGTTGAAAAGGAATGGACGTCTCCGAAAGAGCAATCACAAAAGTTGGAAGAAAAACGTAGGTACATGGAAGGTAACGGCGAAGAAACCAAGGGTAACAGAAGAAATACTTCAGTTGATCGAAAAAAGAAGGAAGTATAAAAACGTTCAAGGAAGTTCAAGAACACAAAAATAAAGAGAAAGTGCAGGGAAGCTAAGGCGAAATGGGTAAGTGAAGAATGTGAAGAAATCAAAAGAGAAATGATTGTGAGAAGGACTGACCCAATATTTAAAAAAGTAAAAAAAAAAGGCAAGGGCGGAAAAGTGAAGAATGCAATGAGAATTCCACTATTAAACTCAAAGGAGAAAGGGATTTGGTGGAAAGAGTACAGTGAGGGCCTCTACGAGGGGGAGGACTTCCCTCATGTGCGATAGAAGAAGAAACAGGGGTCCACAGGGAAGAGATAAGCGATCCAGTAGTAGAATCAGAATTTTCAAGAGCTTTGGAAGACGTAAAATCAAATAAGGCAGAAGGGATAGATAACATTGTATCGGAATTTTTAATATCATCGGGGGAAGTGGCAACAAAAAAATGTTTTACGTTAGTGCACACACCATCTATGAGACTGGCGATATACTATCAGACTTTAGGAGACACATGATCCACTCAATTCCCAGGATTGCAAGAGTCAACAAGTGTGAGAATTATCGCTCAATCAGCTTAACAGTTCATACATCCAAGCTGTTGACATGATTTATATACGGAAAAATTGAAAAGAAATTTGAGGATCTGTTATTTGACGATCCGTCTGGCTTTCGGAAAAGTAAAGGTACCAGAGAGGCACTTCTGACGTGGTTGATAATGTGAGCAAGACTGAAGAAAAATAAAGGATCATAGGATCTGTCGTACTGCAAAAAGTGTTCGGCAGTGTAACATGCTGCAAGATGTTCAAAATCCTGATAAAAATAGGGGTATGCCATGGGGAAAGACGGGTAATATACAATATGTACAAGAACCAAGAGGGACCAATAAGAGTGGAAGACTAAGAATTAAGTGTACAGATTAAAAAGAATGTAATACAGCCTTTCGCTCCTGCTGTTCAGATTCTACGTCGAAGAGGCAATGACGGGTATAAAACAAATGTTCAAGGGAGGGATTAAAATTCAACGAGAGAGGATATAAATGCTAAGATTCGCTGATAAATTTCTGTCGTCAGTGAACGTGAAGAAGAATTGCGGAATCTACTGAATGATTTGAACAATCTAATGAGTAAGGATTATGGATTGAGAGTAAATCGAAGTAATACGAAAATTATGAGAAGTAGCAGAAAGGAAAATAGCGAGAAACTTAACATCCTAATAGGTGGTCATGAAATAGATGAAGTTAAGGAATTCGGATACCGAGGCAGCAAAATAACCTATGACGGATGGAGGACATAAAAAGCAGACTGTCATTGGCAAAATACATTCCTGACCAAGAGAAGTCTATAAGTGTTAAACATGAGTATCAAGTTGAGGAAGATTTTCTGAGACTGTATCTTTGGAGCGCAGAATTGTATGACAATGAGACATGGAGTGTGGGAGAACCGGAACGCAGGAGAATCGAAGCATTTTAGATGCGATGCTAAAGAAGAATATTGAAAATTAGATGGACTAATAAGGTAAGTAATGAGGAGGTTCTCCGCAGAATCGGCGAGGAAAGAAATATTTGGGAAACACTGAAATTGAGAAGGGACAGCATAACACGACATCTATTAAGACGTCACGGAGTAACTTTCGTGATACTAGCTAGAGCTGTAGAGTGTAAACATTGTAGAGGAAGACAGGTTGCAGTACATTCAGCAAATAATTCAGGAAGTTGGTTGGAACTACTTCTCTGACATAAAGAGGTTTATACCGAAGAGGAATCAGTGGCGAGCCGCGTCAAACCAGTCAGAAGACTGATGATCCGAAGAGCAAAAAATTGTTTGTGTACGAGAATGATCGATGGAATTGAGGTCTGGGAGTGGGCGGCGGGTTGATTGAATCACGTGTAACTTCCGAGTGTGTATGTGCTCAATTGAAACCGGGTTTGAGTTAGTCTCTTCATAACGCAGCTAATAGACTAAGTTTTCTTTCTGTGTGTAGTTCTCTGCGGACGTTGAATCTACGGCTTCCTTCAGCACACATCCAGTAAAAGTGGAGTCTAGCTTACGTAATCTTCAGCTACGTTTGTGCTACGTTCAGTCTAGCTGCTACAGTCTTACTGACTTAACCGATATAAACCTTCTTAAAGTCGATGCGAGAGATTTTATAAATAAGACTATTAATTAATAAACCTGTTTTTTCTTTGCTGTTGAAGTGGACAGGAGCTGTGGTGCCTCTTACATAGTTGCAAGATTTGACGGTAATGGCTGATTTCAGTTATGGCTGTTTATGCAGTAGTCCAAGATCACTCTTCTTTGTTTCTTTTGTAGAATGCTGCATACAAGTCAGTGCAATAGCCACTGCTAGATGCAATAAATTTAACAGGGCCTAACTTTGGGAATTCAGTTGCCAACTGTTACAGATGTTACACTGTTATGTGAGACGATGCACCATAGAATGGATGGCAAGACGTTCCTTTGTTACTGTATGTTGGTAACAAGAAGGACACAGATTCTACTGTTGTACGTTTTCTGGAAATTTTGGAATAATGAGTACCTTTGCTCATGTATATGTCAAAAACCAAAAAGTTAATGGATTCTTCACCGAACTCCACAGTTAACTGTATATTCTTTTGGTTTTTAGTTCAAAAGATCGAAGAACGTGCTGGCCTGCCTAGAAAAAATTTAAAAAAATCAGTCCACAGACCCAGCATATCGGCTACATCTTTAAACCAGTAACTAACAATAATAGCGAGAGTTGGTCTAGAACCAGTGTTTCAAAATTGCTTTTGGAGATTTCTGCTAATAGAGGATTAAGAGGAAACGAAATCACCAAATCGTCTGTCTGCTTGAAGTTCTTTGGAACAGAAAAGAATTCGTGCAACAAAATACTAAATCATTCTGATATTTCTTTCCTGGTCAGTCGTTGTATTATTTTACTGGCTTTTTCTACTGCTTTATAATCAGTGTTGCCAGGAGTTGGTTAAAATCAATATCGTTTCCTGCCGTATTTCATCCTGTGAATGATTAGTACGCTTCGTGATTTCATACTCACTATGTAATCATTGTATCAGTAAAGCACAGCGCTCTTGTCGAGATTAGAGTTCACGGAACTGCTATTTAGTGGCAGCTCGTTAGCCCTTAAATATGCCAGTGGCAATCTAGCTGCCTGTCAACAAGGCAATTTGCTCTGACATAATCGACTGGATTCTATAGCGATCTAGAGCTGGAGTGATCATCTTATAGGTCACGGGTTACTGCAGTGACGTAACTTGAAAAGGTTATTTCTGGGGCATAATGAGTTGACTTTTTCTATCTGCAACGATCTTACATTTTTTCCACTCCACTGACTTCCTGCTGTAGCTAAGGAAAACTATTTCAGGTTTAGTTCTTGTAATATTTATTTTAATTTTTTTTGCTAATATATTCACTAAGAGCTACATAACCAATATTTATATTAATCATCCCATTAAAAATGTGTTCATACAATGTTTTGAAGTAAATAAAAATAATTCGTGAAACTTATAAGAATGCTGCATTGAAAAAGAATGAACTATTTCACAAACTATTCTTAGTGAGAAATGAAATATTGAGGAAGGCTCATGAAAAGAAATTTTTCCATTGTATGAATAACAATAAAAAATAATTTCGTTTGTGTGAATACTGTAGAGGTCTGTTTCCTACTCGTTCGTTTAAGCCTGAAACTTTTTTCTCACGTGCAGTAGTCTTCGTGGGACCTACATATAAGCACATGCCAAGTTTCAAGAATCCGACATGGAAAAGGATGGATGGTGAGGGTGGGGGAAGCGTTATTAGTTCATCTTAAATGAAATGTGTCCTGATTTCTTCAGTCTAAAAGCACCGTCCAGTGTGAAACTGTTTTCCATATCCTTTGCTCCCTGGCCCGTTGAATCATATTAATTAAAATGTATTCCTGGATAAAGGTTCAAACACGATTTAACTTTAGTGAAGAAAATATTAAGTTTTATCAAGTCTATAAATAGAGATAAACGTAACAGGAAGTTCTATTCGTGATTGCTGACTTCTACAAATATTTGTACTGTGCTAGATAAATTAATATTCCCACATCCAATATGCGAGTCAGTTTGTGGCGGTTGCAATATATTTTCAGGAGGTGGTGTCCCACAACTCTTAATTATTTGAAATATGTTTCAAATAGTGATAGGTGATTTAATGAGGCTTCGATCAGGTGGTACGTTTCAACTCAGCACAAATCGGTCTTAGCTTAAAGGCTGCTGTAAAAACGTGCTACTGAAAGCGGCTGCATCTTGGGCGAGGATAGAATATCTACCTCACTAGTGGTCGCCAACGAAAGCCAGTGATCGGGTTGTTTTTCTGAGCGC
This sequence comes from Schistocerca serialis cubense, assembly GCF_023864345.2. Classification (NCBI taxonomy): domain Eukaryota; kingdom Metazoa; phylum Arthropoda; class Insecta; order Orthoptera; family Acrididae; genus Schistocerca; species Schistocerca serialis. The sequence goes on along the minus strand of NC_064638.1, from coordinate 684,176,934 downwards.
CATGGTGAAGTCAGAAGGTAGACTTACATAAACGATCACGTATAAGAGTCAGGAAACCTGAAATACAAGACCTGCCCACAAGAATGATTACAAATGTACACCTACGGTTCCAGGAGTTATTCTGAAACCGTAGAGGCATAGGGCTCCGAGACTATTACTTGATTCCAAAGGACGTAGGTCATTTGCTGCAAAGAGTTGCTTTTATTTTGAGAAGTAGTATTTGTGGTTTCCTACTAACAGTATGGTATATCGGCAAACTCACCTGGGAGCATGGGGGGAGGGGAGCGAGCGTGATAGTTCAAGGGCAAAAAGTGACCAGTTGACCAGTGCGAGCTTGGAAGTTAATTTTTGTAGACGTTTATGTTACAATGCAAGAGTAAAAAGTGTGTTCGGGAGCGACAGGTTGGGAAAGGTTGCCAGTCGGTGGTTGGACTGCGAGTGCTGCTGTGGCGTGATACTGGAAGGAAGCTGGAAGTAAGAGGGTGACAGTTCTCTGTGGAGCCGCGGAAAGACTGAGAGACGCAGTCTAAGGGAATTGTCTGTACTAGAATCACGGCTAGGAGAGAGGAATTACGTCGGTCCAAGACTTTTACTGTTACTTGTTCGAATAGGGGGCTCGGAGTTTCTATGGGTCTTACTAAGATAGGCTTTATGCATCAGTGTGCGTGAAGATACGAAGTTATGAAGTACTCGACATTAATAAAAGAACTCCTCTTGTAATTGGTAGGTACTTCTTAGTAGTTGCTATTTTCCTTCTGTATATGTTTTCAAGGTATTCTGTGTTGTCCATGTCTACCAGAGTATGCCATAATCTTCATGTGCTGTAGATATAAGTGGAAGTCAGAGGCCAGGCTTATCATTCAGCGTCGGTTAGATACTACACTAGTTGTCGTGAGCCTTCCGGCGTTTATATCTCTGCTATGTGTCAGCCTCATTAACCGATGCTGTGTTTTCAAGAAGTGAGCAGACTTATTGTATAGTCTTGGAACGCTATCCTTGTCCCACGGAGAGGACCTTCTATGGTGAGGCTGGGGTCCTTATTAATTTCAGCTGTATTGGTGGTTGGTGTTGGAGGCAGCTAAACGCGATTTTTGTTTAGGTGGGTAAATAAAGGGTGATACAAAGAATAAAAACACTGAAGAATTTCGTTATGAGTACGAAGTCATCATATTCACTACCTTCTAATGCTGCCCAACGCGTTAGTTACAATTTCTCACATCAGTCTCAGTACTTTGTGTGTGCAAGGTACGTGATACAGACTTCGCCATGTGTACTTTCGTTTTATGCCCATCCTATTCAAATTGCGACTGACCCACGGAATCTCCAGTCTATTGCCGCCCTCAGAAGATCTTAAATTTTTATTTGTGGTTTGTTCCTACTTCAATAGTCACTGTATTGTGTAATTTATATTGAACTGGGGACCTAGAAACGACGGAGTGGCTTCGTCCGTTCTCTACCCCAACACAGGCAACAGCAGTCCACCCACGTCAGCGCCGCCCCATACCGTACCTAGGGTTATGGTGCGGTTCGGCCCCCTGTGGAACCCCCCCCCCCCCCTCTTTGCCGGGAACATCTCATACCAGACGAATGTAACCGCAGATGTTTGCGTGGTAGAGTAATTATGGTGTACACGCACACTTGACAGCAAAAAAAGTGGGTCACTGCCGAATACAACCAGCATAACGTAGCTGTATTGTAGGTCCTCTTAACACCAAAACCCCGTGGGATACAGTCGTTTGACTACACACAATGGGTACCGCAAGAGACTACTTAGAGACCAAAGGTCTTTATGGCAGTCAGTCTAAGTGTCAACTAATATCGTCATACAAAACATATTAGAAAACACTTCTTAGCGATGAGACACCCCATAACACTCATAAACTAACCTTAATTACAACAAGTGACATTCCAAAAGTTCTGAGAACACGGATTATTTTACATATATCGTACAGTAAACCTTAGTCAAAATTAAATACTTGAGACAATATATGGAGTTACAAAGCTTTACGGCAATTGGAAAAAAGTTTTTCGCACTCTAAAAGGTTTTTCATCCACGTTCTGAAGGTCGCTCAACGGTGAATGGCTCTGGAAACTGGATATTGGACGAACCAGTAGAAAAACGCGATTAACGGCAACAAGCACTCTAAGGAAATCTCAACATTAACAGCGAATCACCAGTAATATCATTGTTCTCGTAACACATCAACAGCTACGTGTACAGAAATTTGAACTTTAAATGACATGACCAACGTCGTCGTTCTGGACCTGGATTCAAACCCAGCACCTATAGCCATTGCTAACTATGCTAAGCTTTGTTTGTGCCTTATTGAGACCGGATCACTAGGCATAAAGAGACGTGAAGTATAGACGTTTGCACCAGTATCAGTTATCAATTCAGATCCTGAAAATAAATGACGAAAATGTTTGTACTGAACTGGGAATCCTGTCATAACAGTTACCGTCCTGGGAACTACGCCCAACGACGTTTAACATGGTGTCATTCACAAGGAACAAGGTATGTTCATGTTTAAAATTGAAATGCCATCATATAAAGCTTGTGACAGGGAAGCGAACCCAGCACCTAATCGGATTGTTAAGGAAGTACAGTCATGCTCAAAAGTATCCGAACGACCTGGATTGCATTTCGCCTGATTCCCATGCAACCCACATAAGGCAGCAGTCTAGCAGGTCCTCTAATCGTTCCTTGATACAGTCGTTTGACTATTGAAAATGGTTCCAACACGTCACCACTAGAAAACACTGCTCTGTATCGCAATAACTCTGGATGTAAAGTAATACCACGATACTAAAAATATCGGGGAACACCTCATCACAGATAAGGCTGTCCTTAAGGCTTGTAAGCTCGCATTTATTGCAATAAATGACATACCTGAAATGTTAGCACTCTCATTATTACGTCACATAGGTAATGCACGTAGTAAGTTCGTGGTATTCATGATTTCCTCTTCAACGTAACATACCATACTTGTTATTTAACACAAAATGTCATTAAAAATTTACGTTATTCACGAGCAGCTAGTTGAGGATATGTATGAACTTCAAATGACACGACAAACCGACTCGTTCTGCATATGGATTCAAACCCAGGTCATGCAAACTAAGATTTCGTGACTGACCGAAATTATCAGTCATTCCTGACTAGGCATAAAGAGAGTGATATACCTCGATTTTAGACAGTATCAGTTAACAAATGTCAATCTTAAATTACACAACGTAAACATTTTTAATGGTCGCGAATTCCTACCCAGTATCTATTGACCCTGTTAACGAACTACGAGAGATGTTAAATACTGCTTACGCACAAGTAACTTACTTGAAATGCAGTGAAGTAAAGCTTTGTGTTGGACAGGGATTTGAACCCAGTACCTAATCGGATTGTTAACGAAGCACAATCAACTGTGACGTATCGGATTTTCTCGGCAGTAGCTAGATGCATTAACTGAAATGACGAGACGAAACATTAATTTTTTCCTACCCAGGACTCCAACCCGGCACATATCACTGTTATATTCTAAAGAAAAGGAACGTTAAGTATGGGTTTGTTACGCGAGCAGAGACATGTGGGCATGTTTGAACTAGAAATAATATGACCAAGAGTTCAGTGCTGACTAGGAATCAAACCCCACACATATCGTTGTTAACTACACACAAAGAGACGACACTTACCGAATTTTTCTTCACCAGCGGCTCGGAATAACATCCTTGAACTTACAGTGATCTCGCAAATAGTTCTGTGTCTCACTGGGAGTCAAAAACGTCACATATCGTTAGTGTTGACAACGAATGAAAATGCATTAAAAATAAAAATTATTATCCGCCAGCAGATAGGTGTTCTCTTGCTAGAGCTTGATAATACATAGTGAAAAGTTTAATGCTGGGCCAGGATTCCAACCGCCCACATATATCTCGCGTAATGATCACAACGAAAAGATCCGAGAAATTAGAGCAAATACGGAGACTTACAAGCAGTCGTTCTTTCCACGCACAATTCGTGAATGGAACAGGGAAGGGGGGATCAGATAGTGGTACAATAAGTACCCTCCGCCACACACCGTAAGGTGGCTCGCGGAGTATAGATGTAGATGTAGATGTAGATTCATGCGCAATATGTGGAGATGTTGAGGAATATGCAATTTTGAACAAACAACAAATTGTAGTCGAGCTGTATTGTCACGAAGGGATCAGATTCCACGTTAAGGACGATCTGAGTTACATTCCCAGTTCAGAACCAATTTTATCGAAATACAGAAGTTCAAATAAAAGACGGAATAAGTGTCCTGTGACCATACACAGGGTTTTTTTTCGTCACTAGAAATAAATAACTAGTATAAGAAAGGTTACTGGTGATAGAGTTTCTACATGTCGCCACTCCTTACTTTATTGTGGTTCCACCTAACGTCTACTTGGTAGAGAAGGAATATCATGTTTAATGTGATTTCCAGACCACAATGCCATTATAACTTCTTCACTTGGCGTAGCCAGAAGAGAATAGAATCTGCCTCTCCCTATCAAAAAACATAGACAGAAGTTGGATTCGAACCCAGACCATCATCATATGAAACTATCATCAGTCCAAAAGACCACCAAATCCTTTTCTATACGACTCATTTTGTATCATAACACCGTTGCGGCGCACAAGATGAGAATTCTGACACACAGGCTCCCTGTAGGGGTTTGCAGGATGTTAAGTACATTCATTTACTTGGTTGACCGAATCGTCATGAACTAGCTGCCTTGGCTACCCAGTGCATACATTCGACTCTATTTCCGTAATCACCGAAATAAAACAACGTAACTGCCACCTACACAGAACTGCCAACAGTGTAGAATGTAGAAATTTAAACACGAAGTATTCCTTTCCATTTGAGCTACTCTATTGCGCTATCTGTTTGTTGAAACCAACGTGCAGTGCAAAAGAAATGCTGTAACTGTCTGTCGCTCAGAAGTCTAGATCCGGCCATATGCATTATCGCACAGCAGTGTGGAAAGCCGAAGGTCTGGAGGAACTGTTGTTCACTTCCAGAGGTGCTGTAGCTACGTCACAGCTAGTAGCGTAATGGTAAGCGTCGTGCACTATTGATCATGTGTCGCGTGTTTTATTACATTCGCTAGTACATTTTTTTAAAATGCAATTCTGCTGTCTGCTGAAGTTAACAATTTAATGGAACTTTGAACATAATTCTCTTCACTTCTCAACCCAAAATAGTCGCATGTGGAAAAAAGGCTAACTTCTGCGTCATTTTGTCTTTTTCAGGTTTCATAGACGGCCAGGTAGCAGATGCGCTCGAAGCTTTTGTATTACGTATGGGGAGAGTGCATCGTGCCAAAATAGTCAGAAAAGTATTTTCTACATTAGCTGTCGTCTGGTAGTGGCATTTTATTCTTCTTCAAACCTTGTTTGACAGCTTTAACTCAGAATAAGTTTTCTGCATGCATGTAATCAATAAACTGCATGTGCATTGTCAGACTGTTATAGATAACATCAAAGAATTCGCATATATCGTTGATGATTAATTTCTCTCTCATGTTTAGTATTGTTTTAACAACACTAAAAGAAACCTTACGAAAACTGTGCATTGTATTATAAGAAATGAAATAAAACTACTCACGATAACCTTAGGACGAAACTCTGTTTTAACAAAACTGAGTATCTGTACACAAGCGTGCCTCTGTCAGCACGAATTAGTAAAACACTACTCACGTAGATTTCAATTGGGTCTGAGTTTAAATGGTATGCTGTGTCATACTCAACAGGTATGCAAACGTGGCATTTCATAAATAAAGTTACGTATTCCTAGAAACCCAAAATTTGCTTGTCAGCAGCGGAAAGAGGCGTTACTTGTTGTGCAGCATTGTAAGTTTTTCACCGTTGCACTATGAGCTGAAAGTATCTTCTTACAATTTGCTTATCGATGTTTGATCTGGCTGCTTGCAGCTCTTTCACAGAAGGGATAAGAACGTTACATTCAGCGAGGCTGGAACCTCGAACCATAACAGTCGCGTTTCCACAGGTCAGCACGTCATCACAGAGCTAGCGGATAGATATGGTTTGCGCCTTCCTCTTACGAGGCCAATAGTGGCTAGAACTCGTAAACCGCTATTTACAGGACGAAATTAGTTGCGATTTCCACGTTCAATGACTTTGCTGGGCTGAAAACTGTAAATTTACAATCTTCTGTTACACCTCAAGTGATAACAACTCAGGTTATTCAACGGAAATGACACGAGAAATCAAGTGAAGTTTGAGGCTTAATTCCGTGCACACCAGGAAGTAATTCGTCGATCACAGAGTTGCCAAACATACCTTGCGTTGTTGCCAAATCTCAGTTACATTACCAGCAGGAAGAAGACGAACCGATGTGATCCTACAGCGGGCTGGAAAGTGACCATAGCTGGCGCCTCCAAGACGCGGCTGCTACGGCCTAGAATACGTAATGCGTCTTAATCGCATTTCTGTAATTAGGTTAGGGACTGGAGCTTAGTTACTAATAATACTCAGACCTGACTGCTACTAAGCATCATAAATCAGTAACTCTCTTAGTTGTTTTCATATTTCTTTCGTAACTGTACTCAAAACTAAGAAACTCATTCACGGACGTTTTCGTGCCTCGCCGATAGTCGAGCACAACAAACAACTAAAAATAAAAAGAAAATCTGTGTGTGTGTTTGTGTGTGTGTGTGTGTGTGTGTGTGTGTGTGTGAGTGAGAGAGAGAGAGAGGGGGGGGGGGGAAGGTAAAAAGTTGTTGTAAAGAAGTTGAATACTGGTATGTGAAGAAATCTTTCATTAAAATGACTCGTTCCACATCATTACGAAATGTCGTATTCATGATCTATGGAACAAGTATTAATCTAATCTAATATAATCATATCATATTGCTGACTATCCATGAAGAGTCATGAAGTACCGAAATTTTCGCCTATATCAGTAACCAAATTTAGACTTGAAAATAAAAGACGACAGTTTTCGCAATAAACCGAGACTCCTATAAAGACCCTTTCATCCCTGTTAACTAACCATGAAAGATGTCTGATATACCTCAATTCAGAAGCAACGAAGTGTGTATGAATTTAAAGATGAAGCGCATGATGTGAAGTTTTGCGACGGAGATACGAACCCAAGACGTAATCGGATTGTTAACTAAGTAAAATGAAATGTTACGTATCGGTTTTTCTTGCCAGCTGCTAGGTGTTTAATCTAAAATAAAGACACAAATTTTTGTGCCTGAGCGACAATCGAACCGCACTCCTATCGTTCTTCTTTATTGTCCACGAATATTGCTTAAGTATCAATTGCTTCCTCACCAACAGTAAGATGTGTGCGTGTTTGTCCAGAAATTGTGGGCAACATGAACAGACATTAAAAATGCACGTTAATTTTCACTAGCAGGCCGGTGTGCACGTGATAGGGCTTGAAATGAAATTATGAATATTTTTGTATTGGATCAGGATTCGGACCCACATATTTACCTTTGGATGAGACCTAGAGAAGACTGCAGTCTTGGGAAAAGGAATGAAGTGATTGAACTATACTGTTCCGAGAGATTCAGATCCTCGAAAGAGGAGATACTAATTCGAATCACAGTCGGGCATCAAATTTTTCAACGTCTCTAGTTCAATCAAGTACAAGTAAAATAAGAGCCCTGTTTCTTTAGACGGCTATCAGTTCATCAAATAAAATAAAATGTTCTAATGTAAGTACGTTTACTGGTGACAGTATTTCTGTTTACCCTGACCTCCACCTATGTCATTTTCCAACGTAAACCGGCTCTGCCCAGTTTGGAATGAAGGAACGTGATGTTTAATGCGGATTCTGGATTATAACAGCTTTCTCTTGAGGTTGCCGGAGGTAAAGTAAATCTGTTTGTGCCTCTTAAAAGTAAATGCCTGAATCCACGCATTGCACTTGTGATAGTTCGTTCCACCAGACCATTGTGGCCACTTTTCCCAGCCCCAGGAGTGTGCTGTAATGGATGATGTGCTTAGTTTACTAAACTAGTCACGGTGGGAAAAAAAACGCGAGTCTATTAAATGGTTAAGTAGAAGCAAGCTTCTGTCGTGGAGATTATGCTATTCTCATGTCATCAGGATGTAAAGACTCTTCTAGGCGTCATAGCCTCGATTTGAAGCTATTTGGAAATTTTCACTAATTCAGGAAATTTCTTAGTCCGAGAAAATCCACTGTAAAGTGTGAAGTTACCGGATAATTCGATTATCACCGTCATTATTACTATCGTTTTCTTCATACCGCTGCTGGAACACATGTGCTTGAAGATCATTTAAGTCCTTTTGGTCATTATAGAAGCAGTTGCCCAAGAACAAGTTCTTTCCCTGTCTACGGAATGCTTTTCATGTTAATATCAATTATCAGCATTTACTCGTAGATCACATTAAAACTAAAGTAATTGATGAAGACGTTATTTGACAACGAAAACGCGCTGCCTTTCTTCATTTACTTGCGCCTAGAAATGGCTGTCGAATACTGCCAAACCAAAAGCCAAGGGATCTTACTGCCTTCCAATATACGTCGCTGTCAGTTCTTCCATACGATTTGGTCGACGTGACCTGTTTCAAGTTGTGTATGACACAGAATGTTTTAGAAAATCAATTGTTTTCCTTTGCAATAAACAGAAAGATTTTCATTCTAAGCTATCCAAGTCCAAAATTTTCGCAATATTAGTTCAAACTTAATATTCGCTTCCATAATGTAAGGAAAGTACTTCACAGTTACAAAAGCCGCATCCGACTCACTGTCCTTACACTTAGTCGCTGGCCATAAATTCTCGCTCAAAGTGACGCCAGTTTAAGTAACCTAATGTAGCGAAGACTGTTTGCCAGTGCTCTTCCTCACCAGAAAATATGCAATTCACTCATTGGGCTCCATAAGTATACTGTAACAGTAATTTCTGTGCGTATGCAATGCATGCGGATTGTAGAATTTAGTGGTGCTCTCTCTTCCACTTCTGTGTACAATATGCCTGACCTAAACGGACCCTTTATCATTACAGGCCCTGGGCGGTGCACCATCATATCGACAACAGTAATGTGCTTATACGGACAACCTCATTGTTCGTTTTACCCGATTTTGCAATCATTTAAGTAAAACTACATGACCTTCGAGTGGAAGACATTTCGTCCCCCTTTTCCTTCTGTGAAATTTGTCAGTAAGCTTTTTGCCTTATAACCAGCGAAATGCGGCAGAGTACGGCTGGTAAACGATTTACAAACCACGATTTAGTGCCGTTAACACGATTTCTTTAAACATTGGCGTAGCTGAAGGAATTTAGTTTTTTCTTAAATCGTCTGATGCAGCAACGTTCACAGATATCTCAAATAGGAAAAGCTCTTTATCTAGGTACGAAGGTTGTAAAACAAACTTCCCAAAGTTTGTGTCAAGTTGATCTTTTCGTCTGATAGCACTGCGTAAGTATTTTGTGTAAGAGGTATTAAAGTAGTGTTCCTGTAGCTGTGGGAATCATTGGTAGAAAACGAGTTTCACACCAATGTGTATAATACTGATAAATATGCAAAATGATTATCAACCTAAGTCTGCGTTCATCCACAAACAGAGGCGTATTTGTAATATTGAAGCTAGACTAGGTGTCCTTGTCTTCCTTGAGCGAGCATTGGAATGCGTTTACACACACGTATACGAGGGTAATCCCAAAGATAAGGTCTCCTAAGGGACACGCAAGTGCCAACGCAGGCACAAACGAGAGATCCTTAATTTTAGTGGCAAGCAGAAACCACAGTGTTGGCTGCATGGTGGCAAGGTGATAACAAGCAAGACTATGGATACGAAGGTCTCAGGTTCGATCCCTCACCAGCCCCAAGATTTTTATGTGCCGTTTTACACATATTTCCCCTGGGGCAGTGTTTGTTGTTGTGAAAAATGCCGAGTTGCATTGTGGTCCGAAAGCCACGTAAAACTGTAGGTTCCCCTATTAACTGGCTAGGTAAGTCAACTCAAAGGTCGGATGAAAGCAACAGCATAGCATTCCAACAAGACCGTGCCTATTAAAGCACTTTGGTGTTCAAACCACTCTTGCGACTGATGACTGCTTTACTTTCTATGGGTTGCAAAACTAATGATCTTCGGGTTATTAACATTATTGTGTTTTCGTGCTGTAGCTTTGATACCAGTAAACGTAAGTAACCGACCGAGCACTGTCACCGTTCGAGTTCTCAAGGTGGTAGGCGACGATGCTGTCGACCCCAGTTTCAGTTTTGGTCCTGGCTATGTTTCAGTCGACTACCTCTATGGGCCTTTCTGCGTATTTCAAGATATACTTTTATACACTTCGTACGCTTCCAAATTGATATCTGATAGAGCTGTATTTAGCAACATGAATCAGATATGTTTTCCGTGCAGCGAGATTTCGTTTACGTGTTGCGCATGGTGCAAGAAATGTTTGTGTTTTGCTTGCTTCTGTGATAGATTTCACCCCACTGAATGCGAGAAAGCTCACGAATAGACTGTCAATAACTGGAATTATGCAATAACACACTTAAAAGTTGTATTTTTGCATTATGTATTTCAATGAAAATAACTGTAAACAGGTTATATGTTTACTTGTTCATTATCGCGCTTCTCGATGCTTTCCTCAAAAAATTAAAATAAAAATAAAAAGTGAGAGAGAGACAGAGAGAGAAAACAGAAATGTATTTCAAATATCAGCTCAGTGACGCCATGTTCGGCTCTCTTCTGAATTATCAAATGAATTGATTATTACGTGGTACAGAATAATCAGGTAACTGTGTCTCTTACAGCTTCCATTCGCACCAACATTTTTCTACATTCTCGTGCAATTCATCAAATTCTACTCGTATGATCACAAGACTGCACATAGATGCAATCGATTTCGAGGTGCAAAGTGTTTTTTTATCTTACTTTTCGTGACAGGTTGGCAAAGTTGCTTTCTAAAGACTTTTTATTGTACTGAAATAATCTTTTGTAACAAAGTAACAAGTTAAATGTTTTATTCGTATATATTTTGTGGGAAACTGTAATCGTGATGGAAGATTACACACCTGAATGTTTGACACAGCTGGTAGGAGAAAACGCTTCATATCAACCAAACCCCGCGCCTCCTCTCCGTATCCTCCTATGACACGAGCACAGGATTCTCCTCCTATAAAGCTACAGAGCTGTTCCTAGCACAGCTGAGAATTGACAACATCGTCACAAACATTTGGCAACACTGTGACAGTGCAATCACTTCCGTGTATGGCACTGAACTGACTCGCGAAATTCACTTGTTATTCCTTTTCCATTTGAATGACTCGTGGTGTATAATCCTCACGTAAACTAAGACACTCAGACAGAAATTTCAATTTTTTGGCTAAAGAAGTGCTATTCTTCGCATAAGTGACAACGTTTATTATCTTTCACGATGCGTTATGAAGCTGAGAGACCAATACCATAACGAGAGGGGCGTGCTCGCAGCAGTGTGTCCGTAGCCCCGTGGTACCGCCCGTGTCTCGTGTTCCAACGGTTAAGAAAATCGGCAGTTCTAACCGTGGTAGGGGCAGCGCGTGCGAGCTTTTTGTGTATTATTTCATGGAGCTGCGAATTCCCAGAAAAAATTCTGTAAAAGAATCAGAAGAAAACCTTTACACATCAAATCCTCTAGGCAGCTCGACTCAGTTGTGTTAATGGTCGTAGATCTCGGCTTTCTGACTGCCAAGCTGCTATACAATACAAGCGTCTCTGAAGAAATTCGAATCGACCGTCAACGATACGAAATTCAATAATGTTCTTCATTTAAAACTCTCAGGCCGGCGGTGTGGCCGTGCGGTTAAAGGCGCTTCAGTCTGGAACCGCGTGACCGCTACGGTCGCAGGTTCGAATCCTGCCTCGGGCATGGATGTGTGTGTTGTCCTTAGGTTAGTTAGGTTTAATTAGTTCTAAGTTCTAGGCGACTGATGACCTCAGAAGTTAAGTCGCATAGCGCTCAGAGCCATTTGAACCATTTTTTTAAAACTCTCATGCCAGAGTGATAAGTATGAAGGAAATAAATTGATTAGCAAATCGCAAGAAAATACTTTCAGCTCAAAGTGCAATGGTGAAAAACTCACAATGCTGCACAACAGGTAACGCCTCTTTCCGCTGCTGACAAGCAAATTTTGGGTTTCTAGGAATACGTAACTTTATTTATGAAATGCCACGTTTGCATACCTATTGAGTATGTCACAGCATACCATTTAAACACAGACCCAATTGAAATCTAAGTGAGTAGTGTTTTACTAATTCGTGCGGATAGAGGCACGCTGGTGTACAGTTACTCAGTTTTGTTAAAACAGAGTTTCGTCCTAAGGTTATCGTGAGTAGTTTTATTTCATTTCTTATAATTCAATGCACAGTTTTCGTAAGGTTTCTTTTAGTGTTGTTAAAACAATACTAAACATGAGAGAGAAATTAATCATCAACGATATATGCGAATTCTTTGATGTTATCTATAACAGTCTGACAATGCACATGCAGTTTATTGATTACATGCATGCAGAAAACTTATTCTGAGTTAAAGCTGTCAAACAAGGTTTGAAGAAGAATAAAATGCCACTACCAGACGACAGCTAATGTAGAAAATACTTTTCTGACTATTTTGGCACGATGCACTCTCCCCATACGTAATACAAAAGCTTCGAGCGCATCTGCTACCTGGCCGTCTATGAAACCTGAAAAAGACAAAATGACGCAGAAGTTAGCCTTTTTTCCACATGCGACTATTTTGGGTTGAGAAGTGAAGAGAATTATGTTCAAAGTTCCATTAAATTGTTAACTTCAGCAGACAGCAGAATTGCATTTTAAAAAAATGTACTAGCGAATGTAATAAAACACGCGACACATGATCAATAGTGCACGACGCTTACCATTACGCTACTAGCTGTGACGTAGCTACAGCACCTCTGGAAGTGAACAACAATTCCTCCAGACCTTCGGCTTTCCACAGTGCTGTGCGATAATGCATATGGCCGGACCTAGACTTCTGAGCGACAGACAGTTACAGCATTTCTTTTGCACTGCACGTTGGTTTCAACAAACAGATAGCGCAATAGAGTAGCTCAAATGGAAAGGAATACTTCGTGTTTAAATTTCTACATTCTACACTGTTGGCAGTTCTGTGTAGGTGGCAGTTACGTTGTTTTATTTCGGTGATTACGGAAATAGAGTCGAATGTATGCACTGGGTAGCCAAGGCAGCTAGTTCATGACAATTCGGTCAACCAAGTAAATGAATGTACTTAACGTCCTGCAAACCCCTACAGGTAGCCTGTGTGTCAGAATTCTCATCTTGTGCGCCGCAACGGTGTTATGATACAAAATGAGTCGTAGAGAAAAGGATTTGGTGGTCTGTTGGACTGATGATAGTTTCATATGATAATGGTCTGGGTTCGAATCCAACTTCTGCTCATGTTTTTTGATAGGGAGAGGCAGATTCTATTCTCTTCTGGCTACGCCAAGTGAAGAAGTTATAATGGCATTGTGGTCTGGAAATCACATTAAACATGATATTCCTTGTCTACCAAGTAGACATTAGGTGGAACCACAATAAAGTGAGGAGTGGCGACATGTAGAAACTCTATCACCAGTAACCTTTCTTATACTAGTTATTTATTTCTAGTGACGAAAAAAACCCTGTGTGTGGTCACAGGACACTTATTCCGTCTTTTATTTCAGTTTCTGTATTTCGATAAAATTGGTTCTGAACTGGGAATGTAACTCAGATCGTCCTTAACGTGGAATTTGATCCCTTCGTGACAATACAGCTCGACTACAATTTGTTGTTTGTTCAAAACTGCATATTCCTCAACATCTCCACATATTGCGCATGAATGGGTTGGAATCCTGGCCCAGCACTAAACTTTTCGCTATGTATTATCAAGCTCTAGCATGAGAACACCTATCTGCTGGTGGATAATAATTTTTATTTTTAATGCATTTTCATTCGTTGTCAACACTAACGATATGTGACGTTTTTGACTCCCAGTGAGACACAGAACTATTTGCGAGATCGCTGTAAGTTCAAGGATGTTATTCCGAGCTGCTGGTGGAGAAAAATTCGGTGTCGTCTCTTTGTGTGTAGTCAACAACGATATATTTGGGGTTCGATTGTCAGTCAGCACTGAACACTTCGTCATATTATTTCTAGTTCAAACATGCTCGCATGTCGCTGCTCGTGTAACAAACCCATACTTAACGTTCCTTTTCTCTAGAGTATAACAGCGATAGGTGCCGGTTTGGAGTCCTGCGAAGGAAAAAGTAATGTTTCGTCTCGTCATTTAATTTAATACATCTAGCTACTGCCGAAAAAATCCGATATGCCAAAGTTGATTGTGTTTCGATAACAATCGGATTAGGTTCTGGGTTCGAATCCCTGTCCAACACAAAGCTTTACCTCACTGCATTTCAAGTAAGTTACTTGTGAAGTAGCAATATTTAACATCTCTCGTAAATCGTTAACAGGGACAATAGATGCTGGGTATGAATTCGGGTCCGTTAAAATTGTTACGTTATGTAATTTAAACTTGATATTTACTAACTGATACTGTCCAAAAATGAGGATATCACTCTCCTTAAGCCTAGTCAGGAATGACTTTTAATTTCCGTCAGCCACGAAATCTTAGCCTGCATGATTGGTTCAAATGGCTCTGAGCACTATGGGACACAACATCTGAGGTCATCAGTCTAGATCTACTTAAACCTAACTAACCTAAGGACATCACACACATCCATGCCCGAGGCAGGATTCGAACCTGCGACCGTAGCAGTCACGTCGTTCTGGACTGAAGTGCCTAGAACTGCACGGCCACCCCGGACTAGCCTACATGACCAGGTTTTGAATCCATATGCAGAACGAGGCGGTAAGTCGTGTCATTTGAAGTTCATACATATTCTCAACTAGCTGCTCGTGAATAACTTAAATTTTTAATGACATTTTGTGTTAAATAACAAGTATGTTATGTTAATTTGAAGAGGAAATAATGAATACGACGAACTTACTACGTGCATTACCTATGTGACGTAATAATGAGAGTGCTAACATTTCAGGTATGTCATTTATTGCAATAAATGCGAGCTTACAAGCCTTAAGGACAGTCTTATCTGTGATGAGGTGTTCCCTGATACACTCCTGGAAATGGAAAAAAGAACACATTGACACCGGTGTGTCAGACCCACCATACTTGCTCCGGACACTGCGAGAGGGCTGTACAAGCAATGATCACACGCACGGCACAGCGGACACACCAGGAAACGCGGTGTTGGCCGTCGAATGGCGCTAGCTGCGCAGCATTTGTGCACCGCCGCCGTCAGTGTCAGCCAGTTTGCCGTGGCATACGGAGCTCCATCGCAGTCTTTAACACTGGTAGCATGCCGCGACAGCGTGGACGTGAACCGTATGTGCAGTTGACGGACTTTGAGCGAGGGCGTATAGTGGGCATGCGGGAGGCCGGGTGGACGTACTGCCGAATTGCTCAACACGTGGGGCGTGAGGTCTCCACAGTACATCGATGTTGTCGCCAGTGGTCGGCGGAAGGTGCACGTGCCCGTCGACCAGGGACCGGACCGCAGCGACGCACGGATGCACGCCAAGACCGTAGGATCCTACGCAGTGCCGTAGGGGACCGCACCGCCACTTCCCAGCAAATGAGGGACACTGTTGCTCCTGGGGTATCGGCGAGGACCATTCGCAACCGTCTCCATGAAGCTGGGCTACGGTCCCGCACACCGTTAGGCCGTCTTCCGCTCACGCCCCAACATCGTGCAGCCCGCCTCCAGTGGTGTCGCGACAGGCGTGAATGGAGGGACGAATGGAGACGTGTCGTCTTCAGCGATGAGAGTCGCTTCTGCCTTGGTGCCAATGATGGTCGTATGCGTGTTTGGCGCCGTGCAGGTGAGCGCCACAATCAGGACTGCATACGACCGAGGCACACAGGGCCAACACCCGGCATCATGGTGTGGGGAGCGATCTCCTACACTGGCCGTACACCACTGGTGATCGTCGAGGGGACACTGAATAGTGCACGGTACATCCAAACCGTCATCGAACCCATCGTTCTACCATTCCTAGACCGGCAAGGGAACTTGCTGTTTCAACAGGACAATGCACGTCCGCATGTATCCCGTGCCACCCAACGTGCTCTAGAAGGTGTAAGTCAACTACCCTAGCCAGCAAGATCGCCGGATCTGTCCCCCATTGAGCATGTTTGGGACTGGATGAAGCGTCGTCTCACGCGGTCTGCACGTCCAGCACGAACGCTGGTCCAACTGAGGCGCCAGGTGGAAATGGCATGGCAAGCCGTTCCACAGGACTACATCCAGCATCTCTACGATCGTCTCCATGGGAGAATAGCAGCCTGCATTGCTGCGAAAGGTGGATATACACTGTACTAGTGCCGACATTGTGCATGCTCTGTTGCCTGTGTCTATGTGCCTGTGGTTTTGTCAGTGTGATCATGTGATGTATCTGACCCCAGGAATGTGTCAATAAAGTTTCCCCTTCCTGGGACAATGAATTCACGGTGTTCTTATTTCAATTTCCAGGAGTGTATTTGTAGTATCGTGGTATAACTTAACATCCTGAGTTATTGCGATACAGATCAGAGATTTCTAGTTGTAGCTTGTTGGAACTATTTTCAATAGTCAAACGACTGTACCAAGGAGCGATTAGAGGACCTGCTAGACTTCTGTGTTATGTATGTCGCATGGGAATCAGGTGAAATGCAACTCAGGTCGTTCGGATACATTTGAGCACAACTGTACATAAAATCAGAAGTTAAATATCAAATGCTTCCACCAATAGCGAAATGCTGGAACCTTAATTGACGATAGGATTGGTTTCGCCTGACTGGGATTCGAACCCAGCATCTAACACCGTCGTTTTCTAGCCAGGAACAGACGATAAATAGTTATTGTTGGTTCACCAGTAGCGAGATGGGCGCATGTTTAGCTAGACATCAGGCGACAGAAAGTTCTGTGCTGAATGGAACTCAAACCCCGCACACGTGGTCATGAAGAAACTTTAACTATCAAATTCTTTTCCAATAATAGCTAGGAATGGAATGTTTGTACTTTCAATGATGTGATGGAAAATACTCTTCTGGCTAGAAGTTGAATCCACAACATGTCATCGTTGGTGATCATAACGAACACAACGTCAAACCCAAATCCGTTTTCACCAGTAGGATGGAGAGGAATGTTTGAACTTGAAAAGATGTAAGGAAACGTTTGATCTTGTAATGTTGTGATAAAAAGCTCATCATGTGGCTGTGAGTTGAAACGAACGTTACTGCTGACAACGCACGAAGAGACGTTGAAAATGCAACTATTTTTCACCAGTAGTTCGGAGTGCACATGCTAGGGCTTGAAATGAAATAATGAATATTTTGTGCTCATCAGGATTCGAAACCAGATAGGTGCCTTTCGAGGACGCCTAGAAGAGTTTGCAATCTTCGGGAACACAGTGAAATCGAATTCTAATCCCAGTCCAGCACCAAAATTTTCAACGTCTCAGTTTCAAATAAAGTAAGAGCCTTGTGAACTTACATGGCCATTGGTTCATTGATGAAATACGTTTTCTAGTTTACGACGGCTTGCTGGTGACAGAGTCTCTGCCTTCCGGGGTTTCTCCATCTGTCACAGCTCAAACGAATGCTTAGTCGGCAGCGAAGGGATGTTATCTTTACTGCGATTATCGAACTTCGGAGCTTCCTGGCGTTCTGCACTTGGCGTTACTAGTGGTGAAGGAGAGCTATCCGTGTGTGTTAAAAATCTACACTTGACGTGAGATGTGAACCTACACGTTTTACACATCAATACAAGATTAATCCACTAGACCACAGAACCCCCTGCCAAGCACATAATTATGAATTGCATAGTATTCATTTAGATGCAGATGTCAAGGGACGCGTAACACGAAGGAGTGCGGGATCTCGGAATGGATAGAAGTGCAGAAGTGCAAAATATAAGCGTGAAATGCTTGCAAGGAATTGCTTACTTAGATGTGTGCCACAGTTCGTTTTATCTTAGGACCGAGAGATAAGGAAGGACTGTTCTCAGAACGAAGAATGGGTTATAGCGAAGGGGAGATCAAAGATACGGTTTCATAGGTGGTGAGAGGAATGATAGAGAGTAAGGACAGCAGCAATTAAAAGAGAAAATGTAGCGTCATTGGAAACCGCTAGATTTGTTTACAAAGTTTTGGGGGAGTGTAATAGAAGGGCACTTGCGGCGATAGTGTCAGAAAGAGAGAGAGAGAGAGAGAGAGTGAGAGAGAATAGAAGAGATATTAACAACGAGTAAGCATAAATGTTCAAATGTGTGTGAAATCTTATGGGACTTAACTGCTAAGGTCATCAGTCCCTAATCTTACACACTACTTAACCTAAATTATCTTAAGGACAAACATACACACCTATGCCCGAGGCAGGTCTCGAACCTCCGCCGGGACCAGCCTCACAGTCCATGACTGCAGCGCCTCAGACCGCTCGGCTAATCCCGCGCGGCGAGTAAACATAATATGAAAACGTTGGCGTGTTGTGTGGAGGACGGAGGGTGTATTCATGGATGGAGGGGAAGAGAGAGACGTATTTGAAATAACAAAAACTACTGTGACAATCCATCTACACTGATTAGTTTGTAAGTATGTAGACAGGGTGTAAATGAAATCAAAATAGAATACTTAACAAACTGTATATTCAAAAGAAACCCACTTGAATTAAAAGCGCAACTCAAAGGAAAGCTAGCCACGCGATCTTCCACTGGCTCCCAATGAGGAAAAAGAAGACATAACAAAACATTTTAAGAACTATAATATTTTATCCAGAATTCTTCATTATTTTGTTCTTCTATCACGCATCTTGGTATAGAATGTATAAGCCGTCGGACGTAAGAACCTGAAGAAGCAACTTCTTCCCAGGCTTCCAGGACGCAGTCCCAAAGAGCGTCCGCAGTAGTTGGTTGGTTTCGTGGCCAGTTCTCTGTTAATGTTCAGGCGACCTCAGCCCACATGTTTTCCATGGAGTTCATATCAGCTGCCCGTGGCGGCCAGTCCATGACGTTGACGCCAATCGTGGAGAGCCGCTGCTGAACAAATGCAGACTTGTGAATGGGAGAATGGTCCTCTTCCAATGTGAGGTCCCCTTCTGCGTACAGCATTCGCACTGACGGAAGCATCACATTTTCCAATATGTGGGCTTACTGCGTGCTGTCCAGAGTTCCTTCTATCCGGTGAAGAATTCCCGCCCCTCTCGCAGAATTCCAACCGTAGCAGGTAACACATAGCCGGCCACTTCATCTCGTCGTGGTTACATATTCGCGTCGATGGCGAGTCCCTTGCGGCCTGTAAACGATTCGTGGACCATCGTTATTGGTGGAAAACACCTTCTCACCAGTGAAAATGACGTTGTCCCACGACACCCTCAGATGGAGCTCCGCAAATGATAGCCGGTATAAAACGTTGTCTTCGCTGAGCTCTTGTTTCACGGCGGATCGTCGTGCATGCGGTCCAGCGTCCCTCAGCCTTCGGCGAATCGTGTCACTGGAGCCGGGGAAGTTGGTCTCCCGCCGCAACTGCTTCGCGTTCAGAAAGGGATTTTCTCTGCTCCTAGAAGCTAGGTCCCTGTCTTCCCGCTGTGAGATCACTCTCTTCCTGCCTGAGCCAGGAGCCCTGCTGGTGGTGCCTCTTTCAAGGCAGATCCTAAACCATCTCGTTGCAGTGGTATGTGGTACGCCATACCGTCTGCCAGCTTCTCTGATGGAACATCCTCCTTCCTCAGTGAGAGCGACGACTCTACCTCGGCCGGCCGGATTGGCCGAGTGGTTCTAGGCGCTTCAGTCTGGAACCGCGCGACCGCTACGGTTGCAGGTTCGAATCCTGCCTCGGGCATGGATGTGTGTGATGTCCTTAGGTTAGTTACGTTTAAGTAGTTTTAAGTTCTAGGGGACTGATGACCTCAGATGTTAAGTCCCATAGTGCTCAGAGCCATTTGAACCATTTTTTGACTCTACCTCGAATAGACCTCTCCCAGTGAGCCATTACGGCAGACAGCCTGATGTGTATTTCTGCTTGCCGCTCTTGCACTGATTCTAGGAGAGGAGGTAAACATATTTACGTCAAACGGAGCTGCAGAGGCAGAGGCATGCGGCGCAGCCGTGCTGGCTCGTCCTGGGCTGTTGGCCCACCAACGCCACCGCCAGCTCGCTCACTTCCGTCTCGCCTCGGCCAGCCTGGCTGGCCCGTAGCTCGCGAGCCGCGGCTAGTACAGACCCGGGCCGCATGGCCACGATCACCCCTTTAAGGATCAAAAGTTACAACTAACCTACCCAAGTCTGTAATACAAACGCGGCTACAGCTATTATGCCATAACGTGTGCAGGCACACCTACAGTTGACGATTTATTCAAATATTTGACGAACAATACTTTCAAAAATAGATTCATTTTAAACATAGTTACCACAAAATATTTCACCTAGCTAGCAGTAGCATGGCGCAGGAAACTATACTTCCTTGTAAGCGCTGTGCATTAGATGTAGCCTTAAGAAAACCTGTATTCAACCACGACAGCTAAGTGGAATATAAAAGTAAACAGGTTTGGCGGCAGCTTCTCCAAATAATAGTAAATACTTAGTATATAATACACGTTTTGTGCACTTATAACATGTACTCAGTGTCTCTGAAACAATACGTGCTGCACGATGGAAATTACTTTCTGCTGAGGCACTTCATTTACATCTCAATGATACACGACTACTAGAGAACATTGCTCTTTACGGCAGTCAATCCACTTGTAAATTAACATCATGATACTGCAGATATTAGGCAACACGTTACTAGGGATGAGTAGGGCCTTAAGGTTTGCAATTAAACATGCTACTCCTAGCTACTACTGAATATGAAGTTGATTATTAACGTGTCTTCATAACCACGTGTGCGGCGTTCGACTCTCAGTCAGCATAGACGTTTTCGTCACCTTATATCTAGTTAAACGTGTGCGCATCTCGCTGATGGTGGACCAACATTGCACATTTCTCGCCTGTTCCTGGTTAGACAACGACGGCGGTAGGCGCCGGGTTCGAATCCCGGTCAGGCAATACAACTTCAGTCGTCATTTAAGGTTCCAACCCCATTACTGGTGACAAACTGTGATATCTTCATTCTGATTTTACGTACTTATTCAACAATCCGATTAGGTGCTGGGTTCGCATACTTGTCCCCAGCATTACATGATGGCATTTCAGTTTTAAACATGTACATCCTTTATTCCTTGACAATGCAACACTATACAACGTCTTTCGAGGTTAATTACCAAGAAGGTAATTGTCATGTTAGGGTTCCTGCTTTCGTACAAACATTATCGTCATTTACTTTCAAGTTGAGAATTGATAAATGATACTGATGCAAACGTCAATATTTGACGTCTCTTTCTGCCTAGTGATCGAGTCTCGATAAGGCACAAAGCTTTGCTTGGTTAACAATGGCTTTACATTCTGGGTTTGCATCCAGATCCAGAACGAAGACGTTGGTCATGTCATTTAAAGTACAACTTCGTGTACAAGTAATTGTTGATGAGTAATGTGAACAATGATATTACTTTTGATTCGCTGTTAATGTTGGGATATCCGTAGAGTGGTTGCCACTGTTAATCAGGTTTTCTTTTAACTGCTTAGTATTACATAAAGTTGATGCGAAACCACGTTCAGCATGTGTTGGGTAAACCTTTTAGACAGCAAAGAACTTGTTTCCAATTGCCATACAACTTTATAAATCCATATACTGTCTCAAATATTTAATTGTGCCTAAGGATTACTGAACGATTTATGTGACAAAACTAGTTGTCCCATAACATTTGAAATGTCACTTATTGTAATTAAGTTTAGTTTACAAACGTTAAGGACTGTCTGATCTCTTCTGTACTACCGTTGTGTTGCTTAACATCTGGACAGACTGTCATAAAGACCGGTGTTCTCTGGAAGTCTCTAGCGGTACTCATTGTGTATCTTACAACGACTGTACTGTGGAGGTTTGCGACTATGTGCAACACATATGTGCTATGCTGGTTGCATGCATTCAGGTGCAGCCTACACGTTGGAATACAGGGGTGACCCACTTTTTTTGCTGTCGAGTGTACATAGAGAGAGTGTTTTCGCAGCATTCTCCGACATAGTGTAACTGAGGCGGAATAAGGCGAACCATCCCACATTCGCTGAGGCAGATGGAAAACTGCCTTAAAAACCATCCACAGGCAGGCTGGCACTCCGGATCTCGACACTACAGCGCCGGGCCGATTCGTGCTGGGGACCGGCACGCCTTCCATCTCGGGAAACAGAGTGTTAAACCGCACGGCTAGCCAGTCACTGTATACCCAATGATTTTTCCTATTGTCCGAAAGTTATTCGTGTTTTACTGACAACTGTGTGTTAAACTTCATTGCAACGTCAAACCTATAAAACTAGGTCTCTTCATCAGGCTTCCTTACATTTTCCCTCTTCTATTCAAAATACTGTAAATCATAGGAGACATTCTGTCTGACATCTTTACTACGAGCCATGTGTCACGTGTCTCCTTGAAATAAGAGGCCAACATCACTTAATCTCAGACTTTGGAAACGGAATCTTTTGAGATACGAATGGATTCCATGTAGTAGCTAAATTATTGTTATATATATTAACAGAGACAGGAAACAAAATCAAATTAGACAGCGTTGGAAAATGAAGAAATTTGTGCTGTTTTCAAAGGAGCAGTCATGATATTCACGTTTATCGATTCAGGTAAACCACAATAAACCTGAATTTAAATCGAAGAACTCAGACATCGAGGTTCATAATCTGAGAATCGTATTGCTTAAAGGTCTAACATATCATCGATATACCAAAAAATCTTCGACTTGAGTTTGGTGACAACACGAAGCAGTTCAATTTGTTTAGATATTATATTTGACAGGAATGTTGGAATAATCCATAATCTGTTTCTCGCATCGTCATCCGATGGGAGCAGGGTACCCAACTCAGCTCTACTCGTCTCAAGAGTTTCAAAGCAAATTGTCATTTATTTAATTGGTTATCAGGCAGCACTAAGGTAATAACACTAAATTTATCAGCGGTTGTATGTCTGGGAGAATATCTGGCTTCGGTTCAGGAAATTACCTCTACAAACAAGAAAGTACCTATTTGCTATGTTACACCAAAAAGTGTGACGCAGGGCCACAGCTCTCGTTTCACAGAAAATTTGTTTGTGTCAGGTATTTCTGCGGCATATGAACAGCTTTTTGAAGGCAGGCGTAATTGGAACAGTTATTGAGAAGACAGTGAGACACAGTCGTAGTGCATTTCCGATGTTCCGTTTCGATACTGAGCAAGCAGTAAAGGAAACCTAGGAGAAATTAATGGGAACTACCGTTCAAGGAGAAGAAATAAAAATTTTGAGGTCTGCCGATGATAATGTAATTCTGACAGACTTGGAAACAAACTGAACAAAATTAATAGTGATTTTATAAGACGTGTCTTTAAACAGATAAAGAGTAATAAAGTTTATTCTAATCAAATAGAGCACAAAGGAAATTATTTGACGAGATGGGGCACTAAAGGCAGTACATAAATTCTGCTACTTGGGCAGCAAAGTAACTGATGATGGGCCAAGTACAGAGGATACAAAATTTGCACACTGGCGATTGGGAGGATAGAATTTCTGATAAAGAGGTATCAGCGCACTCTCCGCTGAAGAGTGAAAATCTCATTGTGGAAAGAGGTATTAGTTAACACGGAACATAAATTTAAGAGGTAGGAAGTCTTTTCTGAAACTATGTATCTGGATCTTAGTCCTGTACAAAAGTGAAACGTAGACGGTGAACAGCTCAGACAGTAATGAAAGGTACGAGAATGTGGTGTACATGTGTAGATGGGGAAACTAATGAGGATGTACTACATATAACTGGGGAGGAAATTAACTTACGAGGCAACTTACATAAAGGAAAAGACTGGTTGACAGGAAGCATCCTACGGCATCAAAAAAATGGCTCTGAGCACTATGGGACTCAACTGCTGAGGTCATTAGTCCCCTAGAACTTAGAACTAGTTAAACCTAACTAACCTAAGGACATCACAAACACCCATGCCCGAGGCAGGATTCGAACCTGCGACCGTAGCGGTCTTGCGGTTCCAGACTGCAGCGCCTTTGACCGCACGGCCACTTCGGCCGGCCCCTACGGCATCGAGGAGCCATCAGTTTGATAGTGAAGAATGAGGGAAGTTGTAGAGGGCGACTGCTTTCTTTGAATGCTCAACGACGACCAACATTACGTGACGGTTAACAAACACTCACTGACTCATTTAATCAATCAACCGAAGAAATATTAGTTTTACTCATTGAGCACTCGGCACTGACTAATAATATGGTAATTATACTGACTGAATGTTCACCACCTATTGACTTTGAACTGACCCAGAAGTTTAGGTGTTGACTACCAGACGGAGACTGACTAGATACCATAGCATTGGCACTGGTTTAATGCTCCGCTTGGTATTATTCTGGCTTTGTGACAAAAAACGCGCGTAGTACAGTTAATATAAAATTGTAAAATACACAATAATGACATCTTCTATAACAATAAGGAAAACGGGTAATATTTCAACATACTAGAATTAAGTAAT
The DNA here is from genome assembly GCF_023864345.2 of Schistocerca serialis cubense. NCBI lineage: Eukaryota > Metazoa > Arthropoda > Insecta > Orthoptera > Acrididae > Schistocerca > Schistocerca serialis. The sequence continues at coordinate 684,152,267 of NC_064638.1, read as the reverse complement.
CTGGTTTTACTATACGCTACCTAATGGAAAAATGACAAAAACGTTACATACTAATTTATGGGAGAGAAGTTTTAACGTGTAGACGGAAGTCCGGGGTGCTGGAATATCTTATAATATTACAAGCGCTTCTGGTAAAGTTATGCAGTTTTGGAATAAGAAAAATTGGAACTGTAAAATTATAAAACTGTAATTTTCAAAGGATTATATTGGAAGATTCGAACATTCTATAAAACGATAACTTTAAATAAGAATACCTATTTAAATGCCGAGCTTTATAGGAAAACTACAAGTCTGTAAGAAAATGCAGAATGATAGCTCATGTATGGTATGGCAATATTAAAACAAATAATTGATATGCGGGAGGGGGGGGGGGGGGGGGGAAGGAAGCGAATTTTCAAACATACATGGTTTTAGTGGATTGTTCTTCTTTTAACCAAATGTTCCCTGAGAAAGTAATTATACTGTTCCACCAGTGACCTGAAACCTACTCACTGAATAATAAAATGAGTTGGATACATTGTGAATAACAATTTAAGCGTTTCAAATATACATGTTGGGTACAATAAGTGCAGAACAGAAAAAGGAGAGTAAGTTATTTAAGGAGAGAAATTCTAGTAAGCTGACCAAAGAATACCACAGAAATTCTGGTTCCACTATACTTTTGAGCTAAATGAAGTAGATTACGATAGTTTTTCTCGCCTGTGTTTATCTTATCGTGAGATATTGTTTAAAGTAATATTCGTCACTACTCGTTCTATAGGCGAGATTCAACAAACGTCTGCATGCTTCTAATTGAAATGATTTCGCATCTATTCAAGCCTGTCGGTATTTTGTACCTACATCATCTACGTCTACATCTACATTCCTACTCTGTAAACGACTCTGAAAGGCATGGCAGTTAGTTAGTTACGTGTTCCATTGATAAATAGCACGGAAAAAACGTTATGATGTGGAACGTGTCAAAAGCACAAGAAATGTGCACGGGAAACAAGTTTTTTTTTCTTTTTTTTGTTTACATTATAGTGTTATACCTAAATATTTCTATTACCTATCCCACTCCCTTAAATGGCACAAAATGCATATGTTATATCTCCAGATTTATTTACTCACATTCAAGGATTCATCTATGGTATAGAAGGAGTTGTCAAGGAGGTATGATTTCAATTTGTTTTTGAAAATATTACTGCTGTCTGTCAGACATTTTATTTCATCTGGTAATTTATCAGAAAGTTTTATAACAGCATATTTTACCCCTTTCTTTTTCCTGGTATCGTAATCATGAATGTCGCTGTTGATTCCAAACCGGTCCATGTTGTTGAGAAAAACTTTTATTAATGAGTAAATGTACACTATTCTAACTACTTTCTTTTGAGCAGTGAATACTTTTTACCTAAGCGTTGAGTTTCCCCAGAATTTTATTCCGTATGACATCAGAGAGTGGAAGTATGCAAAGTATAGGAGATCCAAATTATGAATTTTCCAGTTAAGATTCTCATCTACACTCCTGGAAATTGAAATAAGAACACCGTGAATTCATTGTCCCAGGAAGGGGAAACTTTATTGACACATTCCTGGGGTCAGATACATCACATGATCACACTGACAGAACCACAAGCACATAGACACAGGCAACAGAGCATGCACAATGTCGGCACTAGTACAGTGTATATCCACCTTTCGCAGCAATGCAGGCTGCTATTCTCCCATGGAGACGATCGTAGAGATGCTGGATGTAGTCCTGTGGAACGGCTTGCCATGCCATTTCCACCTGGCGCCTCAGTTGGACCAGCGTTCGTGCTGGACGTGCAGACCGCGTGAGACGACGCTTCATCCAGTCCCAAACATGCTCAATGGGGGACAGATCCGGAGATCTTGCTGGCCAGGGTAGTTGACTTACACCTTCTAGAGCACGTTGGGTGGCACGGGATACATGCGGACGTGCATTGTCCTGTTGGAACAGCAAGTTCCCTTGCCGGTCTAGGAATGGTAGAACGATGGGTTCGATGACGGTTTGGATGTACCGTGCACTATTCAGTGTCCCCTCGACGATCACCAGTGGTGTACGGCCAGTGTAGGAGATCGCCCCCCACACCATGATGCCGGGTGTTGGCCCTGTGTGCCTCGGTCGTATGCAGTCCTGATTGTGGCGCTCACCTGCACGGCGCCAAACACGCATACGACCATCATTGGCACCAAGGCGGATGCGACTCTCATCGCTGAAGACGACACGTCTCCATTCGTCCCTCCATTCACGCCTGTCGCGACACCACTGGAGGCGGGCTGCACGATGTTGGGGCGTGAGCGGAAGACGGCCTAACGGTGTGCGGGACCGTAGCCCAGCTTCATGGAGACGGTTGCGAATGGTCCTCCACGATACCCCAGGAGCAACAGTGTCCCTAATTTGCTGGGAAGTGGCGGTGCGGTCCCCTACGGCACTGCGTAGGATCCTACGGTCTTGGCGTGCATCCGTGCGTCGCTGCGGTCCGGTCCCAGGTCGACGGGCACGTGCACCTTCCGCCGACCACTGGCGACAACATCGATGTACTGTGGAGACCTCACGCCCCACGTGTTGAGCAATTCGGCGGTACGTCCACCCGGCCTCCCGCATGCCCACTATACGCCCTCGCTCAAAGTCCGTCAACTGCACATACGGTTCACGTCCACGCTGTCGCGGCATGCTACCAGTGTTAAAGACTGCGATGGAGCTCCGTATGCCACGGCAAACTGGCTGACACTGACGGCGGCGGTGCACAAATGCTGCGCAGCTAGCGCCATTCGACGGCCAACACCGCGGTTCCTGGTGTGTCCGCTGTGCCGTGCGTGTGATCATTGCTTGTGCAGCCCTCTCTCAGTGTCCGGAGCAAGTATGGTGGGTCTGACACACCGGTGTCAATGTGTTCTTTTTTCCATTTCCAGGAGTGTATATGTACACCCAAAAACTTAGTATGCTCTATCCCGGCTGCTGAAATCTTTTGATGGGTTATATTTATTGAAGGAATTATACTTTTTGCAGCAGAATATTGGATGTACTGTGTTTTTTCAAAGTTCAGAGCAAGCCCATTCGAAGAAAACCAATTAATATCTTTTCCAAAGACCTTATTTGTATGACTTTCTATCGGACTTTCTTTCACTGGCAGAGGGTACGTCCCATTGTACCGATTGTTCCGAAATTTCCCCCTCTCTATACAGGTATGAAGCGAGGTGAATGAATGTTTAAATGCTTCTGCATTTGCTGAAATTAAACTAATCATGTCCTCACAGCCAACACGAGAGCGATATTTGGGGTGTTGTAGCACATTTCTACAATTCATCCTGCCGATAGCCCTCGCTATGTTTATCACCGTTTCCGAATATGCATTCACGCTTTCATTTTCGGTGTTGCACAAATTAATACGAATCGTTTGCTGATAAATTTCAGAACGCAGGGTTTCTTGCTGAATTTCACTGACGAAATCACCAAACCTCGGTCACTTGCTAGGAAACAACATCGAAAATGAAACCAAAACCTAAATGTCGTATGCACGATTGTTTGTCACGACTACCGCGCTTCCGCCGCCGGGACAGCAGACGCTCAGCTGCTGGCGCTGATGTCCCGAGATCGAGACCAGGCGGGCGTTCTCGCTCCCAGGAGGACAGTTGGGCGCGCGCGCCCCCTGGGGAAATACACAGCCGTCGTCCAATATCCTGGCCGCGGGCGTGGCCCCGGCTGCTCCCGCGGGATCTATCACAGCTCGGCCGGCCACCACCCCCTCCCCTTCCCCCCTGGGGGACAGGGAGTGGGGACGCGCTCCTTCCGGTGGACCGGGAATTGGACGGCTATCACGAAAACAACCCGCCGCGCCGGCTGGCTGCGACTCCTGTGTACGTGGCTGCTCGCTCGAGTGGGCCGCAGGGAGCATATTTTCTGCCAGCGCCGCACGCGTGGTCGGGCTCTGATGCGAGCTACACATCGCGTTCCCATCGGAGAGAACCATCCAACACAGACAAATCTGTGTACTGCAAGAATTTTCGCTACATATTACGCCATCTTCAATGGCGAATGAGAACGTATGACTTTGTAACTCTGAAAAACAAGTTTCCTCCTATTGCGACTGCCTTATTTGTTATGAAGCCTAAATTCGTTACAGTTGTTGCCTCTGTTTACACGTCATCAAAGTGTCAGGAGTTAAGACACTGGTGGTGGCTCTGAGCACTATGCGACTTAACTGCTGTGGTCATCAGTCGCCTAGAACTTAGAACTAATTAAACCTAACTAACCTAAGGACATCACACACATCCATGCCCGAGGCAGGATTCGAACCTGCGACCGGAACGGTCACGCGGTTCCAGACTGAAGCGCCTTTAACCGCACGGCCACAGCGGCCGGCCGTTAAGACACTGTTTTGTCCTCATCTTCCCTATCTGTCTGTATAAAACACGATGTCGTCTTGCCCCTGCAAAACCGCTAAGGAATTTGGAGCGGGAGATTGATTTTCTACTATAGATGTCGTTTAAGAATAGATGTCGTTTAAGAAGGAATTTTTCGAATTTCCATTCATAAAGTGGAGAAATAGAGGAGGAAAAGTGGTCTTGAAAAATATCGCTATCCAGACAATTTTGAAGCTAGACATACGAAAATTGGTACCGGTATTTGGCTGCTCGATCAGAAGTAGAGAAATACATGTTTCAGCGCTTTTGGAAATTGAACCCCTATGAGGGAACGAAAGTGGGTGAAAGTATTTTGAAAATATATAATTGTGAAACAACTACTGAAGTATTTTCAAAGCTACATCTAAGAAGATTGGTATTTGACTTCTCAGTTACAGATAAAGAAAAATGTAGCGTTCTAGAGTTTCTGGAAGTTAAGTCTCTATGGAGATGGAATGGGGGATGAAATATTTTATCGAATACCGCGTGTATCAAAAAGAATCATCCGAACTGACACTTCTATATTTCTGAAACTAATAAACATATACAAAGAATTTTTTTTCATACCTTTTCTTAGGTATTCAATACGCCCCTCTTGAGATGCAAGGCATATGTCAATGCGGTATTCAAATTGTTCCCACACTGCAACGAGCATGTCTTGAGTTACAGCTTCCACAGCTGCTCTTATGCGATGTCGCAGTTCATTCATTGTTGTTGGTAACGGAGGCACATAAACAGTCTTTTATAAACCCCCAGAAGAAATAATCACTTACTGTCAGGTCCGGACCGCGCGGGATTAGCCGAGCCGTCTTAGACGCTGCAGTCATGGAATGTGCGGCTGGTCCCGGCGGAGATTCGAGTCCTCCCTCGGGCACGGGTGTATGTGTTTTCCTTAGGATAATTTAGTTTAAGTAGTGTGTAAGCTTAGGGACTCATGACCTTAGCAGTTAAGTCCAATAAGATTTCACACAAATTTGAACATTTTGTCAGGTCCGGTGACCTTGGAGGCCAGTCATGTAAGGCTGAATCATTTGGTCCAGTGCGACAGATCCAACGTTTAGTAATCCTTTCATTTAACAGTTCCCACGCTTCCAGATACCGGTGTAGCGGTGTCCCATCCTCTTGCTTAATGGAGTTGTTGAATCAGTCTCCAACTGTGGGGAAAGAAAGTTCTCAAGATATTTGCTTCCTGTAACAGTGTTCGCGGCAAAGAACTATGGACTATACACCTTTTCTTGTTAAACTGCACAAAACAAATTAAATTTTGGAGAGTCCCTGTCATGTTGTACAACGTCATGTAGTTGTTCCGTATTCCATATTCTCACATTATGACGCTTCACCTTTCCATTTAAGTGGAAGGTTGCCTGGCCGCTAAACACTAAGAGTGGAAGAAAACTGTCATCCTCCATCTTGCCAAGAACGAAATTACAGAACTCCACATGCTGTTGTTTGTCACTTTCATGAAGAGCTTAGAGTAGCTGAATTCTGTATGGTTTCATGTGTACACAACACGCTCCAGACAGACAACGGGGACATGTCGAGTTGTCGACTTGCACAGCGAACGGATTTCTGCGGACTTCTTTTGAAACTATGGCGGACGCGTTCGATGTCTGTGTCAGATACTCGGGCAAGGCCCGTCGATTTGCCCTTAAACAAACAACGTGTTTAGCCGGCCGGTGTGGCCGTGCGGTTCTAAGCGCGTCAGTTTGGAACCGCGTGACCGCTACGGTCGCAGGTTCGAATCCTGCCTCGGGCATGGATGTGTGTGATGTCCTTAGGTTAGTTAGGTTTATGTAGTTCTAAGTTCTAGGGGACTGATGACCTCAGTAGTTAAGTCCCATAGTGCTCAGAGCCATTTGAACCATTTGAAACAACGTGTTTCACGAAGTTCTTCATGCCATCGTCTAATGCTCTGTGCTGTAGGAGGATCCACACCATACCTAGAACGAAACTCACGCTGAACAGTTACTACTGACACGCACTGCGCAAAACGTAGAACACAAAACGCTTTTTGTTGTCGCGACACCATTTTTTAGTAGAACCTAAGTGGGCGCACAATGTTGCTACCTATCGGGGACCATGTAAAACTCGAGAGTTTGGTATTTCCAATGTTGTTCACGCCCATACCCCAAATAACATGATAGTTATGTTTTATTTTTTTATTTTTTAATCGGATGATTCTTTTTGATAGACCCTGTATTTCATTATGAGAACATTTTTAAAACTAAATCTATGAACATTTGAATTTGACTTCTCGCTTGGCTGTAAAGAATATGTGTCTTTCATTTTTTTTTTTTGGAAATTCAACCCTTATGGAAGCGAAATAAGGGATGAAGTTTATTGGAACTATTTCTTTATGACAGCATTTCTGAACTAAATCTATGAAAACTGATATTTGGATTTTCTATTAGAAACAAAAAAGAAATGACACATTGGAAGTTTGGAAGTTCAACCTCTAACGGGGGGGATAGAGGGTGAACTGTTTTATGAAAATATTTCATTTTGAAAGCATTTTTATAGCTAAATCTTTGAAAATTGGTACTTGGCTTCTCGGCTACAAATAAAGAAGTACATGTTTCAGACTTTTCGAAATTAATTTCTTTGGGGATGAAATAGGTAATGAAAGTTTTTAAGAAAATATTTCGTTGTATTAAAAAAATTGTTAAATCTAAATCTATACAAACTGGTATTTCACTCCTCGGTTAGATACAAAGACATATGTGTTAGAATATGTCTACTGCCATGTCTGTGTAATGGTTAGTTTCCATAGAGTAAGGTCTCGCAGGATGTGGATACTGCGATGTTTGCGCACGTCTGGTTAAGATTAATCATTAATACGCGCTCATCTGGAGATAGTTTGGGTCGAAAGTTGGGCGAAGGATAGCGGTTTGAAGGGCAGAGGAAAAATGTCCCAAGGCAAGAGCCAAGGGAAAAATCCTCTGAGATAGCTGGTTCGGGTTGTAAGAGCAGTAGCGGTTTTCTTGCTGCCTGCGACAGGTCATGCAATGGTAGGCTTTGTTAGTAGTGGGTGTAATGCAGATCGATACTTTTGTCGTTGTGCGGTGCGTCTGCCGCTTGGTGCTGGCGTTGATTTCTAGGTCAGCGTCAGCATACCTATAAGAGTTAGTTAGGTTCATCATCGTTTTGTGTCCGATAGGTCCGGGGCAGCCCCGAGTCCTCCCGCGATCAGAAAAATGGCACCGAATCCTCCCAAGTCCGCAAAGGTCTGAAAAACGATGGGACCGAATCCTCCCGTTTGAAGGAGGTAGCAGTTCTAAACGTTGTGAATATTCAAAGCAGGCAAAGGAAAGCGTATGAAGTTACAGTAGAAGATGTCAAAAATTTTCACTTGTATTGTATGTTTAAAAGTTTTATTTTTATCTTATTGAGATAAAGTCCAACCGGCACAGCGCCAGCCACTAAGTCACGCTCAGAGCGTGCATAAGTGAATCTATATTTTTTGTTTAAAACATGGGAGGGGTAGGGGAAGGAGATAAGCAACATGGCAGAGGTAATTATATTATTGTCTATAATACAACATACAATGTGTCAGTTTGGGAGGATTCGGTCCTGTCACCTGCTTACCTACCTGGTTTCGGGAGGATTCGGGGATGCGCCCGACAGGTCATATACCAGATTCACAGAGTAGGGTAGTGTTGGCGGTTTGTTTGTGCGTCAGTGTGCCAGCTTGTCGGTTTTCCTGCTGTAGCCCGTTGGTCGGCTTTAATAGCAGCTGGCGTATCCAGTCCATTTTACTGGTATACAGGGGCTTGCTGATGTTTCTTGTGGATGTATGTTAGCTTGCCACAAAAAGTTAGGCCCTAGCTACAATTATTGAAGCGTAATATGTACACTATGTGATCAGATGTATCCGGACACTCACAAAAACATATGTTTTTTCATATTAGGTACACTGTGCTGCCAGGTACTCGATATCAGAGACCTCAGTAGACATTAGACATCGTGAGAGAGCAGAATGGAACGCTCCGTGGAACTCACGGACTTCGAACGTGGTCAGGTGACTAGGTGTCACTTGTGCTATACGTCTGTACGCGAGATTTCCACACTCTTAAACATCCCTAGGTCCACTGTTTCCGATGTGATAGTGAAGTGGAAACGTGAAGGAAGACGTACAGCACAAAAGTGTACAGACCGACCTCATCTGTTGACTGACAGAGAAAGCCGACATTTGAAGAGGGTCGTAATGTGTAATAGGCAGACCTCTATCCAGACCATCACACGGGAATTCCGAACTGCATCAGGATCCCCTGCAAGTACTATGACAGTTAGGCGGGAGGCAGAAAACTCGGATTTCATGGTCGAGCGGCTGCTCTTACGCCACACATTGCCAGTAAGTGCCAAACGACGCCTCGCTTGGTGTGAGGAGCGTAAACATTGGACGATTGAACAGCGGAAGAACGTTATGTGAAGTGACAAATCACGGTACACTATGTGGCTATACGATGGCAGGGTGTGGGTATGGCGAGTGACCGGGGAACGTCATCTGCCAGCGTGTGTAGTACCAAGAGCAAAATTCGGAGGCGTTAGTTTTACGGTGTGGTCGTGTTTTTCAATGAGGGGCTTGCGCACCTTGTTTTTTTGCGTGGCACTATCATAGTAGAGGCCTACAATGATGTTTTCAGCACCTTCTTGCTTCCCACTGTTGAAGAGCAATTCGGGGATGGCGATTGCAGCTTTCAACACTATGGAGCACCTGTTGATAATGCACGGCTCTGGCGGAATGGTTACATGACAATAACATCCCTGTAATGGACTGGCCTGCACAGAGTCCTGACATGAATCCTATAGAACACCTTTGGGATGTTTTGGACTTCGTGCCAGGCCTCACCGACCGTCAGCGGTAGCTCTCCTCAATGGAGCACTCCGTGAAGAAGGGCTACCATTCCTCAAGAAACCTCCCAACACCTGACTGAACGTATGCCTGCGAGAGTGAAAGCTGTCATCAAGACTAAGGGTGGGCCATGACCATATTGAATTCCAGCATTACCGATAGAGGGCGCCAAGAACTTGTAAGTCACTTTCAGCCAGGTGTCCGCATGCTTTTGCACATAGTGTATATGGCACCTCGGGTGTGCAGCCAGATCACGTTCTACGTATAGCGCCCACGGGTGACGAAGCGTGGTTAGAGCCTCCAATAAATTATTTATAATAAATATCCTCTACTTTTGCGGATTCTATTTCTACTAAATAAATAAGACGGACTCAGAATCTCTCAGACGAAAAGTGAAAAGAAATTAAATAAATGTGAACTTTCTACCTTTAACGTTAAGGTTAAAGACCCTACCAATTTCAATATGACTATGACATGGCTGAAGCGCCTCAGTTAAATTCTGTACACCGTATAATGGCTCTATCTACAAATGTCAATATCTGACATTTAACTATCACAAATTCTAGCCAAAACGACGAGCTTGTGCCGTAGCATGGCAACGACATATTTTAGTTGGACACGAATTGTAACAGCACTAAGAGCATCAAATATTGGAAGCTTTAACTACCTCTATGTAGTTCCCTGTCATTTTATCATAACGTACGTATAACGACCCGTTTTCTAAAGATCATCAATGTTCTGAAACTTTGAAACAGCTTATATTCCTGCCACAAAGTCTTTAACATAAGAAAATGGCCATATGCGAATAGTACTCGAGCTCTGTGGGTTCCATACAAATTTAGTTATGTAAACAGACAGTTCATGCAACCCGGGAATCGAAGATCTCGAGGACTTTTGTATGTTATTGGCATTCATACTGAGAATGCTTTAATTTCAAAGTTTCGGAGGACAAAGGAAATATTTTTTCTGTCATATAATTAAAAATTGAAAATTTTATGTCTTTTTCCTATATTTGTACTGTGAAATCTTGTTTCTTGCCAAATTTCACGATCCTAAGTACATCTACATCTACATCTACATTTATACTCCGCAAGCCACCCAACGGTGTGTGGCGGAGGGCACTTTACGTGCCACTTTTTTAAGAATTAAACTATGTAACAAATGAGTGAGCTAGGAGTATACGACTTGCTGCTCAGCTGCTTATCCAACGGCGGCAGGGAGCACACTGACTGTGACCAACCGACACTGGCCGTTCAAAACAAAAACAGAAGACAAACGACTACGCGAATTTACACTATTCAGGTACTAAAACGCGATGCTACAACTCTCAAATACTATAATACGCCCGAAATTTATGAATTAAACAATGCAAGTACCAAAAACACGCAAAGAAATTAAGAATTAAACTATGTAACAAATGAGTGAGCTAGGAGTATACGACTTGCTGCTCAGCTGCTTATCCAACGGCGGCAGGGAGCACACTGACTGTGACCAACCGACACTGGCCGTTCAAAACAAAAACAGAAGACAAACGACTACGCGAATTTACACTATTCAGGTACTAAAACGCGATGCTACAACTCTCAAATACTATAATACGCCCGAAATTTATGAATTAAACAATGCAAGTACCAAAAACACGCAAAGAAATTAAGAATTAAACTATGCAACAAATGAGTGAGCTAGGAGTATACGACTTGCTGCTCAGCTGCTTATCCAACGGCGGCAGGGAGCACACTGACCGTTCAAAACAAAAACAGAAGACAAACGACTACGCGAATTTACACTATTCAGGTACTAAAACGCGATCCTTTTTTACACAACCAATGGACTATAGACCTTACGACGTGACATAAATTTGAACGTGATACGTCAATCCCTTCCTTAAAGAAAGCGTCTCAACAGACGGACAGACGGACAGCCAGCCAGACGGATAACAAATGAAAAATTTTGCAGGCCGTTGTGGCCTAGCGTTTCTAGGCGCTTCAGTCCGGAACCGCGCTGCTGCTATGGTCGCAAGTTCGAATTCTGCCTCGGGCATGGATGTGTGTGATGTCATTAGGTTAGTTATGTTTAAGTAGCTCTAAGTCTAGGGGACTGATGACCTCAGATGTTCAGTCCCATAGTCCTCAGAGCTTTTTGAAGCATTTATTGACAATTTTTTTTCTTGTGATATAATTACACATTAACGATTTTCCGATTTTTTTTCCTTTGGTTGTACTTTTAAACATTGCTTCTTGTCAAATTTCATGGTTCCAGGTCAACGGGATGTACCCTATAGGTTTTGACGAGTTGCGAGTATCAAAACATGTAACATTCATGGCCGTATCTCCTGATTGCAGTGGCTTAGAAGCTTCCAATTTTTATGCCGCCAATGGACCGGAAATCTTACTATGTGGAATGGGCTCTACATTTCAGCTTGACACATTTACCTGTTTCTGAGCAGAAGGGTTTTTTACAATCTGACAGACAGACGAATAACAAAGTTAGCCTATTAGGGTTCCGTTTTTACTAACTGTGGTACAGAAACCGAAAAACGCGTAACACGGAGTTTAACTGTGTATAATAGGGCATCTCCTAAGCTCTGACTCGTCGTAAAACCTATGCTGTATCTCGCTGCCCACACTCTTCTCCACAAAGCAAAAATCTGACATGCCAGATTGTTCATTTCAGGCTTCGCAATGAAATGGGAAGTGGCACTGCACGCTGTAACATCACCAGCTCCTGGTCCACGCATGTTTTCACGTCCTGTGGGAGGACGGCTTAACTGCGGCCAGAAATCAAACCTAAGTTGTTGCTAGATGGTCCCTCCAGTAATTTGCAGTGTAACTGTCATTGGAGAATCCATTTTCTTTCTTCACCTACTGACGGAAAACACAGGGTTGCCTGCCGCAATTTGCTGGACTCCAGTGCCCCTGCGGGTCTCTGCTCAATGTGAAAAGTTGATGTGAAAGATGTTATTGAAAATGTGTGTGTGTGTGTGTATGTGTGTGTGTGTGTGTGTGTGTGTGTGTGTGCGTGTGTGTTCGTGTGTTCCACATCTCCTACTAAACTACTGAACCGATTTCAACCAAACTTGTTACACGTATCCCTCACTCTCAGAAAACAAACGCTGTCTGGGTAACTAGCACCTACCTATCATAGTTTAGGAGAAAATACGTCATGAACAGTAAGATGCGTAAAAAAATCCTCGTTGTGCATGGCCTTTAACTTTATTTCTGTTTTGCTACTAATTTTGCTACTACAAAAATTTTGCGGACAGTATCGACCATCGCCGCTGAATGTACCGACACAAACATATCATTGTACGGCACATTGTTCAAGTGATGCGACGTCATAAACAAAGAGATGCCGAAGAAAGCCGCATTATGCATGACGTTTAAAACGTTTATTCTTTAGTAAAAAGACTCTCGTGCCGCCCAGTCAAGGAAATTCCTGACACCTGACAGCGCTTTTGACAGCTTTTAGCTGCGAAGTTCACACGGCGGTAGCCGAAACAGTCGCTGTCAACAGAGGTATGAAGAGGCTTTACCATAGGGACGTTTACAAAATCGCGTTGTAGCTATGCGTAGCAGCTCCACCCAGCCTGCAGGAACTGACCGTTATGTTATACTACTACTACTACTACTACTACTATTACACACGCACACGCAATTCACTTTCAAATTTCGCTTCTAAAAGAAAACTGGCAAAATGAAATGGCTCAAATGGCTCTGAGCACTATGGGACTTAACATCTATGGTCATCAGTCCCCTAGAACTTAGAACTACTTAAACCTAACTAACCTAAGGACATCACACAACACCCAGCCATCACGAGGCAGAGAAAATCCCTGACCCCGCCGGGAATCGAACCCGGGAACCCGGGCGTGGGCAAAATGAATACCCGGGTAATGTCGGGTCTGTCACCTAATATGTTCTATATTAACCGGGCCGTGCACCGTCCCGTAATTATCACAGCTGTGTCATATCATTATTACGATTCACAGTCTCTTTCAGGTTACCAAGTTTCAACCTTGACGTCGACTGAACGTTTACGTGGGGACCTACGTCGTAGTTATAAATGAACCAGCATTCACTTTTCAGTATATAATGCCTTCGAATGTGTCGTTAATTCCTTGTATATCTGTAGGTTTGCCCGTTTTATACAGAATGAAGTGAAGAAAAAGATACTCTTTTCTGAGATCACTATCAGAATTCCTTGTAGAAATCATTGTTGATTCTCTGTGTTACTCTAACAACCAGCGATGCTGTCTGAATACCCAACAAAATCGATGAAACGTTTCTTTGTGAACATTAATCATTGTCTAAAATAACAGTCGCGACACTCCGTCCTCTTTTTGTTACCCCTGTCATAGCAGCGCGCCAAGCGGCCAGTAAGTGGCACCTCTGAGTGCGATATCGGATGAGTACAAACCCCAGTGTTTATATTGATTTGTAACACAATTTTCTTAGTAGGGAATGCCGGAAGTGACGTAAAACTAGATAATAACTGAAAAATGACACCACAGTTGTTATTCCTTAGTTTTCTAAGGACCCTGGAAGATATGTAACAGAACATGATAGGGCTGTTTATTTGCGATTCTCTTGTAAAGTGCAGATGTTTGCTGAACAACATCGTTTGCCTATAACAACGAAGAACTGCCAGTAAACAACAGAAGACGTGACTTTTTGCAGAAAGACGTCGAATATCTACCCAGCAATGTGAAGTTTTGTTCGTTACACTTCCAGCCAAATCAGTGTACCTACGAGGTACATTCAAGTTCTAAGGCCTCCGATTTTTTCCTAATTAACTACTCACGCGAAATCGATGAAACTGGCTTTACTTCTCGACGTAATCGCCCTGCAGACGTACACATTTTTCACAACGCTGACGCCACGATTCCATGGCAGCGGCGAAGGCTTCTTTAGGAGTCTGTTTTGACCACTGGAAAATCGCTGAGGCAATAGCAGCATGGCTGGTGAATGTGCGGCCATGGAGAGTGTCTTTCATTGTTGGAAAAAGCCAAAAGTCACTAAGAGCCAGGTCAGGTGAGTAGGGAGCATGAGGAATCACTTCAAAGTTGTTATGACGAAGAAGAAACTGTTGCGTAACGTTAGCTCGATGTGCGGGTGCATTGTCTTGGTGAAACAGCTTACGCGCAGCCCTTCCCGGACGTTTTTGTTGCAGTGCAGGAAGGAATTTGTTCTTCAAAACATTTTCGTAGGATGCACCTGTTACCGTAGTGCCCTTTGCAACGCAATGGGTAAGGATTACGCCCTCACTGTCCCAGAACATGGACACCATCATTTTTTCAGCACTGGCGGTTACCCGAAACCTTTTTGGTGGCGGTGAATCTGTGTGCTTCCGTTGAGCTGACTGGCGCCTTGTTTCTGGTTTGAAAAATGGCATCCACGTCTCATCCATTGTCTCAACCGACGAAAAGAAAGTCCCATTCATGCTTTCGTTGTGCGTCAACATTGCTTGGCAACATGCCACACGGGCAGCCATGTGGTCGTCCGTCAGCATTAGTGGCACCCACCTGGATGACACTTCTCGCATTTTCAGGTCGTCATGCAGGATTGTGTGCACAGAACCCACAGAAATGCCAACTCTGGAGGCGATCTGTTCAACAGTCATTCGGCGATCCCTCAAAACAATTCTCTCCACTTTCTCGATCATGTCGTCAGACCGGCTTGTGCGAGTCCGAGGTTGTTTCGGTTTGTTGTTACACGATGTTCTGCCTTTATTAAACTGTTGCACCCACGAATGCACTTTCGACACATCCATAACTCCATCACCACATGTCTCCTTCAACTGTCGATGAATTTCAATTGGTTTCACACCATGCAAATTCAGAAAACGGATGATTGCACACTGTTCAAGTAAGGAAAACGTCGCCATTTTAAGTATTTAAAACAGTTCTCATTCTCGCCGCTGGCGGTAAAATTCCATCTGCCGTACGGTGCTGCCATCTCTGGAACGTATCGACAATGAACGCGGCCTCATTTTAAAACAATGCGCATGTTTCTATCTCTTTCCAGTCCGGAGAAAAAAAATCGGAGGCCTTAGAACTTGAATGCACCTCGTAGAACGTAAAAAACCTGTATGGAATAGAACACCTAGATTATTTAACGTACCAAACATGCCACCAGACCTGTAGCGGACGGGTAAACTGCATTAACGTCATAATAAAACAAGAAAAATAATGCAACTGTTCTCCAACAAAGACGTTCGCTTTTGAAGATAAAGTAGTGACATTTACAAAAATATTAGTGTGTCAGAAAATGGAGTGAATGTAAGAATGGGAGAATCATTAGACTCCATAAAAATGTCTGTATCAACGAAAGTGGCTGTCAGTGGAGTAAGCTGCATCTGCACACATATTCGAAAGTACTCCTTCATGATTAAGATGTACCTTATGTCGCTGAATCAGTGAAATTCGGCTGCATTTACGTTTATTTCACGGTAATTCATGTCCCTTCGTAATTTACTAATAAATGGAATGGAAAAATATAACAATTATTTCGTTAATTAAGTAGAGAACTAATTAAAAACATACAAAATCCTGACGACACATGCTTTCTCACCGCTTGGAGCGCTATAGTCGCTCTAGCTGTCAACGGTAACAAATTTCACACCAGAGAGTGTTGCCACTGCATATACTAATCTGTGTCATTCACATCGCAAAAGATTAATTTCCCGGTAATGAGGAGGTGTACTTTACATTAACATACAGTTTATAGCTCTTTCATCGGCCTGAAATACAAATACATTATTTCGCAAATTCTTATCGTCAAATAATTAGAAAATCAGAGATATATTTTTGACTATCAGCTTCTCGAAATTAAATAACTTTCACAAATACATTCAAGAAATTATTTAAAATTCCATAATGTAAACAAATTAAATTAGCTTCCTCTCCTAAGTAAGGTAGTAAGTATAATTCAGTTAATATTCTTTATTTTTAATTAAATACTTTTACTTGGTTAATTCGCACCAAAGATATACCACGAAACAAAATTTTCTAACTCATACCTCAAAACCGAAATGCATTGGAAAATGGTTAAGACACTTTCAAGACATAGGTGATACACATTATTGATTTATTTAGTTCATTATAATAATGAAATATGGTATATGGCCTCAGGTTTGGTTTTGCAGCAGACGGATGTTATCTACTTTGTTTTGTATATGGGCATGCGATCGCGCAGCGCAAAGTACCTCTAGTCGGTTAGCGTTGGCGTAAAAGTAACAAAGTAAAAAAAACAAAAATACATTTTATAGTTTACATTAAACAATAATACTATTGTCATAAACTCATTAGATTAACTACAAACGGTACTACATATCGAGCAGGCGTTAAAGTTCTCTGTGATATTGCCCTTGCATGACGATGGTTTTCATCACATCGGTCATCCACTGTACGACATATCGTCATTATTCTCACAATGAATCCCATTTTGCCTAAGGCTCTGGCCGCGCGTGGTAGCTGCATGGTCTCAGGCGCCTTGTCACGGTCCGCGCGGATGGCCCCGTCGGAGGTTCGAGTCCTCCCTTGGGCGTGGGTGTGTGTGTCGTCCATAGCGTGGTTTAAGTTAGAGTAAGTAATATGTAAGCTTAGGGACCAAAGACCTCAGCAGTTTGGTCCCATAAGACCTTACCACTAATTTACAAAAAGAATTTCCTAAGGCTCTAGAGGACTCACCGAAGTATGGCTCGAAAACTGTGATACTTTCTGCTTCCATTACTTTTACCCTTTCCTTTTTTCGGCTGGTCTCCTATATGTTGTAATGACCGATGAATTCAGGACAGCTATTTTGTCGTAAGATTGCTCTTAGATGTTGAAGCCCACTATCAGGATCGCCGACGACGCGTGTTTTGTGAATCGCAGTGCGCAACACACCATGAAATTGTGTTGGGTGGTGATAACTTGTGAAAGGAGCGGGAAAAGAAACAAGAAAGGGGGTAACCACATTTACACATTTACACTTGTCCACTGCTGATATATACAACTGGAAAGAATATTTCTTTTAATTATAGGACCGTACACGAGTAGGGATTGCGTCCTATGCACATTCTGTTTTTTAATTAGGATCTGTTAAGAAGTAGAACATTATCACTAAGCTTCTTATAAAAGAGAAGATGTGAAATCATCTCTATGTATTCGTAACAATAGTGCAAACACAGAAGTAAGTCACGGAACACAAGGTGAAGGCCTCTGTTCATTGGACACTAGGAAATACCATCATTATTACAATAATTCAAATTAATCAGCAGTATGTTGGGGAGAAGAACACGTATGACAGAACGACTGTTTGCATGCCTAATCGTGTAACGTATTTTTCAGGGAAATGACGATCTTGTTGTACTACAAGAATAATGAAAACGTGCAAGGGAAATAGAGGCACACTACAAGGGTTAGTTTGGTTAGCAACTTGTATACAGGTATCTACGTAGCTACTCGTAGATCCACAAAGAAACTCCAGTTACATCATGTCAGTTTTGCTCTCGAACAATAGTGAATTCCACTGTTGATACAAAACTGGGAAACAAAAGAAGCACTGTAGGGCCCCATCCAAAAACCACACAATATTCAACGATTTACGTAGCAACACTTGTGTTAACTGTCAAAGAACCACAGACACCTACTCAGAAACTACACAGGCAAATTGGCGGGAATACTACAGCATCAGGGTATAGTTCAAGTGCAGTCAAACATTGCGGGGAGCTATTTAACACCAAGAGCTGCATGGAAGCCTGTCTTGTACCACATCCTGTAAGTCACATAGAAAGGTCGATTTAATGCGAAAATCCAGTTTGCAAACTATCGGAAATGCTACAGAACACTGTTGAAACAATTTATAGTAAAGAAGAAATTCTGCAGTGTGCGTAACACCATCAGCTATGTGAAACATTGTCTCATACCACACGAAATCAGTCACAAAGAAAGGCTGCTTTGTAATGAAAATTATGTTCGTGACCAAACAGAAATACTGGAGAAGCGTTATGTAAGCAAACTTCGAAGGAGAAACAGTGTTAGAACATGCTTAGAAACACCAGACATAACAAACACATATCAGTCCTACGTGCTCGGAATCACAGAAAGACATTTAAGGGATCATGAAACATCAGAAATCACGGAAAAATAGTTTAAACAAATTGAACACAGGACTGGAACACGATCGGTTACACCTAACTATCCTCAACATTCTAACAGCTCTAAATGTGCTTTTCACAGAATAACAGTGCTACTTCCGAAGAACAAGTTAGCAACAAATGACGATCAAACAACATAGCATGGTTTTCCAGCTCTGGAGGGGTATATGGTTCTTGAGATCTTATGAAACTGAGTGCTGAATCCTAAGCCATCCTTAAACTAAAATCATCGTTCCAGGATTATTAAGGTTTCCCGGCATCTTTCGTTCGAACGACACTTTAATTGAGCTCTCCCAGAAACTTGTCGTTTGCATTACGCCACTACTGTCATCGTAGTTTATTTCACGACTGATACTCGCCTGGCATTCTGAGACCAAGATCGTCTTCGGTATTACAAATAAGACTTTTCTTCTTATTTGACAGGTACAAAATACTATGCTGTCATTTTCCCGTAGTAACTTACTGATATTTCCGGAGACTGAGCCAGCAAAAGACAAATAAGCCGTTGTGAGATTTTCCTTTCCTTTCTGAGTGCCAATCCCTTCCTTATTCGATGTTAGTTTTGTTTGCAACATCCGCTTAATTTGTCGCTCAAAGGACCCACTGCTTCGAAACACTCTTCGGGAATGCCCTCCTTCTCGGACGACATTCGAGCGCTATGGACCCTGAGTCCTTGGCACAAAATTTCCTTCTGACGGCTGGAGGCCACACAGTGAGTACGCGTTGCAAGATACGATCTTGCAGTACCCGAAGAAGACGACGGTCAATCATTGAAACAGCGAGCAGAAAAATGAAACCAGAACCCGAAAACACACAGAGAGAGAGAACCTGAGAGATAAAAGAAGAAATATTTTTTACAAGGAAATGATCCTGAAAACACACCACGCCCAAGCACCTTCAGATTTTTGCGCTACACGTACTGGCGTGAACAGTGAGACTGCTTAGGTGCTTCACAGACATGGCTGGTGCACGTTGTTACGCTACTGGCCATTCAAACTGCTACACCAAGAAGAAATGCAGATGATAAACGGTTATTCATTGGATAAATATATTATACTAGAACTGACATGTGATTACATTTTCACGCAATTTGGGTGCATAGATCCTGTGAAATCAGTACCCAGAACAACCACCTCTGGCCGTAATAACGGCCTTGGTACGCCTGGGCATTGAGTCAAACAGAGCTTGGATGGAGTGTGCAGGTACAACTGCCCATGCGGCTTCAACACGATACCACAGATCATCAAGAGTAGTGACTGGCGTATTGTGACGAGCCAGTTGCTCGGCCACCATTGACCAGACGTTTTCAATTGGTGAGAGATCTGGAGAATGTGCTGGCCAGGGTAGCAGTCGAACATCTTCTGTATCCAGAAAGGCCCGTACAGGACCTGCAACATGCGGTCGTGCATTATCCTGCTGAAATGTACGGTTTCGCAGGGATCGAATGAAGGGTAGAGCCACGGGTCGTAACACATCTGAAATGTAACGTACACTGTTCAGAGTGCCGTCAATGCGAACAAGAGGTGACCGAGAGGTGTAATCAATGGCACCCCATACCGTCACGCCGCGTGATACGTCAGTATGGCGATGACAAATACACGCTTCCAATGTGCGTTCACCGCGATGTCACCAAACATGGATGCGACCATCATGGTGCTGTAAACAGAACCTAGATTCATCCGAAAACATGACGTTTTCCCATTCGTGCACCCAGGTTCGCCGTTGAGTACACCGTCGCAGGCGCTCCTGTCTGGGATGTAGCGTCAAGGGTAACCGCAGCCATGGTCTTCGAGCTGATAGTCCATGCTGCTGCAAACGCCGTCCAACTGTTCGTGCAGATGGTTGTTATCTTGCAAACGTCCCCATCTGCTGACTCAGGGATCGAGACGAGGCTGCACGATCCGTTACAGCCATGTGGATAAGATGCCTGTCATCTCGACTGCTAGTGATACGAGGCCGTTGGCATCCAGCACGGCGTTCCGTATTACCCTCCGGAACCCAGCGATTCCACATTCTGCAAACAGTCATTGGATCTCGACCAACGCGAGCAGCAATGTCGCGATACGATAAACCGCAATCGCGATAGGCTACAATTTGACTTTTATCAAAGTCGGAAACGTGATAATACGCATTTCTCCTCCTTACACGAGGCATCACAACAACGTTTCACGAGGCAACGCCGGTCCACTGCTGTTTGTGTATGAGAAATCGGTTGGTAACTTTCCTCATGTCAGCACGTTGTAGGTATCGCCACCGGCGCCAAACTTGTGTGAATGCTCTGAAAAGCTAATCATTTGCATATCACAGCATCTTCTTTCTATCGGTTAAATTTCACTTCTATAGCACGTCATCTTCGTGGTGTACCAATTTTAATGGCCATAAGTGTATTTTCAAGCTATTAATGATTTCGTAAAGTTACAATGTTTTGATGTAAACAGTTCTCCGTGAAGTTACGTACCATGTTTGTGTTTTTGTATGCTAAATCTTTTTTCAAATGTTATCTGAGGACAATTTAAGTCTTCAAAGACAAAAAAAAAAAAAAAACTGCTGTACCTTGAATTTCCCCCTCGCTTTATTTATATATTTCGCAGTTTTTCAGAATCTGCAGAGAACACTTTCGAGATCGTTTAGTATAACAATAGAGCAGAAAAATTGCTATATTGTTTAGTTATCGCTTCCAGGTGTCAGGACTAACGAGACGAGTTAATTTCACCTTCAGTAAAAACAGGTCACGTAACATCTTCAAATGGTTCAAATGGCTCTGAGCACTATGGGACTTAACATCTGAGGTCATCAGTCCTCTAGAACTTAGAATTACTTAAACCTACCTAACCAAAGGATATCACACACATCCATGCCCGAGGCAGGATTCGAACCTGCGACCGTAGCGGTCATGCGGTTCCAGATTGTAGCGCCTAGAACCCCACGGCCACACCGGCCGGCTCACGTAACATCTCTTCGTTTATTCCGCCTGCTGTCTTCTATCGATGGGGCACGCGGCATTTAATTTGATTGTAGTTTTGAGCTTAAGGAAATCGTACTGGCTTCCCATTTTCACCTCAAACACAGGCTATGAATGATAAACAAGGAAACCTGCAGGACTTTAGTTGCAAGATGAACACGACACACGGGCTCATTTCCTCGCTGTTTAACAGCGGTAGTTTTCAGCAGCTGTAGTGCGACGTACGAAGCCAGCCAGCAGCAGAGAGAGACGATAAACACACCATGAACCCCCTTCTAGTAAAACTAGAAAAACTAAACGGTCGAGTTAAGACCGACACTGCGCACTGAGAGTAATGCAGGCAACCGCACGGACAGCAGGCGACAAGGTTTATCCAGCAACGTATTCGCTAGTTTCCTCGTGTATTTAGAGATTCGTTGTCCATTCCACAGAGTCTGTCCATTCCACAGGATGCATTCCACGCTCAAGCCACATGGCGACTGTCACTGAATTTGATGTTTTGATATTCCTCGGCTTCCACTTTTTCCTTCGCGCGAATGGTATTTGAAGTCATCAAGTGACACATTAGACAGACGACCAGAAGTAAGAGCTCAACTTTTTCTGCAATGATCAACACAATGACAAACATCGATGTTGACGTTCACATGCATCGGTCCTCCAGAGGTTCCATAACTACTTCATCTACATCTGATCAAGTCAGCGCACGGTGCGTAGCGGAGGGTACCCTGTATCACTACTATTCATTCCATTTCCTGTTCCACTCGCATCTGGAGCGAGAGAAAAATCACTATCTATATGCCTCCGTACGACTCTTAATTTCTCTTATCTTCATGGTCCATACGGGAAATGTAATATGCCGGCAGTAGAGTTTTTCTGCAGTCAGCATCAGATGCCGATTCTTTAAATTCGTATGCTATTCGTCGCCGATCTGCGATAGTGGAACATAGTGCAGATATATATTTCTAAATCCCGAGATTACTTTCTTCGCTGCCTTGGTGTCATGTAATTTTTGTCCATTCCGGTTTTCAGTGAACGCGTGGAGACTGTTTGCGTAATATTCCGTTTTTATGGTGCGGATACCTTTAGTATGTATGCTGCCTCTTTTAAAATTTACGTGTCGATTGACCTACAATCCAGGTCGAGCGAAGGTTCATACAGACGATCATCCTTCCCGTTTTACTTTTAATCCTATTTAGATGTTTACTTCATCTCAGTGTGTCTCAGGCATTCGTAGAAACTTAAGTAATTTTAACAAAATTGTGCTTAAGAATAACGCGGCCTAGCATTTGTTTCCCTTCAGCCATCTGCGCAACGGAATTATTTTTGATCTCGTAGCTACAAACAGTCATCAACTTTCGACAGTGTCGGAACAAAGACAAGGATTAGCGATCACAATGTTATTATGGCTACGACTGTTACTATATCCGTCAAGAGCCGGCCGGAGTGGCCGAGCGGTTCTAGGCGCTACAGTCTGGAACCCTACGACCGCTACGGTCGCAGGATCGAATCCTGCCTCGGGCATGGATGTGTGTGATGTCCTTAGGTTAGGTAGGTTTAAGTAGTTCTAAGTTCTAGGGAACCGATGACCTCAGAAGTTAAGTCCCATAGTGCTCAGAGCCAGCCATATCCATCAAGAAGGCCAAAACAGTCTTGATGCCAGAAAGAGCGGTTGAACAGTTGTCAACAATCTACTTAGACGGTGAGTGGACATCATTTTCTTTCCTTATGGTGGACGTAGAGCAAGTGTATGGAAACTTTAAACTGACTGTTAATCATCTTCCAGAGAAATATATCCCGAATAGGTGGATTATGGATGGTGAAGACCCACAGAATGTTTGATAACAAAATTCAGAAAATGCTGAAGAAACAGGGATTTTGTACTCCCGGATCGGAAAAGAGCACAGAATTGCTGGCAAGCAAAAATTACTAGAAATTCTTGTTTATAAGATGGATGCCCAAAGAATGCAACTTACATCGTGATATGTTAGTGAATGATGTTGCCGAGAATCGTAGACGATTCTGGTCTTACGTAAAATCGCTATGCGGACCGAAGATTTCTTTCGAGCGCAGTACAAACTTCCGTTTGGAGCACATAGAAATAAGCATCTCTGGATTTGAAAAGCATCTGAAAGAGGTAAAACAAATAACAGGCCACATCATATTAGAATTCCAATCAGGTTTTACAGGTAGTACTCCTCGGCATTGGCCCCATACATGGTTTACATTTACGCGGGTCTCTCACCCAGCACAAAGCCCTAAGCGACTGGGAAAAAGCGCTAGTGACTCTCGCATACAGGGTAATTTATTCAACTGTCCCTGCCAGGTCTATGCAAAAACTATGGGCGATGTTTTCATATTCACTTACACGCTACGGCCAACTATTAGTCCTACACAAAGAATGAACAGGATCTATTTGTAGGACATTTATTATAGTTAAATTTTATACTGGGATAAGTTTTCGCTAGAGGCCGTAGTTTTCGAGTTATTCAAGAAAAACGCAACCACCCACACCCACACCCCGGATAGCATTTCTTGCACGTTGTTCAAGGTACTCCCTCCTATCACTGTTCAAAAGTTTGCAACTGCACGAATTATTTCTCACATTAGACCTTTTTCGTCATCACTGACTGGACTTACCTCACTGGTGTAGTCGAGCACTCACAAATTGTAAAATTGACGTCTACGTAAATTTTACTTCACGGTTTGGTGAATTTTATCACCATAAAATGAACAATGACAGTGTTGTATTCGTCAGGTCTTTTGCTTATGAAACTACCATGCTAGCAAGGGTTAAGTTTGGATCGAATTTTTAACGTAGTTAGTTTTAGTGAGCCGTTTTTATTCATTTTCCCCAACACGAACATTTACATTAAGAATGTTAACGAAACAGCCAGCTATTCTGGTGGTGTAATAGCCCAATCAATACAGGCCAAAAAGTTTGAATATCGGTTGTATTTTGTGTAGTCGGAAATTTTTTAACAGAGGTGGGAACATACTAGAAATCCTGACTTGTTAAGAATGAATCTGGGGATGGAGGTGCGTCTAGATGCCACTTTTGTACGTTTTTACTGAATAACTCTAAAGCCGTGGCCTCCAGCGGAAACGTATCTAAGGTCAAAATTAAACTACATCAAACTTCCGTTCACTTTTTCTGTAGTACTAATAGTTGGTGCGTTACGAGAAAGAGAATATGATAATCTAGGGCATGGTGTTTGAAGGACGGATATAACATTGCGGATTGCATAAAACGACAGCTTAAGGGGCAGCTGAATCAGCCTGAATAAGAAGGGTAGAACGGTGACCCAGCAAAATTACACATCAACATTCGTAGCATCTTGCTGAAGAATACTTCCTCATATTCTAAGACCAATAAAATAAATTTACGTGAAGGAAAAAAGTCTTCTGCCCACAAACCAGTATGGATTTAAAAAGCATCTTCGGTGGGATCATCAAGTTGCGAGAAAGAGGCATGATGTCCCGCGAACCATGGACGAAAGGCAACGAGCAGATTCCACATTTCTCGTTTTCTGGAAACCGATTGACCATTACCATGCTGCAGATAAAGAAGTTCCGCGCACATGGAGTAGGCTGTCTGTCTCATATTGGAGATATGACGTGCCCGTACTCTAACTGAATTATGTTTTATATATTCTTTGACAATGCTATTACGTTAATTAGATATTGCCATTGTTATTTCAGTGAAATAGTCTATGTGTGTCATAATATTAATACAGTTGTTAAAACTGTAAAAACGACCTAGCAACGCTACGCAAATTCTAAGTCACATACCATCGATATCTTACGAACATTATGAGCATGTTAAAAACACAACCAAAGGCACCTTGATTAATTATTCGAGACTGTTTTAGCTGTCACTTTACTTTTCAAAGTGCTGTGCCTCTTCACTCTTTATAACTCAAGTAATCCTCTTTCAGACGTAGTAGAGGCCAAGGCCTAATTCCACACAATACCTTAAAATGACTGGCCAATTCGTCATTAAACTGCCTGGTACAGGACTCCTAGTTTGCTAGAAAAAAATTATTAAATAGTCTGCACTGATAGTAACGTGCCTGTAAAACAATAACGTAAATTTAAATGTGACGCGTAATGGCGGCAGACTGCAGGATTTCAGGGATGCTATTTTCGCTGAGCTGCAGAAATACTATAATTCTGAAAACCAGGGTTATTTAACGTGGATTTACTACCTTTGTAAATAAGACTCATTTCACGCTTAACTTAGGTCTATTTGATGTCAGTCTAGTAAGTTACGTTCGTTACAGTACAGACCCGGATAAGTAATACATGTAATAATGCTTCGAAAGACGATCACAGAGAGAGAGGGAGAGAGAGAGAGAGAGAGAGAGAGAGAGAGAATATACACATGTACCAATCGATTGAAGACCGCAGATGAAAACTTATCCGTAAAATGACATCGTGTGGATTTGAAATACATAATCATTGTCTTTGTTTTTTAAACTTTAACTTTCGTAATTGTTCGCATAAAACACTGACGTCACGTATTTCATAGTCACACACATAGTCACACACACACACACACACACACACATAGTCACACTCATAATCATAGTTTTTGTGCATGTCGTTCCACTTGCAAAAAATATTATTATTAAATATTGGTGTGGGGACGCCATAAAGAGGTTGAGCACATCTGAAGCAATAGAAGGCATTCCTTAGTAGACATGGGTTGTTCACCAAAGACAAAGGTACCGTCAAGAATGTCTTACGGAAGCGTGTTAAGACAGCTTGTAAGGGGTCCGTAGGTCCTCACTATAACTTTGCACTCGGCACAGGTCGATAGGGCGAACAATCGATTGTGACGTGTTGCGAGAGCGAGCGTCGAGATGCGCCAGAGTGGTTGGCAGAAATGGTGTGTGTGTGTGTGTGTGTGTGCGTGTGTGTGTGTGTAGGTCTTTAACCGAGAAGGGTGTCACCATCGCCGTGGTTAGACCCCTAAATAATAAATAAATACCGGGAAAGTGATGAAGTATCTTTATAAAAATGATCAGTGACGTTACTAGTTCCGATATTTAGTTTCGCGTCTACCGCGCTGGCCTAACCTTGCATTGCAGTGTTGGACGCAGTGATGGATTAGCGTGTGACGATATTCACAAAATGAAGAAAGCCTGTGCTGAGATTAGCCGTAATTAGACATGTATGACAAAGGCAGTGGCTGTCTCCTTTTTGTGTTTTGAGAAGAATATAAGTTCGTAATTAGTAAAACTGTGTTGGTGTTCCTTATTACCATACATACAGTATTATAGTATTGAACAGGACGAACTGGAAAGTAACAACTTCCGTAGCAGTCAATTCCGATTACCAGCCCAATTAGGTTCACGGTCATGTTAATAATAAATATTGGGCTGCTATTCGATCAGATCAGGTCGGGATAAAAACGGAGGTGTTACAAGCTCTTGTTCTCTACATGCATAAACGATCTTATAGATAGGAAAAGCACCAACCAGCGACTGCTGCTGACACAGTAGCTGAGGGGAAAGCGTCGTCGTAAGTGACTGTAGGAGGATACAGGATAACTTCGGCAGAATTTCAATTTGCTTTGATAAAAAACTATTTATTCTAAATGTGTAAAAAACTTAAAGCAGATGTGTAGTAAAAACAATCCTCTAATGTTAGAATACAGCAATAGTGGTGTGCTGCTTGCCACAGTCATGTCGATTAAATATCTAATCATACAGTTGCAAAACGAGACGTTAAGGTCGGTCGTAGGGAAGACGAATTGATTTTGGAGAATTCTAGCTAAATGGAGCTATTTGTAAAAGGGACCACGTACAGATCTCTTGTGCGATTCGTCCTTGAGTACTTTCCCCCAGGTCGAACAAAGGCAGCCATCGGACTAAATTTCTTAGAATGTGAGTTTGAAGTAGAGCACTGTATGGTAGAGGGAAAACCAGGACAGAAGAAAAATGAAGGGTTTGACAAGTGGTGCTACAAACAACTGTTGTAAATTACGTGGACTGATAAGGTAAGCAATGATGAGTTCATCCGAAGAATGGCGAAGAAAGGAACATATTGAGGAAATTCACAAGAAGAGGGGACAGGATGAGAGAATCTGTGAAGACGTCAAGGACTAACTTCAATAATACTAGAACCAGCTAGAGAGTGTACGGTCTTCACAAGAAGAAGGGACAGGATGAGACGAACCATTGAGAAGTGTGTTCTGATGCCAGTAGAATCGTTCTGCAGTTTATCGCAAGTGCCTGCTCTAGAAATTTTCTCAATACAGTTTCGCGAAAATAACGTTTTTCTGCCCCCCGGCATTATCGTGTGGGTTCACGAAACATTTCTGTAATACTCACGTGTTGACCGAATCTACCAGTATAGCTCCAACGTCAGGCGCGTAATGGGGCCCCTTAGGGAAATGGCAGCAAGAGAGGGGAAGAAAACCAATGTGCACTCCGTGTGCATACCGGGGGGAGTCATTCCAGATGTGGAAAGGGTCCTTCCGGATGCCATGAAGGGTACAGGGTGCACCCATCTGCAGGTGGTCGCTCATGTCGGCACCAATGATGTGTGTCGCTATGGATCGGAGGAAATCCTCTCTGGCTTCCGACGGCTATCTGATTTGGTGAAGACTGCCAGTCTCGCTAGCGGGATGAAAGCAGAGCTCACCATCTGCAGCATCGTCGACAGGACTGACTGCGGACCTTTGGTACAGAGCCGAGTGGAGGGTCTGAATCAGAGGCTGAGACGGTTCTGCGACCGTGTGGGCTGCAGATTCCTCGGCTTGCGCCATAGGGTGGTGGGGTTTCGGGTTCCGCTGGATAGGTCAGGAGTCCACTACACGCAACAAGCGGCTACACGGGTAGCAGGGGTTGTGTGGCGTGGGCTGGGCGGTTTTTTAAGTTAGATGGCCTTGGGCAAGTACAGAAAGGGCAACAGCCTCAACGGGTGCGGGGCAAAGTCAGGACATGCGGGGACCAAGCAGCAATCGGTATTGTAATTGTCAACTGTCGAAGCTGCGTTGGTAAAGTACCGGAACTTCAAGCGCTGATAGAAAGCACCGAAGCTGAAATCGTTATAGGTACAGAAAGCTGGCTTAAGCCAGAGATAAATTCTGCCGAAATTTTTACAAAGGTACAGACGGTGTTTAGAAAGGATAGACTGCATGGTGGAGTGTTCGTACAGAAAGCTGGCTTAAGCCAGAGATAAATTCTGCCGAAATTTTTACAAAGGTACAGACGGTGTTTAGAAAGGATAGACTGCATGGTGGAGTGTTCGTCGCTGTTAGTAGTAGTTTATCCTGTAGTGAAATAGAAGTGGATAGTTCCTGTGAATTATTATGGGTGGAGGTTACACTAAACAACCGAACTAGGTTAATAATTGGCTCCTTTTACCGACCTCCCGACTCAGCAGCATTAGTGGCAGAACAACTGAGAGAAAATTTGGAGTACATTTCACATAAATTTTCTCAGCATGTTATAGTCTTAGGTGGAGATTTCAATTTACCAGATATAGACTGGGACACTCAGATGTTTAGGACGGGTGGTAGGGACAGAGCATCGAGTGACATTATACTGAGTGCACTATCCGAAAATTACCTCGAGCAATTAAACAGAGAACCGACTCGTGGAGATAACATCTTGGACCTACTGATAACAAACAGACCCGAACTTTTCGACTCTGTATGTACAGAACAGGGAATCAGTGATCATAAGGCCGTTGCAGCATCCCTGAATATGGAAGTTAATAGGAATATAAAAAAAGGGAGGAAAGTTTATCTGTTTAGCAAGAGTAATAGAAGGCAGAATTCAGACTACCTAACAGATCAAAACGAAAATTTCTGTTCCGACACTGACAATGTTGAGTGTTTATGGAAAAAGTTCAAGGCAATCGTAAAATTGCTTTTTAGACAGGTACGTGCCGAGTAAAACTGTGAGGGACGGGAAAAACCCACCGTGGTACAACAACAAAGTTAGGAAACTACTGCGAAAGCAAAGAGAGCTCCACTCCAAGTTTAAACGCAGCCAAAACCTCTCAGACAAACAGAAGCTAAACGATGTCAAAGTTAGCGTAAGGAGGGCTATGCGTGAAGCGTTCATTGAATTCGAAAGTAAAATTCTATGTACCGACTTGACAGAAAATCCTAGGAAGTTCTGGTCTTACGTTAAATCAGTAAGTGGCTCGAAACAGCATATCCAGACACTACGGGATGATGATGGCATTGAAATAGAGGATGACACGCGTAAAGCTGAAATGCTAAACACCTTTTTCCAAAGCTGTTTCACAGAGGAATACCGCACTGCAGTTCCTTCTCTAAATCCTCGCACAAACGAAAAAATGGCTGACATCGAAATAAGTGTCCAAGGAATAGAAAAGCAACTGGAATCACTCAATAGAGGAAAGTCCACTGGACCTGACGGGATACCAATTCGATTCTACACAGAGTACGCGAAAGAACTTGCCCCCCTTCTAACAGCCGTGTACCGCAAGTCTCTAGAGGAACGGAGGGTTCCAAATGATTGGAAAAGAGCACAGATAGTCCCAGTCTTCAAGAAGGGTCGTCGAGCAGATGCGCAAAACTATAGACCTATATCTCTTACGTCGATCTCTTGTAGAATTTTAGAACATGTTTTTTGCTCGCGTATCATGTCATTTCTGGAAATCCAGAATCTACTATGTAGGAATCAACATGGATTCCGGAAACAGCGATCGTGTGAGACCCAGCTCGCCTTATTTGTTCATGAGACCCAGAAAATATTAGATACAGGCTCCCAGGTAGATGCTATTTTTCTTGACTTCCGGAAGGCGTTCGATACAGTTCCGCACTGTCGACTGATAAACAAAGTAAGAGCCTACGGAATATCAGACCAGCTGTGTGGCTGGATTGAAGAGTTTTTAGCAAACAGAACACAGCATGTTGTTATCAATGGAGAGACGTCTACAGACGTTAAAGTAACCTCTGGCGTGCCACAGGGGAGTGTTATGGGACCATTGCTTTTCACAATATATATAAATGACAGTAGATAGTGTCGGAAGTTCCATACGACTTTTCGCGGATGATGCTGTAGTATACAGAGAAGTTGCAGCATTAGAAAATTGTAGCGAAATGCAGGAAGATCTGCAGCGGATAGGCACTTGGTGCAGGGAGTGGCAACTGACCATTAACATAGACAAATGTAATGTATTGCGAATACATAGAAAGAAGGATCCTTTATTGTATGATTATATGATAGCGGAACAAACACTGGTAGCAGTTACGTCTGTAAAATATCTGGGAGTATGCGTGCGGAACGATTTGAAGTGGAATGATCATATAAAATTAATTGTTGGTAAGGCGGGTACCAGGTTGAGATTCATTGGGAGAGTGCTTAGAAAATGTAGTCCATCAACAAAGGAGGTGGCTTACAAAACACTCGTTCGACCTATACTTGAGTATTGCTCATCAGTGTGGGATCCGTACCAGGTCGGGTTGACGGAGGAGATAGAGAAGATCCAAAGAAGAGCGGCGCGTTTCGTCACCGGGTTATTTGGTAACCGTGATAGCGTTACGGAGATGTTTAATAAACTCAAGTGGCAGACTCTGCAAGAGAGGCGCTCTGCATCGCGGTGTAGCTTGCTCGCCAGGTTTCGAGAGGGTGCGTTTCTGGATGAGGTATCGAATATATTGCTTCCCCCTACTTATACCTCCCGAGGAGATCACGAATGTAAAATTAGAGAGATTAGAGCGCGCACGGAGGCTTTCAGACAGTCGTTCTTCCCGCGAACCATACGCGACTGGAACAGGAAAGGGAGGTAATGACAGTGGCACGTAAAGTGCCCTCCGCCACACACCGTTGGGTGGCTTGCGGAGTATCAATGTAGATGTAGATGTAGATGTAGAAGGCCGATGTTTGATACCTGCAAGGTTCTTTTGGCCAAGAATGTCTTCTTCTGCTTTTCATGTCCTTGCTTCATACGCGATGCGCTATTTTGCTTTCAAGCTAGCAGGATTTCTTAACTTCATCTACTTTTTCGTCCCCAGTTTTAATGTTAAGTTTCTCGCTAATCTTATTTCTGCTACTACTCATAATTTTCGACTTCCTTAGGATTAGTATTAGACTGTTCACTTCATTCAACACATCCTGCAATTCATCTTCGCTTTTAGTGAGAAAAGCAATGTCATCAGCAAATCTTATCACTGATATCTTTTCAACCTCAATTTTAAACCCACTCTTGAAGTTTTCTTTTGATTCCTTCATTACTTCTTCGATGTATAGATTTAGTAGTAGAGGCGAAAGTCTAAATTCCTATCTCACTACCAATTTAACAGGAGTACTTCCTTCTTTCTCTTCCATATTTATTGTCCCCTCTTGGCCTTTATCCGTTTTCCGTACGGTTTACTACTGTTTTGCTCAGAATTTCAAACATCTTGCATGATTTTACATCGTCGAACGCTTTTTGCTGATCGAAAAATATCTTTACCTATGGCAATATCGGAACTGCCTCTCTCGTACCCTTAGTCTTCCGAAAGCCAAACTAATGGTCATCTAACACATCTTCAGTTTTATTTCCCATATTTCTGTGTATTATTCTTGCCTATAAGTTCGCTGCATGAGCTGTTGACAGTGCGATAGTTCTCAATTAACCGCCTTTCATGTCTTCAGGATTGTATGAGTGATACTTTTCTGAAAGATTGTACACATATGGACAGTTCTCCCAATTATTTTAGAAATTCCGAAGTAACGTCCTCTTTCCATTTTGCCCTTTGAACGTAAGTCTTCCTAAGCTTTATTAAACGCTGACTCTGACACTGGATCCCTCATATCTTTCATATAGACTCCCTTTTGTCCCTCAATCGCATATTCATATTTCCTCCACGTAGGGACCTTCAATGTACTTTTCCCACCCGTCCAATCTCCCCTCTGCGCTTAACAGTCGAATCCCCATTGCGCTGTTAATGATGATACCCTTGCTTTCAATTTGAAGGAAGGCTATTTTATTGCTTCTATATTTTCAGTCACACCTTCCGATCATCAGTTCTCTTTAGATTTCTTCACACATTTCGTGCAGCCATTTCGCCTTAACATGCATGGATTTCCAATTTATTTCATACCTAACTGACTTAGGCTCCTTCACTCCTGAATTGTTCTGGACATTTTTGTACTTCTTTCCTTCGTCGATGTAGTGATGTATTTCCTCTGTTACCCGACGTTTCTTCGCAGTTAACTTCCTTGTATCTAAGTCTATCAGTCCAACTTCTGTGACTTCCATTTTTCAAGATGGTTATTTCTCTTAATTCAACTGTCTTCTGTGATGTTCATTATCGAAGTATACATAGCCTCAGATAACTTTTAACGCAACTCTTCTTTCTTCAGTACTTCAGTGTTACACTTTCTTGCACACTGATTTATCCGCACGAATATATTAAACTTCAGTCTCCTCTTTACCATTTTATCCGAGTCCGTAGCATTTTATGAGTACGTCTTATAATATAATATTTGGTTTCGGAATGTCTTACCACCATATAAACCAGCTGGAATCATCCTGCATCTCCAGGCCTTTCCCAATTATACCTCGTCACCTCGTCATTTTTGAACAGTGTATTTTTTTTTTTTTTTTACCAGCTGAAATTTATTGCTTAACTCAATTTATCTGTCTTATCTCTGGTTCCTATAACCAGGCCAATATTCTTCCGCAACTCTTATTTCCCCTCCTTCCCCTACTACTCCGTTCCAGTCTCCTGTCATTATCATCTACTTTTACGTGCTGAATTACCCGTTCAATCTCCTCTTATACTTAATCTCTTCATCCTCTACTGGTGACATCGGCTTACACACCTAAACTATCGCGGTCGGCATTTGATTGCTGCCGATTGCGATGAGAACATCGCTATCAGTAAACTGTTCGCAGTAACTCACTCTTTTCCCTATTTTGCCGGCCGCGGTGGTCTAGCGGTTCTAGGCGCTCAGTCCGGAACCGCGGGACTGCTACGGTCGCAGGTTCGAATCCTGCTTCGGGCATGGATGTGTGTGATGTCCTTAGGTTAGTTAGGTTTAAGTAGTTCTAAGTTCTAGGGGACTGATGACCACAGATGTTAAGTCCCATAGTGCTCATAGTCATTTGAACCATTTTTTTCCCCTACTTTTCTGTTTATAATGAACCATACTCCCATCTTACCATATTCTGTTATTGTTAGTATTACGCTACTCTCGTCTGACAAGAAGTCCTTACCTTTCTACCATTTCACGGATGTGATAGGGACCCGATGGTGGGCTGCGTGATAACGTATGGGGGTGCATGCTCGTCGTCAAGGTTACGGCTTAACGCGTGTGTCCACTTGAAGGGAGGATCGTCGTATTATGCACCAAGGACATCGTAACACATTCGTGCCTGCTATCCGAGAACAAATAATGAACTCCTTTCAACATTCTTTTTCATACCAAACTAGCAGCAGCTGAGCTAGGGATTTATTGTCCCGATAACTAGGCTGCCGTTAACAGCACAAGACAAAAGACTGCGTGCTGAGTGGTGTCAAGACCGGGAAGCATGAACTGCTACTGAATGGCGTTTCATTGTGTTCAGCGATGGATCTCGGTCCTACATTACGCTAGATGACCGTCGTCCGTGAGTATGGTGCCGTCGTGCAGGAGGTTCCGATTTTACAATGTTCTGGAGAAGTACAGCGGTGTTCGGGCATCATGGTATGGTGGGACGTCTGGTACGACTTCAGGTCACAGTGATACGACTGCGTGAGCTGTGACTTCGTGGATGCGTCATAGACACCCTGCATCATCATGGTTGTCTCTCATGCAGCTGTATCGTGGTGCCATTTTTCAGCAGGGCAAGGTTCGTTCACATGTGGAACGTGCCTCTGTTAATTTTCTGTGGGAAGTGAGGCGCCACCGCAGCCAGCGAGATTGCCAGCTCTGTCACCGACAGTACATCTGTGGGACCAGCTCGGATGTAAAATCTGCCCGAGCGCCAGTATGCAATATGTGGAGGGCCAATTACAACAGTTATGGGACAGCTTGCTTCCGGAGAG
This sequence comes from Schistocerca serialis cubense, assembly GCF_023864345.2. Classification (NCBI taxonomy): domain Eukaryota; kingdom Metazoa; phylum Arthropoda; class Insecta; order Orthoptera; family Acrididae; genus Schistocerca; species Schistocerca serialis. The sequence continues at coordinate 684,117,908 of NC_064638.1, read as the reverse complement.
GACGTGACTTTACGACACCCTTCCGAACGGAATCAATTGATCCATCCAGGACCGGGTGGGTGGAACGTCATAGTGACAAGTGGAATCACACTACCAAGTTTTTTTGTAAATTTGACTCGATTTAATGATCACTGTGATGTTAAGTGCTCTCCCAATAAGGGAAGTTTCATATAATTTCCTCCTCCCCTTGTTGGTGCTTCGCTGTTTTTGTGAGGTGGTTGAGTGACTTTTAGGTATAGTCTCACAACAATTTTTACATAAATCACACTTGTAAACAACTTAGCTGATAATGCCTTAACTAATATTACACTAAGCCCATACTCTCCTCACTAGTCGATGAACATGCTACACATACATACTAGGTGACTGAAGTATATCAATGTCGAGGTGTGATTCAGTCGCAATTGTGCAATGGTTATGGCAGTTGCCATGAATTCCGGGTGAGTGGGGAATTTATCGCTTCACAGCCACCAAAATGTTCGTTTACCTGTTGTTTATCAAAATCAGGGGCGGCCAAGAATTCGGCTCGCAAGTCGTGTCCTCGTTCAAGTGCAATAGTGCTCAGCCTCGTTGCATACTTTCCCCACCACCTTGGCAGATGGTCTGAGCGCGAGGAGGGGGAAGAGGGGGGGAACTGCAAACACACCGCATTTAAATGGCAGTTCAACCGCACTGCGCATGACTTGATCTATATTTCACATATCACAATAACATATATCCCAAACAAAACAAATTTGCAGTATTAGTTAATTATTTTTGGCGCGCTGGAGGTATTATAAATTTTTTTATCTTGTATAGACTGTCGGCTCTCAGATTGCCACTTAAATGTGATGTATTTACTTTAATAACCTAAAAAAAAGTCTTTCAACCAAATATGCTGATTGAAATATTGTTGCAGTTTTGCAGCCTCATTGTGGAGGTATAGCAACTCTGTCTGAAGAAAGCAACATAGACACCATCGATAGACTTAACATAAAAGTATTTGCGTTGAAACGGGAATTGTTTTACAGGAACGTGGAGACGGGCTCTTAAGTCGCATTTACTACGTCCTCAAAACGTTTAGGATACTATCCTAGTAATTCTCTTAAGGCCAAAATGAATGATTCGAACTTTGCGTTTCCTTTAAGGACACCGAACTGAGGGAACTGGACTGTGTTTGTCAGGATGTGTCCCTTGTAAAAAAAAATTTCTTTTTAAATCAATCTCCATCAAATCAGAAAGAAGTTGTTTCTCACCTTGCAAAGTCATACTGGAGACTGTGCAGTCAAGTTCACTTAAAATGCGAGTTCTGCTATTCGTTCCACACGTTCTAATTTGCGTTCCTGCTCTCCTTTTTCCTTCATAAATTAAATAATAGCTAGTCTTAAACCGAAAAACCGTTACAAGCACGCACATTCAAATACAAACTCTCCATACTCTCCATTCAGTTCCATCAAGAACTCTTGACGCTGACAGCGGAAAAATGCGTGGGACTTCAGAAATTTTAGAATTCACACCACCAATTTCTTCACGTCCTGCATGCTCTTCACTGTCAACTAGATCTTTAATTTCCTTTTGCGTGGTACTGTAATATCGTTTCATAGCAAACATGCAATACACGTCGCTTATACGACTGCAAAATATACATTGAGAATTGTCATCCCTCTCTTCTGTCCTTCCCATTCAGTTTTAAAGGCTTTTGGCGCAGACAGCTAGATTTCCTTTTCTTCTGTAGACAGCCACTGGACTTGTGAACATCCTTAGTACCACGAACAAATAGCCAAAGCTAAACAGCGCTGACATCACGAGTCTGGAAAACTGAAGAGTGTTGGCCGACCGGAAAATTCCGCACTAAATACCGAATGAGAACTAACGCTGTACCGAGTGCTTTTGGGAAGGACCGAGCTAAGCCTTGGCCCGCACACCAAGCCTGTGCGAAATTTGGCACGCCGTGGCCGGCTCTGATCTAAATCGTAAAGGATAATGCCAAGATGATTTCACTGTAAACAGTAAGGTCGGTTTCTACAGAAGTCTGCTGGTTTTCGTGTCAACTGCCAATGGAAAAAAAAGAGTCTTATGGATCACTAGACCGCGTCATTTTCCTCGTCTATTCCCTCAACAATTCAAATGTAATTCAGCCACAACAGAAGTGGTTCACGAAACAATTGACCATTCAGTTCATTAGTGTTTCGTGTCAGTTGAGACTTTTAGCAATTTCGATTAATGGAACATGAAGATAAGATCCAACAACGAGCGTCCCGTCTCATCAGGGGATTCTTTGTCAGCATGAGACCGTTACGGAAATCCTCAACACAGTGCCTAACTCTACAAGAGAGACGTCGCACACCACAGAGCGGTTTTGACCCTTCCAGTGCCTCGATATGAACTCGAAAGCGTGGTGTAGCCTCTTGGCCTACGTAGCTAAACAACCGCCCCCTCGGCCTCCTGCCAGGGGGCACTTGTGTGTTTCACTGCGGCAACCTTACGGTGCCGCCAATGGTCCGTTCTCAGCCGTTTACCACCAAAGACGAGTGCTGCCAGTCATCTAGCATGTGGTTACTATGAGTGTTTGTTGAAGATGAATATGACTTTGAACGGGTGTGTGATTCTCTATATTACCAACTTAAATGCTTGGCAAAGACGTCGTTCAGAGTTGATGGTAGATACAGAATTCACTGGCATGAGTGAGGTTAGTGAGCCGCAGACGTCTGCAATCATGGGACTTATATGGTGGACACCTTAATTTGTTAACTGTACGAAGAGTTACTCGGAACTATACGCTGTGGCGTAGCGTTCTTTAAACTATGACGTGCTGCACTGTTTTAGGTCTGAGTTAACTCCGATTTTATGTGTAGAATTCACCAGTTCCAACTTCGCTAACTTACATTGCTAAAATTATTTTTTCCGCAGTTATTCGGAGCAAGTTGCCCAGTTTCTGCCAGAGAGGCAGCTCCTCGCTAGTAGGTTTACTCTTGAAATTCCATCACAGGAATCAATCGCTAGTGGAAAAGGGAAGGGGGAAAGATAACGAGAGCGTGGGGTGTTAGTGGGGTATAGAAGACCATCCAGAGACGATTGCGTTCTGTTTTTCATCCCCGAAAAGGATGTCACAACTCAGAGGTACTCTCAAAACAGCCGCTGGAAACAGCCAGCAATTCTTCTACCGCTGCGCCTCGACATGAGGGACATTTTCAAGCGATGTAACTGTAAGATCTGACCATTGCGCGAAATGGTCAGTTCTTAAACTACATCTGATCATCATGAGCGATACGAGTTAATAAAAGGAGACAATCCTTTTCGGTTAAAAAAATAATAAAACACCGTTGTTTTGCAATAAGAAGAACAGGATTGCCTTGCGGTGGGAAATTTCGCGCCGGCCGCGGTGGCCGTGCGGTTCTAGCGCTGCAGTCCGGAACCGCGGGGCTGCTACGGTCGCAGGTTCGAATCCTGCCTCGGGCATGGTGTGTGTGATGTCCTTAGGTTAGTTAGGTTTAAGTAGTTCTAAGTTCTAGGGGACTGATGACCTAAGATGTTAAGTCCCATAGTGCTCAGAGCCATTTTGAAATTTCGCGGTCACCTGCTAGATCAATTATAAATCTTACTACGAGGTGCATTCAAGTTCTAAGGCCGCCGATTTTTTTTTTCTAATTAACTACTCACCCGAAATCGATGAAAATGGCGTACGTCTCGACGAAATCGCCCTACAGACGTACACATTTTTCACAACGCTGACGCCATGATTCCATGGCAGCGGCGAAGGCTTCTTTAGGAGTCTGTTTTGACCACTGGAAAATCGCTGAGGCAATAGCAGCACGGCTGGTGAATGTGCGGCCACAGAGAGTGTCTTTCATTGTTGGAAAAAGCCAAAAGTCACTAGGAGCCAGGTCAGGTGAGTAGGGAGCATGAGGAATCACTTCAAAGTTGTTATCACGAAGAAACTGTTGCGTAACGTTAGCTCGATGTGCGGGTGCGTTGTCTTGGTGAAACAGCTTACGCACAGCCCTTCCCGGACGTTTTTGTTGCAGTGCAGGAAGGAATTTGTTCTTCAAAACATTTTCGTAGGATGCACCTGTTACCGTAGTGCCCTTTGCAACGCAATGGGTAAGGATTAGCCCTCGCTGTCCCAGAACATTGACACCATCATTTTTTCAGCACTGGCGGTTACCCGAAATTTTTTTGGTGGCGGTGAATCTGTGTGCTTCCATTGAGCTGACTGGCGCTTTGTTTCTGGATTGAAAAATGGCATCCACGTCTCATCCATTGCCACAACCGACGAAAAGAAAGTCCCATTCATGCTGTCGTTCCGCGCCAACATTGCTTGGCAACATGCCACACGGGCAGCCATATGGTCGTCCGTCAGCATTCGTGGCACCCACTTGGATGACACTTTTCGCATTTTCAGGTCGTCATGCAGGATTGTGTGAACAGAACCCACAGAAATGCCAACTCTGGAGGCGATCTGTTCAACAGTCATTCGGCGATCCCCCAAAACAATCCTCTCCACTTTCTCGATCATGTCATCAGACCGGCTTGTGCGAGCCCGAGGTTGTTTCGGTTTGATGTCACAAGATGTTCTGCCTTCATTAAACTGTCGCACCCACGAACGCACTTTCGACACATCCATAACTCCATCACCACATGTCTCCTTCAACTGTCGATGAATTTCAATTGGTTTCACACCATGCAAATTCAGAAAACGAATGATTGCACGCTGTTCAAGTAAGGAAAATGTCGCCATTTTAAGTATTTAAAACAGTTCTCATTCTCGCCTCTGGCGGTAAAATTCCATCTGCCGTAAGGTGCTGCCATCTCTGGGACGTATTGGCAATGAACGCGGCCTCATTTTAAAACAATGCGTATGTTTCTATCTCTTTCCAGTCCGGAGAAAAAAAGTAGGGAGCCTTAGAACCTGAATGCACCTCGTACTAGAGATTTCTTAGTTAACAATCTTCTCACTGGTTTGATACAGCCCACCACGAATTCCTCTCCTGTGCCAACATCTTCATCTCAGAGTAGCACTAGCAGCCTATGTCCTCAATTATTTGCTGGATGTATAGCAGTATCTATGATCTCATCCCCTTCCCCCACCTCCTCCTTTTCCTTGAAAGGATACGTATCCCGTACACCTCACGTAAACTTGATGCTCCTCACCTGCTCATTTCCCCGATCCTCTCCCACCCCCGCCCGCTGCCGCGCCTGTATTCTCACGTCCCACCCGGTCTCCATCTCTCCACCCTCCATACCCTCTCCCAAGGTGGCTTCCACCAGCTCCCTCTCCCTGATGATGTCCTCGTCCCCTCCATCTACCCCTCCTATCAACTTTGACCCTGCCCCGCCCCCCACTTCCCGTGTCCTTTCCTTTCGGCACCCTCCCTCCCTTCTCTTCTCTTCCCTTCTTTTTCCGTCTCCCTGTCCCCTCCCTTCCCCCTCTTCCCCCGGGCTTCCTCTCCCCCTTCCTCCCTCCCCCCTATCTCCCCTGCCCGTGGCATCTCTGCTCTCCCCTCTCGCTCTCCCACTCCCCTTCCTCCTCCTCCTCTCTTGGCAGGTCCCCGGACTCGCACACGTGTAGTGAACATTCGCGCGCCGGAGATCGTCGCCTTTTGTGTCTCGTGTATGTGACGTCGTATAGTGTTTTTGGTGTCCGCCGTCCCGCTCCTACGTTCACTTGTGCCGTCGGACGCATCAGTGTTTTGTGCGCCGTGCCGACGTTTTCAGTGTTGTTATCGTCACATGTGAACGACTCCGTGTTTTTTATGTCTCTGTGACCTCTCTCTTTTGCCCGTCACTTTGTTCATTGTCATTCACCATGTTTTATACTCTTGTAAAACGCTATGGCTGAAGAGCGGCGTAGTGTGCCGCTGCCAGCCTACCTGAGTTGTACAGGTTTTAAAATAACAATAAAGTAAAAAAAAAAATATGTATAGCAGTATCTGTCTTCCTCTACAGTTTTTGCCCTCTACAGCTCCATTAGTACCATCGAAGTCATACGCTGATGCCTTAACTGATGTCCCATCATCCGGTCTCTCTCCTTGTCAGTGTTTTCCATATATTCATTACCATCCCGATTCGGCGCAGAATCTCCTCATTCCTTAACTTATCACGCCACCTAATTCAACATTTGTCTGTAGCACCATGCCTCAAATGCTTCGATTCTCTTCTGTTCCTATTTTCCCACAGCTGTGCTCCAAACGTAAATTCTCAGAAATTTCTTTCTCAAATTAAAGCTTATGTTTGGTACTAGAAGATTTCTCTTGTCCAGGAAAGCGCTTTTTGCAGTGCAGTGCTAGCTACTTTTGACATCCTCCTCGCTCCGTCGTAATTTTGCTGCTTAGTTGGTAGCATTCCTTAACTTCATCTACGTCGTGACCATCAATCCTGGTGTTAAGTTTTTCGCTGTCCTCATTTCCGCTACTCTTCGTTATCTTCGTCTTCCTTCGGTTTACTGTTGATCAATATTCATTACACTTTCGTTCCATTCAGCAATAATGTAATTCTTCTTCAGTTTCGCTCAGGATAACAATGTCATCAGCGAACCGTATCATCGGTATCCATCAAACCTTGAATTTTAATTCCACTCCTGAACCTTTCTTTTATTTCCATCAGTGGTTCTTCGAGGTACAAATTGAACAGTAGGGAGGAAAAACTACATCCCTGTCTTACACCCGTTTTAATCCGTGCACTTTGTTCTTGGTCGTCCAGTCTTATTAATTCCTCTTGGCTCTTGTAAATATTGTATATTACCCGTCTCTCCCTATAGCTTACCCCTATTTTTCTCAGAATTTCGAACATCTTACACCACTTTACATTGTAGAACGATTTTTTCCTATGAACATCGCTTTAATTTCCTTTAGTCTTGCTCCCATTATTAACCGCAACGTCAGAATTGCCTTTATGATGCTTTCACCTTTCCTAAAGCTAAACTGATCGTCATCTAACACCTCCTCAATTTTCTTTTCCATTCTTATGTATATTATTCTTGTCAGAAACTTGGATGCCGACATGTTAATCTGATTGTGTGATAATTCTCGCACTTGGTAGCTCTTGCAGACTTCGGAGTTGTGTGGATGATATTTTTTTACGATGGTATGTCGCCATTCTCGTAAGTTTTACACACAGACATAAATAGTCGTTTTGTTGCCACTTACCCGAATGATTATAGAAGTTCTGATGGAATGTTATCTTTGCCTCCTGCCTTATTTGATCTTAAGTCTTCCAAAGCTCTTTTAAATTCTAATTCAAATACTGGATCCCTTATCTCTTCTGTATCAACTTCTGGTTTCTCTTCCGTCACATCAGACGAAATCTTCCCCCTCATAGGGGCCTCCCATGTACTCTTCCCACGTATCCGTTCTCTCCTCTGCACTCAGCACTGGAATTCCCGTTGCACTCGTAATTTTACCATCCTTGCTTTTAATTTCAAAGAAGGTTATTTTGACTTTCCTGTATACTGAATCAGTCCTTAGGATAATCATTTCTTTTTCAGTTTCTTGACTTTTTCATGTAGCCATTTCGTCTTAGCTTCCCTGAACTTCCTATTTATTTCATTTCTCAGTAACTTATATTTCTGTATTCTTGAATATTATGTTCCTTGTAAGTTCTATGGCGCTCGTGTATGAGCAACTAGACTTAGTTATGTACGCATTCGTTGACAATAAGTTATTTACAGCAATTATTTTGCGAATGCCGGTGTTTGTTAAAAGGAATAGCATGTATTAATATGAAGGTCGTAGAGTGATCTCAGGTGGAATCTTCCGCTGGTATTAAATGCTCTAATAAATGTGCATTTTGTTAATTAATAACCCATATCTTACTGTGCATCACGCCACATCCGTGGTAAGAACTGGTCGATGGAAGTGCAACTTCACTTTTCGAACTTTGAAACTTGGACATAAACTCATCCGAATTTATACTCACTCTTTTCTTGGTGATAAAGTCTTTTGTTCAATAGCTCCTTAGATTATAGCTGCCTTGCAATGGGGCCATAAATATTTACACGCTGGCAAGTTGTTGATTCAAATGGCTCTGAGCACTATGGGACGTAACATCTGAGGTCATCAGTCCCCTTGAACTTAGAACTACTTAAACCTAACTAACCTAAGGACATCATGCACATCCATGCCCGAGGCAGGATTCGAACCTGAGACCGTAGTGGACGCGCGGTTCATTCTGAAGCGCCTAGAACCGCTCGGCCACACCGGCCGGCGGCAAGTTGTTGTAAAGTGTGCGAGGGAAGTAATGGAACTAAAATAGAGGAACAGAATACCTGTACAGACAACCAATAAAATTCAAGTAACCTACGAAAACGTAAAGATAGAGGTGCACACAGTAAGGCGTCATGGGCCGGTCTACCTCACAGTTTTAAACTCTCGAAGTTTCAGAAGAATGCACACGCCTCTGAAAAGTGGGCGATTCTTTGTGGAAACACCGTAACGAGGTTTGCGTAATACATATATAGAAGTTTTGATCCTTCTGCTGAGATTTGTTACAGGAGTTTCCTACTATCGAAGCCGGCTGAATACTGTCGAAATCCAGTGTCGCGTTGAGCAGTTAAAGTATGTTGTAGCTTCCATAGTGATGAAAGAGGTGACGGCGACAGCTGTTAACATTTTTACAGCAGAAAATAAATATTACTTCATTTTTAGTTACAGCAGAGCAACTGTATTTATTGCTATCCAGATTTATGTACAGTCTGTTTCAAAAACACAAGGTTTATGTTCAGCCACAAAAACTGTATGTGCAATTGTGCACGATGATGTTTTAATGTCCGTTAGATGCATGAGCTGCCTATTTTGCTGTCCTTCGACTGTCACATTTTCTGCCTATTGTGAGTCTTGTCGTTTCGATACCATTTGCAGCAAACTTTGGAAAGCAGAAGATACAGCTACTTACTTAACAGAAATACAAAAAGAAACGATAATTTATTTTCCACCGTGAAAATATAAAAATATGTTCCCTTGTTCTTTTTCTGAAGGAGGAAAATTACTGGGTAAAAATTCCTCAAACTGTCATTAGTAAGCTCTTGTTGTTGCTTAGGTATAATAGGGAAGAGTGCCATAGGAGGAAATGTTTCGAAGCATGTCAGAAAAACAAACTTCATCTTCATCGTGCTTCCGCTATGACTTCCCGATAGCTGTTTGTAAACACGCACACCGCGGAGTGGCTGTTACTTCCTTGATGATTGGAAGCCACGAGGAGGAAGCCTTAGCCGTCAGCTCTTATCTGACATATGTCTACGGACCTCAGACTGTCTTTCTATAGAAATTAGGCCTATGCACCTCGGGTAAGGTACGTGCGGTAATAAAATCTGTAACCTGGCACAGTATTAAGAGTATCTGTGCTTCACCACGAAATTTTCCACTTTATTTCAAACGGCTGTGCTCTTCGACTTTGTAAGTTCCATTGTTATCCTCCACACCTACGTACACCAAGCTACAAACACACTTCCTTTCGCCAGCTCCTCAAGTGTTTTGTTTCTGACATATTTTGAAAAGTCCCATAACTTGTACTGCATTAAATTGTTCTCATCTGATATTAACACTAAGCATCCATTAGAATCAGTCTAGTACTGACTGTCACAGTAATGTTTTAATAAAAAATTAATTAAAATGATTATCAGGCCGATATCATCTTATTGCCAAAATTAAATCTGTGTTGGTATTTTCTTAGTGTTCTGCCAATAAATCGTAGTCTTTGGTTTGCTTTACCCACAACATTATTATGCATAATTGTAATCCCTAAATGTTTAGTTGAATTTACAGCCTTTAGATTCGTGTGATTTATTGTGTAACCACGGCGGCAGGAGAACAATTTACAAATTTAGCAGTTTCGGAAATGCTTTCACCTTTGGCCCGAATGACAAAGATGATGCCCTTTTGGACGTCATATAAATCCTTCGGTTTCCGCTTTACGACAACGACTACACTATTTTGCGTCCCCTCCTACCCTCATTGACAAGCTTTATGTACCAAAAATAGTTCAAATGGTTCTAAGCACTATGGGACTTAACATCTGGGGTCATCAGTCCCCTAGACTTAGAACTACTTAAACCTAACTAACCTTAGGACATCACACACATCCATGCCCGAGGCAGGATTCGAAACTGCGACCGTAGCAGCAGCGTGGTTTCGGACTGAAGCGCCTACAACCGCTCTGCCACAGCGGCGGGCCTTTATATACCTTCCACTGCTAGTGCTGCCACCTCCATCTGAGAAAGGTTATTGCACGTTGACATCCATCGTAGGCTGTGGTCACATTAATGTGATCTAACTTTGTATGTGTACAAATCCTTTGAAATCCTCGCCTGTCCAGACGAACACTCAGATGTCTGTCTAACCTAAATCATCCATGTAGGACCCTTTCTCAAAGCTGTAATATTACTAATCAGACGCAAAGTAAGTTTCTCTTGTGAAATGGATTCTCGTTTTTACTTACCTGGAGATTAAGACGTTGAGGCATGCGGCGGTCTGAAAACAGGTAATAATCGGCCCCGATTTGAAAATAATCACTCAATCCACAGCAAACTGCCACAATTATTCCTCACTGAAGGCTTGAACTAAAATCTTTCAAGAAAATAGCAGTGTGCTATCTGAAATATGAAAAAGGATACATAAAGATCGGATTACTTACACTGTATTATAATAACCCACTGATTAGATGTGTATCACAATTGCATATCGCCCTTCTCTCTTTATTGCGTGAAAGGACATTAATTGCATTACATGTGCTTTTAATATCTTAAATTTATTCAAGAATCATTTCCATGTCCATAGAACGATGTCTCTCTAACACAATCCACAAAAATCTGGCATGTCCTTCGTAAGTCCCCAAATCAGCGAAAAATTAATATATTTACTGTCACGTTCCTAAAGCAACGAAAATTACAATTTTTATTGTAACTCTGCCGTTCCACATTCAGACCTCTTTGGTTCAGTTCTAAGGTTTGGTTATACATTCGCTCACACATGACATTCTCGTGTTTGTTCCGTGATCTCTGTATCAAGTTCTAACCTCGTCTGTTCAAATTGTTCAAATGGCTCTGAGCACTATGGGACTCAACTGCTGTGGTCATAAGTCCCCTAGAACTTAGAACTACTTAAACCTAACTAACCTAAGGACAGCACACAACACCCAGCCACCACGAGGCAGAGAAAATCCCTGACCCCGCCGGGAATCGAACCCGGGAACCCGGGCGTGGGAAGCGAGAACGCTACCGCACGACCACGAGATGCTACCCTCGTCTGTCAAGGTCTCTCTCCCTCTCTCTCCCTCCCTCTCTCTCTCTCTCTCTCTCTTTCTCTTTCTCTTTCTCTCTCTCTCTCTCTCTCTCTCTCTCTCTCTCTCTCTCTCTCTCTCTATATATATATATATATATATATATATATATATATATATATATATATATATATATATATATCCAATTTTTGCGAAGTGAAAACGAAATAAAACTCATGTCTACTACTACTCCCTCCCTTCCTACATAGTTTCAAACAGTTTACATTAAGATTCCTGTAACTGTCTGTTCTGCAAAATAGAAAAGGGCGTTAATATTTTCTTGGAAAACTGCCCAAGACGAATGAAGCTTTGGAGAGTCTCTTTCGTGCTCGTTCGTGGTATGTTCCCCATATTGGTACACTGTAGGGGTCAACTTTTCCACTTAAATGGAACATAGTCATATCACTGAACACTAAACGTGGGAGGAAATTGTTTCATATCCACACTCTGAAGGAATTTACAGAACTCTGTATGTTCTTATTGGTTACAAATCTGTAGCAACTGAATCCTGTATGGTTTAAAAACACAAACGACAAGGCAAAAAACGCCAGACAGACACGTGAGGAATAGCTAACTATACTGGTCGGGTAAAAATCGCAACGTCATAGAAATAATTAATGTAGAGTAAGGAAATTTCGGGGATGCTCTAGTGGGGATAACGTAGTTAAGTGATTAACACTGCAAGATCACAGGTTAATGTAAGAGTGAGATAATCCATTGCAAATGTGAAATTCTGGTACATTAATCACCGGTGCAATTGCCAAATGTTGAATGTAAGCATGCAAATGTGCATGCGTTACGGTGTACAGGTGCCGGATGTCAGTTAGTGGGATGGAATTCCATGCCTGTTCCACATGGTCGGTCAGTACAGGGACAGTTAGTCCTGTTTGTGAATGTGATGACTCATATGTGCTCGACTGGAGACAGATCTGATGATGGAGCAGGCCAAGGTAAAACGACATTCTGTAGAGTATGTTGGGTTACAACAGCGATATGTGGGGCTGATTTATCCTATTGGGGAAAAACCGTGATTGCTGTTCACGAATGGTTGCACAATAGGTCGAATCACCAGATTGTCGTAAAAATCTAGTACAAGTCTAGCCTAGCGCGCAGACAAGTTGTTTGCAGGCCCTCAGTTGGCCTCCTTCTAACCAACACACGGCCATCGCTTGCGCCGAGGCAGAACCATCTTCCATCAGAAACACTACAGACCTCTACCCTGTTTCTAAGGTACTCTTGGCACCACTGAAGTACAAGTGGAGATGGTTTGGCTTCAGTGGAATGCATGCTACAGGGCGTCTGACTCGGAGCTGTCCTTGAAGTAACCGATCTGTAACAGTTCGTTGTGTCACCGCGGTGCCAACTCAAATCGCTGCACCAAATTAAGTATGTCGCGCCAGAGCCATACGTCGAACACGATGGTCTTCCCTGTCCGGTAGTGCCACGTGGCCGTCCAGAGCCCAGTCTTCTTGCGACCGTATACATTCTCGTGACTACCACTGCCAGCAATCATGCGCAGTGGCTACATTGCTGGCAAGTCTTTCTGTAATATCGCAAAAGGGACAGCCAGCTTCTCGCGACCCTATCACACTACCTCGTTCAAACTAAGTGAAGCGTCGATAGTGGCATCTTTGTTGCTTTAAAGGTATTGTTGTGCAACATCAGCTCACCACGTCCAAAGCTAACTAGCGCTCACAGCGTGTATTTAAAGCAAACTTGATTTGCCTTTCATAGGCAACTTGTTAACATGTGAATAGAACAATTTTCAGAGGTAGAAACACTCCCACCCCACTTCCGTTTATGTTGCACAGCGCTTTCTTTTGTGCTGCGACTTTTTTTCCGTCAGCGTATTATTTAAAGAAATTTTATTGTTATCTAACGAACTTTACGTATTAAGTCAATATTAACAATGAGAAATGATTTTATACTTTATTGCGGCTGGACGTTACTGGGAGGCCGCCTCCGTGTAGAGGAATGTCTCATTCGTCCGAGTGTCGCTTCATCGTGATGTTTGACGGGAGCCCGACGGTGTATTGTTGTTACACACCGGCCTGGTTGCCGATCTTCACAACAGCTTTTTTTGAAGCTGTGTCTAATGCTACGACTAAAATCAATAAAAATTTCGTATTATTTTGGTACTTTCCTTGCCTTCTCATGTTGGTCCCATAGATCAGCTAGAAACACTAATTTCTCGGTGTGTCGCAGGTGATAGATGGAGTGCACCGTGCGGGCTAATATCTATATGATGACAGATCTTTTACAAGCAGGAAATGGTTTGGTGCCGTGGTTACTGTTGCAGCGAAACATTTTGGCACAGTTCTGTTCATCAACTGAGTTTTAGTTTACTAGTTTCCCTAACGTCTGCAACCGCTCGATACAGTGTGTGTGGTTCATTGCACGTGTCCCACGCGTCAGTCCTGATCAGTCTTGCTTGTTTTTCATTGATCGATATCTTCGCGTTAACAATCTTGTACAACATGCTGCGGATTTCTAACTGTGAAAGAAACGAGCCGAGACATTTTGCCACGCGATGTTCCGCCAGTATTCCTGAAAATTTTCACTCAGTGGCATTCTTGACATGATTACCTCTGACTACGTCATATAGTTTCTTTGCGTCATATATTAATTTTGCAGTTTTCTCTCTGAGTGCGACTCCTATTACATAGATCTTCTGCTTGTAGTACTGTCGCATGCAACCGAGTATAGATAGAAGCTTTGTGTGGTCCATGGGTGCTGTTTCAGACTCTTGTGTATATGTCGAAAAAGACCGCTGTCGGACTGGTCGGATTGTTTTCTATGATTCAGGATGTACCGCGTATCAGTAGAGCAGCGCACTTCGACCTGAAACAGATTAGGCCAAGGTCTACTTTTAGTGTGCATATGCTGTATGCAACCTTAAATATTTCACTGTTGACAATGTGCTACGAAGATCCACTGAATTCGATCTATGTCCTGAACGAGCACTCTGGGGCGGCTTGCGGGATCCCCTTATTTATAGCCATGCCGGCTCGAAGCACAAGCCAACCACTGATCCAGCAGTACGAGGGAGACGCCCATCCACAACCGCAATTAGCGGCAGCGTACCGTTTGCTCCAGGGGACACTTTTAGTTTCAATGTGTAAGTTAAAAATTCAGTCTAATTTTTTATCCTTATTTATACATAACATCCGGAATAAACCGCAGTTTCTGTCTCCGTAGGTACATATACGGTGTATGGCTATAAAATAACATGACTACTGTTGTCACAGAGTAAATACGAATAGGCCAAAGATGAAAGACCAATACATGTGAATCATGAAGTCTTCTCAGTCGAATGCGGCATCTCTGGTGTGTGTAGACATGTCAGTATGGCCGTAGCCTTCGATTGTATAAGAGCACTTATTTTGTTTTGCCGGAAAAATTATAAGTTTAATAACAGAGCAACGGATTGTCGCGAATTTTCATATGAAACTGTTTTTTAATAAAAAGAAGTGTATGGCAGAAACCGTTTCAAGTGGTTCCAAAATGGCCGAGGACCTGGAAGGTGACTCACTCCTGGGACACGCCTTAACATCGAAAACGAATGAAAATATCGAAAAAATAGGGACTCTGATTGGATATGATTATTGTTTGTATTCGATCGACTGCTGAAAATCTACGAATTGACAAATATTTTACGTAATCAGTTTAATACGAGGAAATTTTGTGCGAAACTGGTGCCCAAAACTCTCATGATCGAACAATAAATTTTTACACTTTGAAGCCATTGAAAATGATGTTAATTTCTAGGAAAGAGTGATAACATGTGACCAGTCTTGGTTTTTACTTATAAGCCATAAATTAAGCGCCAGTCCATGCACTTGAACGGCTCAGTTTCACCGAGAGCGAAAAAAGCTCGAAAGAGAAAATCAAGGTTCAAAGCGATGGTGATTTTTTTTGTCGATTTTCATGGAATCGTCTATCTTTACTGGGTTATTGAAGGATGAGCTATTGATCAACATTACTAGCTTGAGGTTCGTGCTCGGCTCCGCGAGAGAATAAGAAAAATAACCCGTATTTTGGAAGTCATGGCTCGCGTCATGACAACTCATCGGCTCATACTGCATCGTCTGTTTAAAGGTTTCTAGGGAAGTATAGCAGCCCACTGTTAGACCAGGCATCTTATTCGCCTGACCTAACCCCATGTTACTTTTATCTATTACCCAAGGTCAAATCTGCATTAAACGGAACATGATTTCAGTCCTTTGAAGCAACAGAAGAAAAAACGACACGTGTCATCAAGGAGCTCACAAAGGAAGACTTCCAGCACTATTTCCATCAATGGAAATTTCACATGCAGCATTGTAGGGATAATGTTATTCCACAGCCACATCTCGTTTCATCATCGAATGCAGTGAAATCCATGTCCGAAATATATTTCAGGTTTCACACTCACAATGAAAACGGTAGTAACAAGAAATTGCGGGAGCTACGCCACAAACTCACTGGTACTCAGAGCTGAAGGGCGTTTCGGTGACCCGCTCCGTATTGTTATCGTATTCAGAGCAGTCGGACACACAAGTACAGCTCGGTCCGGCTTACAGGCTGTTCTGCTGTGAGCCTAATTCCACGCAGCGAGCAGAGCGCACCGAGTATTAAGAGTAAATCCGCTTCCTAATAGAAGGATTAGCTCAGTGATTAATATTCCGCGTACGGCAACACTCTGATTTGCCAGAGTACAGTTCATCAATCTGAAACGCGATGCCAGGGCATAACTCATTGTGGACGATGTATAAGGCCGCGTCCCAATCTTGCTGCTGTGTGCGACTCACCTTTGGGTCCGTAATAACAGCTCAGCGCCGCGCACGCGCAGGAGCGGCCTTTGTGTGACCTATTGCCTTCCCAGGCCTCGATTACGGTTATTACGTTCCCATTGTAGGCATTACCCTCCCAAAGCTAAATATTGGCTGACAACCGTTAATGTGCGAGATTCCGCTATTTTGCTTTTATCAGTGACCCCCAATGCAATTCGAAGATTGCAATACAGTACACCCTGATGCTGTTTGATGTGTTTATTTCTTTACACTTCACGTCTTATCGAATACATTCTTTTTACACCAACCGCTCTCACGGAAATTACCAGTTATTACTGTGTGATTCTGTCAGAGAAGCAAAAGTGTTGCTTCTCAATGGAAAGCAAAGTCATTGTCCCAGTCATCAGCGAAAATTGTATGAATGCTTTTGTATAATAATTTTACAATAGTTTTTGTGTCACTCGTTTCAAGTATGAATACAGTCAAGAGATATAGTAAAACATTTATTACGAAAGTCACTTTTATTTTATTACTCGACTCTTTTCGAGGGCATCATCATGGATTACAGTGTCATTTGCTGCATGTAGCCTGTTGTGTGTTATGAACTCCGGTTTGCAAAAAGTGAGGCACTCGTGGCTGCCACATCGCGCTAGCGAAGTGGGGCCGAGCCTGTTCAGGATAGGTTTTACAGTCTGATGATAATTTATGGATTTGTAGTTTTAGCTTGACGATGTCCACTATGGACAAAACGGTAGTTAGTGTTATTGTAAAGAAGGTTGGGTTATCCAGTTATCCAGACTGAAACCTAGGTAAATTCTAGGTAAACGGTGCTACTGAGGCTGTTGATTATTAAAATTAAAATTAATATTTATACACTTGCTGACAGGGCCACAAAATGTTGATATTTCAATACAATAATAGTCAAAATTATTCCAGCTGTTATTGAAAATACAGGTCGTTGCTGTTGCTTCTGAGTCGACTGTCGGCTACCTAATCCGGAGACTAATCTGCTGAATCCAGCAGGGGACTCAGCTTTCGAGGACGCTGCATCAGTTTTGAGTGGAAATCGATAACATCCTGATACAGCGGTTTTGGCGTCCGCTGGTGAGGTAGGTACGCCCGTCGTTAACTTGGTTTGGACATAATGGTAACCACGAAGTGTTTGTTTTGATTCCAATGGAGTTTCCGGGAGTACTCAATCCTTCTTAGAACACTGCCCGCATTTTACCCTTAGGTAGACCAAGATGTCGGATGCCGTGATGTCATGCTGAATCTGGTCAGCCGTTAGAGTAGCCCATCTGATACGTGCGACACTGGAGTTAAGGGCAGCTTCTGCTCTGGACCGGACACGTGTTGGTAGACCCTCGGACTACTCAGCCGCACTGGCTGCTATGCTGCCGACAGTAGAGGGCGCTGGACTCCATCAGCCATGCCTTCGGATCGTTCATCGTCTCTTAGGGTGTAAGTACAAGTGCAAGACCAATACTAGGACATATCACACACGAGATGTTACATAGCACAACCAGGGAATCGAGTCCGAAAAACATGTGCATAATCAGTCCTACTGATCGAGTGCCAAATGCTAGTGGCGGTGGAGTATTTACGACGCCAGCGAGAGGCTCTGCTCTTCGATGTCATTCGCAGTGACCAAACCGATTCTGCTCAGTCTTCAGCTATCTTCAGTTCCGTTATCTTTGCTCTACGAATTTGTTACAGGGTGTTGACTGCTTACTCAAACTCCCCCTAGTGGTTGTTGCGTTCTACTTCGCGTCTCTTATGAAATATTACGGGAGTAAAGAAAGCAGTTCCGTTTGCACTGTTCTAACCATTTTCTGCTGAGTTGCTCGTAATCTCTCTTAAGAGTGTAGAAATGGCTTTCTTCCTGACCCAGTAACTATGTAGAAACGTTTACGCTCCACTGCTAGAGGCTGGCGACACTTTCGCGTGACTGAGTACCGCCAGCTATCCGAACTTCGAAAAAATTTTCCTTCCGAATTTCCTTAATAATTCTGTCGCGTAAGAAACGGTAATAAAAGTTATTGTGTTGTACGCAGCACACTTGAGAAGCTTCTACAGAAGTTCATTGCTGTTGTCTCATCTATTCCATTGACTAACTTCTGCCTGTGTTCACTGTTGTAAATAAAAATTCCCATTATCATCTATGCTGAAAAACGCATGACCTCTGTCGTTAAGATAAGTAACTATGGCAGATTTGTTGGAAGTGTTGTACCTAATGCAATTATAATGAGGTGCCAAAAGTCATGGAATACCTACTAATATCGTATCGGACTTCCTTTCGCCCACTGCAGTGCAGCAACCGAATGTGACATGGATTCAACAAGTCGTAGAAAGTTCCCTGCAAAAATACTGACCCATGCTGCCTCTATCGCCGTCCATAATTGCGAATGTATTGTCGATGCAGGCTTTTGTGCACCAACTCGTCTGTCGATTATGTCCCTTAAATATTCGATTCGTGGCCAAATCATTCTCTCGTATTGTGCAAAACCAACCGCGATCAGTTGTGGCCCAGTTACATGGCGCACTGTCACTCATAAAAATTACGCCATTGTTTGGGAACAGGAAGTTCTTTAATGGCTGCAAATGGTCTCCAAATAGCGGAATGTAAATATTTCCAGTCAGTGATCGGTTCAGTTTGACCAGAGGACCCAGTCCACTCCATGTAAACACAGCCCACACCATTGTGGAGACACAAGCAGCTTGCACACTACCTTGTTAACAACTTGGATCCATGGCTTCGTGGGTTCTGCGCCGCACACGAACCCTGACATTAGCTCTTACCAGCTGAATTCGTGATTTATCCGACCAGGCCAAGGTTTTCCAGGTACCGAAGGTCATGGGTCCAGGAACGGCGTTGCAGGCGAAGTCGTGTTGTTAGCAAAGGCACTCGCGTCGGTCGTCTGCTGCCGTAGCCCATTAATGCGAAAAACTTTTGTCACCTTGGTATTTGTGTTCGTTAAATCTAGTTCGGAAACTTCATCCGGTCTGATCCATGTATTGAGCTGGGCACTTACTGCACTTAATCTTCTACATCAGCGTTTCTTAACCTGTGTGTCCTGACACATCAGTGTGATGTGAATACATGTCAGGCGTGTCCCGAGATTGTTAATTCTCCTAATCTTCTGCATATAAAATAGTTAGAACATAAAAGTATTCATACCTGAAAGTCTTACGTCATAAATTTGTAAAAACTTTATCTCATAAAAGTTCGCTAATAAAAGTGCATTGTATCTACTTTGTGTGTTTACTTTTTTGCCACTAGGAGAAAGTCACATATAAAGGCGTCGTGAAAGTTTGTAACATATTGTGTAGTGCCCCGAAAAAGAAAGGCTGAGAAACGCGGTTTTAGATGCCTTAGAGAATTTGTCACGATTGGTTATTAAATCGTGTGCCAGTCTCTTAAATAAAAATAATAATGAGAAAACCAACTCCTATATTTTATGCACTCAATACACTAGTAATTTCCTATGGAACGACACGAAAGTATTTGCATTTCAAACTATCCTGAAGTCTGTTTCATTGCTGCTCTTATTTTTTTATTGTATTCATTTTTCTAACTTTCTTCGACATTTTATGTATGAGTGTACGCTGTATATCATTTGCAGCTGCCATTTGTTTAACCATCAAAGCTGTGATGTTCACTATCTCTTCTAGAGCAGCAACTACAGACATGAATACTGATTTCACATTTTAATACCGATTCCTTGCATTAGTTGCATGAAGATTTTCAATTTCAGGATTACAAAATCTGCAACTTTTTTGAAATCATGGATTCTTACAGATAATCTACATTTCTGATTTAATGCTTTCAAGTACCTACCTGACCACATAGAGATTTGTGTCACTCGATTATTGTAGAAACTTTTTCTATAAGCAAACGACGCGGGATACAAATTCTCCAGGGAATCGCATTTATTTGTGTCTACTGATTTATGAAGTTTTAATGTATAAATAGTACTTGTAAATGTAGAGAACGAGAAGCTGCCAATGGAAACTGCCAATAAAAACCAATTTACTGAAGAAACGAAATTATTATAAAAGTCAGTGCTACTCTTTAAAGAAAATATTAATTTTTATACAAGTTTATTTCCAATCAGGCCTACACAAGAACATGAGAATTCGAATCACATGCTCCAAGAGCACTAAAAGAATTCGTTAAACGCGCATTGTGCACCCAGTTGGCAATAAGGAGTTAGTCTCTGCCTTGAAGTGCATGTTCTCTGGTAAGATGACGCGATTCCACAATTTTTCCAGGACATTAAACTGACAATATATGGGAGCTAAAACGTTTTAAAACTCTCAGAGAGCATGGAAATAGATGAAACAAGTACAATAAAAATGGGAAAGAAGATAATTCCACAGTGACATATAGAGAACTCTTAATGCAACTTCGAGGAAATGTTAAAATTTTTTTTAAATTCTGAATAAGAATATAACTAAACTCCACCCGAACCGGCCATGGAGGTCTAACGATATCGACCGGCCGCCATGTGATCCTCACCCCGAAGGCATCACTGGATGCGGATGTGGAGGGGTATGTAGTCAGCACACCGCTCTCCCGACCGTATATCGGTTTACGAGATCTAGCCGCTGCTTCTCAATTAAGTAGCTCCTCAGTTTGCCTCACAAGGGCTGAGTGTAGCCTGCTTACCAACAGCGCTCGGCAGACTGGATCCAAGTGCTAAGCCATCCCGACAGCGCTTAACTTCGCTGAACTACCGGGAACCAGTGTTAGCGCTACGACAAGGTCGTTGGCTTGAATAAGAATTTACGAATCCAT
Source organism: Schistocerca serialis cubense (assembly GCF_023864345.2). NCBI lineage: Eukaryota > Metazoa > Arthropoda > Insecta > Orthoptera > Acrididae > Schistocerca > Schistocerca serialis. The sequence goes on along the minus strand of NC_064638.1, from coordinate 684,097,088 downwards.
GAAAGTTGACAGTATTTAATAAAGGAACTATTTACGTTATAGCTATCCAACTTCAAAAACTGTAGTCACAAAAGGAATGAACTTCATATTAAGTACGACAGAACAGGCACTTACAGCAATTAAAGCTGACACCAGAAACTCAATCTGAATAGCACATAACCTAGTGTGCACATATAAGGGTACATATACACATACCACGGTTCGTGAGGCTGCCCCCGTCGGAGATTAGAGTCCTCCGTCGGGCATGGGTGTGTGCGTGCGTGCGTGTGTGTGTGTGTGTGTGTGTGTGTGTGTGTGTGTGTGTGTGTGTGTGTGTGTGTGTCTGTCTGTCTGCGTTTGTGTGTGAACGAGAGAGAAATGCATGGATTTCCTTTTTTTGTGGAATGTTCAATATGAATGAAGTAGCTGTCAGAGAAGGGTTGAAAGTTTTTGTGGTCATTTGATTTGAGTTTTGGTTTAAATATTTTGTGGAGAGGTTCATGGGCAAATGAGCAGAAAGGGGGTTATTTTTATATGATAATAGCAGTGTTACTGTCATTTTATCTATTAATGTAAACTATGAGTTTTTTAGCATATGTACTTGACCAATTCAGCAGGGTTTTTATTTCTGCTTTGGCTTTCTGCATCTGATAATTTTTTTGTAAGGTTAAGAGGTGTTTTTTATTGTTGATTCTAATACTTTTCGTGTATTCTTCTCCAGTGGTTGGTTTGTGACTGTGTTCTTTTAGGTGTTCTAAAAATATGGAGATAGATGAGGAACAACGAAGGCGAGGAACAATAGAGAAACTGAGAAGACCGCCACTTTCATTGTGACCTTCAGTTCTCCACCGCTACCTGAACACATCATGGCACAATCATACAATGTAAGCTTTCACGGCCGGTATTGTCTTCACTTAAAACTTCCGGGGTGATAGGCCGTGGTCGAAGTATAAAACTCTCTCCTGACGTTTCGTCTCCGACTGCGCTCAGACATCCTCTGAGGTAAAGCGGCGAACTTCGAAGAGAACTCGAGGAAGCGCTGATTATATAAGCACTACAGAGGGCGCCACAGTCGATCACGTGGCGTCAGCTATGAGATTGTCTCTGGTGATGCCAACATTCTCGACTGAAAGTAATCGATCGTCACGCTTGCGGTGCAACGCTGACATCCAAATTTTATCCAGTTTAACACCTTCGTCTTTCCTGTTAAAAGTATTACGATGTTTATCAATCTCGATAGCCTCTCTATACAAGCGTGCATAATAACGTGAGGTTTTTGATATGACGCTTGTCTCGCTGAATTTTATTTCATGATCACCTTCCTGGTAAACATGTTCCGCTACGGCCGATTTATCCGTTTGACCCAGGCGGCAATTCCTCTTATGTTCAACAAGACGGGTGTTCACACTTCTCTTCGTGGTACCGATGTAAACCTGTCCACAATTACAAGGAATTTTATATACCCCCGGTGTAGCCAAAGGGTGTCGAGCATCTTTTGCCGACCTTAAAAATTCTTTTATTTTCCTAGTGGATCTAAAAGTACTTTCCACTCCATACTTGCCTAAAATTTTCCCGATGCGATCTGTGACCTTACTAATGAACGGAAGAAAACACTTTGCCCTTGGGCGACTGTTGTTCGTCGTTGCTCCTGATTCTCTGCCTAGAGCGAAGTGCTCCATCTATATCCTTGCTAGAATAGCCATTCTTCACGAAAGTAGACCGTAGATGTTCAATCTCATCTTTTAAATAAACGGGTTCACAAAGTTTGTACGCCCTGTCTACCAAAGTTTCCATTACACCTCTTTCTTGTCTAGGGTGGTGGTTTGAATCCTTATGTAGATAACGATCAGTATGTGTGGGCTTTCTATACACCTTATGGCCCAACGTTCCGTCCGTCGTTTAATCACAGACACATCCAGGAAATTCAATTGCCCATTCCTTTCCGTCTCCATAGTGGATTGGATTTTCGGATTAATGCTATTTAAATGTGTCAGGAAGGCATCCAACTCCTCTGCTCCGTGTGTCCATACTACGAACGTGTCATCGACATAGCGATACCATCTGGCCGGTCTCTTACTGGCAGTCTGCAAAGCCCGTTGTTCAAAAGTCTCCATAAATAAATGCCTCCACGCAGACGGCGTGCAGCGAACCGTTATCCGCCGCCAGCACCTGTACTACCACCTGTGCATGCCAAAGTAAACACAGTAAAGATGTAACAATACAGGCAGCTACAGCACAAAAGATACGCAACACTTTCACAGAGAGAATAATGAAGGCAACCCAAAAGCAGAATGCCTCTCAACTTTTCCCCCATTACCCTCTAAGTGAAATGGGGCAGGGAAGTGGTCGCGAGATTTGGGTCAAAAGCTGTCTTGGGCGCCATGAGACGTCATTGTGGCTCCTCTGACTGATGAGGAAGACATCATGCAGTTTGATGCTTCATCAACTCGACCCTGACACCCTTCCACGCTGCCTGGCTCTACAATCTGCAAGAGTCAGATATTCGACGATCTCACATAATCTGCACACATAGAATTGATTAATATAGGTCACACTGTCGCATTTCGATACTGCTACAGGTTCGTCTACAGTAACAGACCTCTCCTTCTGCTCGCCTGTCCTTGTAGACAATGTTAGTGAAAAATCGATGACGACGTTGCCCATCTGGACCTATCTGCCAGATCACAAAACGGATGCGCCGAAATGGCTCTTCGGGAAGGTTGCCTGTCGAGACAGTCTGCCCTTGGAGGAATAATGAGTGTCGTTCTGCAATCAGGGACAGGAGAGTGGCCTTACGAAGATTCATTTGGTGTCTAGGAATGTGAGTGTGGCAACTTTTCGGATGACGAAGTCAAAGGCACGGAAGATAACTCGCGAGAGTAAGCAGAGACCTTGGCATGACCAGTATATCGACACCCACAATCAAAGTAAGGGAACGCACTAGGGGGATTTCCAGACGGAGACCCCACGACCGCTAATAGCAGCTGTATGAGAGCACTGGTGCCTCCTAACAACAGCAAGAGACATTGCTCAGAAAATAGCTGAACTGTATAAGACTATTTCGTCCGATTCTATCCAGAATCCAGGTTTTCATCTTTATCGAAAGACACGGGGGAGGGTTGGTTTACATTTCCGTCCCACCATCATGCAAGAATACAACCAGTCTTTCTCGCTTTGGGAACTGGATTCTGCACTGTTAGTAGCTCGTAATACTGTGCCTGGTAACGACCTGATAGCGTATAGTATGTTATTACAGTTCACCCTGCGGTGGAAAGAGGTCGTCCTTCAAGACTTTAATGCAAAATGGATGAAAGACGACTTTCCCAAGTCGTGGAGTGAACCTATTTCAATCCCGATTTTAAAGCCAGGGAAGGATCAGACTAACCCCTTTAGCTATCGTAGCATCAGTCTCACAAGCTTCGTTGGGAGCCACTGGAATTTATGATGGACCAATGGCTAGTGTGCGTTCTTGAAACCAGGTCACTGCTCAGCTGCTCCTACTCCTGTTTCTGCTTTAATTCACTCTTCTACTCTTGTTACTGCAGGAGTTTATTTATTAATTCGTTTTAGACCAATATTAGAGATTAATTATTGTGGTTGCAGGTTCAGGAGGTATCACTGCACGCTCGATAATATGATCCTGCTTGAAGCTTTCCTCCGTAGGCAACACTTTTTGTCTCTGATAAGCAACACTTTGTCTTTGATTTGGAAAAGGCCTATGATACTACCTGGCGGCAAATACACAGCCGTAAAAAATTATTACACTTGGAAAGATAATGACGGCAAATGCCACCTGAATTGACAGTGGTTTCAACATCTCCCGGCCAGCCGGTGTGGCCGTGCGGTTCTAGGCGCTTCAGTCTGGAACCCCGTGACCGCTACGGTCACAGGTTCGAATCATGCCTCGGGCATGGATGTGTGTGATGTCCTTAGGTTAGTTAGGTTTAAGTAGTTCTAAGTTCTAGGGGACTGATGACCACAGATGTTAAGTCCCATAGTGCTCAGAGCCATTTGAACCAACATCTTCCGCCAACAAACAGTGTAGTGGCATAGCTACCACAGCGCCATCTGTGTCTACCCTTTAATAGGGGATGCTCACAGCCAGAAGACTCATTGTGATGCAGATGTGTGAAGCAAGGAAGCAACAATGCCACGGAGTCACTGTCACCCTTCCTTCATCCAACTGGGCGAATTTGAAAGGGGTCAAATTAAGGCGTTCCGAGTGACGTGTAGCGTCAGTTGGGCCACGATGCTGGTCGCGTGAACATTCTCACGCCCGTAGACGAGGTTCTGGACGTTTACGTAGCACAGGCGGGCGCCAGGATCGTCGTTCTGTAAGGACAGCAGCGGTTGATTGTACAGTTACCACAGCACAGGTAAGAGGGCTTGTGAGCCCAGACGTGTCAACACGAACTGTTACGAACCGATTACTAGCAGTGGGACTACGGACAGGCGAACTGTTACCCTCCTCCGCTGAAGGTACAGCATCGACGTGCATGGCTCGACTAACTCCGTCAGAGGATCACTTGGAATGTGGAATGGCGCGCCGTAGTCTTCATCAATGAGAGAACATTCAGCCAGCACTCAAGTGACGGTTTTTTGCGCGTACGAAATACACCTGGTGAGCGCAGTCTCGTTGAGTGTATTTGTCCAAAGCTCACTGGCCCCACTCCAGCACTCCAGGACTTATAATCTGGGATGCGATAAGCTACAACTCTCGCTCACCTTCGCTGTTTTTGGAGGGGACGCTAACCAGTGCTCGGTGAATGCAGAATGTTGTTAGACCCGTTCTTGGCACAGGAAGGTCATGAGTTTTTCCAACAGGATAATGCTCGCCAACTCACTGCCTGTGAAACTCAAAGTGCTCTGCACGACGTGCAGCAACTTCCCTGAGCTGCATGATTTCCGGACTTCTCTCAATCGAGCAAGTGTGGAATGTGATGGGACGAGAAGGGACTCGAGCGACCCGGCAATCAACAGTTCTTACAGAACTTCGTGAACAGGTCCAGCAGGCGAGGTATAACGTATCCCAGGACAGTATTCGCAATCTGTACGATCGATTGGATGCCAGAGTCAGCGCTTGCTTTGCTGCCCCTTGGCGCTACACCACATACTAATATGATACCTCAGAACCACTCATGTTATTGACCTGTAATTTTATCATTTCATATACTCCATTCACACTGTTGTAACAATAAATGTTGAGTAAACTGGAAACCTCTAAAAGGATGTACTAAGGTTTTTCCGGCAGTGTATTTTGTTGCAGTTATATGAGTGGGGTATCTGTGGGTCTCTCCACATTCACACAGTCCTTCCAACCAGAAAGGTGCAGTGTCAGAAATGGCCTATGTGACCGTGTTAAGCAGGAGAACGGTGTCCCCCAAGGGACTGTTTTAAGTGTAACGGCGTTCGCCATTGCGATCGAAAGTATTACGTCCACAGTAAGATGTTCGCACAATATTCTTTATTTGTAGACTATTTCTCCGTCTTCTGCACCTCCTTCAACCTTGGAATGACCACTCGGCACCTGAATTTGACGATCAGGCAGCTGGAGGAATTGTCAAACGCCACAAGTTTTGAATTGTCTTAGGAGGAAACTGTCTGTGATGCTTTTAAACTCTCCTACACCCTTCTTAATTCACCTGTTTTAAATCTGGGGGATAATGTTCTAAATTTTAAGGAAACGATGAAATATATTGGCCTCCCTTTTTATGAGAAACTAACATGGCTTTGAGCATCATTAAATGCTTAAACAGAACTTGTGGAGCCGACAAGGCATGTCTGCTCAAGCTCTATAAAACCTACGAGCGACCTCGGATTACATACGGATGCCAGATGTATCGATTTGCACGGCCTTCGTACCTCAGAATACTGGAGGCGATTCACTACGAGGGTATTAGGCTGTCAACAGCGGCTTATCGCACGAGTCCAGTCTCTAGCCCATGTTCAGAGGCTGGCGAGCGTCCTCTGCATATACGACGTCTCTTCCTCTTGGTACGCCAATGTCAGAAGACTCTGTCTGTTCCAAAATCACCAGCACTCATCTCCGCTGCCCAGCTGCTACTGGCACTTCAATTCCGTAACCGACTGTGTGCAACGACGCCATTCGAGATACGTTTTAGGGAGATCCTTGAGTTACTGCAAGGTGAGGCTATTAAGGCCCAAAGCTAGACGTGGAGTAATAAATCCCCGTTGATACCAAGTAGGCCTAGATTATTTTCGAATTGACTACATACCAGAAGAGTATATTTTTAAAATTAAATTTGACGATGTATTAAATCGCCACGGGTTATGTTACTATTTAGACATATAGGTTTAAGGAAGGGGATTTTACCGGCTGCTCCGTCGTGTTCCTTGCTCCGTCGGGTTCTCCGACGTTGTTCTCAGCATAGAGCTCGCAGAGCGGTTTTCAGTTTATAATGCGGAACTATTTGCTATCCTGAGGGCAGTGGAGCAGATGAGACTCCTACGTTCCAGGAAATTCTTCATCTGCTCATGTTCCCAAAGAGCCCTTGTTGCTTTTGGTCAGATGTACGCAACAGATCGGATGTTGCCACAAATGCAGACGCTCTCCTTCTCTTGTAAATGCAGCAAGAGTAAATAATTTTCTGCTGGGTTCCAGGGCACCTGGGGATCCGGGGATATTAACTCGCAGATGCGGCTGCCAAGGAGGCTTGCTCCCTTCCACATTCCGCACCGTACTCAGTCCTCCTCCAGGCTTTCACCTTATTTGTGACCTAGAAGGCCGTGTATTGGTGGGAGGTTCAGTCACTGCAGAAATACTGTGCTGAGATTAGTGCTTCATCCGTCTATAAACCCGAGAAGTACATAGTTAATGTGCTGGGAAGGTCTACATAATCATATCAATGATTGCTTTACACTTTCATAAGAGTCGACCTCTAAATATGTGGAAAAACGCACTGACAGCGAAGAAGTTATAAATAGTCACTTTTAGTTTCTTTTATATATCTTTTCACTAATCATATGGCCAGTTTTTCAGACAACTGGCTAGGGTACTGGTAATCATGGATATCCCATCTCGTGTTCTTAAAACATTTCACTAGTTCGTGGAAGTTTCGATCATTTATTGTGGAGGGCCCACCGCTACCATTACATAACTAATGTCGAATTGCCTGCTAAAATAAGTTTTCCTGGTAACAAAATAATAACTGAGTATATTTTGCACACTTTGTACGGTGTAGCAAGCATGGCGATCGGCAGTTGCTGTGGGGTGCGACAGGTGTGTAGCGGCGGCGAGACACGCGGACAAATTCATTGTAGGGCAGGCGGCAGATAATGCCCTTCTGGGAGGCCCGAGGCACGGCGGCTGAGTAATGAGCGGACGTTCCGGACCGGACGGCCGCAACAGGTGGCGACTGCCACACCTCTCTCTCTGTTTTCTTGCCGCCCCACCTGCTCTTCTCGTCGCTCCTGCGACGTGCTTCGAAAACGAAATTGCCCTCATTCGTACCGGCACCACTACATGACTCAACTGTCAAAATGATTACCTTCTTGCCCTGTACAGTCCGTTTATCTCACACGGCTATCTACCAGTTTTAATAATTTCATTTATCTAGTACATCAGGTAGAGAGAGTGCCGTTTATTTAGTAGGAAAGGGCTATATTGTACACATCAGTAGTTGTAGTAATAGTTTGGTTCATCTGTGGACCACTTGTACAGCGATATTAGGTATATAATGACATATTTTCAGAACAAGAAAAAATAATTCATATATCTATACAGGGCGATTCAGCTGCCCCTGGCATTGGGTTTTATGCAACCCACAGCACCTTCAGAAACCAAGTGCTAAATTTCTATATTATCTCACTCACTAGACGCACTATTAGTCCAACAAAAAAAAAGAACATGGCGTTCTTGAAGGAAATATAATGTTGTCAAATTTTGTGCTGGGCGGCATTGTCGCTAGAGGCCGTAGTTTCGCAGTTATTCAAGGAAAATGTAAGAAGTGGCCTTCAAATGCATTCTTGACTAACTTGAAAACCGTGGCCTCCAGCGCAAACGTATCCCAGTACAAAATTTAACTATATTAAATTTCCTACAAAAATATCTTGCTCATTTTTTCATAAGGACTAATTGTTTGCACAAAGAAGGTGAGAGAGCAAGAAAATTCTGTATGTGGTATTTGAAGGTATTGATGGTTACATAAAACCCAGTGGTAAAAGCAGATAAGTCACCCCATATATCTGCATGTCTAATTAAACAATGGTGGGACAGTCAGTCCGCCTTGAACTTCCAGACAGAAAACATTCTGGAATTTATCTAACGGATATTTGGTCCTTCAACCTTCCGAACAAATCTATTTAAAATATCATTACTTCATTCAGGCCGGCCGAGGTGGCCGAGCGGTTCTAGGCGATCAGTCTGGAACCGCACGACCACTACAGTCGCAGGTTCGAATCCTGCCTGGGGCATGGATGTGTGTGATGTCCTTAGGTTAGTTAGGTTTAAGTAGTTCTAAGTTCTAGGGGACTGATAACCTCAGAAGTTAAGTCCCATAGTGCTCAGAGCCATTTTTGAACTTCATTCAGTTTGTGCACACTGTACAATACTGACTTGTTTATACATTTCTAGAAAGCATGTATTTTGTATCATAGAAAGCTATGGTGTTTATTAATTACTCAACAACAATCACAGCGCACACTATCAGCTCCCAACATGGTCGTAACTATCACAATGATGCCAGTTTGTTTACTGCAGTTTCCTGTTTGTTTTCCTGAAAAACTGTGACAGCATCCACCTGTAATGGGTAAGATGTTGAGACAGCGGTTGTTCGTGTTATATACTGCAGAACTTTAGGGGTAAACTATTCTGGAGAATAAAATTGCTGTATTGTGAAAGCGTTTTGTGATATGACAGAAGTGTTTTGTTGTTAATTACTTGGATTATGTTATTTATCAAATTCCTAACACGTGTTTTCTAAGCATTCCTTAACTGTACAGAACATATTTCTTATCAAGCACATTTTACTAGCGTTTTCAAATAATTTCCTTTATAGTTTATTTTTCCACCTCAGCTACACATTTTTTATACCGCGACTAGTTTCGATCACACTTTATCATCCTCAGATCTATGTACTAGCATAAGGAACCGGTCCTCTCTATAGAGGAACTACCTGTCTGAATGATATACTCTTTCGTGAATGTCCCTCCTAATATCTTCTTCTGTACACAAAATATTACAACTAAGATTAGCAAATAACCCATTAACCTGTCCCTTTCTCTAGTAAGAGACATTTGTAAACTTCTTTTCCCACATATTCTTCTCAGTCGTCGTTCATGAAGTAACTCATCTGCACGCTTAATTTTTAACGTACTTCCGACGGGATCACATTACAAATTCTTCATGTGCTGCTGATAATTTCTATTAGTCCGCATTTCAGTTCCATTCAATAGCTAGCCCCAGAGGTACTACATCCTCATTTCGATATCAGTATCTGATATCAGTAGAGTTCACTGTATTGATGAAATCTTTTTCTTTTGTTCAAAACTCATTCTGATATCCCCCTTCTTCTAACCATCCTGTGGAAACCTGCCTCTCAGGTACGATAATTGTTTCATCTCTTCCACTACTGTGTAATTTCCCACTTTGATTTTAAGCTAGTCATTGTTCTTCTTTCTATCGTTCCTCGTCTCATTCGCTTTTGGTTCGTGTATACGTCAGCCATATTAAGTGCTAACATTGTCACCCATTTCTTTCAGAAGAAAGAAAAAGAAAGGAAAGCTTACCGCTGTTGCGAGAGACAGGTGAAACTGACGTCCAACTATCACGTCATTTTTCGGGAAAGCAGACCTGCAGCCGCTACTACTCGGTCACGTAGCTACAGCTGTTGTATATCTTTATCCGACAACGCTCGGGAACAGTTGCTGTCAGACGTTGGGAGCGATGGTAGGTACCGCTATTGGCGGTAGTGAGATCGCAAAAAGATACGTGTCCAACTAGGACTCTACCGGGGAGGACACCGGCGATTGCCGCTGCACGTTTCCAACTGGTCGTGGAAGAGGATCCCTGTTGTCAGACCGCTGGTGGCTTTCGCTTAGGAGGCGCCACAGTCGCGGAGCCCGCAGCGCCGCCCTAACAGGGCCAGCGGCAGAGGCGCACGCGCGAGTTCGATTGCTCCGGAACAGTGGCGACTTCTGTGTCGGAACCTGTATATTCTCTTAACTGTCCCCTGTGCGAACTGTGGAATTTGCACCGAATTTTTCTTATAAGAATAGAAAAGAGACAATTCAAAAAAAGAAAGAAAAAAGTACACTAGAATGAGATTTTCGCTCTGCAGCGGAGTGTGCGCTGATATGAAACTTCCTGGCAGATTAAAACTGTGTGCCGGACCGTGACTCGAACTCGGGACCTTTGCCTTTCGCGGGCAAGTGCTCTACCAACTGAGCTACCCAAGCACGACTCACGCCCCGTCCTCACAGCTTTACTTCCGCCAGTACCTCGTCTCCTACCTTCCAAACTTTACAGAAACTCTCCTGCGAACCTTGCAGAACTAGCACTCCTGAAAGAAAGGATGCTGCGGAGACATGGCAAAGGTCCCGAGTTCGAGTCTCGGTCCGGCACTCAGTTTTAATCTGCCAGGAAGTTTCATATCAGCGCACACTCCGGTGCAGAGTGAAAATCTCATTCTGGAAACATCCCCCAGGCTGTGGCTAAGCCATGTCTCCGCAGTATCCTTTCTTTCAGGTGTGCTAGTTCTGCAAGGTTCGCAGGAGAGCTTGTGTAAAGTTTGGAAGGTAGGAGACGAGGTACTGGCAGAAGTAAAGCTGTAAGGACGGGGCGTTTGTCTTGCTTGGGTAGCTCAGTTGATAGAGCACTTGCCCGCGAAAGGCAAAGGTCCAGGGTTCGAGTCTCGGTCCGGCACACAGTTTTAATCTGCTAGGAAGTTTCAAAAAGTACGTTATTCAAACGATATCAAAGCAAGAGACTAGTTTAGGACATACAAACAGAAAGGCATCATTAAAGAATGCAAATATCATTATTTCATATTACGTTTAGCGGTCTCTGGTTTCCCACACACACATGGCTGTTGTACGTGACAATGCTCCATATCAGAGAGATTAGGAAAATAAGTCTGCCAACCCCTTTTACGACGAGAAATACAGGGTCGTTAAGGCAAATAAACGTAATCGTGGTTACGTCGTAGACAGATTTTAGAACAAGAATCATGTCACATAATTACCGCCTTACTACGGCTACCTGAACGTAACCGAACTTTATTGAAATACAAGTGAAAAAAAAAATGTCAGCAAGAATCTGAGACCTGGTGGTGGCCAAGGGAAGGCAGGATTCGGTTATGATTGTGGACGGGACCGTAATCAGTTACTATTGGTTGCCTTTTACAGTTACACACATTTATTTTTTTAAAACAGTAATTCCATACTCAACAATAAATATAAAAACATATCACGTTTAAAGAAGAAATAAACAACTGTGTAAATAATACTGTTTTCGGTACGTTACAATTTAGCAAATCACCATTAAATTCAAATACAACAGATAATGTTTTAAAAACAAGCCACTGTGATCTGGGCAGAAGGTCTTACACGCCAGGAATGGAAATAAATTAAGAATTGTTTAAAACTCATTGCAAATATTAAAGGCAAGTCACCATAAGCACTGCAGAAGGCACCAGACGCCAGGAATGGCAGTAAATAAGGTTTTAAGGTTTAGTGCTAAAATACAAATACCAAATAGGATTTTAATGCAAATGACCACAATCACGGCTGAAGACCTTACACGTCAGGAACGGCAATAGTATAAAAAGATTTTGAAACCTGCTGTAAAACAGCAAATACAATAGCAAAACATAAAATAAAATAAAATAAAAAAACAAGCAACTGATCCAGACGGTGCTCCAGGAATCGACCTCTGAGAAGGTCCGGCAACACTTCCGCGAACGATGAGATAGGCAGCCATAACTGCATTCACTTCACAACATGGTAACTCAGATTACTGGCAGTCAAATGAATCACTAATGATAATTTTGCTGAAGCTACCTGACGTCCAATAAACCAAATGTAACGATGGAACAATACGCCAAAGCCGGAACCGGTGGTCCGCACTTCGTCCCCAGAATACTGTGTTTAGAGCGCCCGGAACGAGAAAGGAACCAGTACCAGATATCCGTCCGATTCCACCAATCTGAAAATCTGAACAAACTAGTCACAGTACAGAACACAAGACAAACTAACAGTAACTAAAACCCCACTCGATTTGCGTGTGAGGCAAAACCGAAATGTAACCAACCAGAATCAGCAGCCACACGTCATTTTGGAAACAATCGCAAAGCGAGCCAAAACCGAGTACCAAGTGAGTGACAGCAAATTCATTAGGCACACAAACGCACACTGAACTCACTGTGACAACTCTGATGACGGTTGGCAGAATGAAACAAATCTGTTCACTGCTTTATTAACTCACAGATGAGTAACCACACAGTCTAATCACAGAGACAAGTGTCTTTAACACAGTAGGGTCTTTCAAGTACTAAGCGGTACGCAAATCCACCAAAATGCACGTGTCGGCGCGATGATAATCTGTCGCTACATCACATATGTACTACGGGGCCCACACGCATGACTGCTCCGCTCTACTTGGAATGAAATGCACTCGTCTTAAAGCTTGCTGGATTCGGTTTACGACGAGGTCGTGTACCCTTGTGACCACAGCCCTTCCATCTGGCAGTCCATGCGTGACGCCATCAGTCCCGGCGTGTGCCCGCACTACGCGACCTGGCTCCTCCTGAGTCCCCAACCGAAATGGCCCACTCACACGACCCGGAAAAACAACCATGTCGCCCCGAAGATAGGGCAACAGTTACTGCATATCGATAACTGCCGCTGCTGCCACTAGGGGACAGGCAACGCTTGCGAAACCGAGTATCGCCAGTCAATATGAGAAGAAGACAAACAACCGCAACCATGCCAACCAAGCGATACCGTCTGACCTCCAATAGAGGGTGGAAACCAAGAAACAGCATCAACGCGAGCCGCACCACGGCTCAAAATCGCATACAAATGTTTTGTTACACACATTTCGAAGAGCCTGATTCAAAACTGCTTAAAACAGATTACTGGTTGAAAGAGAATGCACGCCTTCTGAATATTGAAGAGTAACATTTGTGATGCTGTATCTCCTACAGCAGGAACGCGAAGATGTTATAATGCACATTGGACTAGAAATCATTAGAGAAGGAAGTATACAAAACACCAACCATCAACCTAATCGGAAATTCTAACGACATTTCAACAGAAACTAGTCATACAGGTCATGAAATCACAATTTGAAGACTTAAGATTTAATGCGAAATTTTCGGTTATATGTTTCTTGTGTATAATGTTTAATAAAGATGTAACTGAAGTTCCATCCTCCTTCAGCAGTGGAACGGTAAATGTCAGTAAACGCTCGCACCATCGCTGCCAAAGGTCAGTTACTCCAGACCAGTTAGATTAGCACATCGGACCTTGTTTGTGTGGACACAACTTTGCAAAGACACAGCAGAGTACCATGCGGTTAGGAACATAATATTGATTCTCTACCAGCAGCAGTAAAGTACCTGCGTTCTATCCTCTTCCAACCAGCATGTGGAAAGCAGTTTATGGAACGTGATGTGACACGTAGGACTTATAAAGGCACATTTGCATGCCGTGCGTGAGTTTCCTCGGAAACGCGAAATCGTAATTAAATAATTAATCTCTGACAAATAAATAAAGCCTATGGCACAGAACTACAGCGCTATGCCGCTGATAAAACAAGATACAATTATGACACTCTTATGTTTCATTAAGAAGAAGGAGGTCTTGTAGAATAGCTAAGGCTGGAAGCACGTATATTTTATTAACTGGCACACCGCCATTTTTGATGTTATGTAAGAACACTGCGAGTTGCAATCTCACTAGGCACTCGGCCCTGTAAAGATTCTGTATTTATGAAAGTAAGTTGAATTATTCAACTGTAGGCTTATTCGTTGAATATATCTGATTTAACTAACTGTGTAAACTTTTTTATGTTTAGTAGACAGTCACCTATGTACGACATATTGACATGGCTGGCAAATTATTCTAATATTGAGATTTAGATTTTGAGTCCGCACCTACCGTAGCAGTCTTTGGAAACAATTTAAATACGAAGTCAGATTATTTGAGTCTTATTTCACGGTCAACTTCGAATAACATTGCATTTACGAAAAATCCCTTGTCAAGCGTCTGATACCTAATAATTAAACGTCCACGTTCCAGATAAGCAAATATTAACTACAACCAATCACTATCATACATAATTAATAATTAATGTAATATTTTATTTTATCTATTTATTTACTTTGTCATTTGTTACATTGTTCTCTTTGTTTCATGTGTAAAATCAACTTTCTGGACCTGGACTTGAATATATGAGAAATAACAAAAATCTGAAGATATTTTCCAATTCTAAAATTTTGCGGAAGACGCAACGAAGCTTCCAACAAAATAAGGTAAGACGCAGCATCTTTGCGTTGGCAGACTTGACGAGACGCGTAATTCAGTGTATTAGCTCTTCAGTAGATTCTGTAGTATTTCTTTCGCGCGTAGCAGTTTTCAGTGATAAATTTCATTCTCAGTGCTTTTCCTTAAACAATAACTTCTGCAACAATACCCATACACGAGTGTACAATATGGCCGACTTCTGTACGATACGTTGTAACACGGCCAGCAGCCATTAACAATAATCCCATATTCAGTTTACATTTTTAAATTAACAAACAGCCATTGTTGCTACGAGCGATTCATGTTCAACTGCATTTTATTTTAAAACTAGTGTCAAACTTTATTTTCTTGAAGCATATCTTACGTGTGGCATGGTCATAACTATAAAACAATACGCAAAGATGGAACAGCAAAGACATACTATTCAGACGCAATCCGACTCGGACGAGAGACAAATGTTTGAAAATGACTTTACGACAGCAACCGGTAGTGACGATTCATCAGATATTGACGCAAGTGTTAACGGAAATTTTGTCAATAGGCCGTCCACCACAAAAATTTCAAAGTCTCAGTCAGAGCCCATGTTAATACATGACGTCACGTCTAATGACGCGCGGGGGCAGATACCTTGTAAACAGCAAACATTGCCAACATGTTACAAATGCTAATGAAACAAAACGCAGAAAATATGGCAACCTTAAAGACACAAAATGAACAGTTAAAGACACAAAATGACGAAATTAAATCTGATCTCATAGCAATCAATTATGTAAACGTGTGGGACTTATAGACGCCACACTGACCAAACAGATGACTCAGGTAATGACATTTTATGTAAACGTGTGGAACTTATAGACGCCACACTGACCTAACAGATGACTGAACTCAGTACGAAATTTCCCAAGCTTAATACGATACAAGAAAAGTCTACAAATGACGTAGCACTTTTACAGACACAAATAAAAAACCTTAATGTCACGTGTGAAGCTCTTACTGAACAAATTCAAACATATCCTTCAGTACACGACAACCTTGAAAAACGAATTACTGACGTGCAGAATAAATTTGACGATATTGAACAACACCTGACTGACATCTTACAATCTGATGCCACAGCTCATTTTCAAAATATTAATAAAGAATTTCATGACTGGGTAGAGAACAAAGACAAACATTTTGATAGATGCTTACGTGAAAATTTACCAACAATTGTGCACGACTCCGCAGCGGAATACATCACTAATAACAAACAGCTGATTAATGACGCAGTACAATCTGTCACTGCACCCATGAGACAATTCACCGATCAACCACAGTCTGAATGTAACGAAAATATCAGTCAAAATGTACAGTTCAGAAACCAATATACATACGAGTATGACGCACACATATCGCACACGACAAACACACAAGAACAAAACACACCACGACAACAACACATACCACGACGTTCAAACACAAACACAAGCTATTATCATGGTAAACCGCAGCAACATTATCGTAATTACTCGCCATCTGAACGTTACAGTAATTACAGTGGAACAAATCCATATCACAATGCAAAGGAAGAAGAAAGCTTAATAAAACACAGGCAATATCAGATTTTTATTCCAGAAAAACGAACCATTCATCCGGTGATTTTTCTTAAATCTTTTAGTAACGCATTTCCACGCACTTGAAGTGACCGGAAAAAGATTTCATATATTGTCGGTTACATCCAAGGCGATGCAGCTGTCTGGGCATACAGTCAAGCTGACATATGTACCACGTACAGTGAGTTTGGGCGTGCCTTTCTGAACAAATTCTGGTCGCAATCCGTCCAGGAGCAACTCAGAAGACAAATTTTAGAACCTGAAACTTTTAACAGTAAAAATGGCAACTTATGCAGATATTTTGAAAAATACTTGAACATGGGACATTTTTTGGACGAACCAGTCGCAACACGTGATATACTCCGTGCGTTGAAGGCCTAACTGCCTTTCAAAATTAAAGAAAAACTCTTACATATTCCGGATGACGATCCAGATTATTTTTTAACAGCTTTAGATTCGGTTGACATGTTACTAGAAGATCAGCGCTTCGCGCGGCAAAACAGCAACCACAATGTTTATACTAGTAGTATGCAAAACATGCAGGCTTGCCAACTCAATTCTGGCGCGCCCACAGTTGGTTACGCGGTACAGCAAAAACAGCAAACTCACATGCCGTCTCAATACGGAAATCACAATCAACACGCGTATTCCAATACAAACAACAGTGACAACAGTAATAACACTTCATGCGGCAATTCATACAAAAGGCACCGCGGTAACAACAACAACAACAACAACAACAACACTACAACGGATACAAATGTAACAACAAAAACACAAACAGAAATAGAAATAATAATAACTACGAGCCAAGACAGCATCAAGGCTGGACTCGTAGCGATCAATACTTTCATTCAAACACTGCTATACCACAGCAGCCAACAGGACAAAATTGGAGCATACCTTACGACCGACAGGTAAGTCATAATGCGCAACAGCAACAAGAACTGCAAAAGTTTGGAGATCACAACAGGCAATATCCGAATGTGAATATAATAGAAGTGACACCTGATACACAACCTCAATCTGTGTCAGTACCTAATGCAAATGCTAATCCAACAAACTAGAAACAGTCACTTCTATGCCCCGGGTCGTGGCTGAAGAATTCTTGGGGGGCGACTTCAATGTTAATCAGTTATTTGACACCACCATCGAACAACAAAATATTGATATGCCTAATAATTCTAAACAAAAACTACCTGTTTTATTTATAAGATACAACCACAATCACAATATATCAGATGAACTTTTGCAAGACAGTAGACAATGTCGTTCAAACACAAATGAAATTGTTTTAGCATCTACTACTGGTGTAGCAGGTGGGATTCCAACTACTATTATCTTAGATACAGGTGCAGCTGTGAGCGTTTTGTCTTTTAATTTCTATAAAAAGATGTGTGAATTGGAGCCTGTGGCTGAGTTTCCCGCCAAAAACTGTAAAATAACTACTGCTCTAGGTAATGAGTCATGTAGGGTTTGTAAACATTAAAATAGGTAATGGAACCGTACAATGGCCATTCCTGGTTGTACAAAATCTTGTGACAAATTGCATATTAGGATTAGATATTATGAGCGAGAAGGACTGCATTACAGACTTCTCCAAAGGTAAATGTATTTCAAATGATAAAGGCAGTGTAATTATTATTGATTTGGACAGGAGAACTCTAAAGCATGACAAACAGTGTACAGGGTACAAGGTTCAGTTAGTACTTGACAATGACATTCAAGACATGCAAACACACTCATCTGACACAGAGCTAATGGACTTGAAAACATTGCTTGATCATAAGATAAATGAAGCTACAGTTCTCAGTGTACATGAACGTATAAAACTGCAGGATGTGTTATCCAAATATTTACAAGTTTTTACCAAACGATTAGGTGTTATCAACACATATGTGTACAAGATTGAAGTTAAACCTCACAAGATCTTCTACCACAAGACATATAACGTACCGTTATCTCAACGACCTGCTGTGTGGCAATAACTAAAACAAATTATAACATAGATAATAAGTAGTATAGAAATTTTCATTTCAGCTGTACCAGTGACGCAGTTGAAGACAAAAGAACTTTTCTTTCAACGCCGCGGCACTACCAAGAAGACTGAATATTAAGGTAAAATTTATGATTACGGAGCAGTGAATGATATATTACTTTTTCACGGAACATTTGTGACTGTAGGTACCACTGACTTGGTATGACACCTGAAGAACCGACAGACGTCATCTGTGAAGGGACCTTTTACTTCGAAAAATAGATTAGACGCACATCTCTCAGCAAGAAAAGCATCTACCAGTAGCCAAGGCCACACAGACACTATACACACACGCACAAAACGCTAGGAATCTAACAGTTTTCTGTCTCTTATTATTTTGAATATTTATTGAGTAGTGAAAACGCCTGGTCTTGCCTACTGATGTAATGAATGTTGTGTCTAACCTATCTTAATTTCAGATGACATCACAAAAAACATCGATAAAATCCCAGCAAAACCGTTAAAGAGGAAGTAAATATCTGCAATTCATGTAATAAAATGTGACATAATGTAATAATTTATAGCTATGTAATGATGATGTAAACATGTTTATGTGTAACTGTATTATGTTTATGCTAAGAAAATGTGTGACGTGTATATGTATGATTACTTATGTTTTTTTAAAAAAAATGATGTATAATGTAACTGTTACTATGTGAAAATTTGAACGATAACGAGTGCCAAAATGTGAAAAACTTAAAAAAAAATTGCATAGTGTACCACTGTTCACGGACATTAACGTACATTACTAAGTCTGCAACTACACAGAAACCTATGTGAAAGAAACTGTTAATGACATTCATCATGCATCGTACCTTTGTAAACGCGATGAACGATTTCTTTGATAAGTAACTATGAACATTTAGGTGAGCTATATTTTAAAAGAAAAACTGAAAATGTGAAGTGCATAATTGGTGCATTGTCTAGTGACATTACTACAGTACCTAACTTCAAGATGTTAACTGGATTAAATGGTCACAACGTGCCTGTCCAGAAAACAACACGACGAGTGGAAGAATTTTGGTTGGAACTTCAGGGAATGGAATGTTCTCGAAATGTGACGGACACACTTACCTGGACTGTCCAAGGATCGACGCCAGCTGTGTGCCGTCCTAGGCTCTGCAACCAAGCTTCCACAGAATATCGAAAACAAACTGCATATGGACCAATTACTCGACGGGTCACGTCTGATCTGTAATAAACAATGCTTTTTGTCACAACGAACTACATCACAACGACTATAATGGAAATAGGAAATGGACATGCTTATGTATCAATTACGTTGTTATACAGCGATGTTACTGTGATCAAAAAACTTTACCACGACGACATTAACCTGTGAAACATTACTGTGCAGCAGATGAATATAAACTGTAATAACGACACGATGTGTATCGGTCAACGCACCTGAAACAAAAAGACATTTTTCTTTGAAGCATTTCAATGCAATACTATGTAACTAAGAACATTCAACAATCTAAAGTTGTATTGTATTATAACAAATATTGTACTTTTAAAATTAAGTTACCTGTCATAGAATGTACTCTTCATATGTAATCTTGGTGGAATATTTTCTTTGTTCAACGACTAAGAAACGCGCGCGCACACGAACAATATGAACTGTAATACTGTGCCGCGTGATGTAAATTTACGATATAACGGCAGTGCCGGAGTCACATAGACGCTTCTGCGCATGCGCGCACTCTATTTTGTCAACATAAGAACTTTTACGGCGCACGCGCGTCATTCAAATTTTGTATATAATATACTGTGTAATGTATGTCATGTAAATAGTTGTAGATAAGTTAGATTTTCTTGTGCCTTTAGGTGAATTGCTCGCCTGCAGGTGTGTCCTTTTGCCTCGCAATTCAGGGGACAATATAAAGGCACATTTACATGTCGTGCGTGAGTTTCCTCGGAAACCCGAAATCTTAATTAAATAATTAATCTCTGACAAATAAATAAAGCCTATGGCAAAGAACTACAGCGCTATGCCGCTGATAAAACAAGATACAATTATGACACTCTTATGTTTCATTAAGAAGAAGGAGGTCTTGTAGAATAGCTAAGGCTGGAAGCACGTATATTTTATTAACTGGCACACCGCCATTTTTGATGTTATGTAAGAACACTGCGAGTTGCAATCTCACTAGGCACTCGGCCCTGTAAAGATTCTGTATTTATGAAAGTAAGTTGAATTATTCAACTGTAGGCTTATTCGTTGAATATATCTGATTTAACTAACTGTGTAAACTTTTTTATGTTTAGTAGACAGTCACCTATGTACGACGTATTGATATGGCTGGCAAATTATTCTAATATTGAGATTTAGATTTTGAGTCCGCACCTACCGCAGCAGTCTTTGGAAACAATTTAAATACGAAGTCCGATTATTTGAGTCTTATTTCACGGTCAACTACGAATAACATTGCATTTACGAAAAATTCATTGTCAAGCATCTGATACCAAATAATTAAACGTCCAAGTTCCGGATAAGCAAATATTAATTACAACCAATCACTATCATACATACTATCATACATATTTTATTTTATTTATTTATTTATTTTATAGACTGGTATGTTGAGTGAACAGTATTGATAATGTGACGTGAATAGAAGTTAACGGTGTCAATTTGATGGAGAAGACCAGACAGCGAGGTCATCGGTCTCATCGGATTAGGGAAGGACGGAGAAGGAAGTCGGCCGTGCCCTTTCAAAGGAACCATCCCGGCATTTGCATGGAACGATTTAGGAAAATTACGGAAAATTTAAATCAGGATGGCCGGACGAGGGACTGAACCATCGTTTTCCCGAATGCGAGTCCAGTGTGCTTGACACCGCACCACCTCGCTCGGTTGCCATTCTGTATTCACCGACCCGCTTGGGGTATTGTATATACTCTTTCCTGCATTCTTTAGATTTCCCATTTAAGTTAAAAATTCCCAGTTCTGCACCGATTCATAATTTTTTATGTAGTTCCCCCCACCCCTCCCAGTGGACAACCTTTGAAATTTCTGAAAAATTTCATTTCTGCTGATTGTGTGTTATTTTTACCCCTTTTTCTCTCAATCCAGGATCCGCTGCTATAAACCAGCATACGAATTCACTGCCATTGCTTTATACAGTTTCAGTTTTGTGGCTTTGCTAAATTTATTTTTTTAGGTTTTGCTTATGTGTTGAAAATTGTTGGTTTCCTTTTCTGTACTTTTTTCTATGTGCAAGTTTATGTCACTGTCTAAATAGCTAAAAATTGGAGAGTTTTTCAAGTATCTTATTGTCGATACCATTCTTAGATCGAACTGAGAATACTTCGTAATGGGCCATAGACATTTTTAGATTGTAGTGTTTCATTCCCAACTGACGTAACTTTCACAAAGGGTGTTGTCTGTGCATCTCTGTTTGTCGTAATGTAGTTGCATCATCTGCGTACATCATAGCGCTTATATGGTACTTCCTTTTCAGCTATATGGTGTCCAAAATTAACACTACAAACGGAAATTTTGAATAGCTGTGTTTATTTTGCCACAAAACAGTATAAATAGGTGATAGTAAAGTAGAAACAACGTAAAGAATTCACAATGTAAACAACTGCAACATGCGTAAAGGTATAGAAAAACTAAAAACGTTCTTCGTTTTTTCCAACTTAAAGGATTTCCATACACATTGCGACAGCTGGTTAATGTGCTCGGTGTAGGGTGTGACCATCGCCGGCAGCAGTACAGGCCCTGACAACGACGGGGCATGTTGTGAATGATGTCATGAGTCTCATACCGAGGCAGTAAGCCTATTCCTCCTACAGAGCTGCTCGCATGTCTTGTAGAGTGGTTGGTGGATGCTGACGTGTTGCAAGCCGTCTCCCTAGTGCATCAGAGACGTGCTCTATGGGACAAAAATTGGGAGAGTGAGCAGGCCACGCCATACGTGCAATATATTCCGCTTCCAGGAAAACATCAACCACCTGTGTTCTACGAGATCGAGCATTATCGTCCATCAGTACAAAGTCTGGGCCAACAGCACCTCGCGACAACCGCAGATGAGGTCCCAAGATCTCGTTACGCTACAAGGCAGCAGTTGAACTTTGCCGATTTAGTCCGCAGCTCGTGGTCGTGCGGTAGCGTTCTCGCTTCCCGGTTTCCCGGGTTCGTATCCCGGCGGGGTCAGGGATTTTCTCTGCCTCGTGATGACTGGGTGTTGTGTGATGTCCTTAGGTTAGTTAGGTTTAAGTAGTTCTAAGTTCTAGGGGACTGATGACCACAGATGTTAAGTCAAATAGTGCTCAGACCCATTTGAACCATTCTGCTGATTCACCCGCACAATTTCATGAATAGGTGTTCGAGTGGTAAAAATAATCACTACCCACACTATTAAGGATCTATTGCACAATGTTTTGGTGCCGAAATCGTGTTCTACTTTTCCTCCAAATGGGCATCCATCGAGAATCAGACTAAAACTGGACTCAGCTGTGAAATCAACATTGGCTATTGTTCGACCGTTTTATGCACGGAAGATGGCATTCCGGTCGATGGACAACGTCCAGAACTCCACTACAGATATTCTGTTCTGTGAAGACGCGTCAGACATCCAGCAGGTCTCCGACAATGAAGGCCAATCTGGCGAAGTCTTCTGCAAATCGTTTGCTTCGGAACAACACGTCCAGTGGATACTACGAGCTCACTTGCCAGATGCTCTGCAGTACTAAGGTGCTACTGTCGTGCCCTTACAGCCAAATAACGGTCCTCTCTTCTGAAGTCACACGTGGTCGGCCCTGCCCTAATCTTCTACTTACAGTTTATAAAACTGTCGTCACGTCGGAGAAACACAGAACTATTCACATTAAGCCATCGCGCCAAAGAAGTTTGCGACTGTCCTGCTTTCTTTCTTTCTATGGCTCTCCACCGAAGAGGGTCTGGTAGGCATCATCTCTGTGCACCACTGCACCGTCTGTGACTGGGTACACAGCGGTTGTGGATGTGAGACTACCCAGCAAACATTATCTGCTTTAATAGGTGCCCTGACGTCATCGTTGACATGGTTGTCCATTGACCGGAGTGCCATCTTCCTAGCAGAAGACGGTCGTACGGACAATGATGAGTTTGCATGATTATGAGTTTGCATGATTATGTCGGGAATTAGACACAGGTCGGTGAAACAGCGGTTTGTTGCCTAAATTTAATTTCATGGAATTCCTTCTTACAGTCTCTTATAAGGTCTTCAATATAGACAATAAAATGAATCACTGACGACATACTACATGTATGCCACCATGATTTAAAATTATATTTTCTATTTTTGAAGTGCCTGTATTTATGATTGTTTTGGTGTCTTCATACATATTTTCGATTACAGGCACGAGATGCATAGGTATCCTCTCTTGTCCGTTATTCATGATCTACTTCCACGACTGCGTCGAACGCGTTTTCGAACTCAAAGAAAGCAACATGTGTTTCTAAACTGACTTCTCGTAGTTTTTCTAAAATTCTCTTGATACAAAAAGTATTATCACTGTATGAGCGTCCTTTCCTAAGCACACTTTGTTCTTCTCCAAAACACCCATTACTCTCAAGCGCTTCTTTATTTTTAAGTAAGCCTTATAAACTTACTGTATCCAAAAAATGAACACCGTAGGTTGGAAAATCAAAAATATTAGGAGAAGGATAGATTGCTACTTTCCGTAAAGATAACCTGTTGAGTTAAAGACCGTCACAACGAAATGATTGTTACACATTACAGCTTTCGACCAAAGCCTCATCCAGCAAAGAGAAACACCCACACAAATTCAGACTAGCAGCCGCACTCCACGCACACATGACAGCTACCACCACCAGCTCAGACCTAAATGCCAACTGCAATCATTAGACTGATAATCTGTAACTGTGACAAGCATAATCTTGGCCCCTTTGGAAAACACAACTTACTTCAGCGGTTTTACAGTCATCAGGAATCTTGTAATTTCGTCAGCGTTCATTAAATAACTGTAACAGTCTTAGTTCAGCAATTATTCCATTGGGGCAGAAATTTCACGATTTTTCGGATTTTTCAGATCCGGTTGAACCTCATCTAAGATTACTGAACCAATCGTCTTGTTATAATAGGGTAGGAGTTATTCAGTGCTTATTGCAACTGTTTCAAAGTACCTAAAATTCTTATAACGTTGTATCCACTGTTCCTTATTAATTACGTTAATTATAGAATTATATTTTACTGATTACCTTAAGCTCTTAATCGTCGTCTATGTATGTATATCGTCTTCGATATTTGTAATTAATTTGTCCCAATAGTCTTGATGCGCTTTTCTTACTATCTGCTTAGTATGCTTACGATTTTCCTTATACTGCTCCTATATTTCATGTGCTCTCTTTTGTAGCGTGAGCTGATAAGCCTTTTCTTTTTCCATTCTAGCCGCTTCATATTTGTGTTCCATATTTTTTAAGCCTCTTCTCCTTCTTAACTTTTTCTTCTAAACAGTTGCTTCAAAAGCTGCTCTTTGTAGAATATAGTCTTTCATGTTGTTTCATCCTGTCTCCACAGTTTTGGAATTTTTGTTAGGCACTCGTGTAGGGTCCATCGATACAATTTTTAATCTTCTCTTCCTGTAACAAATGCACTTCGACTACTTCTTCTGAAGAAGCTGGTTTCATTTTTTTCAAATTTCTTCTACCATGCTATCAAAGTTATTGCTCCAACTAAGAGAGAGTGGACTGAATGCACATCTCTTCCTGTATACACCATTACATCTTGTACTTGATTCCTCATTTTCAGTTCACAATAAAATAATCTATTATTGATTTAAAACCTCATGCATTCCATGTATAGTTGAAATTGTCCTTTTTCCTAAACAAAGGAATTACATTTTTTAAGGCGACTGTATGTGGCAAACGATTTTTAGCTACCGGTCGTTGTCCTTAATGATATTTCTCCAAAAATGCCAATTACTCCTAGTACTGTCGGATTTGCTATTTTTGCTTTTAGGTCATCACATCTTATAACATGGTCTGTCTTATTTATCTTATTTAATTCCTTTCAGAGGTTATCGTAAAATTTCTTGGTCTTTTCTTCCCTCCCTTCTTCTGGTGCATATTGACCAATTAATGTAAGATAACCAGTGCCTATTCTGAATTAACATCTGACAATTCTCTCAATTATATAGCTATATCTTAGTAACATATTCATCCATTTATTACTAACTAAAATTGCTAAATCATTGAATGCCCTCATGTTTTCAAGACGTACACTACGTATGTGATTTTTTTCCGCTATATTTATTTCAAGTGTTAATTTGGAAACCATTTGCAGGTTGTTACAGACTGTGTACTATCTTACCGTATCTTATGTCAATCAGCTTATCAAAGCTATTATGTCGATAATGTATGTGATAATAAGAAGAAATCACCACCGTAAAACGTTGAAGAAAGACATGTTCAATATTTTATGCTATTCTCGATTTTCTCAATCTGAACTCTGAAGTTTGGTTTATGAGCACGTTGTTAACCGGTGACTCTAATCTCATGTAAAATATTTTCGTCAAGAATTTTAGAAGCACAGAATCTCGCCAAACGGTGAACAGGAAACCTGAAATAAATAAATAAATAAATCAGTGCCAAGCCTTAATTTCTGTTTTAAGTACATAAACAGTTTAGCTACATGTTCACAAAAAATGGTTCAAATGGCTTTGAGCACTATGGGACTTAACATCTGTGGTCATCAGTTCCCTAGTACTTAGAACTACTTAAACCTAACTAAGCTAAGGACATCACACACATCCATGCCACAGGCAGTATCCGAAACTGCGACCGTAGCGGTCACGCGGTTCCAGACTGAAGCGCCTAGAACCGCACGGCCACACCGGCCGGCCTACATGTTCACAAAGCTCCAGCCCTCTGAACAGATTTTTACTGGGACAGGACTGAGTAACATTCTCTCAGTGACCCTGTAAATGACGCACAGAAAGTCTGATATATGTTGATTCTGTAATTTTCTTTCCATTTGTCATGCTATAAATTACACTATAATTTTATGGGTGTCAGAAAACGAAAATTATCAGTATCCCGCAAAAATCAGGAGTGTCCTTCTTGTTGTCCGCGCCTGATTTCGCTCGTTGTTTAAGTTATATGTTAATAGCCCCAGTTTTTCTGCAAGCAGCTGATACGCTAAGCGTTTATTGTATTTTTCGTTATTCATGGTCTTTGGAAGCAGAAGTGAGACAAAGGACTCTATACCGTCATAACTTACAATATGGACTGTTTTCTCATTTAAATGTCGGCAGCCTGTGGTCTTGCAGTAGCGTTCACGCTTCCCGCGCACTAGGCCCCGTGTTCGATTGCCGACAGGGTCAGGGATTTTCCCTGCCTCGAGATGACTGAGTGTTGTTGTGTCGTCTTCATCATCATCATTCATCCCCGTTACGGTCTGAGGAAGGCAACAGCAAACCATCTCCGCTAGGACCTTGCCTAGTATGGCAGTGCAGATTTCCCGCATCGTCCCCTACGCTCCACGGAGTATGGGACCTCATCATCATCTCATTTAAATAGTTACTTAGCCAATGCGTCCTTGTATGGAATGGGTCAATGTCTGTGCTATGCACATACCAGGAAAATCCATTAAGTTCTGGTCATGTAGTATAAAGGCAAGCACTGCACTAAATATTTACTTTCATGTTGAACCTGCACGAGACTTCCAGGAGAAGAGTTACATATTTTATGGTTTCTCTTACTCAAAATGTAAGTACCGATGTTTCAAAGACCAATCTGCCTCATTCTTCGTCAATCCAAACTCGCCTTTCGTCTTGTAATCTTCCTTTCTACGTTTTCAGAGTTGAGATAGTTACAGTTGATCCAAACCAACGTCTGATTACTGCTACAATAAAATTTCAACCTTACAGTAATAACCATAAGCTGATAGTTTCTTTCAAATCATTGTAGTGGTCCAGTCCGTCAAGGAATTTTCTGAGAAGTGATACGCGTTGTTAAGAACCAGAATGCTGTTGTTTCGTACTCCACATTCGTTACTGTAAACTGAATAGTCAGTTAAGTCTTAGGCTTAGTCATCAGCCTGATTGAAAGGGTACAGTACCGTCCGACACTGAAAATAGGTACAACATTCTTCGTTATTCTTGTCAGTACAACATATTTTTTCTAATAATAACTCAATTTCAATTAATGCAGCGAAGCCGGATACCAGTGTGGGAAAGAATGACATGTGGCTGACCAATACGGTAGCATGGTCTTTCCCCACCTCGACAGAGGTGCGAGATGACCTGAAGATCGGCCATGTTTCAGCACTCTGCCGCTGGATCTAGTGTTGGTAAGACCTGTCTTAGGTGTGCTCCGTAAAGACAAAAGAGTGGAGACATGGTATGCATGTGAAATACTTAAGAGTAGTTTGGAATAATAATTTCTCTATTTCAGGAACTTTTGTGGGGAGAATTAAATGTCAGGCAGGTAATATTAAGGGGATCGTAGTAATCTTCGGAAGTGACCAACGGTCACAATGAAACCACGTGTAGCAATAAATTGAAATACTTCCGAGTGCTTGAGTTAAGCTGAATTACTAGCGTGTGTACTATAAGTTGAAATATTTAAGAAATGGCGTGTGCAGGACTTGAAATTAGAGACGAGTACTTCCACGTGGTGAGTCTCAATCTGTGTATGAGACGAAGGATAAAGAGAAGTACTCGTCCATGGTATCAGTTGAGGACTCGCGTGTGTGATGAATATGTTCTTAATATTACTTTGCGTGTTATGCTTCCGTGTGACGCTTGATTCATACTATAACACTCTGAGAGAGAAGCAACGGGAGCCAGTCGTCTATCCAGCAACGCCACTTGGCTTGCATTGCACAGGAAGACGTGCATATATCCTCCAGAGTTCATAGTAGGAAAGAAAAGTTACGAAGTGGGGCAGTGTCGTGTGAACCTGGGATAAATACTAATTGAAGTGGGAAAGCTGAAAGTGATGTGATTACAACGTTGTGACTATTCTTTGTATTGTATGTTGCCAGTGTGATGTATTTCATGAAATTTAAGTATGTGTGGTTGGCATGGGAGAGTAACAAGATAGTTTCAGAGGCAGTGGGTTGTGCATGTTCCTTCTTGTACCACTCGGTCTGGAGGAAATTTTCGTGATGATGGGTGTGTGAGTCGAAGTGTGAGATATAGCAAAAGATCCACCATCCTATCCAGAAAGTGCACTGTAGCGTTAAATAATTACGAGACCGTAAGATAGAGAATCACCAATGTAAAGCCATGCCCACTGGGCGGAATTTCTCATGTGGTATTGTTGTAGGTTATAGAATTTGTGTGTTTAGGTTATAGAATTTATCGGATTAAAGAAAGATAGTGAAAAGAAAAAGATTGGTGGCCTTTTCCTTCGAATTGTATCACCATACAATATCCAGAATTTATAATGTGTGCACCATTCATATTCAGTGCGATGGCCACGTGTTGATCAAAGCCGTTAAATAAGAAAGAAAATGTGGTATTGCCAGTGCGTAGTGAACAGTCAGAGTTGTGTAAATTACTAATAGTCAGATGTGCGTTTCCGTTTCCGTTGCGTAATGTTCAAACAGGAGAATAACTTGTAACTTAATTGTGAGTACTAGAGTTCATGTTACTCGATAAATAAGAATGGGTCCACTCGCTTGGCAGACCACTCATCTTGCAATCCTGACTGCTTGATGCCACAGTATGAGCAAGGCATGTGGGTGCCTCTAATGATGTGGCCTGTCACGAATTCCTCTCCTGCTAACCTCTTCAGAGTAGCAATTGCATGCTACGTTCTCAGTTATTTGTTGGACGTATTACAATATCTCTCTTCTCCCGTAGTTCCTCTAGAGCTTACTCTGTTACACCGGAAGTTATTCCTTGATGTTCTTGTTACTGTCATCCATACGCTCCTTTCTTCTTCAGTTCTCCGAGAACCGCCTCATTCGTTATCTTATCAGCCTAATCTAATTTTCGATATTCTTCAATAGCACCACAGATGAAAACGCATCGATTCTCTTCTTATTTGGTTCTCCAAGTGTCTATGTTTGACTGCCGTAAAATTCTGTGTTTCAAACGTACATTCTCAGAAATTTCATTCCCAAATTTCCTCCAAATAGCAGTGTATAATGGAGTTTCACTGTATTATAGTAGCTTTGAAGAGCAGTCTATTTATCTATAAAGTGTCGCTGCCAGAGTAAACGCTACACAGTATGAAGAAGTTCGTGCGCTGCCAACACAAAAAGCAAACCTCTGAACGTAGCAGCGTGTTTATTTTTATTTTTCTATGTGTTGGCTAACAAGCAAAGATCGACTGGAACTGGATCTTGTCATCTTGTGTCAGGCGTAAGTTGCTTCTTGGAATGAGATTAAAAAGAATGTAATTTAACGTCCGTCGACAATGAGGTCACTGGAGATGGAGAACGTGATATGAAGGGACGAAGTAGAAAACCGGCAGCGCCTTTTTCAAAGGAATGGCCTGACATTTGCTTTAAATTCCTTAGGGAAACCGTGCAACCTAAATCAAGATTGTCCGACGAGGGTTTACGCCACCGCCCTCACAAATGAAAGGTGGTTTCTTGTCATGTCACCTCTCTCGGTTTGCTTTTTGTATTCTCGTTTTCGGAGTGAGGAGAAAATGGAACAAACTTTGTAAGAGATTCGTAATCCACGTTCTTCAAACATATTCTTTGTGGTTGAGAGGCGTTGTCATTGAAGTCAAAGTCAAAAATCATTTAAAATCATCTTTGCTTAATTATTTTACTTTACTGACGGAAATGTGTTTAAAAATATACTGTTCACTCAATAACGTGACTAATTTTAGGAGAAATTTTGGTATGATGGAGTACGAGGATTGAAATGTGGATTACACCACGTAAAAGAAAGAAATGGAACAGCATCTCCCGACAAGAGGAGAGGGTAAAAACATTACAGTGAGAGGTAATATTTTCATGTAAGTCCGTATTTAGGCAGAATATTACGGGCCAGCAGTGTAGGCTGTCATAGGTAGCTCTTATTGGCTCTTCTTATTAATTCCATCACTTCTTGCATTAGCTGCTGAGAATCTTCCATCACTGCAAGTCTTTTTTCCTTCTGAGTTTCACCTTACCAACTGATATCAAATCCAGACTGAGCTATACCTTCTCTCTTTTTAGCTTTTCAATGTTTTTGCTGTAACATATATTTTATAGTTCTTCTTCACCTTATTCCTCGTTGTTCAGCCGTTACTGTGTCTCGGTTATCACTAGAATATTTGGCAAGGAAAGCAACCACGACGAAATTGAGAACGGTATTTTCGGCATGAGATAAATCGTAAATCTAGCAACTTACATAGCTTCAGCTACAGCGTCGTTACTTTGTTTCTGAAGGCTGATTCTTCAAGCTTCAGTGGTTACGCGTCACACCCTATGCTATTCTCCATGAAAACCATTATCACGCTGACGACCACAGAAAAAATTGGCACCTTCTGGGCTTGACTAACGCCATGACTCTAACCAAGACTTTGTCCATTCGTCATGGAGGAAAACGGAAAAACCACTACCATCCTGTCAAAACAAATTTCATAACAAGAAATGACAGAAATATTCTGACCCGTAAACCAACTTTTAGACGAGGAGGCTATGTAAAGAACAACACAAAGAAATAATCATGAATTTGAACTAACCTCAAGTAGCTCTTATATGTACATGGAATCATTACATTCTTTTGTAGAAAAGGTAGTATCGAAACCGAGAGGGTTATAACTCTCATTACATAAAAACAGCAGAAGGAAACTCTTCCGTAGGGCTTACACATGAGAACTGAACCGGAATCACAATATCCTTGTATTCGTAAAAAGAAGAAATGTTCTGAGGAATACACTAAGATGGAGAGCATGAAATAAAGAGAACTCAATAAATTAGAGCATCTGTTACGGATTGTGGCTTCTTACAAGCATTTTACTCTCTAAGTCGTGTTCATATCGTCACTACAACAACCATTAATTATAACTAATTCTATAAAAATAACAGGTTCGTCATTAATAAATTAATAATGTATATAGTTTTGAACAGATCTGATTAGTTATTACTACGAAAGGAAAGTGAGCTTCCTCTGATAGAAAATGGTCCAGTAAATAGCAACTGACGTGCGTCACAATTATGTATCATGTTTCTCGCGAAGCTGAACAAGAATTCCATTAGAAACTGCTGCAATACTCCAGCTCATTAATGGCGATCTGACGTATAATCCGATAATCGGATGTGCGACCTAAATGCCATTTTAATTAATTGTGGACATCTGGCTCTGTATGCTTGTGCTAATCTGGAGACTAGTTATAATGAAATGGGTGCCATTCATTAGCGGAGAGCCCACTAACGTGGAACAGAAGAATGTAATGAACGAAGTTTCAGCACGTAGACTCTAATTGTCTTTCCATTCTTTAAAATTTGGGAATGTGCATATCTCAAAAAAATGTCGCTATTCTCCTTACTACGTACATCCTGTAAGGAGAACTAAGTTTTTATGAAATAGAAAAGAAGATTCGTGGTAGCTGTTGCACATTTCTGACTCGTCTACTCTCAATATTTAACGTAGACTTACAAAACTATTCAAGGTGCGGTATATTGCAATTATATCACCCACTACGCCGTCCGATTACGGAAACCACACAAGAAACTGCAAGTTTTATACAAGTACCAGTAATCCAGCGTTTAGTTCAAGCTTGAACGGATACCATTCACCTCCACAGAGTGTAGTGAGTACCATTATCGACAGTGATATGACGTGAAAAATCATAATCTTTTCCCATCGCTGGTTCTCTGGAACTTCCGGAGTTTGCACAATCAACGCTGGTCACCCCCCAGAGCGCGAAGAGTGAGTCTTCGAGTCTTTCGCGCAACGATCACGAGCAGACGAGTCGCACCTAAAAATATTTGAGCAAAATGCTTGTGATGAAATTTGAGTTTAGAAGATTTCCTAGATTGGTAGGACAATAATGATTAATTATTCACTTTGTTCGAGAGGGGTATACAAAATCAGTGGACGAAACAGTGTCATCAAGCAAGTAGCATCCGTTCGCCAAACTTATTACTATTTGACCAGTTATGAAGGCTACAGTGGACAGCTATAATTCGTTAGGTTAATATGAATAAGCAGTACGACAATGGTAAAATTCAGCGTGAAAATGGAATAAATTTAACTGTAAATACAAGCATCATTGGGTGTAGGAGTTGTTAGGAAGAGTGTTACTTACATAGTCAATACACGAAATGAAGTAGTATTTACTGCCATCCTTTCAAAGCAATATCTTTTCACTTATATTTCAAAATCTTCTAACATTTGTAAAGTTTCATTTATTTAATCGTATGGCTAGGGCCCCCCGTCGGGCATGCCGTTCGCCGGGTGCCGGTCTTTCAATTTGACGCCACTTCGGCGACCTGCAGTCGATGAGGATGATAGGATGATAGCACTACACCCAGTCCCTGGCGGAGAAAATATCCCGACCCAGCCGGGAATCGAACCCGGGCCCACAGGATCGACAATACGTCACGCTGACCAATTTGTTTTTTAAATCTCATTTTGTTCGGTTTCGTTCGTTGCATCTGCTCGGGGTGGATGTCGTAAGACACCCGTTTGAGTTCGTCGTTGATCCATTAACTCAGTTTTTTTTTTTATTACAGAGGGCAGCTAACCCTCTGACCGAACACGCTGAGCTACCGTGCCGGCTACCATTCAGCTACAGGGGGCGGACTTTTGTAAAGAGACACGTATTCGTTCTAGACAAAACCACCAGACTTCGCAACGACGCGTGTTTTCTCTCTTAACAATCTCTTATTCTCGTTCAATCGCCTCAGATTCTCATCCTGTACCACGAGCAAAAAGCTGTTTTGGAATGGAGTTTACAGCAGTCCAAGCGTACTTCCACAATCATGAAATCGTGCTTCAACCGTGTAGCAGTCGGGCGGGCTAAGTAAAGACAGGTTGGTCAAACGAAAAACTGTATTCCGACATTAAGTTAGTAAGTTCCTCTTTGCTGAAGAAATATCCACGTGACTGATATAATTATTTCATAATAAGTAAACATTTTACTCCCAAAATCTTCATTTCAAAGACAAGATGCTGTTATGAAAGAAGCTGTAACACAACATGGAAGACCGACAGCAATATTGCGATTTCTCAGTTGCTGAAGAAACTAAGAACACTACAAACAATCATCTGTACACGTATGTAGTACGTGGATTTTGATATCTTCAAGTCTTGGATTTTTTCGTCTGTGTAGTTGGTTGTGAGAGATTTTATCTTTTTAGTAATTATATGTTTGTGTATGAAAGGGTAAAATCTTCTGTTGCTTTTTTTTTTTTTTTTTTTTTTACTGTAACATGCGCAACACCACTCTCCCTTCTTAGGTTTATAGTCTTTCGATTTAATGCTCCTGAAACAAGATCAGCTGTCGTTGAAACAGGACTAGCTATTGTGTGCTTGAGTAAACTTGGATCTCAACGTAATATCGCTACACACGTGCTCAAGCATACGAGTGTGCTGGTATAAGTTTCCATGTCCGAATATGAATCGAGCGTTACTCAGCTATAACAACCAGAATGCTACCGCAAAATTACCCTAAGACCATCAAACATGCTAGCGCAATGTGCCTGATATAGAATAGCAAAGCTTGTCGTTAGTTGTGTGGCCGCCTTTACGTTACTGTTGTGTAGTTTACGGATCGTACAAAGAAGGGACGATACTAAAGTCACAGAACGTAATAACCTTGATCTAGCTACCTACTTCGCGAATATAACGGTCGAGCTTTAGGTTACATAAATCACCACCAGATGGTGTTTCTTTTTACGTTTGTGATGTTACCATTGTTTTAAATTTGTCAGTTTTTAATGACAATTCGGAAATTGGCAGTGTAATGCGATTACGGTGAGCTTTCAAATAAAGAAAATTGTGAAAAATTATAAATTTCAAATGAAGGTTTCCGTTTGACAACTTCTTACAATTTTCGTAAAAGCCTAACCCCAATGACTATTCCTCTAATCCATACAATGAAACTAGTACTCAATCCTCTTCAGAAAAGTCTACGTACAGTAGGATTATGGAATTTCGTCGTAGTCGTAATCCTGTCAACTATGGATATTTTGAGGGTCGACAACATCCGATTATTGCTCAAAATAAAAATAAGTAATTAAGGAAATAAAATAGAAAGAACATCGATACTGTGCTCGTCATTACTGCGCAGCATCTGTGTGTGGCTCACCATGAGACCGGTCATACTGAAGACAGTAGCACACTCGATTTAACAAAACAGTTGGATGTAGGAAAGATAACGATGGATTCTGCATTATTTAATCCAAATTCCAAACCAGAATTTTGTCAGTTGATTTAAAGACAAGCAAAATCTGTGCACATCAGGACAGGAGAAGAAACGTGGATATATTCTCGAGAGCCAGAAACTAAGAACCAGTCAACTGTTTGGGTGTTCCAAGACGAACAGAGACCCGCAAATTTCGTTCCCGAAGTACTCTCAGGAAAACTGTTCGTTTCTTTACGCTGGACATTGCAGTGGACGATCGAAACACAGTAATTTTCGAATGCTATTTACCTTTTTTCCTGCAAGTCTTCGATCAAACCATTAAAATCTATTCAAAATGTCGTTTCATCCGTCACCAAGTTAATGCCACCTGACAAAAAGCACATCAGACAACTGATTATTTTACAGAAAGAAACATCCGACTTAAATGTCAGAATTCCCTTAATAACTGGTTTATCTTCTGACCACATCTTTTTCCTAACTTATATCAAACAAACAGCATGAACGGCAATTTTCATCGCTTATAAAATCTTTTCTATCCATATAAAACGCTATTTTTTAGGTACCAACGTCAGACCGGTAAAAAAGTATTTTAGCCGTAGTTTTAATGCATGCCGAAATTTATAAATAATTTTTACTATTTTGATGAACAATAAAACAGTTCGTACACATTGCACATCAAGAAATTTCGCTTTATTGTTAAACCTTCATCAGCGGTGACCAGTATTATTTCCCGTTTTTATACCTGAAAGAGATTAGTTTAGCCCTCGCTTCCAGGAAAAGCTACGGTCGGAATAGCTTGATTTCTCTTCCACTGTTCGCTGCTTCCGGCTTTTTAGAAATTCATTATTCCGTGAACAGCATTTGGCTTTTCTGCAGTTCACATTAATTGCGTAAAACATCAAATTTCATTATTCACGTAACACCTGATGTAATTTATTATTCATCGGTCTGTATTTTACGTTCCTTCTCAGGACTTCAAAAATCTTAATCCTTGGCACCTTCTCCAGGTCTGCAATCACCCATAGAGTCTCCTGGTTTTTCCAGTTCTTAGTGAAACTTCAGAATTTCTTCTCTGGCATCTTCACTTCTGTTAAGGCTGAACTGGTGTTCGTAGAGAAACCAATAGGTGTTTTTAAATTTCTATACACCTTCATCACACATTTACGAGAGTGACACAGGGTTATCGACCAATGGCTACTATATTTGTTCATTCTCCCAGGTTTAGTATTCTGATCAATTTAGAGTAATGCATTCTTGGTGGCACGACTCCCATCACATCGACTTTTTTTTCTTTATTGACATTTCATTCCCCCCAGAAACGTATCGGATGGCAACAGAATGCGAGCGCTCGTGAGCTGTAGAGTTTCCTTTTCTCCAATTTCTATTTGTAAGCGTAGTTTCCTTGAAAAAAAGAAAAAAAAGAACATTAAAAAGATGGAAATAATACAAATTATATTCTTTAAAAACGTGAACTTGAAATGAGGAACATGATTTCCAACATGAATGGTGTGGTATGGATGTTACTCCAAATCATGATGTTGGCGCTCCTTTAGGCTGTCTGTAGGATAGTGTCAGAGGTCTTGATGAGTGATTTCTGGCAGACAAATAACTGAGAGGGTTTCTTGAGAACGATGTGGAGATAGGGTATGCATGGGCTGCTGATGTTGGTGGTTGGACAGAATTTATCTTACTTCTATGACAGGACAGTTATATTGCTACTTTATCTGATTGTGTTTGGGAGCAGTAGGATTTGAGATGCTGAACATGATACCGATAGAGTCCAACAAAAAAAGGGTGTCTAGGCGGAAGGCGTGAAATAGGAGATGCTGTAGGAGTGCAATTTTAGATTCGTACTGTCATGTTGTGCTTTACATCTAAAAGTATGGGTTCCATCGCAGAAGTTTGGTTTTTTAAACTGATGGACATCGGCAGATGCCTTTGGTTTTTGGTGGTCATTTCATTTATCGCTTCGCTTTCGTACGAGGTTTATTGCAGCTGGCACTGAGTTTCGTTTCACGAGGTCTGAAGCATCCAAAATATATGACTAATGTAATAAATAAAAAATGTATTAACCAACCTATGCGGCACTTCTTGAAAAATTCATAATGATTGAAGACCCAGGCAAGGAATTTATTTCCTTCATTAATAAGATATTCAAGGGACCGTGCTAAATGAGATAATCATTTGTTGATATGAATTCTTCAAAAATGTTCAAATGTGTGTGAAATCTTATGGGACTTAACTGCTAAGGTCATCAGTCCCTGAGCTTGCACACTATTTAACCTAAATTATCCTAAGGACAAACACACACACCCATGCTCGAGGGAGGACTCGAACCTCTGCCGGAACCAGCCGCACAGTCCGTGACCGCAGCGCCCTAGACTGCTCGGCTAATCCCACGCGGCGATATGAATTCTGATGAGGGGTTTTCGCACATGTGATCTCAGTCACTTTCCCACTCAACCTCTACGGGCTGGGGGATAGCGTCAGTTGGTGCATGTGGCTGTCAGAAAGGGTAGGAGTTTATCGGTTCACTGTCGTCGCAATCAGGATCGATACGTTGTCTACCAGTCTGTTATTTTGACAGACGACTGGATCTTGGTAGATGTTTTTAAGTGATTCAGCTCTCCATGGGTCGCCTTCGAGTGTTTAGCAACATAAATTGAAGGAGTGACAACGGTCTAACTTGGGGACTGGTAAGACTGCACTTAACAGATGCGTTTCAAGAGATGTATGTTTTAGTTGTTTATTAGTGAGGAGATTATTAAAAGTAGAAAGAGTACAAACATTATTTTTTTCCATTTTCCAATCGTAATCGTTTTCTTTAAAAACCTTTAGAAATGAACAGAATTTACCATCCGAGTTTCTTATAATGTGTATTCAAAATGTCGCCATCTACATTATTTCAGTATTCCGAAGTGTCTCTGCAGGTGGTATCGATCGGCACGCCCTTTCGATTCGGGAGATCATTTCATCACTCTCTGCTGACAATGTCAGTATACAGTCTTTGATACATTTACTAAAAATTAAGATCGTGACTCACCCTCCATTTGTTAATACACTGACCTGTAATAAACTTATTTATGGCTCACAAACAAGGTAAAAAGTACAGAGGACGCTTTTTGTTGTAATTATGAAAGAGACAACATTTTTCTAATGTAAAGTTCACAACATTAGACTTTTAAAATAGCAGAATGAATCATTTATTGAGAACAGAATATGCGTCTCTTCAGTATGAAGAGTCATCTTGTATGATAATAATTTTGAACTACACTCCTGGAAATGGAAAAAAGAACACATTGACACCGGTGTGTCAGACCCACCATACTTGCTCCGGACACTGCGAGAGGGCTGTACAAGCAATGATCACACGCACGGCACAGCGGACACACCAGGAACCGCGGTGTTGGCCGTCGAATGGCGCTAGCTGCGCAGCATTTGTGCACCGCCGCCGTCAGTGTCAGCCAGTTTGCCGTGGCATACGGAGCTCCATCGCAGTCTTTAACACTGGTAGCATGCCGCGACAGCGTGGACGTGAACCGTATGTGCAGCTGACGGACTTTGAGTGAGGGCGTATAGTGGGCATGCGGGAGGCCTGGTGGACGTACAGCCGAATTGCTCATCACGTGGGGCCTGAGGTCTCCACAGTACATCGATCTTGTCGCCAGTGGTCGGCGGAAGGTGCACGTGCCCGTCGACCTGGGACCGGACCGCAGCGACGCACGGATGCACGCCAAGACCGTAGGATCCTACGCAGTGCCGTAGGGGACCGCACCGCCATTTCCCAGTAAATTAGGGACACTGTTGCTCCTGGGGTATCGGCGAGGACCATTCGCAACCGTCTCCATGAAGCTGGGCTACGGTCCCGCACACCGTTAAGCCGTCTTCCGCTCACGCGACAACATCGTGCAGCCCGCCTCCAGTGGTGTCGCGACAGGCGTGAATGGAGGGACGAATGGAGACGTGTCGTCTTCAGCGATGAGAGTCGCTTCTGCCTTGGTGCCAATGATGGTCGTATGCGTGTTTGGCGCCGTGCAGGTGAGCGCCACAATCAGGACTGCATACGACCGAGGCACACAGGGCCAACACCCGGCATCATGGTGTGGGGAGCGATCTCCAACACTGGCCGTACACCACTGGTGATCGTCTAGGGGACACTGAATAGTGCACGGTACATCCAAACCGTCATCGAACCCATCGTTCTACCATTCCTAGACCGGCAAGGGAACTTGCTGTTCTAACAGGACAATGCACGTCCGCATGTATCCCGTGCCACCCAACGTGCTCTAGAAGGTGTAAGTCAACTACCCTGGCCAGCAAGATCTCCGGATCTGTCCCCCATTGAGCATGTTTGGGACTAGATGAAACGTCGTCTCACGCGGTCTGCACGTCCAGCACGAACGCTGGTCCAACTGAGGCGCCAGGTGGAAATGGCATGCCAAGCCGTTCCACAGGACTACATCCAGCATCTCTACGATCGTCTCCATGGGAGAATAGCAGCCTGCATTGCTGCGAAAGGTGGATATACACTGTACTAGAGCCGACATTGTGCATGCTCTGTTGCCTGTGTCTATGTGCCTGTGGTTCTGTCAGTGTGATCATGTGATGTATCTGACCCCAGGAATGTGTCAATAAAGTTTCCCCTTCCTGGGACAATGAATTCACGGTGTTCTTATTTCAATTTCCAGTAGTGTATATTCCCTGACAAAAAAATGAAGCACCCAAAAGGGACAGAGGAAACGAAATGATATCTGGGTGCTGAGTGGGTATGTGGTTACCAGAATGATTACGAATTCGAGTCAAATTTAGAAAGAACTTGGCAATATTTCAGTTATCGGAAAGGACGTTCCAGCCCCTCTCTTCAGGATGTATGCATTGATTCGGTTCGGAAAGGTGTCATGAAACCGTTGTATCCTCTCGTGTGACATGCTGGACCGCAATCATTCTAAATGGTCCGCGATATCCTGGATACTTGTTCTACAACAGACTTGACGTCTGAGCTAGTCCGCCGTTCCATCGCGGACAGATCTGCGGATCTTCCTGGCTGTGGAAATACCTCAACATCACACAGACACTTCTTAGAGACATGTGCCATCAGTACGCGAGCACTGTCCTGCTGAAAAATGGCTTCACGGTACTGTCACATGAGAGGTAACACATGCGGACGCAGGATGGTTGTGACGTTCTATTGTGGAGGCAGAGTCCTGTCAGGCACTGCTAACCGTGACTTGAAGCAATAGCTATTGGTAACCCATACTACGACGTCAGGTGTAACACCACTTCTTTTTATTTTTTTAGTTATCAGTCTTCTGACTGGTTTTGTGCGGCCCGCCACGTATTCCAACGTCTTTCATCCTCTACAGTTTTCGCCCTATGCGGCTCAGTCTGATACCATGGAAGTTATGCTATGAACAGATGTCCTGTCATCCTGTCACTTCTCCTTTTCAGTGTTTTCCACATATTCGTTTCCACTTCGATTCTACACAGAACCTCTTCATTCCTTACCTTATCAATCCACCTAATTTTCAACATTCATCTGAAGCACCACATCTCAAACCCTAAGATTCTCTTATGTTTCTGTTTTCCCAGAGTTGATGTTTCACTACCATACATACAATACTGTGCTCCAAACGTACATTCTCAGAATCTCTGAACTAAGGAACCTATTGAAACGGATATGTCTTGTGGTTTCAAAAAGTAATGATCCAGGGAAATACAATATAGCTTACGGCTATTCTGTTTCAGAGTTGAGTTCACTTACTAGCTGAGTTGCCAGTGTTTCCCGGTTGCTTATTTATTGCAATCTTTTAATAGCCTACCTCGTTTTTTCCTCTGTCTCTGTCCTCCACCACACCCTTCTTCAGCCAACTCCGCACCCCCTCTCTCTATTCACTTTCTCCACCCCCTACTCAGTATCCATCTTCTCCAGACCCCTCTCTCCTCCTACAACTGTATCTGTCCACCTGCTCCTCCTCTCTCTCTCTCTCTGTTCATCCGCTCCTCCCCTCTATCTCTGCTCATCTGCTCTTTTCCCTCTCTGTCCATCTGCTCTTTGTCCTTCTGTCTGTCTGCTCCTTCCCCCTCCGCCCGTTGTCTCCTCCCATCCCTTCCTGTCCCTGTTCTCCTCCCGTCCCTTTCTGTTCAACTGCTTGTTCCTCCTACGCCTGTCCATTATCTTTTTCCCTTCTCTGTCCATATCCTCCTGACCCCCCACATGCGTCCATCTTCCCCTCTTTCATTTATCTTTTTATCTCCTCCTCTCCCCTCTCTCTGTCCAATTCCACCGCCCTCTCCATGACCACCTACTACCCCCCTCCCCCAGATCTATCTTCTACTCCCCCTTTTCACAACCACCCAAGAGGAGGATGCTAGTTTTTATCCTCAGCATTTCTTTCCAGTTCGTAACTTACATGCATTCCAAATTTGACTGAAATCATTTTAGGGGGGGGAGGGTGGGAATGAACATTTTACTCATGGCTTACGCGCTTACGAATATATCAAATATTCTCCTCGCATATTTAACTTATTTGACATGTATTTTTAGACGTATTTCACCTGGGTCTCTGGCGAATGTATAGTACAAGGATATAATTTTCCAGTGGTGTATGTGATGCAGTCTCAGAAATACGCCGTGAAGAGCTTTGGTAACAAAGAAGTAATAAAATAAAATGTCATACATGATGGGAAAGTTTTCCAAGCATCTCAGTGTTTATAAAGTAATATCTCCTGAACTATGTGTCCTACAATGATGTAATTTTGTTGGTCCATTCAGTGGTATATGGAGATATTGTCTGCAAAATGTGTCGTGAATACTGTAAGCAACAAATCTGTAAAAAGTAAAACGTCGTGCTTCATGCAGCAGTTTTCCTGTAAATGCAGCGAATAATTCTCAAGCAATAAACCTTTTTTCTCTAATTATTTGGTAGGGGCTGTCAGCCAGAGAAAGTTCTGAAAACGTTTGAACTTACATACAATGTTTGTTGTATGTTACTAAGTGCTCTCAATCTCGTAAATGGATTAATAAACTTTGGGTGTTGGCGCGTCGGGGCTACACTGTTTTTTAGTCCCACCTCCACGGCTTTCATAGGTAGGCCG
This sequence comes from Schistocerca serialis cubense, assembly GCF_023864345.2. Classification (NCBI taxonomy): domain Eukaryota; kingdom Metazoa; phylum Arthropoda; class Insecta; order Orthoptera; family Acrididae; genus Schistocerca; species Schistocerca serialis. Next base: position 684,055,627 of record NC_064638.1, on the reverse strand, counting down.
TTCTTACCGCATCAAAAATTCTTTCCAGACGGGTAATATGTGTACCAAGTTTGGTTGAAATCCACCAGGTGGTTTGTAACGAGATGCGGAACATGCAAAAATACCTATGATACCTATATATTTATAATATGTGTATACTACAAGCAAAATTAAGAAACTACACATGACTCCGCAGCCGAAGGAAAATCCACATATATTAGATGCAGTACAGTTGTAGGAGTCCCATGTATTTATTTTAACCATCAGTCTTCTGACTGGTTTGATGCGACCCGCCAACCTATGCATATCCGAGAGACACTTGTAACCTACTTTCTCAATTATTTGCGGGATATATTCCAGTATCTGCTTTCCTTTACAGTTTTTGCGTCCCTCTAGTACCGCGGAAGTCATTCCCTCATGTCTTGATAGATGTCCTATCATCCTGGTACTTCTCCTAGTCAGTGTTTCCCGCGTATCCTTTTCCTCTACGATTCTGCATAGAACCTCCTCACTCCTTGCCTTATCAGTCTAATTTTCAACATGCGCCTGTAGCAGAACATCTCAAATGCTTCGATTCTCTTCTCTTCTGGTTTTCTCACAGTCCATCTTTCACTACCATACAGTGCTGTCCTCCAACGCACGTTCTCAGAAATTCCTTCCTCAAATAAACGCCTGTGTTAGATGCTAGTAGACTCTTCTTAGCCTGTAATGCCCTTTTTTCTACGCTAGTCTGCTTTTGATGTCCTCCTTGCTCCATCCGTCAATGGTTATTTTACTGCCTAGGTAGCAAAATTTCTTAACTTCATCTGGAAGGTGACCATGAATCCTGATGTGAAATTTCTCACTGTTATCATTTCTACTACTTCTCATTACTTTCGTCTTTCTTCTATTTACTCATCCATATTCTGCACTCATTAGAGTGTTTTTCCAATTATCAGAATATGTAATTCTCCTTCACTTTCAGTCAGGACAGCAATGTCAAATGGTTCAAATGGCTCTCAGCACTATGGGACTTAACTTCTCAGGTCATCAGTCCCCTAGAACTTAGAACTACTTAAACCTAACTAACCTAAGGGCATCACACACAGCCATGCCCGAGGCAGGATTCGAACCTGCGACCGTAGCGGTCGCGCGGTTCCAGACCGTACCGCCTAGAACCGCTCGGCCACTTCGGCCCGCGACAGCAATGTCATCAGCGAGTCATACCATTGATATCCTTTCGTCTTGAATTTTAATTCCACTCCTGAACCTTTCTTTTATTTCTAACATTGCTTCTTCGATGTACAGAATGAACAGCAGCGGCTAAAAACCACAACTCTGTCTTACACCCTTTTTAACTTGAGCACTTCGTTCTTCGTCGTCCACTCTGATTATTTCTTCTTGCCTCTTGTACACATTGTTTATTAGTCGTCTCTCCATATAGTGTACCCCTATTTTTCTCAGAATTTAGAACATCTTGCACATTTTTACATTGTCGAACGCTTTTTCCAGGTCGACAAACCTATGAAAGTGTCTTGATTTTCATTTAGTCTTGCTTCCATTAACAACCGTAACGTCAGAATTGCTTCCATGGTGCCTTTATCTTTACTAAAGCCAAATAGATCGCCACGTAAAACATCCTCAGTTTCCTTTTCCATTCTTCTGTATATTACTCTTGTCAACAACTTGGATGCATGGGCTGGTAAACTGACTGTGCGATAATTATCGCACTCGTCAGCTTTTTCAGTCTGTGGAATTTTGTTTTTTTTTTCGAAAATCGCCACACTCACATATTCTACTCACCAAAGTGGGTAGTCGTTTTGTTGCCACTTTCCCCAACGATTTTAGAAATTCTGATGGAGTGTTAACTATCCCTTCTGCCTCATTTGATCTGAAGTCCTTCAAAACTCTTTTAAGCTATGATTCTGACACCGGACCCTCTATCTCTTCATAATCGACTCCTGTTTCTTCTCCTATTCCATCTGACATATCTTCACCCTCATAGAAGCTTCCAATGTACCCTTTCCACCTCTACGCTCTGCCCTCTGGATTGAACAGTGGAATTCCCGTTGCATTGTTAATGTTACCACTATTGCTTTCAGTTTCGCCTAAGGCTGTTTTGATTTTCCTATATCATTTCTTTTCGATTTGTTCAGATTTTTTACGCAACCGTTTGGTCTTATCTTTCCTGCACTTCCTACTTATTTCATTCCTCAGCGACTTGTATTCCTGTATTCCTGAATTTCTCTCAACTTTTTTGTAGTTTCTTCTTTCATCGGTCACCTGCAGTATTTCTGTTGTTACTCATGCTTTCTTCAGAGTTATCTTCTTTGTACGTATATTTTTCTTCCCAACTACTATGATTATCCTTTCTAGAGATGTCAAATTCTCTTTATATTTACTGCCTACTGAGTTATTGTTTATTGATGTATCTAAAGCCTTAGAGAACTTCAATCGTATCTTGTCATTTCTAAGTAATTTCGTATCCCAGTTCTTTGCGTATTGATTCTTCCTGACAACTCTTCACCACTACTATATTGTGATCTGAGTCTAAATCTGTTCATGGGTACGTCTTAGAACCCAGTATCTGATTTCGTAATCTCTGTCTGAGCATGATGTAATCGAACTGAAATCTTCCCGTATCATTGGTCTTTTTCAAGTATGCCTGCTTCTCTTGTGATTCTTGAGTAGAGTATTCGCTATTACCAGCTGAAATTTACTACAGAACCCAATTAGCCCTTCTCCTCTCTCATTCCCTGTCCCAAGCCCGTAATCTCCTGTAACCGTTTCTTCTACTTCTTCCCTACAACTGCATTGCAGTCCCCATCACTGTTAGATTTTCATCTTCTTTTACATACTGTGTTTCCTGTCAATATCCTCATATTCTTTCCGTATCTCTTCATCTTCAGCTTCCGACGTTGGCATATGTATCTGAACTAACGCTGTCGGTGTTGGTTTGCTGTCGATTCTGACAAGCACAGCCCTATCACTGAATTGTTCACAGTAACACAACCTGTGCCCTACGTTGCTGTTCACAAAGAATCCTTCTCCTTTTATACTATTTTCTTCTGCTTTTGGCCCTTGCCTTCTTTTCCTTTCACTTCACTGAACACATACTGTATCTAGATTGAGCCACTGCAGTTCCTTTTTCAGATTTTGTAGCTTCCCTGCCACATTCAGGCTTCTCACGTTCCGCGCTCTGACTCGAAGATCATTATTCCTTCGTTGGTTACTCAATCTTTCTCTCATGGTCACCTTCTCCTAGTCAAAGATCCAAATGGGGGATCACTCCACATGCTACTGCCATGTCAGGATCATCATGACACTTTCTCAATTACAGACCACGTGCCCTGTGGATATACGTCGTGTGTCTTTAATGCAGTGGTTTTCATTGCCTTCTGCGTGATGCCGTTGATTGTCACTGATTATTCCGTCCTTTAGGGGTAGTTCCCACTACAAAGAAAAAGAAATGCCCTGAACGTCTGTCGGTTCCTCCGTCCTCTTTGACAACGGCTTTGTCAGAATGAGGGTGACGTCTTAGGCCGGAAGTCTTCAGGCTCCATTGCTGATTATTAATCAAAATTTACGGATGGCGGCTCACCAACACGGGATTGATGACGTTTCGTTTATTAATCAAAGACGCTATCCCTAGACCACGGGGTCCCATGAGTAGCTACGAAATACTACACAAGTAAACTGGGAACTGTTCCGCCTTTTGGTAGTGTAACAAAGAATTATTTGGACCAGTCGTGCTTAGCTGTAAATAAATCGTTTTCAGTAGTCACTGTAACAACTGTGACAAATTACTTTAATTACATCAAAAACTGTTCTCATTTTTAAAATCATTTTTGTTGCTTACATATTGTAGCTCCAACATTATTTCCGTGCGGTCTTTTAGCTACAGACACTTGATTTTTAACACACTGTGCTGCACTGACAAATAGTACGTGTTACACTCCCTTCTGTGCCAACCTAGAGTCGTGATATTTGTGGCTCAATTGTAGGAATTTTGGCTTATATGGAGGTATTCCGTGACCCTTCCGGTGCACTACCTCGAACAGTAAAGGAAGTAAAATGATACTGGTAGGCTAAATATGTACGCCATTCCCATACGATGCAGTGACATATTTAAGTCCCAATCGTCTGCTACCAATCTTTCCAGGCCTGATCCACGCGCTCTCGTATCACTTACGTTCAAGTTATCACAAGTTGTATTCTGCAGATGCAAACGAAAACTCAGAACATGTTAGCAGACTGCTCTTGACAGAATAAGGCGTGAATTACCGTCTGCTACAGGGGTTACACTTAACACTAGGACCGCCGAGTGGTCAATTTGACCACTTTTTATATTTCAACATGTTATTATTCGGTCAATTTCTAATCTATGCTGTTGTGAGTTAATGACTTTTCTTAAATGCTTATGTAGCTCATATAAATAGTCCAATATTTATTTTATCTTAATTAGTTTTTTTTGAATGACCACTTATACTTAAAGCCACTGAGTGATCACTTTGACCACATTACATGTATATTTGAAAACAGATTATTTAAAGATTACTGTGCGTCACTCCCCGGATTTATTCTGAGCACTCGTCAACAATGTACTAAATATGTTGGTTACTGAAGTTTATTCGCATTGTTTGAATTTAAAAGCTCATTAATGCAATATGTCATTTATTGTTTGCTATTGGGTTTCGCATAAACAAGACTGATTATTTGAGTACTGGTCTCAGAGCAGTAGACATGGCTCAGATGTCACAGCAATACAAACCACGGCCACGGCCACTTTCAGATGAAGAAATTGTCACACTTCTGTGTGAATCGGATGCTGAAAATGATCCTGAAGTTGAGGACCTTGTGGAAGATTCTACAGATGAAGATTACCAACCTGTCGCTAATGTGGAGAGTGACAGCTCCGACACTGAAGACGAAGGTAATTTACATTCACTTACATTATTATTATTATTATTGTTACTATATGAATAATGATCACTATTGTAATAGAGCTGACACTTCTACTGCTACTTCTGTTACTGCTATTTTATTGTGTGGTATGTTATCTTCATAATGAGTTGTAGCTTTCTAATTGTCTCTTTCCTCACGCAGTTGTTGAACCAGGACCAAGCAGTAGTATAAACAATGCTAGAGAAGGACCTACCCTGGGTAAAAAAAGAACTGCACCTCCTGTAAGTGGACCAATACAGAATCGACGTAGAAGAGGAGAACGAAGTGAGGGTTCACTTCCAGAACCTGGCTCAAAACTCCTGGGGAAGGACGGGATCACGGAGTGGACTGTAGTAGACTTCGGTGTTACTACTCCAGGTTGGATAGGTCAACAGAATATATTGACAGAAACACGGGGACCTACTTCACACGCAAAGCGGCGCGTCTCAAATGATAATGTTTCTAGTACCTGGCGCCTTTTGGGTGATCAATCAGTGTTGAAACACACAAAGAAATGCACAGAAGCAGAGGCACAACGGCTTCTTGGAAATGATTCCTGGAGTTTGCATTTAGAAGAATTAGATGCATTTGTTGCTTTATTATATGTTCGTGGTGCACTAGGTGCCAGATGTATTGGAGTAGATGTGTTGTGGTCGAAAATGTGGGGAACCCCATTTTTCACTGACACAATGAGCAGAAACAGGTTACGAGAAATTTTGAAATATCTGCGTTTTGATGAAAAAAATACACGGTCGGAACGTTTGAAAAGTGACAAATTCGCACTTATTCAACTACTTGGAACCATTTTATAAAAAACTGTCAGATGAATTACATACCTGGATCAGATGTCACTGTGACGAACAACTTTTCCCCAGCAGAACCAGGTGTCTGTATTTGCAATATATGCCGAATGAGCCTGATAAATTCGGAATCAAATTCTGGCTTCTAGCGGATGTAGACACAAAAATCTTTGTAATGGGTTGCCTTATGTAGGAAAGAACGAACAGAGGGCACCTAATGGGAAACTTCCAGAACAAGAAGTAATGAAGTTGGTAGCTCCATATCACAATAAGGGCCGAAATGTGACTACTTATAATTTTTTCACTACGGTCTCACTTGGGGAGAGACTGGAAAAAGAGAAAACTAGTCTTGTCGGCACTATCAACCGTGCAAGAAAAGAAGTTCCGAACACTATAAAAAAAATGAAAACTCCTCTTTACACGTCTGTTCTCTTGAAAAGTGTGTAACCTCCCCCTCACTTATCGACCTTAATGACAGTGAAAAATTAAACCGCGTGCACCTAATGGAAATTTGGGAAAAGCAATCGTCACCGAAGTTAATTTGTCTGTAAAGAGGGAGGAAAGGGTTACATCTAAATGAAAGGAAAAATGCAAATGAAACTGGTGGAAATTAATTTTGAAAAGGGGTAAAGTTAATAAAGAAAGTAAATGTGCGGCCGTTATGTTAACAATTAACTAGCGGTAATTAGATATTTGAGGTTTGGGAAAAATTACGGTCGCCAGTCCTATGGACAATTACTATAGTAACTGAAAAAGAAAGGTTATTGCACATATAATTAGCACTAGAAGCGTGGCAACTGAAGGTTGACACGTGTAGTGTGAAAACTGAACGTTTTTCAGAAGTAATAAATTTCGCTACACTCTGACTTAATTTAGCAAAAGAATTAATAAAACCGGAAAATTAAAAGTTAATTTAGTGACTGAAATTAATAGTGAGCTTTGTTTCTAAGGCACTACGAAATTCAATAAAATAAGGTTAGTCTTGGGCTACCTCAATAATCATTTGATAAGCTACTTGAATCTTCGCAATTTAGAAATAAGAGATTTAACATTGAACTTGAATTTAATGATTCTGAACAATTAACAATACTAAAATTTAGTACGTACCAAGCCGAGCTGCAGTTACAGGTAAGTTAAAATATGGTAACAAAACTCGCACTCATAATTTGTGCTTGTGTAATCTAAATATCAACGAAAGGATAACGTTCTACGAGTCGGGGCGTGGAATGTCAGAAGCTTGAACATGGTAGCGAAACTAGAAAATCTGAAAAGGGAAATGCAAAGGATCAATCTAGATATAGTAGGGGTCAGTGAAGTGAAGTGGAAAGAAGACAAGGATTTCTGGTCAGATGAGTATCGGGTAATATCAACAGCAGCAGAAAATGGTATTAACAGGTGTAGGATTCGTTATGAATAGGAAGGTAGGGCAGAGGGTGTGTTACTGTGAACAGCTCAGTGACCGGGTTGTTCTAATCAGAATCGACAGCAGACCATCACCGACATCGATAGTTCACGTATACATGCCGACGTCGCAAGCTGAAGATGAACAGATAGAGAAAGTGTATGAGGATATTGATAGGGTAATGCAGTATGTAAAGGGGGACGAAAATCTAATAGTCATGGGCGACTGGAATGCAGTTGTAGGGGAAGGAGTAGAAGAAAAGGTTACACGAGAATATGGGCTTGGGACAAGGAATGAAAGAGGAGAAAGACTAATTGAGTTCAGTAGCAAGTTTCAGCTAGTAATAGCGAATACCCTGTTCAAGAATCACAAGAGGAGGAGGTATACTTGGCAAAGGCCGGGAGATACGGGAAGTTTTCAATTAGAGTACATCATGGTCAGACAGAGATTCCGAAATCAGATACTGGATTGTAAGACGTACCCAGGAGCAGATATAGACTCAGATCACAATACAGTAGTGATGAAGAGTAGGCTGAAGTTCAAGACATTAGTCAGGAAGAATCAATACGCAAAGAAGTGGGATACGGAAGAACTAAGGAATGACGAGATACGTTTGGAGTTCTCTAACGCTATAGATACAGCAATAAGGAATAGCGCAGTAGGCAGTACAGTTGAAAAGGGATGGATATCTCTAAAAAGGGCCATCACAGAAGTTGGGAGAAAAACATAGGAACAAACATGGTAGCTGCGAAGAAACCATGGGTAACAGAAGAAATACCTCAGTTGATTGAATACAGGAATACAGAAATACAAGTCGCTGAGGAATGAAATAAATAGGAAGTGCAGGGGAGCTAAGACGAAATGGCTGCAGGAAAAATGTGAAGACATCGAAAAAGATATGATTGTCGGAAGGACAGACTCAGCATACAGGAAAGTCAAAACAACCTTTGGTGACATTAAAAGCAACGGTGGTAACATTAAGAGTGCAACGGGAATTCCACTGTTAAATGCAGAGGAGAGAGCAGGTAGGTGGAAAGAATACATTGAAAGCCTCTATGAGGGTGAAGATTTGTCTGATGTGATAGAAGAAGAAACAGGAGTCGATTTAGAAGAGATAGGGGATCCAGTATTGGAATCGGAAGTTAAAAGAGCTTTGGAGGACTTACGGTCAAATAAGGCAGAAGGGATAGATAACATTCCATCAGAATTTCTAAAATCATTTGGGGAAGTGGCAACAAAACGACTATTCACGTTGGTGTGTAGAATATATGAGTCTGGCGACGTACCATCTCACTTTCGGAAAAGCATCATCCACACAATTCCGAAGACGGCAAGAGCTGACAAGTCCGACAATTATCGCACAATCAGCTTAACAGCTCATGCATCAAAGCTGCTTACAAGAATAATATACAGAATAATGGAAAAGAAAATTAAGAATGCGCTAGGTGACGAACAGTTTAGCTTTAGGAAAAGTAAAGGGACGAGAGAGGCAATTCTGACGTTACGGCTAATAATGGAAGCAAGGCTAAAGAAAAATCAAGACAGTTTCATAGGATTTGTCGGCCTGGAAAAAGCGTTCGACAATATAAGATGGTGCAAGCTGTTCGAGATTCTGAAAAAAGTAGGGGTAAGCTATAGGGAGAGACGGGTCATATACAATATGTACAACAACCAAGAGGGAATAATAAGAGTGGACGATCAAGAACGAAGTGCTCGTATTAAGAAGGGTGTAAGACAAGGCTGTAGCTACTCTTCAGTCTGTACATCGAGGAAGCAATAATGGAAATAAAAGAAAGGTTCAGAAGTGGAATTAAAAAACAAGGTGAAAGGATATCAATGATACGATTCGCTGATGATATTGCTATCCTGAGTGAAAGTGAAGAAGTATTAAATGATCCGCTGAACGGAATGAACAGTCTAATGAGTACACAGTATGGTTTGAGAGTAAATCGGAGAAAGACGAAGGTAATGAGAAGTAGTAGAAATGAGAACAGCGTGAAAATAAACATCAGGATTAATGGTCACGAAGTCAATGAAGTTAAGGAATTCTGCTACCTAGGCAATAAAATAACCAATGACGGACGGAGCAAGGAGGAATCAAAAGCAGACTCGCTATGGCAAAAAAGGCATTTCTGGCCAAGAGAAGGCTACTAATGTCAAATACCGGCCTTAATTTGAGGAAGAAATTTCTGAGTATGTACGTCTGGAGTACAGCATTGTATGGTAGTGAAACATGGACTGTGGGAAAACCGGAACAGAAGAGAATCGAAGCATTTGAGATGTGGTGCTATAGACGAATGTTGAAAATTGGGTGGACTGATAAGGTAAGGAATGAGGAGGTTCTACGCAGAATCGAAGAGGAAAGGAATATGTGGAAAATACTGATAAGGATAAGGGACAGGATGATAGGACATCTGCTAAGACATGAGGGAATGACTTCCATGGTATTAGAGGGAGCTGTAGAGGAAGACAGAGATTGGAATACGTCAAGCAAATAATTGAGGAAGGAGGTTGCAAGTGCTACTCTGAGATGAAGAGGTTAGCACAGGAAAGGAATTCGTGGCGGGCCGCATCAAACCAGTCAGTAGACTGATTAAAAAAAAAAAAAAATCTAAATATTGTAGTCAGCTATGAATACTTTAACTGAACTTTGAAATTAAAGCAGTGAAATGGGATAATATTACTTTAATGCTGGCGTTTGAATTTCAACGACACTCGGGTTCATTCCAGAAAAGGGAAGGGACCCTGCTTGGTAATGCAATTGGGACGATGATCAACAAATGTTCATGCTAAGTTGTTGTAATTACAGTTACGAAAATGGAACAGTTTGAAAAGCTGTGATCTGCCATACAGTTCTAAAACATTACGTGCTTCCAGTCTTCCATGTTGGTTGATTGAAGGTTTGAAGCCGTCGATCGAGGAGATGGCGACAGTCACTCACTGTCGGCCGCCGCTGTTGCAGAAGCTGGATGTTGGCGCGCCTTCTTCTCGACACGGTCACCAGGCGAAACGAGCTCTTGATGTGCGCCAGCTAATGCTTCCCGTCCGCGACACCGTGTCAGAAACTATCATAGCAAGTCGAGCGCAATTACATGCTGCCAAACCCCGAAAGCCCAGCAACTCGCGGGAGCGTCACACAACACACCTGCTCCACCGCCCAATCCAGCCAGACTCTCTCTGCCCGCGCTCCATGCGGCAGAGTTAACACTACCAAAGATCCTAAACACTTTGGTTCTCCACACGACCTATCGATGTATTCGTTCGATAGCATAGTTTTCCCTAGGCAAGACCCAGCGTAAAAATACAAATAATATTAACAAAAAAAACCAATTATACATCGACATAAATGCATAAATAAATATACATATACAAATAGTAAAACAATTACAATATGCAAAGATACAGAAATGTTATATCCTCAGGTAACAAAATAAGGAAAAAAATTTGCAGTGTAATAGATGGAAATAGGAGGATATGCATTTCCGGCGTTACACGTGAAGGTGGTACTCTGGCAGTTTACCAAGGGAAGAAGAACAAAAATGTTCTGTATAGCACCATGCACTCAGATGTTGAAATACAAAATAATTCGAAATACCTTCCCGAAACAGTGAGCTTCTACAATAGCAAAAAATTTGCTGTAGAAGTCTTGGACCAGATGACGAGGAAATATTCTGTCCGCTCTGGTACTCGTCGATGGGCTGTAGACGTATTTCACAATCTCCTTGATTTAGCAGCCATCAACGCATGGATCATTTTCAAGCAAGTGACAGGATCAAAATAAGTAGGAGGAATTTTATCCTAAATCTAGCATAAGAATTGCGTAGAGCCTATATGGAAACCAGAAATCAGGAAAGTATGCCAAGGAATGGAAAAGAAAAGGAAGAAAAGGACGATGGGGATGAAGAAAGAGAAGAAGCGGAAATTCCTGCGAAAGTAAGAAAACTATGCCAAACGAGGAAATGCAGAAACAAGACAAATGAAGTGTGCAGTATGTGCAAGAGATACTCGTATGTTTGTGGGCAGTGTACATATAAAGTAATGAAGACAGTAGTTTGTAATGCTTGTAAGTAGGATTAGGTACTATACATGGTCGTATTTTATGATTGGTCTTTCTCTTAACATATTAAAGAGCGCTTAGTTTCTCCAGTAAGATTAATTTCTATTAACTTTAAAACTACTGAAATACAATTAGTATGGTTGCAGAGCGCTCTCCAACTTCCATGTACTTATTTTTATTTGTCTGACAAACCCTATTCTCAGGGCTATATTTTATTTGGACTAATGGAGCTATGCAGATGTTTGTAAAAACGACAATGACATATCACTCCATGTTAATGTAATACTGCCGCCTTCTGAAGAAGATAGATTTAAATCTATCGAAACCTAGGTAAAGATTACTTTATCCTTTGCAACTGGTCGGCTGTTTTTAATCTTATTATTGTGAATATGTTCTTTAATTTTAGTAATATTATGTTCCCATTGTTGTTGTAAAATACAATGATATTAAACGTAATTAAAGTGATACATTGTTATCAAGGTCATTAATATTTACATTAAACAGCACAGCATGTACATACAAAGAAAGTGGTCACTTTGACCACATCGGCGAATCTAAGTATAGTAATAGTTCCGACGGTTCTAGTGTTAATTCCTCCGTAAACACTAGCATTTCAGTTTCCCTGCGTATTGATTCAATAAAATTCTTTAGTCGCCAAATTATTAGTGATCCCCTATTACGATTTTCCCTTGCCCATGAAAAAACGTGTCTGCAAACCGAGAACCGAACCTCGTTCCACTGCATCATCATTGGCCAACATCAGCCACTAGGCAGTCGAGGCGTGAGCTTTCCAGTGAGATACATGTTTGATTTGATGCGACGTAATTAAACTGGTTTCTCTCAGTGTGTGTTCAAACTCATTTACATTTCACTCGCGAACAGAATTACTTAAGTTTAGTACTTGTTTCCGCATCAGCATACAATTTTAACTGAATTGCCGAAATTCTGATGATTGCTGAAACGACTATTGATATGTTCGCCAGGCGTTTTCCAATCCCGATCCAGTTTCAGACTCTGTACACTTATCAGGCCATTAGTTAATTCCCGCGAATTAGTCGACGGCAGGCAGGCAGGCCTGCTGGTGCGAGCAGAAAACCAAAAACCGGTGTTTCGCACCACGGGCCGCTTCCATTGATATACATAATGCGGCGGCTTTTTCAAGGACCGCACAGTACGGTACGGGGGCGCGGAAGAACGAAGCGGCTCTGAATTATTCATTACATTTCGCATTCATATACATCAGAACGCAATTCCGGTTGTTTTTTATTCATTCAAGCAACTATTTCGAGTGGCTCGTTTTAAAAAAGTGCTGCATAAGCCTTTGAAGGCAAATCCGCAATTTGCGAACAAGAATGTCAATACGAGACCGAAAGTTACGAATGGCAGCGCTGGAAATGAAAACTTCCGGATTTGCAGCCTCCATCTCCCTACGGGCAGCGAGAGGGTTTAAAAAAGTTGGGTTTTTTGTTTTGTTTTATTACTTCGCTCTTTTCCTGGCCGTGCTCTGGAGTTCGTTAATTAAAAACAGCCGAGATGCAACACTGCCATAAGAGAGCAGTTCACTTAATTGCTTCAATCTGGGAACTAGAAAACCTTGTTCTGCAGTGCACTCCATTTTATCGCCTTTTCATGAATCAGTCCCCGGCCGGGACGTGTTCGTACTGCTGTGGTAGGATTAAGGAGTGCAGAAACTTTCGCTACTATGTTATGAATCCGAGTTAAACAACTCCACGTGTCGCCACGTTAGGAAAAAAAAATGGTTCAAATGGCTCTGAGCACTATGCGACTTAACTTCGGAGGTCGTCAGTCGCCTAGAACTTAGAGCTAATTAAACCTAACTAACCTAAGGACATCACACACACCCATGCCCGAGGCAGGATTCGAACCTGCGACCGTAGCGGTCACGCGGTTCCAGACTGAAGCGCCTTTAACCGCACGGCCACACCGGCCGGCCCACGTTAGGAGATGTACATTAGTGTCCTGTGTAATCCTGCAGCAAACCACAGATATACTGAAACTTGTCACAAGGCAACGGACGCTTGAAACTTAGACAGAAAAAGAAAATAATAATTTTTGTATCACGTGTGTAACTGCCATGGGCAAACGATGTCACCGCTGCTACAGAATGTAGCACTGATTGTTGAAACTGCAATAACGATACTCAGAAAACAGCGTTATTTTTAGATGTTTAAACTTTCTGTCGGATTAAGACTCGAACCACGGCAAACAGAATTTAAAATTACGCCATCCAGGAACGGCTGGTGTACTGTCTCTGAAATTCAAGTTGTCGCTGTTTTCTCTTACGCTCCTAAGTCTACACAGGGTCTAGCACCATTGGGAGAAACGACATAACGGAGAGTGTGATGTAAACAAAGCGCCACGTTTACTGCTGAGGTGAATCGTGTTTCTTGTTTAGTGGGGTACGCACAAGGTTTGAAACGTTTGTAAAAAGAAGTCGAAGGAACGGGCAGACATAAAGACTGAAAAGGTGTTAAACCGCCAATCGAATGCAGTCACCTGCTATTCGCAGGCAATGATCTTAAAATTAACCTAGTTCTAAAATATCCATTTAAATGTATCTAGAATCGCAAATTTGAGGCTTACCTCTCACCACGGACAACGCAGTGGCCGGCTGTCTTCACTTAACAACCAAGAGAAGCGGCGTTTGCTTAGAGTTGTCAGGGCTAATAGACAAGCTTACCGCGATGGTAGATTTATGTCTTTCGTCCATTTCCGGCCACAGTCTTATACAACAGGTAATTAATTTCTTACCCATTATACGAACCAATAGTGTAGGGGTGGCGTCTTCGACCGATAGTCATCACGGGTGTCGAGTCCTACGCCAGCCAATTCTTAAATTTTGAATAAAAATCATTAGCAGTGACTGCTGAAGATTTTCTGTCTGAGGAGCCACCCTTGTTCTTCCAAAGCCCTTGGCCAAGCGAGCGGAGAAGCGAATAAATTCGGAGAAATCTTTCGCTCTTTGAGTGGAAAATGATCAGCTTCGTGAGGACGTAGAAGGCAATAAAAGTAATTGCATCAGAAACGTACATTATGGCACCTAATCCAAATGGTTCAAATGGCTCTGAGCACTATGGGACTTAACATCTATGGTCATCAGTCCCCTGGAACTTAGAACTACTGAAACCTAACTAACCTAAGGACATCACACAACACCCAGTCATCACGAACCTAATCCAAAAAAATTTGAGAAAATCACGATTATCGCTTCATTGCATAAAGGTTCGGAAATACGGAAATAATAGTCCCACATCTGCGTCTCTGGTTGGGGGGGGGGGGGGGGGGGGACTGCCAAGACTAAAGTGACTGTCAGAAAGGCCAACCAACGAGAGGAATATAGAATATGTAAAGAGGAAATGCAAAGGTCCTGTTTAGATATTGGTGAGAATTAATAAAATGAAATGGATAGATGAAAAGAATTTCTAGACGGACGAGTGTAGGATCATATCAAAACCAGAAAATCGTGTAACGGGAGTAAGGTTCATCATGAAGAAGATAGAACAGAGAGTGAGAGAGTGAGTTACTGTGAACAGTTCAGTGATATGATTATTCTTATCAGAATCGACAGCAACCCAACGGCAACAAGAATAGTTCGGGTATATATGCCGACGTCACAAGCACAAGATGAAGAGATAGGCAAAATATGGAAGGGCATTGAACGGGCAATAGACTATGTAAAGACACATGAAAACACACGTTCTACCAGTCGGTGCGTGGAATGTTAGAAGACTGAACGTGGTAGGGAAACTAGAAAATGTAAAAAGGGAAATGCAAAGGCTCAATCGAGATATAGTAGGGGTCAGTGAAGTGAAGGGGAAAGCAGACAAGGATTTCTGGTCAGATGAGTAAAGGGTAATGTCAACAGCAGCGGAAAATGGTATAACGGGAGTGGGATTCGTTATGAATAGGAAGGTAGGGCAGACTGCGTGTTACTGTGAACAGTTCAGTGACAGGGTTGTTCTTATCAGAATCGACAGCAAACCAGCACCGACAACGATAGTTCAGGTATACATGCCGACGTCGCAAGTTGAAGATGAATAGATAGAGAAAGTGTATGAGGATATTGAAAGTATAATACAGTATGTATAGGGGGATGGAAATCTAATAGTTGCGGTGGACCGGAATGCAGATGTAGGGGAAGTAGTAGAAGAAAAGGTTACGGGAGAATATGAGCTTGGGACAAGGAATGAGAGAGGAGAAAGATTAATTCAGTTCTGTAACAAGTTTCAGGTAGCAATAGCGAACACGCAGTTCAGGAATCACGAGAGGAGGAAGTATACTCGTACTTGGGAAAGGCTTGGTGGTACGGGAAGATTCCAATTAGATTACATCATGGTCCGACAGAGATTCCGAAATCAGGTACTGGATTGCGAGGTGTACCCAGGAGCAGATATAGACTCAGATCACAATATAGTAGTAATGAAGAGTAGACAAAGTTTAAGACATTAGTCAGGAACAATCAATACGCAAAGAAGTGGGATACGGAAGTACTAAGGTATAACGAGATACGGTTGAAGTTCTTTAAGGCTGTAGATACTGCTGTAAGAAATAGCTCAGTAGGCAGTACAGTTGAAGAGAAATGGACATCTCTAAAAAGGACCATCACGGAAGATGCTAAGGAAAACGTAAGTACAAAGAATGTAACTGCGAGGAAACCATTGGTTACAGGAAAATACTTCTATTTATCGACTAAGGGAGGAAGAACAAAATTGTACCGGGGAAACTCAAGAATAAAGAAATAGCACTAGCTGAGGAATGGAATAAAGAGGAAGCGCAGGGAAGCTAAGACGAAATGGCTGCAGGAAAAATGTGATGACATCGAAAAAGAAATTATTGTCGGACGGATAGACTCATCATACAGGAAAGTCAAAAAACCTCCGTTGACATTAAAACCAAGGGTGATAACAGTAAGAGCGCAACGGGAATTCCACTTTTAAATGCAGAGGAGAGAGCGGATAGGTGGAAAGAATACAATGAAAGCCTCTATGAGGGGTAAGACTTGTTTAAAAGAGCTTTGGACGACTTAAGATCAAATAAGGCAGAAGGGATAGAAAACATTCTATCAGAATTTATAAAATCATTGGGGGAAGTGGCAACAAGACGACTATTCACGTTTATGTGCAGAATGTGTTAGTCTGGCGACGTACCATCTGATTTTCTGAAAAGCAACATCTACACAATTCCGAAGACGGCAAGAGCTGACAAGTCCGACAATTATCGCACAATCAGCTTAACAGCTCATGCATCGAAGTTGCTTTCAAGAATAATATACAGAAGAATGGAAAAGAAAATTGTGGTTGCGCTAAATGACGATCAGTTGGCTTTAGGAAAGGTAAACGCACGAGAGAGGCAGTTCTGACGTTGCAGTTAATAATGGAAGCAAGACGAAAGAAAAATCAAGACACGTTCATAGGATCTGTCTACCTGGAAAAAGCATTCGACAATGTAAAATGGTGCAAGATATTCGAAACTCTGAAAAAAGTAGCGGTAAGCTATAGGGGAGACGGCTCATATACAAAACGTACAACAGGTAAGAGGGAATAATTAGAGTGGACGACCAAGAATGAAGTGCTCGTATTAAAAAGGGTGTATGATAAGGATGTAGCCTTTTGCCCCTACTGTTCAATCTGTTCGTCGAGGAAGCCATGACGGAAATAAAAGGAAGGTTCAGGAGCGGAATTAAAATTCGAGGTGAAAGGATATCAATGATACGATTCGCTGATGATATTGTTACCTTGAGTGAAAGTAAAGAAGAATTTTAGGATATCCTGAACGGAATGAACAGTCTAATGAGTACAGAGTATGGACTGAGAGTAATTCGAAGAAAGACGAAGGTAATGAGAAGTAGTAGAAATGAGGACTGCGAGAAACTTAACATCAGGTTTGATGGTATCGAAGCAGATGAAGTTAAGGAATGCCTAGACGGTAAAATAACGGGTGACGGACGGAGCAAGGAGGACATCAAAAGGAGACTAGCAATGGAAAAAACAGCATTCCTGGCTTTCGATACCATTCCTCACAAGTGTCTTCTAACCAAACTTCGTGCCTATGGAATATCACCTCAGTTGTGTGACTGGATTCGTGATTTGCTGCCAGAAAGTTCACAGTTCGGAGTAACAGACGGAAAATCATCGAGTATAACAGAAGTAATATCCGGTGTTCCCAAAGGAACTGTTATAGGCCCTCTATTGATCCTGATATACACTCCTGGAAATGGAAAAAAGAACACATTGACACCGGTGTGTCAGACCCACCATACTTGCTCCGGACACTGCGAGAGGGCTGTACAAGCAATGATCACACGCACGGCACAGCGGACACACCAGGAACCGCGGTGTTGGCCGTCGAATGGCGCTAGCTGCGCAGCATTTGTGCACCGCCGCCGTCAGTGTCAGCCAGTTTGCCGTGGCATACGGAGCTCCATCGCAGTCTTTAACACTGGTAGCATGCCGCGACAGCGTGGACGTGAACCGTATGTGCAGTTGACGGACTTTGAGCGAGGGCGTATAGTGGGCATGCGGGAGGCCTGGTGGACGTACCGCCGAATTGCTCAACACGTGGGGCGTGATGTCTCCACAGTACATCGATGTTGTCGCCAGTGGTCGGCGGAAGGTGCACGTGCCCGTCGACCTGGGACCGGACCGCAGCGACGCACGGATGCACGCCAAGACCGTAGGATCCTACGCAGTGCCGTAGGGGACCGCACCGCCACTTCCCAGCAAATTAGGGACACTGTTGCTCCTGGGGTATCGGCGAGGACCATTCGCAACCGTCTCCATGAAGCTGGGCTACGGTCCCGCACACCGTTAGGCCGTCTTCCGCTCACGCCCCAACATCGTGCAGCCCGCCTCCAGTGGTGTCGCGACAGGCGTGAATGGAGGGACGAATGGAGACGTGTCGTCTTCAGCGATGAGAGTCGCTTCTGCCTTGGTGCCAATGATGGTCGTATGCGTGTTTGGCGCCGTGCAGGTGAGCGCCACAATCAGGACTGCATACGACCGAGGCACACAGGGCCAACACCCGGCATCATGGTGTGGGGAGCGATCTCCTACACTGGCCGTACACCACTGGTGATCGTCGAGGGGACACTGAATAGTGCACGGTACATCCAAACCGTCATCGAACCCATCGTTCTACCATTCCTAGACCGGCAAGGGAACTTGCTGTTCCAACAGGACAATGCACGTCCGCATGTATCCCGTGCCACCCAACGTGCTCTAGAAGGTGTAAGTCAACTACCCTGGCCAGCAAGATCTCCGGATCTGTCCCCCATTGAGCATGTTTGGGACTGGATGAAGCGTCGTCTCACGCGGTCTGCACGTCCAGCACGAACGCTGGTCCAACTGAGGCGCCAGGTGGAAATGGTATGGCAAGCCGTTCCACAGGACTACATCCAGCATCTCTACGATCGTCTCCATGGGAGAATAGCAGCCTGCATTGCTGCGAAAGGTGGATATACACTGTACTAGTGCCGACATTGTGCATGCTCTGTTGCCTGTGTCTATGTGCCTGTGGTTCTGTCAGTGTGATCATGTGATGTATCTGACCCCAGGAATGTGTCAATAAAGTTTCCCTTTCCTGGGACAATGAATTCACGGTGTTCTTATTTCAATTTCCAGGAGTGTATATTAACGACATAGGTGACAGTCTGAGTAGCCTTCTTAGATTATTTTCAGATGATGCTGTCATTTACCGTCATGAAAAGTCATACCATGACCAAAACGAATTGCAAAATGATTTACGTAAGATATCTGTATGGTGCGAAAAGTGGCAATTGACCCTGAATAAAGAAAAGTGCGAAGTTATTCACAGGAGTACTAAAAGAAATCCGATAAATTACGATTACACGCTAAATAACACAAATCTGAAGGCTGTAAATTCAACTAAATACTTAGGAATTACAATTACCAATAACCTAAACTGGAACGATCACATAGATAATGTTGTGGATAAAGCAAACCGAAGACTGCGATTCACTGGCGGAACACTTAGAAGGTGCAACAGATCTAATAAAGAGACTGCTTACACTACACCTGTTGGCCCTATTCTGGAACATTGCTGTGCGGTGTGGGATCCGCATCAGGTAGGACTGACGGATGACATCGAGACAGTCCAAAGAAGGGTGGTTCGTTTTGTATTGTTGAAAAACAGGGGAGACAGTGCCGCAGACTTGATACGTGAATTGGAGTAGCAATCATTAAAACAAAGGCGTTTATCGTTACGACGGGATCTTCTCATGAAATTTCAATCACCAGTTTTCTCCTCCGAACATTCTGTTGGCACCCACCTACGTAGGAAGAAATGATCATCATGATAAAATAAAAGAAATCAGGGCTCGTAGAGAAAAATTTGAGTCTTCGTTTTTCCCGCGCGCCTTTCGAGAGTGGAAGGCTAGAGAGACAGCTTGAAAGTGGTTCATTTAATCCTCTGCCAGGCACTTAAATGTGAATAGCAGAGTAATCACATAGATGTAGAAAAGGTGAAGGACTCCTGATACTTTGGAAGCAAAATAAAAGCTAGTAAGGAAGGAGGACAAAAGAAACCAGTAGAACAGGTTAAGAGAGCTAAAAGAAATCGACTGGCATCAAACATTGGCCTTAATTCGAGGAAGTACTTTCTGAGAATGTACATTTGCAACAAAGAATTCTATGGAAGTAAATGGCTTGTCAAATGACAAAAAGTGCACAGCGCCCGATTTACATCTGGTGGCCACAATTGGAACTAATCGTTTTTCCAGCGCAAATCTATTCCGCCCACACTTTATCTCTGTGAGTAAGTCCATTTTAATTATAACTGGAGAACACTGGCTGCTCTTGTAGCTCATACATCCGACGCACGGACATCCTTGCATTCTCCACACCTTAGGCGAACAGTTTCTTTGTTTCTCACGTTGCTCGTGTTGCGGAAAGTGCAGAAGCCGACCAGCTTTGCGCGCTGTGGGGAGGCAGAGAGTGTGTAATCAGCACTAGGCCTTGGCGGCTCCCACAAACAGGCCAGAGGGACGTGGAACTGGAGGGCCGCACAATATCCCGCCCCCAGACGGCCGCTCATTAAGCCTCCGCTGCTGCCGCGTCCAGCAACATACGCACTCTGCCACATGCGGCGGGGCGGAGGGGCCTTATGGTGCTCTGGCTCGGACCAACAACTACTATCTAGTCACACTGCACCGCTGATTCGTCGCTACAGACGCCAAGGTAGCCAGCTGTGTTACGTCTGCAACGACATACAGCAGAATTAAGAGCCCGAAAACCAGTGGCTAGAGGACGTCCATTAATTATGTGAGATCAGAATAGATTAAAATCTCACTAGATCTTATTTAAAGCGGGGAAGTGGGAACGAAAAGCTCACGTTAAGTTTTTAATTCAGGAAACACATATTATTTTGGGGATAAAATTTTGTTTTATAAAGCTAATCCCGACCACAGACGATACTGAAGTAACCTATTTGAACTGAACTGAATTCTTTACACATTTGCATGCCTGGGTTTACCTGATTCCAAAGAAGTGCAGCACTAGTGGCAGATTTCATGCGGGGACTTCCCGGTCGAAATCATGTCACTCAGAGAGTCAGTAGTGGTATTCTGCAACTCATATAAAGCAGATGTTGTTATGTTCAACATGAATTTGTACCAAAATTTTTCCAACGGGTCCATTAAGTGGCATGCCAATAAGTGGAAAGACACATGTGAGAAAGAAGTTTGTAAAAGACAGCTAAGGTGAAGTTCACCAACAATAATTCTGTTGGTGGTCACATACATCATGATATTGAAAAAGTATGTAACTGTACAGTTCAAAGGAATGCACAAACAATATTGTCTCTGATATGCAGAGTAAGGTATGGTTGAATGACTACTATGTATATAATATATCATTTGAAGATCACACAAAAAAATCCCTCTCACACCCTGGACACCCAAGGCACACATCTAGAGTGATGAGAACTCTCTCGCCCAATATGCTGAAGGCATCACAAAGGCCTTTGCAGACAAGCAATCCCTCCCAGATCTAATACACAAACAGGTCTCCTGTGCCATAGACCCACATACACCTGATCCTCGCATCCATCCTACGAACCAACCACAAGTGCCCACCTCATCACCCAATACCACCGGGACTGGAACGACTGAACCATGTCTTCGATTATCTATCATCAAGCCCTGAAATGAGGGACATCCTACCCACGATACTTCCATCCCCACCCAGAGTCATATTCCGCTGCCCACACAGCCTCCACAACATCCTAGTCCATTCCTATACCACTCCCACACCCAGTCCCCTGCCATCCTTGTGGAAGACCCAGATGGAAGATCTGCCCTGTCCACCCAACAACATCTCCTACTCCAGTCCCATCAAAGGCTTATCCTACCCCTTCAGAGGCTGGCTCACCTGTGAAAGCAGCCATGTTATGTACCAGGTGTGCTGGAACCATTGCACAGCGTTGTACATTAGTATGACAACCAACCAGCTGTCAACCAGAATGAACAGCCACAGTCAAGCTGAAAACAAGGTGGACCACCCAGTGGCGCAACATGCAGCACAACACAGCATGCGAGATTTCAATGGCTGCTTCACAACCCATGACAGAATCCTCCCACCACCACCAGCTTTTCTGACCTGTGCAGATGGCAGCTACATTTACAGCATATCTTTCACTTTAGAAACCTCCCTGGCCTAAGCCTAAGGTAACTCGTTGTTCCCCCACCCCCACAAAACAGTGTGTGTGTTTGTTTGTGTGTGTGCATGTGTGTGTGTGTGTGTGTGTGTGTGTGTGTGTGTGTGTGTGTGTGTGTGTACATGATTGCTTTCCCATTACGACCACCCAATATGTGAATATGTGTCAGCTAGTTTTGTGCTGCCATCTCACACCCTAGTCTGTGAAATCGAGAACTCAGCAGCCGGCCACGTAACCCCACTACATGCATCCTAGCTAGCCCACAGATGGCTTCCCATTCTCCCATGAGCCGCAAGACTTCTCCTCCCAACTCCCCCCCCCTCCTCCCTGCCTCACGCCGCTCTCTATCCCTCACCCACCACACACTGCACCCCCACCTCACTCCACTACACTGCCCTTGGGCCAGGAAAGAGTTGGCAGCTGAATAAGCACATTGTGTGTGTGTGCGTGTGTGTTTCTCCTACAGATTGTGAAAGGAATTTGATTCTGGAAGCACGCCAATATCACAACTGTATGGCCGCTGACTGGCGACAGGTGGCCCTTTCGGATGAATCACGTTTTATCCTCCATCGGAGAGATGGTCATTGGCGTGTACGGCGAGAAACACCCTAAAGCAAATAAAGAGGGAACATTACGGTCTCGGGAATGTATTCGTGGCATCCCGTCTGTGTTCACGTCATTCTGGAAGGCACAGTGGATAAACACAAATATATATCTATCCTAGGGAACCATGTCCTTCGCCACATGCAATTTATTTTCTTCCGCAAGATGGCATTTACCAATAGGATAATGCCACATTTCTCAGGTCGCAACGTACATGCGTGTATAGGAGAGCACCAGGATGAGGTTACTATACTCCGCTGGCCACCAAATTCCCCGGATTTAAATCCGGTCTAGAATCTGTGGGTTCACCTCGATCAGGTTTTTCGCCCCCAGGGGTCCTCAACCGAGAAACCTAGCGCAACTGGCCACGGCAATGGGGTCGGCATCGCTCCGCGTCGCTTTCGGTACTTACAGAACGTCACTGACTCTTTCACTGCACTTCTCGCACTGCAAAATGTAGTTGTTCAGGCCTCACATTGATGTGGCTGGGTAGCGTACATTAAGTATTACTTAGCGAACAAGACACTGTAGTGCTCGATGCAGTGGCGAGCGCTGCTCGAACAATCATGACATTTCAATCGCGTGGCGGTAGTGCAGGCGATACGCAAGAACCTATGATGTCTTATAACCACAACACGCTGTAGACAACTCTAGCTGAAACAAGACAATTTCGTGAGACACTCGAGCGCTAAATTCTATCACTGTGTGAGCTCCTGTTTTATTGGACATACACTGTGTGATCAAAAGTATCAAAGGTATGCGGCCACCTATATGTAATGTAAATTCCATCACTAGACGTCCCGAGAGACGGGCGCCCCAGCACATAAACAGGCACCCAGTATTACATTGTCAGTAGAGAAGCAGTAACAGGACAGCAGCGCGGGATTAGCCGAGCAGTCTAGGGCGCTGCAGTCATGGACTGTGCGGCTGGACCTGGCGGAAGTTCGAGTCTTCCCTTGGGCATGGGTGTGTGTGTTTGTCCTTAGGATAATTTAGCTTAGGGACTGATGACCTTAGCAGTTAAGTCCCATAAGATTTCACACACATTTGAACACAGTAACAGGACAATAAGTCGGTCAGGAGGACTCACTCAATTCGAACGTAGACTAGGGACACTAAAACCCTCCTAAATGTCCCCAAGTCGACTGTTGGTGATCTGACTGTGAAGTGGAAACGTGAAGCAATAACCACAGCTAAACCAAAACCAGGAAGACCTCACTTACTGACGGACAGGAATTATCGACTATTGAGGAGAGTGGTTGTAAAGGATGAAGTCATCGGAAGGATTCACGAGTGCGTTCCAGAGTGCTACCAGAAGTCCAGCTAGCACAGTGACTGTGGGTAGGACGGCTTATAATGATCAAGCAGCTCTTCATGAGCCACAGATTTCTTTAGTCGATGCTAAGAGCGGCGTGTAAGGAGCAACACCGCCGGACACTGGGTGCCTGAAAACCAATGATTTGGAGTTATGGATACCTTATGGTAATCTAATGGACGGGTTTGGGATTGGCGAATGCCTGGAGAACGTTGCCTGTCATTATTTTAAGTGCCAACAATGTAGCAAGGAGGATGTGGTGTTATGGTATTATCACGCTCCTCATGGTTATCGTGTGGTACTCATTTTGTGCTTAGTAAAGTGCTAAATGCAGAAGGACTGGACATATTTTACAGCGTTGTGTACTACGTACAGTAGAGGAACAATTCGGAGACGATAGTTGTTTGTATTAGCTTGACAATGCACGCTGTCAAAAAGCAGCATCTGTGAGGAAATGTTTGTGGGCGATAACATTCCTGAAATGGACTGACCTGTCCAGAGTCCCGACCTGAACCCAACAGCTCACCTTTGGATTAAAACAGAACGCCGTTGTCTCTTCAGACCGCAACGTTCCGCATTAGTACTTTCTCTGCTTTCGGCCTTTGAGGTATAATGACCTCCCATTACTCCAAAGAAATGCAGGCACCTCACCTGAAAGTGTCCGCAGCACAACTGAAGCCGTCGTAAAGGCGAAGGATGGACATATCCCATATTAATGAACACTAATAGGTCTCTGGACTCTTTTGATCATATAGAGTATTTGCGATAAAATGGATATGCAGAGTGATTCACGAAGATATGCAAATATTTTAATATGTTATTCTACAAGTAAAACTAAAGAAAAAAAGTTCATGTAAACATAGGTCCGCAAATGTATAGTTACGGAGCTATGGCTAGCACAAGATTTTGTCTAAAATTTAGCAACTTTGCTAATATAAAGCCATCGTAAAACTGTAAGAGGTGAAAGTAAAGCAGGATTTTCATTTATTTTGTTGTTATTGGTCTGGTGTATCTAATAAAATATGTCCCAGAGGTGTATCTGCAGTAGCTTTCCAGAACATCCGGAGAAGCAAAAATTGTTATACAAGTAAATTTGTTTACTTTCCATTAACAATGTAGAAACGTTTATGTCATTGTTGGCAACTGTCACTGAGCTGTTTCAGTCGTTTCCTAACCTTAAAAGAGTACTTTCCTGTACTGTTCAGTGAAAGAACTTAACTTACTGCACAACTTCCG
The DNA here is from genome assembly GCF_023864345.2 of Schistocerca serialis cubense. Lineage (NCBI taxonomy): Eukaryota > Metazoa > Arthropoda > Insecta > Orthoptera > Acrididae > Schistocerca > Schistocerca serialis. The sequence goes on along the minus strand of NC_064638.1, from coordinate 684,030,620 downwards.
TAACATGGACCTTTGTTGTTTCCGGTTTAACATGAATTCACATGTGTGGTATTAATAAAAGCAGATTATCTGACACATTCATACAGTTTCAGTTAACGTTACTACCATCATTTTTCCAAAATTAACTTCTCTACAACTTCTGTTGAAAACTTTGTGTAATTGATTAGAATTTTAAAAAAATTGAGCCATGTAGTTAATATATTAAAAATTTTGCAAAATTACTTCTTCGCTTCTCTGGATGTTCTGGAAAACTACTGCAGATACACCTCTGGGACATGTTTCATTAAATTCAGCAGACCAATAGCAACAAAATAAATGGAAAACGTGCTGTACTTTAACCTCGTCCAGTTTTGCGATGGCTTCATATTAGCTAAATTGCTAAGATTCAGGTAACATTTTTTATTAGCCGTAACTGCGTAACTAAACATTTGCGGACCTATGTTTACATCAACTTCTTCTTTAGTTTTACTTGTAGAGTAACATATGAAAATATTTGCGTATTTTCGTGAATCACCCTGTATAAACATTTCGTGTGATTTTTAAGTAAACAGCTAAGCCGAAAATGTTAGACTTAAAAAATATCATTTGATTTTGAATGCAGTTCAAGAAGGTATAATATCATGAAAAATGTAGTAACATAAAAATACTACAATGATATACCAAGTGCGTTTGAAACAAGCAATTCGATATACAGATATCGTATAACCTTATTAGATAAATGTCTAAAAAAGTCTGATTTCAATCAGCTTGAAGTCAAGATGGGAACATCAAAATAAAACAAGTAAGAAGATCAGTTTCGAAATCATGCCTAAAGAAGGAAATAAACCGTATTAAATTGACTATAACTATGATGAGAATACATTACAATGGCAAGACCCGTCTTGGAGATACAAGTAATATCAACACAATTCACTGGGCTGTAGGCCGAATGAAAGCTCGATATTCAGCCTAAGATCGTCCACAAATAAATGCAGAAAACGTTTGAGCTCTGTTATTGGTCAATCATTTTGAGGAAGCAGGAATCCCTGTTATTGGAGAGAGTACGCAATCTTGGTAAGTACATCTTCACCGTAACGATAAAACTTCTATTTGCAAGCCACAGATTTCATACTATCATGTTTCTTCATTGTGGCCTTCTTCATGTTCATTGGGGCTTTTACCGCTGCAGGGTGGGGGATTCTGCTTGCTCACTCTCGCCACTGGACACTCTTCCGTGATCAGTATCCTCCGATAGCCCCTCTTCAGTCTCATCGTCACTTACAGGCGATCTGCTTTCCATCTCCTCAAAAACAAAGAGAGCTCAAAGAAGACGTGATCACTTGCATACCTCCAAGTACTCAGTCCACTAATATACAGGGTGTTACAAAAAGGTACGGCCAACCTTTCAGGAAACATTCCTCACACACAAAGAAAGAAAATATGTTATGTGGACATGTGTCCGGAAACGCTTACTTTCCAAGTTACAGCTCATTTTACCACTTCTCTTCAAATCACATTAATCATGGAATGGAAACACACAGCAACAGAAAGTACCAGCGTGACTTCAAACACTTTGTTACAGGAAATGTTCAAAATGTCCTCCGTTAGCGAAGATACATGCATCCACCCTCCGTCGCATGGAATCCCTGATGCGCTGATGCAGCCCTGGAGAATGGCGTATTGTATCACAGCCGTCCACAATACGAGCACGAAGAGTCTCTGCATTTGGTACCGGGGTTGCGTAGACAAGAGCTTTCAAATGCCCCCATAAATGAAAGTCAAGAGGGTTGAGGTCAGGAGAGCGTGGAGGCCATGGAATTGGTCCGCCTCTACCAATCCATCGGTCACCGAATCCGTTGCTAATAAGCGTACAAACACTTCGACTGAAATGTGCAGGAGCTCCATCGTGCATGAACCACATGTTGTGTCGTTCTTGTAAAGGCACACGTTGTAGCAGCACAGGTAGAGTATCCCGTATGAAATCATGATAACGTGCTCCATTGAGCGTAGGTGGAAGAACATACGAAACTAAAATGAGCTCTAACATGGAAATTAAACGTTTCCGGACACATGTCCACATAACATATTTTCTTTATTTGTGTGTGAGGAATGTTTCCTGAAAGTTTGGCCGTACCTTTTTGTAACACCCTGTATAAAGCAGGAAACTGGCGTTATATGATGATCAACTTCTGCGCTATGCAAGTAAACGTGCTGGACTGCCTGTGAAAGACAAAAAGAGGTTGTCTGAAGTTGTCCAACATTGGAACCGAAGCAGTATCAAAGTACTGTTGTACGTGTTTCGACTCTGGAACCAAAGTATTTAACGATTACATTTTTTGACTAGTTGGAACTGTTTTCGCGGCAGCAAAGGTGTTGCTAGGAAAAGCGACTGATACAAAGTACCTGAAACAAAACGGGCCGTAGTAGCGAACTTGCAAGCGATAGGCTGCCGTCGTTGGTAGACGAATGTTTAAAATTTATCGTTATCAGAAATATTCCACGTTTCTAATTACACATCTGTGCTGCTCACTCCCGGAAAAAAATATTTCCAGCGGTAACAATTAATGGCAAGATACTTAGAATGGCAACGACTCAGGAGATTACCTAAAAGTCCATAAGCACATTCCCTTGTAACGCCGGAAATGCATATCCTCCTATTTTCATCTATTGTACTATTATTTTTTTTCCTTGTTTTGTTACCTCACGATATGACATTTCTGTCTCTTTATATATTGTAATTGTTTTACTGTTTGTATATATATATTTATGCACTTATGTCGATGTATAATTGGTTTGTTTCGTAAATATTATTTGTATTTTTACGCTGGGTCTTGCCTAGGGAAAACTGTTATCGAACGATGACATCGATGGGTCGTGTGGAGAATCAAAGTGTGTAGGATCTTTGGGAGTGTTAACTCTGCCGCGTGGGGCGCGGGCAGTGGGGGTCTGGCTGGGGTAGCGAGTGGAGCAGGTGTGTTGTGTGACGCTCCCGCGAGTTGCCGCGCTTTCGGGGTTTGGCAGCATGTAATTGCGCTCGACTCGCGATGATAGTTTCTGACATGGTGTCGCGGACGGGAAGCTTTAGCTGGCGCACATCAAGAGGCGCACATCAAGAGACGCGCCAACATCCAGCTTCTGCAACAGCGACGGCCGACAATGAGTGACTGTCGCCACCTCCTCGATCGACGGCTTCAAACCTTCAATCAACCAACAAGGAAGACTAAAAGCACGTAAAGTTTCAGAACTGTATGGCAGACCTCAGCTTTTCAAATTGTTCCATTTGCCTCGCAAAATTACAGCAACTTAGCATGAACCTTTGTTGCTCATTGTCCCAATTGCATTGCCAAGCAGGGTCCCTTCCTTTTCCGAAATGAGCCCGAGCGTCGTTGAAATTCAAACGCCAGCATCATTCGATTTCACTGCTTTAATTTCAAAGTTCAGCTGGCTACAATATTTAGATTGCACAAGCACAAATTAAGAGTGCGAGTTTTGTTACCGTATTTTAGTTACCTGTGACTGCAGCTCAGCTTGGTACGTACTAAATTTTACTATTGTTAATTGTTCAGAATCATTTAATTCAAGTTCAAAGTTAATTCTCTTATTTCTAAATTGCGTAGATTCAAGTAGCTTTTGAAATGGTTGTTGAGGTAGTCCAAGACTAACCTTATTTTACTGAATGTCGATGTGCTTCAGAAAGAAAGCTCACTATTAACTTCAGTCACTAAATTAACTTTCGATTTTCCAGTTTTATTAATTCTTTTGCTAAATTAAGTCAGAGTGTAGCGAAATTTATTACTTCTGACAAACTTTCAGTTTTCACACTACACGTGTCAACCTTCAGTTGCCACGCTTCTAGTGCTAATTATATGTGTAATTACCTTTCTTTTTCAGTTACTATAGTAATTGTCCTTAGGACTGGCGACCGTAATTTCCCCCAAATCTCAAATATCTAATTACCGCTAGTTAATTGTTAACGTAACGGCCGCACATTTACTTTCTTCATTAACTTTACCCCTTTTCAAAATTAATTTCCACCAGTTTCATTTGCATTTTTCCTTTCATTTAGATGTAACCCTTCCCTCCCTCTTTACCGACAGATTAACTTCGGTGACGATTGTTTTCCCAAATTTCCATTAGGTACACGCGGTTTAATTTTTCACTGTCATTAAGGTCGATAAGTGAGGGGGGAAGTTACACCCTGCTTGTTAACATACATTCTTCACGTGTCACAGCATGACGCAGACCTTAAATTACGCCCCCAGTATTGGTTGGTAGCAAATAAAAAATATGTAATAAGGCTTAGAGACCGCGAGACTAACGAATGTTGCAGACGTAAAAGAAGTAGAGAACCCGTGTAATCTAGTATTCACATAGATGAAGAAGTCTCTGGCTGTAGTACTGACGCCGGCCGGTGTGGCCGAGCGGTTCTAGGCCCTTCAGTCTGGAACCGCGCGACCGCTACGGTAGCAGGTTCGAATCCTGCCTCGGGCATGGATGTGTGTGATGTCCTTAGGTTAGTTCGGTTTAAGTAGTTCTAAGTTCTAGGGGACTGATGACCTCAGATGTTGAGTCTCATAGTGCTCAGAGCCATTTGAACCATTTGTAGTACTGACACTAATTGAAAAATGACTTCCGTTAATAAAGCGGAACATGTTCAGTGAAATGTAAACAAGCAACATATATCATCTTTATACATGGAATTATTCCAACTCGAAGGAAAAGAAATACAGGCCACCGTAAAATCTGGCAAAGGTACATGTTATTGGCCGACTTCTTTTCCCGGTTAGGAATTCCAATCTCTTTAGCTGAATACCAATGAACAACAATTTATACCAGCTGGGTACGCCATAGAATAATTAACACATTATTGTAATTACAAAATGTTTTTTACAAATTGTTTCCTGGACTTGGATTTATGGACAGCCATTAGAGCGCTTAAGACTTGAAAGACCTTTACGATATAAATAATTTTACAACAAGAAAGCTCTCCTGTACATATAATGGAAGTCTTATGCGAAATTAATCCTTTCCGTAACCTTACTCTCCTATTTAGTAAGTATAAAGAAGACATTAATTAAGCAGTAGAGCCGCAGAGAGACAGTGAAGTTTATTTACTTCGAGACTATCATTCACATAGTCTCAATCTTCATTGCACTGAGGTGGCAGAAGTCGTGGGATACCCGCTAATGTCGTGTCGGACGTCCTATTGCAAGGCGTAGAGCAGCAGGTCGACGTGGCAAGAACTGAACATGTCGTTGGAAATCCGTTACAGAAATATTGAGCCAAGTTGTCTGCATTTTTTTTTTTTCGTTTTCTTTTTTTTTTTGGTCATCAGTCTACTGACTGGTTTGATGCGGCCCGCCACAAATTCCTTTCCTGTGCTAACCTCTTCATCTCAGAGTAGCACTTGCAACCTACGTCCTCAATTATTTGCTTGACGTATTCCAATCTCTGTCTTCCTCTACAGTTTTTGCCCTCTACAGCTCCCTCTAGTACCATGGAAGTCATTCCCTCATGTCTTAGCAGATGTCCTATCATCCTGTCCCTTCTCCTTATCAGTGTTTTCCACATATTCCTTTCCTCTCCGATTCTGAGTAGAACCTCCTCATTCCTTACCTTATCAGTCCACCTAATTTTCAACATTCGTCTATAGCACCATATCTCAAATGCTTCGATTCTCTTCCGTTCCGGTTTCCCCACAGTCCATGTTTCACTACCATACAATGCTGTACTCCAATCGTACATCCTCAGAAATTTCTTCCTCAAATTAAGGCCGGTATTTGATATTAGTAGACTTCTCTTGGCCAGAAATGCCCTTTTTCCCATAGCGAGTCTGCTTGTGATGTCCTCCTTGCTCCGTCCGTCATTGGTTATTTTACTGCCTAGGTAGCAGAATTCCTTAACTTCATTGACTTCGTGACCATCAATCCTGATGTTAAGTTTCTCGCTGTTCTGATTTCTACTACTTCTCATTACCTTCGTCTTTCTCCGATTTACTCTCAAACCATACTGTGTACTCATTAGACTGTTCATTCCGTTCAGCAGGTCATTTAATTCTTCTTCGCTTTCACTCAGGATAGCAATGTCATCAGCGAATCGTATCACTGATATCCTTTCACCTTGTATTTTAATTCCACTCCTGAACCTTTCTTTTATTACCATCATTGCTTCCTCGATGTACAGACTGAAGAGTAGGGGCGAAGGGCTACAGACTTGTCTTACACCCTTCTTGATCGTCCACTCTTATTATTCCCTCTTGGTTGTTGTACATATTGTATATGACCCGTCTCTCCCTACAGCTTACCCCTACTTTTTTCAGAATCTCGAACAGCTTACACACTTTTATATTGTCGAACGCTTTTTCCAGGTCGACAAATCCTATGAAAGTGTCTTGATCTTTCTTTAGCCATGCTTCCATTATTAGCCGCAACGTCAGAATTGCCTCTATCGTCCCTTTACTTTTCCTAAAGCTAAACTGATCGTCACCTAGCGCATTCTCAATTTTCTTTTCCGTTCTTCTGTATATTATTCTTGTCAGCAGCTTCAATGCATGAGCTGTTAAGCTGATTGTGCGATAATTGTCGCACTTGTCAGATCTTGCCGTCTTCGAAATTGTGTGAATGACGCTTTTCCGAAAGTCAGATGGTATATCGCCAGACTCATATATTCTACACACCAACGTGAATAGTCGTTTTGTTGCCACTTCCCCCAACGATTTTAGAAATTCTTATGGAATGTTATCTATCCCTTCTGCCTTATTTGACCGTAAGTCCTCCAAAGCTCTTTTAAATTCCGATTCTAATACTGGATCCCCTATCTCTTCTAAATCGACTCCTGTTTCTTCTTCTATCACATAAGACAAATCTTCACCCTCATAGAGGCTTTCAATGTATTCTTTCCACCTATCTGCTCTCTCCTCTGCATTTAACAGTGGAATTCCCGTTTCACTCTTAATGTTACCACCGTTGCTTTTAGTGCCACCAAAGCTTGTTTTGACTTTCCTGTATGCTGAGTCTTTCCTTCCGACAGTCATACCTTTTTCGATATCTTCACATTTTTCCTGCAGCCATTTCGTCTTAGCTTCCCTGCACTTCCTATTTATTTCATTCCTCAGCGACTTGTATTTCTGTATTCCTGATTTTCCCGGAACATGTTTGTACTTCCTCCTTTCATCAATCAACTGAAGTATTTCTTCTGTTACCCATGGCTTCTTCGCAACTACCCTCTTTGTACCTATGTTTTCCTTCCCAACTTCTGTGATGGCCTTTTTAGAGATGTCCATTCCTCTTCAACTGTACTGCCTACTGTGCTACTCCTTATTGCTGTATCTATAGTGCTAGAGAACTTCAAACGTATCTCGTCATTCCTTAGTACTTCCGTATTCCACTTCTTTGCGTATTGATTCTTCCTGACTAATGTCTTGAACTTCAGTCTACTCTTCATCACTACTATGTCTCCATAGGTATTCATAATTACGAAGGTGTTGCCAGTGTAGGATTTTGTGCACGAAATGGCCCCTCGATTATGTCTCATAGATGTTCGATAGGTTTCATGTAGGACATTCTCTCGAAGTATCCAGTATGTTCTTCAAAGCAATCGCTAAAAACTGTGACCTGGTGACATGACAGCGTTGTTTGGGAATAAGAAGTCCGTGAATGGCTGCAGACGGTCTCCAAGTAGCCGAACATAACCACTTCTAGTCAATGATGGGTTCATTTGGAAATAGCTTGTATATTTATACATAAAACATCTATGATGTCAATTGTCAAAAAATTACAGGAACTATCTACAGTATTATACCAAAATGTCATGGCACACGGAATAAAACAGGACAATATCGACTTGATTTCACGTGAAATATAGCGGGAACATTTACCACATACAACTACACCAATTGTTATATATACGTCAGGGCAACTTAGAAATACTTGAAAATGAAAATCTACCGAAACAACTGTAATAATAAGTTATAAATGTTTTAATCGTGATACTGGAACCCTGTTCACACAAAATTAGAGAAGTTTCTGAATGCTACGACCAATTTATTGAGTTAATTTCATATACCCCACTGGAACTTAACTACAGGCTGTTGGACTATTGAATGATTGTAGACTTTTAATGGGGTGGGCGTGGGTTGTTTGGGGAAGGATAGACTTTTAATGATTTGTGAAAAAGGTAAATGGTGTAATACATACCACATTAAAAATATCAAATAGACACAAATGCCTTAACCACCGTGGAATAACGTAACTCTGAATGTACACTTATCAGCCAGAACGTTATGAACACCTTCCTGATAGCCGACACGTCCACCTATGGCACGGATGAAAGCTGCGACGCGTCGTGGCTTGGAAGCAATGAGGCCCTGGTAGATGGCTGGAAGGAGTTGGCAACACAGCTGTACATACAAGTCACCTAATTCCCGTAAACTCCGGTAGGGGGGAGGGGGGGGGTGAGTTCCGATACCACCTTCAATCACACATCACACCCAAGATGTGTTCGATCGGGTTCGGATCTGGCCAGTTGGGGGGCCAGCACAGCTATTGGAACTTGCCACTGTCTTCCTCGAACCATTCCATCACACTTATGGCCCTGTGGCATGGCGCTTCATCTTGCTGAAAAATGCCACTGCCATAGGAAAATTTGATCGTCATGAAGGGGTATACGGGTCTGCACCCAGCGTACGATACTCCTTGATCTTCATGGTGCCTTGGACGAGCTCCACTGGACCCATGGATGCCCACGTGATGTTTCCTGGAGCATAATGGAGCCGCCGCCAGGTTCTCTCCGTCCCGCCGTGCAGATGTCAAGGAGCTGTTACTCTGGGAGACGACCTTTCCATCGGCATGATGAAGATGGTATCGGGTTTCCTCAGACGATGCTGTGCCCTGCCATGGCACCAACGTTGGTGCCGATGGTCACGTGCCCATTTCAGTCGAATTTTTCGATGTAAGTTGTTAACATTGGAACATGCGTGGGTCGTCGGCGGCAGAAGCCTATCGTTAGGAGTATTCTGTGCACTGCGTGTTCAGAGTCATTTGTACTCTGCCCACTATTAAAATCTGATATTAGTTCCACCCCAGTACGCCGCCTGTACTGTTTTCCCATCTGCCCAACTTACGACATCCTACTTCTGTAGTGAGGTGTGTCCGCCCAACCCTACGATATTAGGACGTTGTTTCAATTTGGTTTCGCCACTTGTTGAAGACACTCACTGAGGTACTCCTCGAACAACGGACAAGTTGTGCAATTTCCGAAGTGTTCGTGCCGAGACTTCTGGCCATCACAATCTTCTCTCGGTCAAACTCATATAGATCGAGTGGCTTCCCCTTTCTGCACACGGAAAGCACACTCACTGACACTACATGCACCGTGCGTGTGTCTGACTAGCAGTCGTTGCTCGCCAGGTGACGTTGCTATCGCCTGGACAGGTTTATATCGATAGTAGGTCGGCGGTCATAAGATATGATTGATTAGTGTATAGTATACGCAAAAATAGTGACAAGAAGGTCACAGAGAGAGAGAGAGAGAGAGAGAGAGAGAGAGAGAGAGAGAGAGAGAGAGAGAGAGAGAGAGGAGGCGGGGTGGGGAGGGAATGAATAGGGAGAGGAGAGGTCATGGAGAGAGAGTGGATCAATGAGGAGATGTATGGCGAGGGAGAGGAGGAGATGGACAGAGAGGGGGAGGAGAACGTCACTTACCACTTAAAAATTTGAACGTACATCCGAATGTTTCCTAGAATGTCGTGTAAAACTTTGAAGTAGATCGGCCTAGAACTTTTCGAGGCTTTCAGTAACAACGTTAAACAACATCTTGTCTTTACAAAGTAGTAGATAGGGTGTTTTTAAAATGAATGCAAAAAATGCAAGAGCTAGTAGAGTAGGTCATAACAGGTTCCTCCCACGTAGCAATCAATGTCAGCATCCCATTGATTTTGGCGTTAGGTGTCTTTTAACCGCGTTATGCCGCCGGGGAGGTATGCGTACAGCCCACCATCAGAGTCGAAATGGTAGCAGATGATCCAGGCGGGACAGCGCTACGGAGTTTCTTCTAGCATTTGATTGGACGCGATCGCGTTGCATTTGGTGGTGCTAATGGCTGCTTGATAGTATGCCACACAGAGGACGGCACCTGTGAATACTACAGAGTCTGGTTCGCCCTGCGTCAGTGTGTCAACAAACAGAGACACTCTTGTTTGATACTGCGCGGAGCGACCGGGAAATGGAGCGCTTTCTTTGGGAGGAAAGGGCAGACATGCACTGTGCTTACAGCCTAGCGAATGGAAATGCTCTCGCTGCTCAGGTGTTGTACGTTCAGCGGTTTCCGAATCGTGGAGTACCAGATCCACACACGTGCACCAACATCTATAGGTCGCTAAAAGTGACAGATGCACTGATAAGGTGCTGTAACGGCGCATGTGTATTTAAGGCGTACATAGAAATCCAGTGCATTAATCCTATGATACAGGTGCGAATTCTAGACGGGCGCGGTTGTCAATTCATAGTGCGTATACCAGAATTTGATGAAGAGCCATTAGCATTCCTGGAAAACACGTCGTCAACAGGCTGACAGAGCGTGTTGCTCATGACATAGGTGTCAGCCATTTCACAGTCTGGTGTGTGAGGAATGAACGTCATTTGCACTCTTACGGCCTTCAGAACGTTTAATCCCTTAATCCAGAATATCTTTCGCGTTGCATTGACTTCTGTCTGTGGTATTTGCAGAAGCATGCAATTCAACCTGAGTTCCCACTCTTTGTATTTTTTACGGATTGGCCATCCTTTTCAAAGGATTGTATGTTCAACGACTACATCCAACAAGTGTGGGCATGGGAAAACCTGCAAGCCGCTGTGACGGTACGTCACATGAATCGACATTTGGAGAAAGCGAAAAGAAGTTTTTCTTGAACCTTAAATTATCTAAAGACTAAGTACGTCTGCGTGATGCATAACAAACAGTAAAGAATGTAAATTATTGTTATCAAAACACAGATATTGATTTTATTAACAAAGAACAGTTTTTGTATAATCTCTGTGTAACATAAGCCATGAATATCAGAGTCAATGCTTTGATTGAACTCTCTCTCCTGTTTTTGTTTCGTCTAGCGGTAGGCCGCCATTGTAGCGCTGGATGATAGTTAGTAAGTTCGACTTGCGGGAAGCTCTTCTTCCCTAGTAGCATTTGGTCGGCCATTACGCTGACTATCATTCATAATTAATAATTCATGTTATACGAGGGGCGTTCAGAAAGTAAGCTCCGATCGGTCGCGAAATGGAAACGACTATGAAAATCCGATAAAGCTTTGCACAGATGTGTTGGGTAGTGTCTCTAGTATAACCCCAGTTAGCATAACGTCGCTCTTCTCATTTCTGAGCTCGCAGTGAGTGCGTAAAGATGTCTAGAAAATAGTGTCTGTCGCCAAGTACGAGGGCCTGGTGAGAAATTTCGCCTGAAGCTATGCAGCTAACATTACATAACTGTCGTGCTGTTTCGTCTTCACGAAAATTCTCAGCCGCATTCTGCAGGGGCAATGAAGATGCTCCTGCATCGTTTTCAAATGGAAATGTTAGATTACCCACAATACAGTCCGCAATTGTCTCCCCCTGAGTTTCATCTCTGGTCACATGAACCGCTGTCTTTGAAGACAACATTTTGACACAGACAACGAGGTGTAGGCCAGCGTGGAGAATTGGCGGAAAGCACTGGCGGCTGCCTTCTATGATGAGGCTATTGAAAAGTTGGTACAACGCTATGACAAAAGTCTAAGTCAGAACGGTGGTCATGCAGAGAAGTAGCTGAAAGGTGTAGCTAATTGTTACAAGTAAAACATTTCTGATGTTCACTGTGGTTTCAATTTGGCAATCAATCGGAGCTTACTTTCTGAACAGGCCTCGTAATATTAAATGTAAATGCGAGAAACTTCTCGATTTTGGCCTTTCATTAATTTCAAAGTTAAAAAGAGTAGTGATAGAATTAATTTACTAAAATTCACAGCACTGAATGAGTTGAGTATGTTCCACTTTGGCCGCTCAACTGCAAATGAGATTTTCTCCAGTTTTTCCTTGCAAGTAATGAAAAAGAAATATTGAAAATCATTCCATTCAATAAGCTCCGCAATATCTCAGTTAATCTTTGTGAAATTTGGTACATAAATAACCAGTAGCCCATGAGACCCATCTTAATAGTTACAGTTTGCTTTAGAATCCGCATATCGTCTTTTCTAAATAGCAGCACTCACCCAAACTATCAATTTGAAGGCGGTGAGTCGCGCGCTGTGTTTAAAAAGTAATGTATCGTACGTACTTCGGGGCAGTCGATATCCGTACGAGTGTTATCGCTATATAAGTTAATTAAAAGTCTCATGCTAGGCCACAATATTTAAGGACACCCCAACCAAAATCAGAAAATATAATTACAAAAATAAAAATATATAATTATCACGTAATAAGTGGCCCCATATATAATTTTACCGTGATACCGCCTTTGATCGTCGTCACCAAGGAGCTTCGCCGTCAACTTTTGAGCTTGTTTGGTAGGTCATTATCTGATTGGTCCATACATGCTCCCACAACGAATGAACGCAAAAGGATATTTAATCTTCTTGAGGGAAACACTGCCAGAGTTATTGGAAAGGAAAGGGTGCAGTGGGCCTACTCGCACCCCCCCCCCCCCCCCAGTTAAGGCCCTCAATTTTTCGCTGCTCCTATGGAGACGGATGAAAGGCTTATGCTGCCAATTATTGAAGCCTCTGATGCAGTACCCACTTATCCAGAAGCACCTGACAGGGTGTGAGAATCACTCAGGCGTTGTTGCATGGCATGTATGCAAGTAGGAGTGCATAAGTTCGATCAGTTTTTGTAACTTTGCAAATAAGTCAACATCACATCTCGTTTGCCTTGATGTCAGAAAGAAATTGAAAGCATTGTCCTGCAGACCTGCTACAATTTCGATTCGGATGGCGGGTTGTATGCCTTTCCCAGTGGCGTCCGACATTGCTAAATGACGCCTAGCGCCGAACTGTAAGGGATGCTATCACGGATTGCTATGTGAAAGTTTCTTGTTATGATCCACTCTCTCAGCCATCACGTATTTACATTCATTTCAGAAATACTTTGTAGAACATATAACTTCTGGTGCAATGTCAGAGATAATGTGAAACCATTTTGGGCTAGAGAAAATGAGATAATGCATGAAAAAATGATAAACAAATTGGCAACCACATCTTGTAGCTTTTTAGTAAACTGTCACTGTATGATGGCATTATACAGGGTGTGTCACCTAACTCTGCCAGCTTAGAGATATTTGAGGTGGTAGAGTTTGGCGAGACACCCTGTAAATAACCATATTATTGATACGAGAAAATTTTACTTTGGTTCAGTCACATATAATTTCACGTTATTGCTCATTGTACGATAAATGTCTTTCAACATAGCAAGTTATCTTTCGCATGCTAGCATCTTAGGCAAGTTAGATTCACTTACATAATTGTATTGATTTATCGCTTTAGTTGCCATAGGAACGATATACAGAGCTGTGAGGGAGTAATACGTGTTTAGTTATAAATTAGGGTTTAATTTAAAGATAAGCTGAGTACTCTTCATAAGAGAATGAGGTCTTTTATGGTGCGCTCAGTTACGTATATTCTTAACTGGCCTTCCTTTTACTGTTGTGTTGCTTTGTATTAAGACGATGTATTTACTGTTCCAGATTAGTTGGGTTACATCTTGTTGGGAAGGCTCTTTATCCTGTGTTCTGAGCTAGAAGTTCGACTCGGACACTATATATCATGGGAGTCAGCCACGAGCGTAAACAAACGAGGACTACGGCCCGTAGAGGGGTAAGAGAAGTGTGGGTGGGGGGGACAACATATCCCGCCTCCCTCTCCCTCTCGCAGGGCAGTCAACTAGCACCCGTGTCTGCACTTCATCGAAAGCGGATCTGAAGCACAGTTATAGTGACTGCCGAAATTAGTGAACACATTTATTGCTACAAAGTACGGGACAGATACGAGAAATGACATTAAATTTCAGATAAACTCAATTTTTGATAGAAGACCAATGGAATTAAATATATACAACATTACATATTGCTTGAAACGGTTTGACGATTTATTTTAGTCACGTTCACGGCCACTCTCGGCTCTTTCTGTAAGTGAATATTCACTATATGCTAGCTGTTTCTGTGCGGGACGAGCTCTCGTATTCCGCTGCGTCTGTATTAAATGAGTCCTCACTAGAGTCATTAGCAGATATTACAAGTCGTCAACTAGAATTTCCTTTTCACCTTCGCGTCTCCTATAATAATGTTCCAACTCCTGTATTTTCTTCACTACCCTTCCCAGTCGTTTGGAGTGACAGAATTTTAGGTATGGTCTGTGAGTATCCTGATATTGGCATGTCACCAGAGACATTATGTTACCTCATGTACCGTTTAATTTTCGTCCTTGCAAGCTCAACTGCGCCAAGGTCGCAACTGTACGGTGGCAGGTGAACCACGGCGTGGGCTACACTCTTACCTAGTTCGTCTAGTATATACGTCTTTTCCTCTGATCTATTTTCCTGGATCGGAGCATGCAGCTCAGCGTTTGTCAAGCGATCATTGCATTTAACTTTAGCTTTTTCGCAGCTATTCAAACAGCGCCACCCGTGGGTACACAGTCGTGGAAACCAGTATAAAGGCATAGATATTTGTAGGAAAATTAAGATTGTCAGTTGGGATAGTTGGCGCAGTGTTGTATATGCAATAACATGAGATCCAGTGATATGGTATCGCATTTGATGTCAGTAGTATGTAACAAGACATCAACGATTCAGGTGGTAGAAGGCAGAATTTGCTATAAAGACAGTAGGCTCTGTGCGATATTGGTGTGTGTGTCCATGCCTTTACTGCAGACAGGAAACGGACACCATCAGTGACAGTGTGTGTTGAGTACATAAACCACGACTCTGACAATGCCACGCGGAAAACAGTTATCGTGTGATGAAAAAGCAATAAGCTATGCATACAAGAAAATGGAACTGTGTAATCGTCAAATCGCCAAGAAGTTGAACCGGTGAAGTGCAGTGACTGATAATTTCGTTAGATGGGGTGCACGGTATGGATAGAACGGAAAATGTGGACAAAGCAGAAAATTGGCTGAGGCATCGAGACGACTACTTCTATCCAAAGCAAGAGCCGCGAACTTTTGTTCTTTCCAGTTTGTTTCTGTCAGTGTCTGTCAGGCGTGTACGACAAATTTCGTCAAATGACAGACACCTTGTGTCCGAGAAACGACTGCAGAAACCTGCTGTAACACCAAAACGTAAACAGGCTAGATTGAACTGTGCTGAAAAACACATGTCTTGGACTTCTGAATGGGATAAAGTGATCTTCAGTGATGACAGGAATTTTAATTTAGATGAGTCGGAAAGATTTCAAGATTATTGCCAGGATATGAGAACAGAGCAACAGGTCCGAATGAGTTGAAATTTTGGTGATGGAAGTGTAATGAATTGGACAGCCTCCTACGCTACGGGTAGATCACGCATTGCTTGTCTGAACACTAGAGTGAAGTCTAACATGTACACTGAACTCCTAGATACAGAACTGATTAAAATGTGAGAGGACCTAGGGGACGAAAGTGCTATAAATCAACAGGATAATGCATCTATGCAATTCTGCTACAACTAAAAAGATGAAGATGAAGATAAAGCTATCGATGTCTTGCCCTGGCCTGCACGTAGTCCAGACATCAACCCCGTCGATACCTTTCGGGACTACTTGCAATGAGTGTTTATCGCAATGGAAGTCAATCTGAGGCCGTATGTGAGCTGGAAAGAGCCATACGAGAAGACTGAGAGACAATTGCACTGCACGAATTACAGACGCTAACAAAATGAACGCCAAGGAGAGATTCTGAGGTAATTAGGAAGATTGGAGACTGGCTAAAGTACTAAAAATAACACAACAGGACAGTGTGTGCCTTTGTACCCCTTTCCACCAAGGAAACGGGAACGCCTGAATTTGTTACTTGTGATATGAAAGAAACTATGTTATTGTGTTAAGAATTTTTACGTCTTGTATGTATCTACTACTTTCATAATAAATTCAATACATCTATGCCTCAGGTATAGTTCTATTACTTTCGTAGGAACCCTGCCTTTATACTGATTTCTGCTACCGTGTATTGATGCTGTTTTGTCCACCTTTCTACAGTGATTCGATGCATTGACCATAATTTGGTGGAAGATTTGGGAGCACCATCTACAAAAATCATTTCTCGAAATTCTCAGAGTTCATTTGGCCATGAAAACTTCTTTCGTCGTTTTTATCCAAAACTTTCAGAACTTTAGCTCCGCTTACTTAACAAACTTGTTTCTCAAGCAAACATTAACGAGTATCATCTTTTAGGAGGCATTTCCCCGCGCCGTAACACCCAATAAGTCTTGTGGTCTCTGCCATCACTTCCCGCACGTTAGATTGCTATCAAGATAAAACATGTTTCGTTGAGCTTCCCTAATGCTTCGAATGGAAGAAAGGAAACTGAACTGCCAAAGAACAATATCACTGCGTTTTAGCAAGAGATTTCGTCTGTTCAGTACGGATTTCCTTACGAATTCCATCGACTTGACTAAACTTTCTAATGAGGTACTGCTCCATCTCCAATTTATCTTCTCTAACTGCACTGGATAGGTTTGGCAGGTTTGGCACTGCCACGAAATACTTTCTGTTGTGAATAGATCTCCGCGTTGGGAGTCCTTATAACTAATTTACTAAAATTATCGACTCCTTCTTGAATATCACTGCGTCTTTTGCTACGTGGACAAAAAGTAATTCGAATCTAATAGCTGCCTAATGGGAGCCCTGTCAAATATAAACAACTTTACACTTGTATAGTACGAATTAGGACTAAAAGTATTTTTCTTCCTGGGTTACCAGGCGATTCGCCTGGATGAGACCTTGCAAACTTTCTCATCCTGTCTAGGGTCCGTACAATTTTGCTGGTGTAAGTGACAAGTAGCTCTCTTATGGGGCTGAGTGACAGGATGTAGGAGCTATTTGCTTTCTTCTTCCACCTCGCAGCTTTCCAGCACATTTTATATCGTTGTACGCGCACCACTTCGTACTGCGAATCTCCCTTTCATTTTCGGGGTCGCGGGAGTCTTACTCAAACGCCGTCACGGTCCTGGAGCAACCTCTTGACACATTTCATAATACCAAACGAGCAACAAGCAACAAGCAACGCACAACACAAAGCTAGACAAAGCGAAGAATATACGAGGCATTCGGCAATGGTTTCCGGTGCTGTGAAAGCGATGACACAAGCCCGTTCTGTACCGGTAACTTCAGCAACCATAGATCAAAGCAACCCACACCCAAAACTGCCACGATATGTGTACAAACAATAAAGCCAATCGGAAAGAGATTGATCTCAAAGTTGTTATTGTTTAGGAACTTTCAGACACTTGCTGGCTTTTTTACGACCTACAGAAGTACCTTGTGAAATACTTCAAGATATTTTGAGCTTCAAGTATTCACAAACTGTCCTTTTTACACCAAAATATTTATTTCCGTGTCCAGTTAAGGCAAAAGACTAAGCTGTCCTGAACCCAAATTTTGGTCTCAACAACGTGGTGGCATGTAAGTCAAAGTCTGTTTGAGCTTGGTGTACCCTTGTCCGCTAGCCTCTGAACAGAATGACTCGGACAGCAGTTGGGGAACACACAGTTTAATGTGTATTCAGAATCACGTTGCAATTTAATATTTTTCACGTTAAAGAAAACGGACGAAAGAAACAATACGAAACAAAACAATAATTGGACCGTGTATCGATCATGAAATCGGTTACCCGTCTTCTTCCCTCTGCCTTTCGAGCGTAACTTCTTAAATCCTGTTTCCATAATTTTCTTCAGTAAAGGTTCTAAGTCAGATTTTAAATCGGTTCCGCTTTCTGCTATCAGCTTATTGAATAGTTTGCATATGAAATTCATACTAAACGGAACATAGTCTTCGGACGCAAAAATCGTAACTGAACGAACGAGTCAAACGTGGCAACGTAATTCGAGTGGAAAACTATCCACTTAACAGAAGTTCAAATCCTTACATATTATAAAAATGGACATTCACATATTTGTACGCTCCCCATCTCGTCCCAAGCCACTGTACGGATTTTGACCAAACTCGGTAAATATATGCCTTACTGTCAGGTAATAATCACACCGGGTGTAAAAGCAACAGACCTGTCATTGTTCTAGAGATATGGCGTCATAAACAATGAGATAAGTGAGAAACTGCTGCATAAAGCATGAAGTATTAATGCATTTATTCTTTACCACCAGCACACTCCTTCTTAATGAACTCACTGGCACCTGGCGGCGCTTTCGACACTTTTAAACTGCGGAGCACTAACGTTTTTAGGCGAAAACAACTGCCGTCTGTAGACCTATGAGGAGATGTTGCCACACAGATGTTTACGAGATAGCGTTGGAGACTCGCGAAGCGGCAGTGCCCAGCGTGCAGAGTGCAGAAACTGTACACTACGAACAGTTCATTTTTTTCTTTCCATTTACGATAGATAGTTTGCGATGTGAATACTCGGACGATCAGGGGCTTTTCAACTAGTCTGGAATAAAAACTTCCTGAATACACCACGCTGTTCAAAAGCAAGTCTCTTTAGACGCTGAATTTGACTACCGCATGTAATGAGCAGGGACACGTAGGTGCAATGTATCCGGTCCGGCGCTTTCCGCGTAATCCGCTATCAGCTCCACGCGACCAGAAACGTGATTCCGGATGAGCCGGCCGTGGACATGGCAGGCGGCGAGCGACGGTCCGGCCGCCCGATAAGGCCGTGATTCGTGACGACTCGCGCCTAACACGTTTAC
Source organism: Schistocerca serialis cubense (assembly GCF_023864345.2). Taxonomy (NCBI): domain Eukaryota; kingdom Metazoa; phylum Arthropoda; class Insecta; order Orthoptera; family Acrididae; genus Schistocerca; species Schistocerca serialis. Next base: position 684,011,778 of record NC_064638.1, on the reverse strand, counting down.
ACGACACGCTGAGCACCAATGGTGCGCTGAACTGATGTCTGCAGGTCCCCTGCTAGCATGGATCGTGTGTCGCTCCATACATACCCTTTGCTCTGGTCTCGAGAAGTCGCACATTCTAATATACCCTAAAACTTCGGAAAAAATCGTATTCAGAACAATCAACGGCTGCTGCGGAAGTAAATGTTAACTATCAGTTTTTACCACCTCATCATCTGCACTTATTCTGTACAGCAACGAAGATAACAGATGAGACATTTTTGCCATTTAACTACCAACTCAACGGCATGTGGAAAATGTGCTGTATCGAAAATGTTTATTTTTTTCTTTTGTTTTAAATGTTTTATTTACAAAAAGTTTTATATTTTAATTTTAATTTTTTATACTCATTATTCGTTTATGGATAAGACTATATATGCAGGCATACGAAAAATAATCGTACATACATAATACAGTGTACAAAACAACAGCAAAAGTAAATACGATACCGGATTAAATACTAAGTACTGTGCGAAGTTTATGATAATGATGTTTTTGCTGTGGTCTTCAGTCCAGAGACTCGTTTGATGCAGCTCTCCATGCTACTCTACCCTCTGCAAGCTTCTACATCTCCAAGTAACAACTGCACCCTACATCCTTCTCAATCTGCTTCGTGTAGTCACCTCTTGGTCTCCCTCTACGATTTTGACCCTCCACGCTGCCCACCAATAGTGAACTGCTGATCCCTTGATGCCTCAGAACGTCATACCAACCGTTCCCTTCTTCTAGACAAGTTGTGCCACAAATTCCTCTTCTCCCCAATTCTATTCAGTACCACCTCATTAATTACGTGATCTACCCATCTACTCTTCACCATTCTTCTGTAGCACCACATTTCGAAAGCTTCTATTTTATTTTATTCTAAGCTATTTATCGTCCATGTTTCACTTCCGTTCATGGCGACACACCATAAATTACTTTCAGAAAGGACTGCCTGACACTTAAATCTACAGTCGATGTTAACAAATTTCTCTTCTTCACAAACTCTTTTCTTGCATTGCCAGTCCTCATTTTATATCCTCTCTACTTCGGCCATCATCAATTCTTTCGCTACCTAAGTAGCAAAACTCATCTAATTTCCTCAGCATCACCTGATTTAAGTAAACTACATTCGATGATCCTCGTTTTCCTTTTGTTGACGTTCATCTTATATACTCCTCTCAAGACACTGTACGTTCCGTTTAACTACTCTTCCAAGTCCTTTGCCGTCCCTGACAGACGTCCCTGAGTTATTATTTCTTCTCCTTGAACTTCAATACCTACTCCATTTTTTCTTTAGTTTCCCTTACTGCATGTTCATGTACAGAGTGAATAACATCCCGTTGTGGCCGAGCGGTTCTAGGAGCTGCAGCCCAGAACCGCGGTGCTGCTACGGTCGCAGGCTCGAATCCTGCCTCGGGCATGGATGTGTGTGATGTCCTTAGGTTAGTTAGGTTTAAGTAGTTCTAAGTCTAGGAGACTGATGACCTCAGAGGTTAAGTCCCATAGTGCTTAGAGCCATTTTTGAACAACATCGGAGGTAGGCTACAACCCTGTCTTCAAAAATGGTTCAAATTGCTCTCAGCACTATGGGATTTAACATCTATGGTCATAAGTCCCCTAGAACTTAGAATTACTTAAACCTAACTAACCTAAGGACAGCACACAACACCCAGTCATCACGAGGCAGAGAAAATCCCTGATCCCGCCGGGAATCGAACCCGGGAACCCGGGCGTGCGAAGCGAGAACGCTACCGCACGATCACGAGCTGCGGACTACAACCCTGTCTCACTCCATTCTCGATCACTGCTTCCCTCGATTTTATAACTGCCATTTCGTTTCTGTACAAATTGTAAATAGCCTTTAGCTCCCTGTATTTTACCCCTGCCACCTTTAGAATTTTAAAGAGAGTATTCCAGTTAACATTGTCAAAAGCTTTCTCTAAGTCTACAAATGCTATCAACGTAGGTTTACCTCTCCTTAACCTATCTTCTTTGAGAAGTCGTAGGGTCTGTATTGCCTCGCGTGTTCCTACATTTGTCCGGAATCCGAACTGATCTTCCCTGAGGTCGGGTTCTACCCGTTTTTTTCATTCTTCCGTAAGGGCTTCGTGTTAGTATTTTGCAGCTTAATAAAGCTGTTGGTTCGGTAATTTTCACATCTGTCAGCACCTTCTTTCTATGAAATAGAAATTATTATATTCTTCCTAAAGTGTGAGGGTATTGCCTCTGTCTCCTACGTCTTGCTCACCAGATTGAAGCCGGCCGCGGTGGTCTAGCGGTTCTAGGCGCTCAGTCCGGAACTGCGCGACTGTTACGGTCGCAGGTTCGTATCCTGCCTCGGGCAGGGATGTTTGTGATGTCCTTAGGTTAGTTAGGTTCAATTAGTTCTAAGTTCTAGGCGACTGATGACCTCAGAAGTTAAGTCGCATAGTGCTCGGAGCCATTTGAACCATTTGAACCAGATTGAAGAGTTTGGTCATGGCTGGCTCTCCCAAGGCTATCAGTAGCGCTAACGGAATGTTGTCTACTCCCGGGGCCTTGATTCGACTTAAGTCTTTCAGTGCTTTGTCAAATTCTTTACGCAATATCAAATCTGCCTTCTCATTTTCATTTACATCCTCTTCCATTTCCATAATATTGCCCTCAAGTACATCTCTCTTGTATAGCCCCATTATGTACTCCTTCCACCTTTCTGCTTTCACTTCTTAGCTAAGGACTGGTTTTGCATCTGAACTCAGGTATTCAAACAGGTGGTTCTCCTTTCTCCAAAGGTCTCTTCAATTTTCCTGTAGGCAGCATCTATTTTTTAGACGTTTTTATTCCTTTTCGCCTGCTTCATTTATTTATATTTTCTCCTTTCATCAGTTAAATTGAACGTCTCTTGCGATATCCAAGGATTTCTGCTAGCCCTCGTCTTTTTATCTACTTGATCCTTTGCTGCCTTCACTATTTCATCACTCTTCTTCTACTGTAGTTCATTCCCCTGTTCTTGTCAATCGTTCCCTAATGCTCCCTCTGAAACTCTCTACAACCTACGGTTCTTTCAGTTCATACAGGTTCCATATCCTTAATTTCCTGCCTTCTTGCAGTTTCTTCAGTTTTAATGTGCAATTCATAACCAATAAGTTGTGGTCAGAGTCCACGTGTGCCTCTAGAAATGTTTTACAATTTAAAAACTGATTCCTAAATCTCTAACGATTATATATTCAGTCTGAGACCTTCCGGTGTCTCCAGGTCTCTTCCACGTATACAACTTTCTCTCATGATTCTTAAACGAAGTGTTAGCTATGACAATTATGCTCTGTGCAAAATTCTGCCTGGCAGTTTCCAGTTTCATTCCTTTCCTCCAGTCCATATTCACCTACCACTTTTCCATCTCTTCCAGTCCCACACGACTATTAAATTTTCTCCTCCCTTCAAATCCAAATGGCTCTGAGCACTATAGGACTTAACATCTGAGGTTATCAGACCCCTAGAACTTAAAACGACTTAAACCTAACTAACCTAAGGACATCGCACACATCCATGCCTGAGGCAGGATTCGAACCTGCGACCGCTCGGCCACACCGGCCGGCTCTCCTCCCTTAACTATCCAAATTGTTTCTTTTATCTCATCAAATATTTCCTCAACATCCTCCACATCTTATCAGTTTGTTGGCATACAGACTTATAGTACTATGGTGGGTGTGTGCTTCGCGTCGATCATGGCTACAATAATGCGTTCATTATGCTATCCACCATACCTTATCCACGTTCCTATTTTGTTATTCATTATTTGACCTATACCTGCCTTACCCCTATTTCATTTTCTATTTATAACCCTGTATTCACCTGATCAGAAGACCTGTTCCTCCTGCCACCGAACTTCACTAATTCCCACTGTGTCTAACTTCAACGTATCCATTCCCATTTTCAAATTTTCTAGCCTACCTGTCCTATTAAGGGATCTGAGATTCCACGCTCCGATCCGTTGAACGCCATTTTGTTTCTCCTGATAACAATATCCTCCTGGTCCGCAGCTCGTGGTGGTGCGGTTGCGTTCTCGCTTCCCGCGCCCGGGTTCCCGGGTTCGATTCCCGGCGGGGTCAGGGATTTTCTCTGCCTCGTGATGACTGGGTGTTGTGTGATGTCCTTCGGTTAGTTAGGTTTAAGTAGTTCTAAGTTCTAGGGTACTGATGATCATAGATGTTAAGTCCCATAGTGCTCAGAGCCATTTGAACCAATATCCTCCTGAATAGTTTCCCCCCCCCCCCCCCCCCCCGAGATCCAAATGGGGGACTGTTTTAGGTGTCCGGAATATTTTAAGAAGAGGATGCCATCACCAATTAACCATACAGTAGAGCCGTATGCCATCGGGAAAAATTAAGGCTGTAGTTTCCCCTTGCTTTCAGCCGTTCGCAGTACCAGCACAGCCAGGCCATTTTGGTTGATATTACAATGCTAGATCACTCAATCATCACACGTCCCTGCAACTACTAAGAAGGCTGCTGCTCCTCTTCAGGAGTCACACGTTTGTCTAGCCTCTCAACTGATACCCCTTCATTATGGTTGTACCTGAGGTACTGCTATATGTACCGCTGAGGCACGCAACCTTCCCCACAGCAAGATCCATGGCTAATTGGGGGCGGGAGTGGGGGGTGGCGTGTAGTAGTAAACTTTAATAATATTCTGGTGTGCCAAAATTAAGATCTAAGTTAACTTCCTAATGATGTGTCACTGTGAAGTAACATAGCTTGATGAAACTTGGACCATACAGAAGAAGAGGTACTACAGTATAGCACAGAAGTGAGTTACGAGTGCACTCGTATCCATACCTTTGCTTGCGGGACGGTTTGGGTTTTGTTACCTAGCTACAGCTTCTCTCACGCTTAATAGGTGGCGCCCTCACGGCGCCTCGAGCGGGATTTAACTACTACTCTAGTAGTCTGTCTACTGGGAGTTGACTGCCTAGGAAGGAGTCTCTCTGTACCACAGCCTCAGTCTGCTGGCTGTAAAGGTCGGCTCACCGCATTTAGATGGCAGATAATAACGTTGAGTTACGTGCCTTCTGGAGAGCCTCCGCTTCCCTCTGCCTGCGCGGTAGCAGGCCATATTCTGGTGTTCGGCTAGGCCTGTTTCCTGCGGCCATGGTAGATGGAACAGGTCACATACGCCGTCCTGAATTTCCCTAGGCCTGACACAGATGTAAAGGTGAACACTACTTCTTGTGTGCTGTAAAGTATCTGCCGTGGTTCGTGGAAAACACTCTGCCTTTGGTACTCAACTTCGTTTGATCTCCTTGTCTAAGCTCATACGCGTTATACTGATATCAGTTGTTTTGGCCTAAGCCCTTAACGTTGATCAGAGTCCTGGTACTAAAGACATGTCCCAGTTAAACATTAACTGGAATCTTTAACATTTTTATTATTTGCCTCTTAAACTTGATCTAGAAAGATTTCTATTTATGTACAATACCGGTGCGTGTAGTCTCCGGGCTTAAACACACATTGGCAAGTAACGTAGATCTGTAGTGGGTTAAACCGTGTAATTCTTCGTTTCGTGGATTTTTTCCGAACAATTTGGTGGCGAGGAGTATGACAGAAATGCTCGTTTGAGGGAAAGATGATCGCACAAACAAATAATGGCCGCGCGGTTTGAGGAGTCATACCACGGACTGCGCGACCCCTCCCGCCGGAAGTTCGAGTCCTCCATCGGGCATGGGTGTGTGTGTTGTTCTTACCGTAAGTTAGTTTAAGTAGTGTGTAAGTCTAGGAACCTTAGCTGTTTAGTCCCTTAGGAATTCACACACATTTGAACATTTGCACAAATAATTTCTGAAATAGAAGACCTTTATGTACACTAACGAAATGCTGTTTCCCTTTTTTTAAGGTATTTTCTATGGTTTGAATGACTATGCTCTGATTTTCTTTTCTACAATTAAAACACGTCTTTAAATGAGGATCTTTTTGAATGCTAGCGATTTCATCATAATGGAGGATAAGGGACTTGTTTAAGTGGATTACAGGTCGCTAGATGTGACACATTTTTCCGCTAATGCAGAACCTACAGATATCGTGCACCTTGACCACTTCTGCGATGGCAGCTCTCCTGCCTCTGACAGTTAAGACCGAACCCATCCTGTTACGAATCTTCGTATTTTTTTCGGAGTTTACACCCAGGACTAAAGTGACAGCACACTCAGTGTGCGTCATTCGAATGAAAGACTTCTTCAAAACTAAGCCGTGGCGGGGACGCCTGTATCGATTTGGTCATTTTTAAGATAATTTGCGATAGGTGAGCGTGGTCAAGCAGTACGCGCGCATGCGCTCGGCGAGTGCAGACAAGGACGCGAGCTGTAGTGGCCAGTAGTCGCATGGGCCCGTGTGTATGTGTTTTGCAGTTGGCTTGCTAAGTTGAAAGGATATCACTGCTGTCAGCTGTATCGGGACACTGCACGGAATCAGCGGCGACGAGCGAAAAATGTGTACTGAACTGGGATTCGAACCCAGAATCTTCTGCTTACGACGCAGATGCAAGCGGGACCAGCGTTATCGTGACTAGCAGATTATGTCGCCACGCCTCACGGCCGATCCACATTCCCACCGAGTGCCACCTATTCGCAGTCCCTGTCCGTTGCACTCCAGTTCACTACTTTGAGATTCCCACATTAGGTCGGACGTATTTGTGTATCCGCATCGATCCATTGCCCAGCTAGGCTTATTAATTATATGAATGTGTTGTGTTTGTTCTTTCGCACATGTTCGAAAGAGCAGACACCACGCGTTCATTTAGTTGGCTAGGTGGCGCAGAGGGAGTAGATGGAAGCGTTGACCGCAGAGAGAGGGCGATGTTGTTTGCCGCTCTGTGAGGTGTGCGGGGCTTGTTGGGTGGTGTAAGGTAACTGATTCCCGATCCCTGATAAAGTCAGGAGGGCATCGCGGGGGCGCGCTTTTGGAACTGAGAGAATGAATTGACTCGGATGTGGCGCCTTAGGAGTGGTTTGCGTTCCTTTACTGGGAATGTGGTCGTGTTTGGAATCTCATGCTGGTTTCGTTCAAGACTTCGAAGACTTAGAAATCTGTCTTAAATATGGCGGACACAGTGCGGATCATTTATATCTGGTAAGCATTTATCTTTCCCTGCTGAGAGGAGAGGAGGAGGAGATTAGTGTTTAACGTCCCATCGACAACGAGGTCATTAGAGACGGAGCACAAGCTCGGCTTAGGGAAGGATGGGGAAGGAAATCGGCCGTGCCCTTTCAAAGGAACCATCCCGGCATTTGCCTGGAGTGATATAGGGGAATCAAGGAAAACCTAAATCAGGATGGCCGGACGCGGGATTGAACCGTCGTCCTTCCGAATGCGAGTCCAGTGTGCTAACCACTGCGCCACCTCGCTCGGTTCCCTGCTGAGACACAAATACTGTTAGTGTCTGCCGGCCGGAGTGGCCGAGCGGTTCTAGGCGCTACAGTCTGGAACCGCGCGACCGCTACGGTCGCAAGGTTCGAATCCTGCCTCGGACATGGATGTGTGTGATGTCCTTAGGTTAGTTAGGTTTAAGTAGTTCTAGGTTCTAGGGGACTGATGATCTCAGAGGTTAAGTCCCATAGTGCTCAGAGCCATTTGAACCATTTTTTGAACTGTTACTGTCTACCAACCTGATTTCCAGTTGCTAATTGGTTTCCGATAATTGTATATCTTATGTTGGAACTGTGTATGCTGTGGCGTAATTTGAAAATCAATCAAGTCATTTGAGGCAGAGTGCAATTTTCAGACGTGTTTGCTTAAAATTTAATTTTTGTTTTGGGGACGGGGTTATTATTACCGTATTGGGGTTGGGTCCTAAGTAGTTGAAGGGGGAAAAGGGAAAATAAAGTAGACTACCTAGTGATTGTTCGGCTAACACCAGCTGCTGTTTGTAAGTCTGAACACTGCTAAACAAGTTGCCATTAAAAGGTGGCAAACGGTGATATTCAGATGCGGGTGGTTCTGCTGGAAACAGCTGTTTTTCCTTAATTCTACTTATAGACCCATTGCATGTAAAAATCTTTCTGTTATGGCCATTCCAAGTAATAATAATTAATCTTGGAGAGCGTTCCGTGCTTGTTAATACTTAAATTTATCATATGCTCTGGATTTAAGTTTTAGAGTGAAGAAGGGACAAATTCAATTTTTCTGTACTTTGAATACTGTATTCCTTAAGGAGTTTCATTTGTTGCTGTAGACCTTACTGTCCTTTTATGATTTGTTATTGACTTGATTCTACTTGGAGCTTGTTGCCATGCACGGACGTGGCTAGATGGCTGTTGTGCTGGATTGCAATCTAACGGGTCCTTCACGGGTAAAGTTGCGCTTGTTTTGGTGCAGCAGTGAGTATGTTTATTTGAGTGTCTTAAAAGAATATGGCCGGTGGAAGGCTTTGTGTATCAGTGTAGTATTACTTGTGTCTTCTGGAAACTTGTAAGAAAATTTCGTACAAGATTGGGTTCTGAACATAATTCACTTTGCATATAATTGTATTATCACATTTGTGTTTTGATAGCTTAGGAGAGATTTTGAGAACATAAAATAATTTAAGTCAGTATAAAGGAATTTTAAGAATTCCATGGTATTTAAAGATGAAAAACATTGACTTCAGAATTTCAGCTGGTTAACATATTAAATTTGTTTTAACATTCAAGGTTGTAGCATTAAATTATCGTTAGAGATCCAGAAAATAGTCAAGTGACATAGAGCGGGTCTGGGTTTTTAACGTTCACTGAAGTTTTAGAATGAAGTTGCATATTAAGTACAACTCCAGCACCATTCCTCCTTCAAAAACTTAGATGTCCGCATAACGATCAGTAAAGGCCATTTTCTTTGGTGTAATTCTAAGTTAAAGTCAGTATTGACAGTTTGAAAAACGTGCAGATATAATCATACGTTTTTAAGTCATTCATCGTGTTGTTACAAATGAGACGATTTGACTCTTTGCACTCCCCACGAACCCACGTGTAGCGTGCGTTACATACGGAAAGCTTATCTACATTTGAGCTGAACAGTCGGTAACATCTTTACACTGGAAACAGTGCTGCGTGACTTATATATGGTCGCTGAGTAATCACCGATCGTGATGCGTTTCCGTTAATACTAATTACTGATGAAGCCACATTAACACGGGTCGGAATCAATAATAAACGCAATAACCATCTCTGCAGGCAGTACATCTAAATGGCACACTGGAACAAATTTCTGATGTGTATGCACAGCGTCCTGTTATTCTGCAGGACCGAATGGCTGGATACAATTATTTGCACATTTATGGAAAACATATTACTGGTACTTTTGTTGTTTACACAGTACAGCTTGCTACAGCCTCTCCGGCTTTCTACTGCAGGTTTGAGGCAACATAGGATCCTTAGCTCACCCACACAATACAAATCACCAAAGAGCAAAAGTAGCGGTCATGAAATCTCGCATACTATAGTTTGATCTCAATTTTATACACTTTTTTAACCGTCAGGTCTCCCAGAGTTGAAACACTTCTTCTTTCACGCATGCGATACTCATTCTAATCAACACTGAAGTCAGTCTCGCATCAGTCTCCCTTTAACTTTCGTCAGCTGATCTACGAGGGGCGTTCAGAAAGTAAGCTCCGATCGGTCGCAAAATGGAAACGACTATGAAAATCCGATAAAGCTTTGCACAAATGTGTTGGGTAGTGTCTCTAGTATAACCCCAGTTAGCATCACGTCGCTCTTCCCATTTCTGAGCTCGCAGTGAGTGCGTAAAGATGTCTAGAAAATAGTGTCTGCCGCAAAGTACGAGGGCCTGGTGAGAAATTTCGCCTGAAGCTATGCAGCTAACATTACATAACTGTCTTGCTGTTTCTTCTTCAAGACAATTCTCAGCCGCATTCTGCAGGGGCAATGAAGATGCTCCTGCATCGTTTTCAAATGGAAATGTGAGATTACCCACAATACAGTCCTCAATTGTCTCCCCCTGAGTTTCATCTCTGGTCACATGAACCGCTGTCTTTGAAGACAACATTTTGACACAGACAACGAGGTGTAGGCCAGCGTGGAGAATTGGCGGAAAGCACTGGCGGCTGCCTTCTATGATGAGGCTATTGAAAAGTTGGTACAACGCTATGACAAAAGTCTAAGTCAGAACGGCGAATACGTAGAGAAGTAGCTGTAAGGTGTAGCTAATTGTTACAAGTAAAACATTTCTGATGTTCACTGTGGTTTCAATTTGGCAATCAATCGGAGCTTACTTCCTGAACAGGCCTCGTATTATCATTTTGTCTCTCTGTCACCAACTTCAGATTCACGTATTAATTGCTTTGCGCGTCACTTTGCATTAATTATTACGTAACACACACATCAAGAAAAGTGTTGCGTCTCCCTGATACGTCGTGCAGGTGTGTTGCTACGTTCGTCTATCGACCCGAAGGTCTCCACTGACGCTTTCTGTGAACATACAGACTGTTAACATGATCGCTACCTATGGGTAAATGCCGCACTCGAATGGACTGCAGCACTTAAGTTTAAATTAAAGCACTAGTAGGGAATTCTACTGTTAAACACAAAGGAGAGAGCGGATGGCTTGAATGAATACATTGAAAACCCACATGGTAGTAAGGACTAGCCTGATGACGTCAAAGAAGAAAAACAAGAGTCGATAACGAAGATATAGTGGATCCAGAGCATTGGAAGACTTAAAATTAAATAAGGTAGAAGGGTTGGATAACATTCAATCGTTTCAAAATTGTTTAGTGCAGTGGCAACAAAACGACTATTTACGTTGGTGTGTAAATTGTATAAGACTGGCGATTTACCAACAGACCTAAGGAAAAACATCATCCACACAGTTACCAAGATTGCAAGAGCTGAGAAGTGCGAGAATAGTTGCACAATCAGCTTAACAGCTCATACAACGAAGCTGCTGACAAGAATAATATACAGAAGAATGGAAACAAAATTGAGGCTGTTTTAGATCATGCTCAGTTTGGCTTTAGAAAAGGTAAAGGCATCAGAGGGGCAGTTCTGTTGATAATGAAAAAAATCAACACACGATCGTAGGATGTGTCAAGCTGGAAAAAGCGTTTGATGGTGTAATACGGAATAAGGTACTATACATTCTGAGAAAAGTTGTGGTAAGTTACAGGGAAAGACAGGAAATGTAAGATGTGTACAGGAAAGAAGACGAAACACTAAGCCTGGAGGACCAAGAACTAAGTGCTGGGATACAAAGGGTGTAACACAGGAATGTAGTTCGTCGCCCCGACGTTCCACCCTGTTCGTCGAAGAAGTATTGACGGAAATAGAAAAAAATTTCAAGAGAGGAATTAAAATTGAAGGTGAAATGATATCAATGATAAGATTCGCTAATGACTTTGCTCTCCACAGTGAAAATTTAAAAGAATTACTGGACTCACATTCAGGAGGATGACGCTTCAAACCTTCGGATGGTTATCCTCATTTGAGGTTTCCCCGATTTCCGTAAATTGCTTCAGGTAAGTACCGGGATGGTTGCTTTGAAAGGGCTTTCTTTCCATATTCTTCCCTAATACGAGCTTGTGCTCCGTCTCTAATGACCTAATTGTCGACGGGGCTTTAAACACTAATCTCCTCCTCCAGAATTATTGGATCTGTTGAATGGAACGGACAGTCTAATGAGTACAGGATATGATTTCAGAGTAAATCGAAGAAAAATGAAAGAAATGAGTAGTAGAAGAAAGAAGGTGAGAAACTTAACATCAGCATTGGTGATCATGCAGTAGATGAATTTAAGGAATACTACTACCTGCACAGAAAAATAATACATGACGGACGGAGCAAGGAGGACATCAAAAACAAGTCTTCTAGTATCAAAGTCCTTAATTTGAGGAAGAAATTTCTGAAAATGTGCGGTCGGAGAACAGGATTGTATGGTAATGAAACATGGGGCATGGGAAAACCAGAACGAAATGTGGAAAGTTAGGTGGATTCATAAGGTGAAGAATGAAGAAGCTCTCTGCGGAATCACCGAGGAAGGAAATACATGGAAAACACTGATGAAAAGAATGGGCAGGATATATGTTAATACATCGGTAAATAACTTCCTTGGTACTAGAGGGAGCTGTAGAAGAGACTGGGATACACCCAGCAAATACTTGAGGGCGTGGGCTTCGAGTGCTACTCTGGCATGAAGAGATTTGGTACAGGAGAAGAATACGTGGTGGCCCGCATCAAACCACTCAGACGGCTGACGACTGAAAAAAAAAAGAACGTTTTAGAGACTCCTGTGGAAGGAGCGAGTGAACATTTATCATGCCACCAACGACAAGCGCGGCTAATGATCGGGTCCGATTCGTCATGTTACTCGCAGAATGCTTGTGAACCAGGGTAATTCCTCGACATGTTCAGGGAGCATGTAGTGTGGACATGGAACTGCTTCCTATTGGCAGGTCGTGTTGAGATATTTCACCGCTTAGGCCGTACGCGTTGGGGTGCACAGAATGATCGATATCTACAACTTTTGAGTCAATGGACCTGTAGGCAGAGTACTCAAGAATTGCATTTGGCGTTCGAAGGAGCAACAGGACGTCATGTATCACATACAATTGTTAGGAGACGATTGCGTGATTCGAATTCGAATCCGAAGACCAGCGAGAGCACCCCGTCGTACACCACAACACGGTGGACTCATTACAGACGGGAAAGATATCTGGAAGAGCGGATGCACAGGGTTTGCGTTGTGTATTGTTTACAGACGAAACTGGGATCTGTTTGGTAATTGCAAACAACTTGTTTGGCGACGTCCCGTTAACATCGAGCGCCTGCAGCTGTGTGTCCTACGATTATAACATCGTGGGATTTCAAAGCCTTAAGAAAAATTTAATCCACTCACATGCCGCGAGTGCCCTAGCTTTTACATCGGCCAAACAGGGAGAGCGTTGTCAGTAAGATGTAAAGAGCATACGCCAAAGAGAAGTGGTGACGGCACACGGGGTTCGACTTTTGCCGAGCACCTCACCCAAATGGCCCACGCATCCAATCCTCCAACTAATACTGAACTGTTGCACTGTGAGGAAATGGAACAGGGCTAGATATTCTAGAGGAGATGCAGATTTTTAAACACTTGCTATCCGATAAAGAAAACCTTCTGAACGATCAGCTGCTGCTGAGAAATAAAAACTTTTTCGAAGGTTTCCAATCTTTGTTACGTTTGGTTTAATTTAGCCCTGTTACATAAACCACCATATTTCTCTACTGGTTGCCGCATACCATGTTCAGACATCAAGCCTCCCGCTTCCCTTTAAATTTAAGTTTGGCCCAGTACTCTTTCACGAGAGTTTGGACGCCGTTATAGTTCAATTTAACAATTATGCAACACAGTAAGTAAAACTTTGATAAATAATCAGCGTTGACGGCCGAAGACTTCCGGCATAAGAAGTCAGCCTCATTCTACCAACGGCCTTGTCAAAGAGGGCGGAGGAGCGGATAGAGGTTCAGGGCACTCTCTTGTCCTAGGGGTGGGAAATTGCCCCTAAAGGCGGAAGAATCAGCAATGATCAACGACATGAGGATGCAGAAGGCAATGGAAACCACTGCATTAAAGACACGTATCGTGTATCCACAGGACATGTGGCCTGTAATTGAAGAAGTGTCATGATGATCTCTCCATTGGCAAAGGATACCGGAATAGTCCCCCATTCGGATCTCCGGGAGGGGACTGCCAAGGGGGAGGTTACCATGAGAAAAATATTCAATAATCAACGAAAGGATAGCGTTCTACGAGTCGGGCGTGTAATGTCAGAAGCTTGAACGTGGTAGGGAAACTAGAAAATCTAAAAAGGGAAATGTAAAGGCTCAATCTAGATATAGTAGGGGTCAGTGAAGTGAAGTGGAAGGAAGACTAGGATTTCTGGTCAGATGAGTATCGGGTAATATCAACAGCAGCAGAAAATGCTATAACAGGTGTAGGATTCGTTATGAATAGGAAGGTAGGGCAGAGGATGTGTTACTGTGAACAGTTCAGTGACCGGGTTGTTCTAATCAGAATCGACAGCAGACCATCACCGACAACGGTAGTTCAGGTATACATGCCGACGTCGCAAGCTGAAGATGAAGAGATAGAGAAAGTGTATGAGGATGTTGAAAGGGTAATGCAGTATGCAAAGGGGGACGAAAATCTAATAGTCATGGGCGACTGGAATGCAGTTGTAGGGGAAGGAATAAAAGAAAAGGTTACAGGAGAATACGGGCTTGGGACGAGGAATTAAAGAGGAGAAAGACTAATTGAGTTCCGTAACAAGTTTCAGCTAGTAATAGCGAATACCCTGTTCAAGAATCACGAGGAGGAGGTATACTTGGAAATGGCCGGGAGATACGGGAAGATTTCAATTATATTACATCATGGTCAGACAGAGTTTCCGAAATCAGATACTGGACTGTAAGGCGTACCCAGGAGCAGATATAGACTCAAATCACAATATAGTAGTGATGAAGAGTAGGCTGAAGTTCAAAGACATTAGTCAGGAAGAATCAATACGCAAAGAAGTGGGATACTGAAGTACTATGGAATGACGAGATACGTTTGAAGTTCTCTAAAGCTATAGATACAGCAATAAGGAATAGCGCAGTAGGCAGTACAGTTGAAGAGGAATGGACATCTCTAAAAAGGGCCATCACAGAAGTTGAGAAGGAAAACATAGGTACAAAACCATGGGTAACAGAAGAAATACTTCAGTTGATTGATGAAAGGAGGAAGTACAAACATGTTCCGGGAAAATCAGGAATACAAAAATACAAATCGCTGAGGAATGAACTAAATAGGAAGTGCAGGGAAGCTAAGACGAAATGGCTGCAGGGAAAAGTGAAGACATCGAATAAGATGTGATTGTCGGAAGGACAGACTCAGCATACAGGAAAGTCAAAACAACCTTTGGTGACATTAAAAGCAACGGTGGTAACATTAAGAGTGCAACGGGAATTCCACTGTTAAATGCAGAGGAGAGAGCAGATAGGTGGAAAGAATACAATGAAAGCCTCTATGAGGGTGAAGATTTGTCTGATGTGATAGAAGAAGAAACAGGAGTCGATTTAGAAGAGATAGTGGATCCAGTATTAGAATCGGAATTTAAAAGAGCTTTGGAGGACTTACAGTCAAATAAGGCAGAAGGGATACATTACATTCCATTAGAATTTCTAAAATCATTGGGGAAGTGGCAACAAAACGACTATTCACGTTGGTGTGTAGAGTATATGAGTCTGGCGACATACCATCTGACTTTCGGAAAAGCATCATCCACACAATTCCGAAGACGGCAAGAGCGACAAGTGCCAGAATTATCGCACAATCAGCTTAACAGCTCATGCATCGAAACTGCTTACAATAATAATATACAGAAGAATGAAAAAGAAAACTGAGAACGCGCAAGGTGACGATCAGTTTGGCTTTAGGAAAAGTAAAGGGACGAGAGAGGCTATTCTGACATTACGACTAACAATGGAAGCAAGGCTAAAGAAAAATCAAGACACTTTCATATGATTTGTCGACCTGGAAAAAGCTTTCGACAATATAAGATGGTGCAAGCTTTTCGAGATTCTGAAAAAAGTAGGGGTAAGCTATAGGAAGAGACGGTTCATATACAGTATGTACAACAATCAAGAGGGAATAATAAGAGTGGACGATCAAGAACGAAGTGCTCGTATTAAGAAGGGTGTAAGACAAGGCTGTAGCCTCTCGCCCCTACTCTTCAATCTGTACATCGAGGAAGCAATGATGGAAATAAAAGAAGGGTTCGGAAGTGGAATTAAAATATATGGTGAAAGGATATCAATGATACGATTCGCTGATGACATTGCTATCCTGAGTGAAAGTGAAGAAGAATTAAATGATCTGCTGAACGGAATGAACAGTCTAATAAGTACACCGTATGGGTTGAGAGTAAATCGGAGAAAGACTAAGGTAATGAGAAGTAGTAGAAATGAGAACAGCGAGAAACTTAACATCAGGATTGATGGTGACGAAGTCAATGAAGTTAAGGAATTCTGCTACCTAGGCAGTAAAATAACAAATGACGGACGGAGCAAGGAGGACATCAAAAGCAGACTCGCTATGGCAAAAAAGGCATTTCTGGCCAAGAGAAGGCTACTAATATCAAA
The DNA here is from genome assembly GCF_023864345.2 of Schistocerca serialis cubense. NCBI lineage: Eukaryota > Metazoa > Arthropoda > Insecta > Orthoptera > Acrididae > Schistocerca > Schistocerca serialis. Next base: position 683,995,649 of record NC_064638.1, on the reverse strand, counting down.
TACCGGCCTTAATTTGAGGAAAAAATGTCTGAGTATGTACGTCTGGAATACAACATTGTATGGTAGTGAAACATGGACTGTGGGAAAACCGGAACAGAAGAGAATCGAAGCATTTGAGATGTGGTGCTATAGGCGAATGTTGGAAATTAGGTGGACTGATAAGGTAAGGAATGAGGAGGTTCTACGCAGAATCGGAGAGGAAAGGAATATGTGGTAACACTGATAAGGAGAAGGGACAGGATGATAGGACATCTGCTGAGACATGAGGGAATGAGATTGGAATACGTCAAGCAAATAATTGAGGACGTAGGTTGCAAGTGCTACTCTGAGATGAAGAGGTTAGCACAAGAAAGGAAATTGTGGCGGGCCGCATCAAACGAGTCAGTAGACTGATGACCAAAGAAAAAAAAAAGCTGCTCTAAATACTTCCCCTTTCTTTGATACGATAACGTTACGCGCATATGGCGTTAAATTCAATGTTACCTGTGGAAAAATATTCCTGTCAAAGGTACGTTGTAGGTTATATGTTAGTACACTTGACCTATGTCTGTCAATAGCACATAAGCGTGATGACGGAGATGTTGTGCTGTCCGCCACACTTTAATTAATATGCGTGACCTATGCCGGTCAATAGCATAGATGAACTTAACGTTGTAGATTATAGGTTAGTACACTTGACCTATGGTCGGTCAATAGCACGTAAGCGTGAAGACGGAGACGCTGTACCCTCCGTCACACTTTAAGTAATAGGCTTGACCTGTGTCGGTCAGTACTAGTTAAGTGTGATGACAGGGGCGCTGTACGCCCAGTTACACCCTAATTCAATTGTATATAATGATTAAGGTTTTAAATAAGTGTGACAAATAAGGTGCTCGCTATTAGGCATGTTCGGTGGGGATACTTTACACGATGACCATATGTGCTTAAAGTCGTAAAAGTTAGTCTTAAACTACGAGGGGCGTTCAGAAAGTAAGCTCCGATCGGTAGCGAAATGGAAACGACTATGAAAATCCGATAAAGCTTTGCACAGATATGTTGGGTAGTGTCTCTAGTATAACCCCAGTTAGCATCACGTCGCTCTTCTCATTTCTGAGCTCGCAGTGAGTGCGTAAAGATGTCTAGAAAATAGTGTCTGCCGCCAAGTACGAGGGCCTTGTGAGAAATTTCGCCTGAAGCTATGCAGCTAACATTACATAACTGTCGTGCTGTTTCGTCTTCACGACAATTCTCAGCCGCATTCTGCAGGGGCAATGAAGATGCTCCTGCATCGTTTTCAAATGGAAATGTTAGATTACCCACAATACAGTCCGCAATTGTCTCCCCCTGCGTTTCATCTCTGGTCACATGAACCGCTGTCTTTGAAGGCAACATTTTGACACAGACAACGAGGTGTAGGCCAGCGTGGAGAATTGGCGGAAAGCACTGGCGGCTGCCTTCTATGATGAGGCTATTGAAAAGTTGGTACAACGCTATGACAAAAGTCTAAGTCAGAACGGCGACTACGTAGAAAAGTAGCTGAAAGGTGTAGCTAATTGTTACAAGTAAAACATTTCTGATGTTCACTGTGGTTTCAATTTGGCAATCAATCGGAGCTTACTTTCTGAACAGGCCTCGTATATATACCCAACCAAGTAAATTTCCTACCATTTAATGCAATTTGTGTATAGTTAATACAAAAAGGGACTTCATCTACATAATGCTTAGTTTGCTTACAATTACGATTATCAGCTCCCAACACGCGATATACAGACAGCCAGTGATATACAGCCTTGTCTCTACTTATGCGCACGAGTTGCTATGTGCTCAGTGCAATTCCACGTGCAACAGTCAGTACCAACGCAGTTGCCGCTGCCAGGCGACCGCGTCGTAAAGAGATGCCGGGGCTGGACTTCAGTTAAGTAGCTTTAATTCGACATGGTACCACGGTACAAGAGGTTTTAATTTTAATGTTGACTGTGCCTTACTCTGGCATGTTATAGTAATTTTATGCTTCTGAAGAAGGCTAGATTAATTTAGCCGAAACTTGGTAAAGACCAGAAATTTTGCACAACTGAGGCTGATCCTTCAAAATATTAGCATTACATAGAGTCACGGTACGCTCTCGTAGTTGTTGAGGCAATCTCGGTGCCTTACAGTCCAGGGAGGATATTCTGGAATCAATAGCAGGATCGAATCGCCTACATTATAATAACAACTTCGTTTTGCTGTGTAACATCTCGCGTGTTCCTCGTGCTGTTATCGAAAACTCGTTTCTCCAGCATGCTAGGATCACCAGAATGAATCGGCCTGCCTTGTCCTCGGACATGAACCCTATTGATCAGGGACGATTTAAACGTCGAGATCGACCAGGTGCACTGTTTGACTTTCGCAGAATCGCAAATGAAGAGTGGGACAATTTGGACGGGGGCTGGCTTGATGAACTCATCGATGGTACGTCACGACGGATTCAAGCCCACACGTGAGCAAGGAGACGTTCCACCACATACTGACGTTGCTCAGGAATGCTGTAAAATGTTCTCCGCGGGAAACACACGATTTTGTAGTTACGCAAATTAGTCTTTTCTTTATTATTTGGTGGAAATGAGCGTTTGACATCACTGGCCGGGAGGCCCCTTGCGGGGCAGGTCCGTCCGCCTTGGTGCGGGTCTTATTACATTCGACGTCACATTGGGCGACCTGCTCGCCGAATGGGGATGAAATGATGATAGCGACAACTCAACACTCAGTCCCTGAGCGGAGAAAATCTCCGCGCCAGCCGGGAATCGAACCCGGACCCGTAGGACGGCAATACGTCACGCTCACCACTCAGCTATCGGTGCGGTCTATTGTGTGGTGACCTGAGCACACTGCAAAAGAACGTATACGCATGCCTCAGAGCCGATTATGGGTTTCCCTGGAATGAATTTTGAATTGAAGGGGTGATGCAAAAATTCTGTTGAGATGATATGTGTGTATTTCATGTTCAAGTTACATTAACTAATTTCCTCCGCTAGGCTGAATGCCGCCTGGTGGTGACGTTGGAACGTGGTGCGGTAAGGAGAGTATACAGGCTGAATGGCCTGAAACATGGACCATAAATATTGCGGAAATGGAAAGCGCTACTTAGAAAGTTTAGTTTTGCGCGACAATAAGCTTTTTAAATGAAACAATCACTATTGACATCAACAAACTAGAAGTATGGTAAATCAGGACGTCAGAGGTGTTTCTTGATGGTTTCTAGTGCGAGTCGTTTATGAGGTATCGTATGTTTCCACACCCACACTTGTTCGCGCCATTCAACCTGCGTAGTTGCTAGGTACGAGATTGTTACGTTCGATGACACTGGGCTTGTATGTTCCATGAGTGCGGTGTGACTTGCTGGACGATGTGTGACAGTCCACGCAGTAGATCGTGAGTAGGCAATCTGATTTACCAAAGCAGCAAACCCGACATGCTCACGGCGTATCAAGAGTAAAGGAAGAGTGAAATTCGTTCTTTACGGTATAGGCGGAAAGATACCCCAACAGAAGTCAGTGATATCGGCAGTTATTTATTAACCTCTTCAACGTGTTACGTGAAAGTGGTAACGTAACATCTG